>NC_137794.1:80287442-80887442 GCF_963383645.1 Muscardinus avellanarius
AAACAACTTCATTGTTAGCCATTTCTTTTGGGTCTAGTGAGGAGCATATTGACTGTGATAAAGATCATTTACCAGCATCTTTTATCCATTTAATAATAGTATCCTTATAGGAAATGACGATATTTATGCTCTGCTATGGACTTAATTTCTAGTCTTTTTTGCAGCTAGATTTGACCCAAAATATAATTATGTGCCAAAAGATTGAAAGTGGAAATAATGTGTGCAAATCCTGAGTAATTTCTCTGTCATGTTTGGACTGTCCCCCAAACAGCTCATGTGTTGAAAGCCAGATCCCCAGTGCAGGAAAGTTTAGCATGGCTAGAGGAGATAGCTCACTGGAGGTGTGGTCTTGGGGACTATATATGGCCCTGGCCCCTTCTTTTACTTTCTCTGCTTCCAGCTACCATGACTGAGAGTGGTCCTGTCACTGTAGTTTCTGCCTTAGAGCTGGCTGACTATGGACTGAACCTTTAAAACTTAACCAAATGTATTTTCTTTTCTAAGTTGTGTTTGCCAGGTATTTTGATCACAGTGTTGGAAAAGCTAACACATATCGTAAAGATAGAATAAACTTCCTTGGATGGGACTGCTTGAGGAGTTGCCCATTGGCATATGTTGGAAGTTGCAAGCATATAAATTAGAAATAGCAGACTGTGCCCATGAGCTCAGCTGCCCTTCTGCATTTGATCTGTTGTGTATTAGAGAAATAAACTACTGAGGATGGCGACCGAGAAAAGCGGGGCTTAAGAGCCCCGCTAACAACCAATCTCCATTACCACAAAATCAGTGCCTTTCATAGCCAGAAAACACCATCACCAGAGAAACAAAAAAATCACCAGGCTCCAGAGAGAAAGCAGACTGAGAACAGAGCTCAGAGCCACAGAGGAGATAACCAGCCTCACACCCGAGGATGCGGCAGCAGGGCCATACTGCCAGCGGCAGCGGCAAATTCACCAGACGGCTACAGCAAGCCGAGGTGAGCCACTGCGGGACAGCCAGGCGGGATTTCTCGCCGCAGGTAACATCTAAAGCTCCCAGTGGCTGAGCTCAGCACACGCCGCAGGGATTCAGAGTGGAAATCAAAACCAAGAAGAAATACGGCAGCCTCACGGCCGAGGGCGTGGCAGCGGCACCATATTGCCACCAGCGGCAGCAGCAGAGAATTCACCGAATCCAGTACGGCTACATCTGCGTACTCAAGAACAGTGAGTCAAATTGCGGGCCACAGAGGAGAAATCCCAGTACTGTACTCCCTGGGACTTGATCCAGTGGGGGAGGGGCGGTGGCAGAGATATCACACCATAGGAGAACATGAAGCCTGGCACCCCCCATAGTTTAAAGCAGCCTCTATCGACTCCCTGGGTCAGAGACTCTGTGATACAACCCAGTAAAGGAGTAGTGGGGTCTGAGATACTACTGACTCGAGATACAGAACACCTTAAGTGAAGTCATATTGACCCAAGGGAAGAACCCAGAGAAGGCACAAACTTCCGAAATCATGGGAAAGAGGAATAATACTGGAGCAATGAATGCCCACAACCCCACAACATCAGAACCCGATAAAACTGAAAATCAGAGATTTCTAGAAGATCAAATCAGGAAAATAACTGTAGAAATGATAGAGGTACTTCGAAAAGAACTCAGAGAGAGCTAAAAAGAGATAAAGGATGCAATTAATGAAGTAAAGGCCTCAATTCAAAATACAAACAACAGATTAGACCACAAGGAGAACAGAATCTCACTCTTAGAAGATGATCATTCCAAAAATGAACACATAGTTTCTAATCTAGAAAAAAATATCCAACAGCAGGAATCTGATATTGAAGAAATATGGGCCCATTTTAAGAGAGCTAACCTAAGAATAATTGGAATAGAGGAGGGAAAAGAAAGTGAAACCAAAGGGATCAACAATCTCTTCAAGGAAGTAATAGCAGAAAATTTTCCAAACATAGAGCAAGAGGTTGATACACAGGTCCAGGGAACTTAAAGAACTCCCTTTAGACAGGATCGGAGAAGAGGATCCCCACGCCACATAATTGTCAAAATGACCAATGTGGAAGCCAAGCAGAGAATCTTAAAGGCAACAAAAACAAAGGGCCAAGTGACATTCAGAGGCAAGCCAATTAGAATCACTCCAGACTTCCCAAACCAAGTCATGAGAGCCAGAAACGCTTGGAGTAACATATTCCAAACTCTGAAAGAAAACAACTTCCAGCCAAAAATTTCCTACCCAGCAAAACTTTCTATCAAATTAGATGGAAAAATAAGAAGCTTCCATGACAAACAGAAACTGAAGAAATTTATGTCTTCAAAACCAGCGCTAGAGAAAATACTCAAAGAGATTAACTACAAAGAAGAAATAGGTAACACACACCAGAACCAGAGAAACAAGAGTTTCCATCCAACAGTCAACTAAGATTGGTTATCTGTGGAGATTCATTACTTATGTTAGTCTTTTACCTATCTCTAAATGGTATTGTTTGCCTTTATTGTTGTTAATTTTTAGGATTTCTAGTTGGAATATTAATATACCTTCAGATATAGCATTTGGAAATATTTTATCCCATTCTATTAGTAACTGTTAACTCTGTTTACATTGTCTTTGGATATACAATATTTTTTTTTTTAGGGAGTTTGTATACTCTTCTGTTGCCTGTGCCATTGAAATCATATCCAAGAAATCACTGCCAATTTCAGTGTTGTGAGGTTTTATGACTCAGATTTTCTCCTAAAAGTTTATAGTCTTAAGATTTATCTTTAGGTCTTTTATCTATTTTGAGTTAATATTTGTATATGGGATTAGGTAAGGGTCCAACTTTATTCTTTTCCATGTAATTATTATGTTTCAACAATATTTAGTTAAAATATTATTATTTCTACCACCAAATGTTCGTGGAAACCTTGTCAAAAATAACTTGACAATATAGGGAAGAATTTAGCTCTAGGCTTTTACTTAACTCCAATGGTTTATATATCTGCCTTTAGAATAGTACTACACTGTTTCAATTATTGTAGCTTTATATGGTTTGAAATCATAAAATATATATCTTCTAGCTTTGTTCTTTTTCAAGATCGATTTGGGTATCTAGAGTCCATATTCCATATTAGGATAGATTTTTTTTCTGAAAAATAAATATATAGATATATGATAGTTTCACCTAAAAAAATAGTAAAAAAATATTCTCTGGTAAGAAAAAAAGTAAAAAGAAATATTGAAATGTTATCTTTAAGTCATCAAAAGCTTGGTATCAGACAAATGAAACTTATGTAAAATTATCATTTTTAATTTTGTATAAATTGCTATAATACTAGATGTCAACCACTAAGCCAAGCATGGCAGGGAGGGATGGGGAGAGAATGGGGTGGGGATTGGGTGGGGGCTGACTGGGTGATGTGTGCATGTATGTCTACAAAAGTTTGTATCCCACTATGATGTATGAATACAGTGCACCAATAAAAAAAAATTGAAAAAAAAAAGAAATAAACTACTTATTTTGCCCAGTGTTTTTAATGTGTCTTTGTTACAGCAGCTTGGCTTGGGCCATACAGAACACTCATGGGTTAAATTTTGTCCTACCCTTAGTCAGAGTCCACCATTTTTATCTAGTGTCCCAAAGTTTGTCTGAACCCAGGCTTCTTGCAAGGTAGGAGGTATAGTCACTCAGAGGTGACCATCATAATTGTAGGATACATCTAATTCTTTCCTACTATCATACAAATCTTTCAGCTCTCAGGCTTCTTATAAGTTGCTTGCTTTCCATGTGAGAATAGCCTCTGTTCTGAATTCATTTTCAGAGTATATTTAAACACCAAACTTAAAGTTCAAAGATTTCCTTGCTTAAAATTACTAGATTTTTCCATTTTTCTGAGTTCATATTTTTCTTTTCACTTAAGTCAGTGCTATTAATCATCATTGAAGAAGGTGATTTGCCAGAGAATTCTACTGGGCTAGCTTTAATTTGCCAAACAGTCTTAAACATAAAATTTAAAAAGCACTTATAATTTCTTTGAGGAAGTGGAGGTCCATTTTCCCAAGAAGATTTAACTTTATATTAGTTGTCCCATTTATTCTACTACTTAGTGGGGGTAATGGAATTGGCAATAGGGACATATTGTCCCTCCCTATCTAATATTTAGAATCAGAGAATCTTTATGGATAGTAATCTATTATATTTTTATTTTCTTTTTAAAACATTAGAATCCCAATGTTCCTTAGTTATTTCAAAGTGCTAATGAAAACATGCCCTTGGCTAGTATTGTTTTATAAAATGTCTATTGTTCATATGACACAAAAGAACTCTTCTAAATCACTAACAGTTCATTATGTCATAAATTTGGTTTAAGTCTTAAAGTTGTTTAAAGCATCCAACTGCTCCTTTCTTTTGTCCTCTTTGAACTCTACAGAGACTACTATCAATATGCTTATAATATAGATTTTATTGTGGCCTCTACATCTGGCTCCTGAGCTTCCCGAGGTCAGGGATTCTCTCTCTTCTGCCCCTGCATTTCCAATGCCAGTTTTCTGGCAGGGCTTTGGTTATAAGATACCGAATAGTAAAGCATGAATGCATGAGGATATAGATACATGGGTTTACAAATACGGGGGGAAAAAATCAAGTCCTAAGGTTATCTGGGCTCATAATTAGTTTCTCTTGTCTAATAAGCATATATTACCTAATATTACTTACTTTATTATCAACACCAAGGTATTGACTAGATCTTAATTTGGTACAAAGTAAATTTTTCTCTTAACCTCAAAGTGCAGGTAAAGATGGTCCTAAATAAAATATGAATGGAAAACAGAAATAGAACGACATTAATTCATACTCCCCCTGGAAGCTGAATCTGGGGTGAGAATAAAAACCATGGGGTGGAGAAGTCCATGGAAAACATCTGCCAGTAGTGTTTCAAAGACTGAAGAGGACACTTTTTGTGAGCGCTATTGCCAAAGCCCCCCAAAACACAACATCAATGGAGTGCTGTTTGTTTTTTCTCTAGTCAATAGATCAAAAGCCTGAGCAGCAGTGTGATCTGCTCTTTGTAAGGAGAAAAGGTCTACCCAGAGAAATAGGGGAACACATCTGGAAATATCTGTCTATGAAGCTGCTTGAAAAATCGCCATATAGCAACAATAGGAGAAACATCTGTGCAATGTGCAACAGACGAGCGGAGGCGAGGAGCTCAGGGAAGAGGACCACATAATCAAGACAAAGGCTGGGGTGGAGACAGGCACCCCTCCAATGACAAAGCTTCCCAGATCCCACTCGAAACACATGTCATCAATAAGGACAGTTTTCTCTTCCAAAGTATTTAGATTAGCAGCACCTGCTCCATGCCCAGCAGGGTAAATGCAGAAAACAACATACTAACCACTCAAAGATACCTCCAAATGCACTCAAGAGCAGAGTCCACAAGGAATGTGTTCTTTGTGAAGTTCTAAATGCTAATTATTCTGAAAGTCAGTAGAATGCTGATAAATGTGCATTTTAACCCAAAATACCATAAACATGATTTTCTTACACAACTTATATACATGAGTTTTTAATCAAAAGGAGTTTGAAAACATAATTTTTCACAAACACAAATTAATCACCATGGCACCATCATACCAGTTTTCTAAAAATAAATGTGCAAGTGGATATTCAGTTGCGTGCTATTTAAAATGCCAATTCACTAAATTATTTCCCACATTTCATTTTTTTTGATAAGTTAAATTAAACCAAATCTGCTATTCAAATATCATACAAAGTTAGAGAGTCTTCATTTCTATCCACAATTTTAAAATATTACATCACTATAAAATTACATTCGAAGCACACTCAATGTTTTTGTTATCTATGAAATTTGGCCTATAAACATGATGTTTCCAATATTGGTGTTAATTAACAAGTTGTCACTTTGCATTAGGCTGGAGATGGCTTGATGCTGTGTTTATACTACAAAGTGCAACATGGAGGAAATTATGTAGATATTTTAAACCAAAACCTATTTGATGTTGAGGAAAACATCAGGAATTTTTTTCAGAATCAGCTACCTTGGAGTTCCCCATGGAATCATTTCACTAGAAAATAGTTTAACTCTTCCTTTTTCTCAGTTTATGTTGCCAGAATTTAACCTGAAAAAAAGATTATTTTAATTATCAAGATATTCTCCATATAGATTATCCTGAATACATAGTTTACAAATTAGTTTTATATGTTGGTTCATTTAATCCTTTCTACACATTCTATTAAGGTTTTATTAATCTGACTTTATAAGTGACAAAATTTGAACTGTGAAGACTTAACATGACGCTGATGATTTGGATAAGTATCTCTCAAAGGCCCATGTGTTAAAGTTTGGAGCCCTGCCTGTGGCACAGTGAGGAGGTAGTGGAACTTTTAAGAAGTGTATCCTTGGCTAGGCATGGTGGCCCAGGTTTATAATCCCAGCATTCAGGAGGCAGAGACCAGAGGATCACAGTTCGCAGACAGCCTCAGCCACTTAGTGAGGCCCTTCGCAACTCAGTGAGACCCTGCTTCAAAAAACAAAAGACTGAAAAATAGGGCTGAGAGTGTAGCTCAGAGGTAGAATGACCCTGGGTTCTATCTCCAGTACAGAAAAGAAAAATAAAAAAGAACTCCGTTCATATGTGAGTACAACCTAGAAGGAGATGTTAGAACCCTGATCACTCTTGATCCCTCTTCCTTCTTTCTTTAAAAAAAATTTTTTTTTATTTGTTTTTTTTTTCAGAGACAAAGACAGAGGTTTATTTAGGAAAGTGTGGATACACATTCAAGGGAGAATGCAGGCCATCTCAAGAGAGTGAGAAATATCTCTCTCTCTCTCTCTCTCTCTCTCTCTCTCTCTCTCTCTCTCCCTCCCTCCCTCCCTCCCTCCCTCCCTCCCTCCCTCTCTCCCTCCCTCTCTCCATCCCAACCAATAAGAGATAAGCAGCTTGCTCCACTGTGTATTCCTGTCATGATGTATTCAGGACCAAAGGCAACAACAGGACCTAATTACCATGGATTGAAGCCTCTGAAACCATAAGCCAAAATAAACCTTTCCTCTTTATAAGTTGTCTATCTTAAGTATTTTACTTCAGTAACTAAAAGTTGACTAAGATATTTGCCTCAAGCTATATAACTGATAAGTAAAAAAGCTACCCTTTAAATCTAAATCTTCTAGTTCCAAATTCAGTACCTTTTGTTTGTTGCGTGTGTGTGTGTGTGTGTGTGTGTATGTGTGTGTGTGTGTGTGTATTACTGGGGATTGTATCTTGGGGCATTCTACACCTGAGCTCCACCCCCAGACCAATTTTATTTTTTATTTTGAAACAGGATCTCACTAAGTTGTTGAAGGATTCACCAAGTTGCTGAAGCTGGCCATGAACCTGTGATAATCCTGTCTCAGCCTTCCAGGTACTGGGATTACATGCACTAAGGCACCTGGCATGCACCAAGGTGCCTGGCTTGTTCCTGAATACTTTTTAAAAATTTGACAAAGCTATCAAAAATAGCTTGAGAGCCGGGTGTGGTGGTGCACGTTTGTAATCCCCGCGCTTGGGAGGCAGAGACAGGAGGATCACAGGTTCGAAGCCAGTCGCACTGGCTTAAGAGACCCTGTTTCCAGAAACAAAAACAAAAATAAGCAAACAACAAAAAACATAAAATAGGTCTGGGAGTGTAGCCAGGAGGTAGAAGGGCTTCCAGGAACCACAGTACCACCAAAAAGAACTAAACAAAACAAAACAAAAAGATAGCTTGAGAGAGTAATCTACAATTATAGTCTCCATAAACTCTATACCAAATGATTTATATGTTATTTAAATTAGTATATGTCAAAATCTTGTGAAGAGGTATTATTTTCTTTCAGACAGGCAGAGCAAATTTTGTAATAAAGGTGTCTTGGCAATTAGGGAGACTCTGATTTGATTATGTTTTTTAAGCTAGTATAATCAGATGGAACAGTTGAGAAAAGGCATTTCACACAGGACGTGCAAACACTCCAACATTGTGAATAACGTGACGGGTACAGATGGCCCTGTATAGGTAAATCAATGATTGCTAGCTTCTGTAGAAAGACAAAGCTTTGTTTTTCTTCCAATCCAATTTGTGAAAGGGATGAAGACCATCCCCATATGGTTGACATTCACCTAATTCAGTTTTTCTTTCAATCTCCCAAAGAAGGCAGCCATTTTACTGGGTTGTGGATACATAAAACCAGTAACCAGATAACCATCATTTAGTCACCTCATCTACTAATGTTACCATCATTTTCCCTACACCAATTTTAGAATATATTGTTCCTTCACTCTATTGTCACTAGGTGTTTCAGATTATTTTTTCTTAAGGATTTTCACTTTTTTAAATTTTATTTTTTTATTTTTTTATTGGTGCATTGTAGTCATACATCTTAATGGGGCACATGATGGTAGAAACATACATGCACATCACCCAATTAGTCCTTACCCAATTCCCACCCCATTCTCTCCCCTCCCTCCTTCTCATGTTTGGCTTAGTGATTGACATTGATATGTTTGTTAAAGAACATCATGTGCATTCGAGAATTTCCCTCTTCCTCCCTCTCAGCCCCTCTGTTAGGTCTCCTTATTTGTTCATCTATAGTATCTCCTTCTTCATCCAGAGTTCATCTTAGGACCCATTTTCTCCCTAGCTTCTGCATATTAGGGAGAGCATCAATTTTTTTTATTTTTTTTGTGCCTGACTAATCTCACTTAGCATAATGTCCTCCAGTTCCATTCATTTCCCTGTAAGTGATGCAATTGTATTTTTCTGTATGGCTGAGTAAAATTCCATTGGGTACATATCCTACAATTTTGTAATGCATTCATTTGTTGATGAACATCTTGGCTGGTTCCATAGTTTGGCAATGGTGAATTGTGCAGCTATGAACATAGATACGAATGCAGCAGTTTGATAGTTTGGTTTCCATTCTTTTGGGTAGATACCCAGAAGTGGTATATCTGGATCATATAGTAGATTTGTTCCCATTCTTCTGAGGATCCTCCATACTGTTTTCAAAGTGGTTGCACCAATTTGAAATCCCACCAACAATGTCTTAGAGTTCCCACTTCTCCACATCCTCGCCAACATCTGTTGTTGTTTGTGTTTTGAATGATTGTCATTCTAGTTGGAGTTAGATGAAATCTCAGGGTAGTTTTGATTTGCATCTCTCTGATTGCCAGTGATGTTGAGCATTTTTTCATGCATTTATTGACTATTTGAATTTCTTCTTTTGTGAAGTGTCTATTTTGTTTCCTTGCCTATTTTTTAATTGTTTATTTTTCTTAGTGTTGAGTTTTTGAGTTCTCTTTATATTCTAGATATTAGTCCTCTATCAGAGGATCAGTTGGCAAAAATTTTCTCCCAATCTGTTGTCTCTCTATTGAGGTTCTTGATCATTTCCTTTGCTGTACAAAAACCTTCAGATTAATGCAGTCCCATGTATTGATCTGTGTTTTAGTTTCTCGTGCCTTTGGCGTCTTGCTGAGTAAGTTTTTGCCTGTGCCTATGTGTTGAAGTGTTACACCTATGCCCTCTTCAAGGAGCTTCAAGGTCTCTGGTCTTATTTCCAAGACTTTGATCCATTTTAAATTGACTCTTGTACAGGGTGAGAAAACGGAGTTTATCTCTATTTTTCTGCATATGGTTAACCAGTTCTGTCAACACCATTTGATGAACAGGCTATCTTTTTTCCAGTGTATGTTTTTGGCCCTTTGTCAAAAATCAATTGACTGTAAGTATGGGAATTTGTTTCTAAGCCTTCTATTTTACTCCTTTGGTGTTTGTATTTGTTTTTGTGCCAGTACCATGATGTTTTTATTACTATGGCTTTGTAGTATAGTTTAAGTCAGGTATTGTGATTCCTCCTACGTGGTTTTTGTTGCTGAGAACTACTTTGGCTATTCTCGGATTTTGTTGTTCCAAATAAATTTAAGGACTGATTTTTCTATGCCTGTGAGAAATGACCTTGGAAATTTAATGGGTATTGTGCTGAATTTGTAAATCACTTTTGGAAGTATGGCCATTTTGATGATATTTATTCTGCCTACTCATGAACATGGAAGATCTTTCCATCTTCTAAGTTTTTTTTTCAATTTTTTTAATGTTTTATAACTTTCTTTGTAGAGGCCTTTTGCCTCCCTGGTTAAGTTTATTCCTTAGCATTTTATTAAAATTTCAATGTCCATTGTCTTATTTCTAATCTAAGTCATCATTAGGTTATGCCTAAATTATTATAAACACCTTCTTAGACTTTGTTCATAATCCCTTACTTCTAAAAAGCATCTTGTGAGTCAGGCATAGTTTCGCACATGTGTAATCCCATTACTTGTGAGGCTGAGACAGGAGGATCCCAGGTTCATCCTCAGCAATGTACCCAGGCTCTATGAAACCTAGTGAAACTCTGTTTCTAAATATAGAAATAAAATCAGCTGGGGGCATATCTTGGAGTTAAAATGACTCTAGATCAAATCCCCAGAACCATAGTAAATAAAAATAAATAAATAAATAAATAAATAAATACCATCTCATGCCTTTCTGACTGATTAAGCCTATCAAACACCACATCCCCCATGCTGTTTCCATCTCCAGCTCCAGCTCCTCAGAGGCTGCCCACAATTTAAGATTGAGCCTCTTAGTAATACAGCCTAGTTCCTTTTCAATCCAGTCAGTATTTACTTTTTTACCACTTAAGTTTCTGAATGAGATACTAATTGTTGGCAAGAATATGGAATGACCAAAACTCTCAAAGATATTTAATACAACTTGGGAATAATATGGAAATTTATCATAAAACTAAACACACACCTACCTTATGACTCAGTGATTCAATCCAATGAATTCCTACTCTGTCACAAAACAGAACTAATAAGAGAACAAAATGAATTAAAGAATAAAATGAATTAAATAATCTTAAAAGTAGTCTGCTCAGTCAGAAATATTTTGCACAAAAGAAGATATCTTTATATGAAGTCCTGAGAAAGACAAATTAATCTATGGTCGAAAATGATCCAAACATTCATTGTATCTGAGTTAGCAGTTATAAAAACTGACAAAGGAAACAAGAAATTTGGGAAATGAGGGCAATATTACATATTTTCATGAATGATTGTTTTTATAAATGTACATGCAGTTATCAAGCTCATTAAGTGGTACACTTAAGATTTGGGTATTAATATTAATTAATATTAATTAAACAAATATTGAAACCACCTACCAATATATGCAATAAAATGTTTATGGGCAAAGTATATTGCTGTTTACAACATAGTTTGAAATGAAGTCATTAATGATATCAGTTGACTTATAGAGAGGGAAATATATATGATATATTTTCCATAGGTGGAAAATATGTGATAAAGCAAATATACTAAAATGTTAGTAGTAAAATTTAGATAGTTGTATATAAATGTTTACCATATAATTCTTGCAATTTTTCTGAGAATTTGAAACGTTCTCAATAAAATGTTGGGAAAGGGGATGTGACTTCCCATTACATCCCCAGTCCCCATATATCCCTTCTCCTCTAACTAATGTGTTCTACTGCTATTTGAACATCTTTTTTTTAATCATCTCTGAGCCTCTACCTTACATACAGCCCTCATTTTCCTTCATACTCAACCCAACTTTATTTAAGCTACAGGCTAAACTCTTCAGAATGATATGAAGATTCATTACATCTAAAGCAGTCTCTTAATTAGTTGAATGCTTTTCATTTTTGCTTAATTATACATGTTAACAAGAGACATTTCAAGTAGAGTGAGAGAGAGCGCCTAAGTCAGGCTTGGAGACAAGCACCTCCACAACTTATCACAGAGCCTCTGGCTTCAAATTTCTTCTCTATAACCACACAAAAAAAAAACTGTCCCTTAGATAACTATTATGAGGAATAGATATGTTAATTTGTGTTACTGTCTTGTGTCTGACTCAAAGTTTAATACATGCTAATAATTATTATCTTTATGCTACTTAACTAATATCTTATTCTATAACTTAAATACTGTAAGTTGCTTCAGGAGAGGTTGACATAGACATAATGTCTCATATTCTTTTACAAATATGTATCATACTGCTAAACCTAGTCTCTAGGAATATATTCCTTAATGAATGAAGGAAAAAAATAAAAAAGTGTTAGTGTGTTTTACCAGTGTACTATGCTATCTCTGTTTGACCCTCCTTCCCAGAAATATAGCTCAATTAAAAAATCTCTTCTAGACGGCATATAACAGAATTGTTTACAAATAGAACACTAAACTTTTTGATTTAACACATGCTTTTTCAGTGTTGTTTTAGAGTACACCTCTGTTTTGGCTGCTTTTAGAGTCATAAGAAGAAATCTTTGGTATTCATTGCTATTTTGCCAGTGGTTTTTTTTTTTTTTTTTCTGTCCTAGAATCCAATTAACCATTCATTCATCTTCTGGACCAGGGAGTTCTGGAGCTGCAAGGATGCTGCACTTTGAAGGCCTGTAATACAGAACAGAATCAAACAAACACAATTTTTATGTCTTTTCCCTTTCTTTGGAAAAATATGAAAACATTGCTGGAAGCTGTAATTTTATGAACTTCAAAAGCTAAAGGAAATCAAATATCCTACCGGATCATAGGAAGTCTAACCCCCTTGATCAGCACTACACCACAGCGATGACAACACAATCATTTTTTCTGGGATACAGAAGTATCAAAAGCCTAGGATAAACTGAGTGAGAAAATTAACAAGTTACACAACCAGTAGGAGGTTCCCTTTTTCCCACAAAAGCAGAGAGAAACTAGAAATCAGTGTAAATCTACTAGAGTGATGAATTTGGGCCTCAAAATTTTATGTACATTTTTTCAGAATTCCAGAACCATGGAATATTTCCTTGAGTGCTATCATGTGAACAACCTCCTTTTTTATGCATAACAATAATTTAAGAATCAAGCACAGAAGAGCTTTACAAGGTTAACATGGCTATTCTGTGCTTTCCAATAGCCAGAACTTTGGGAGGAGCTTTGGCATCTATAATTTAAGTGTTTGGCCTGACCAAACATAATTCTAGACAGAGCCAATGTTGTTCTCCTTTGATACCAATGTACTTTATTCCTTTCCTCTTGGAAAGAAGGTTTTCTCAGTCATGAAAAGACTTATGAGACAGATGTGTTTACAAGCACAGTATTGGGCTAGCTTAAGATAAAAAGGCCTAGAGGTCTGTGTAAGTAAAAGTATGCATTTGGTATGAAGGGATTATCTACTACTGACTACAGACTAACTTGGCACAGCAATAGACATTGCTTTGTGTTTGCATCAGAGGAAAAAGCCTAGCCCAGGTCCAAATGAGGTCTTTAGGGGCTTACCTTAATTTCCAGACTGTAGGGCTATGCAACCAGTCGTGTCAATGTTAGTGGTCTTTTACTTATGACCTTTTATTAACAATTGACACTAACATTCTTCCCTCTGCACCAGGTCTTGAACTTCGTAAGTGTCCACCCATATTTACCTGCATAAAGACAGTCAGGGCCAACATCTCTGCCTCTCATCTTCTCATTGTTTTTTCTAAGTGTATATCTTCCTCTCCATTGTCTGTGTTAAAACTCCCTCTTTTTTCTCTCTTATACAAAGACATGGTAGATTGTAAATAGTGTTTTCCTATGACTCCAGAGGAACCATTATTATAATATAAAATACATTTGATGTTACATATTAAGAACTGAAAGAGTAAAGCTAATATGATAAATTGGTTCAATGCTTGTAATTTTTAGCCAAAAAATAAAAATGAATAAATAAATGAAAGTACTCAGAAACTAAATGACAGTCCTCCCTTAGCTAAAAGAAAGTATAAGGCTTTCTTTCTTTAAATCATGGGCATGCCATGGTGTTTCACAGAGAAGGATATTTAAGATATACTCAGAAAATAGTTTTTGATGATGCTAAGTGAAAATGGACTCAGAAATAAGTTGTAAGGGCCCAGGGAAAGCAGTGAGGGCCCCCTGGTCCACCTAACTCAGACTGGATAATGAAATAAGTCACACTCATGAGCCTAATGTTAAGATTACTATCACAGCTTTAGAAACCTATACATTTAATTTATGGAATTTTTTTATATTTCTTGAACTTTATATGTTGATCCCTTCCCTCATTCAGTCAGTCTATACCTATTTAATGATGACCTAGCATGTACCAGCCACAGAGTTAGGCTGTGCGGATGTAACCCTAACAAAATAGGCAGAGTCTCTGTCCTTCTTGAACTTACAGTTTGGGGATGTGATTCCTTGACTATTAGTAGCAATTTGCCACCTTTCATCTCTGTGAAGAGGAATTCAAGGCCAATAATTTTTCAAGAATATAGCACAAAGAACACTGGGCGTGGTGGCGCACGCTTGTAATCCCCGCGTTTGGGAGGCAGACATAGGAGGATCATGCAGGTTCGAAGCCAGCCTTGCTGGCTTAAGAGACCCTGTATTTAAATTAAAAAAATAGGTGTTTGGGAGTGTAGCCCAGAGGTAGAAGGGTTTACAGGAACCACAGTATCATATATATATATATATTTATTTATATATTTATATATATATATCATAATTATAGATAATTATATCATAAAATAGAGAAGACCTAAGACAATGTAAAACTAAAGGAAGCAAGGCAGAGTGATTTGATCATCAGTGTCCCTCTACTTAAACTCTTACAGGGAAAACTGCATGCCACTGCTAAATTGTGTTTCAATAAGAAAATTAGAATTGCTATATAGCAGAGATCTTCAAAGCCCTTGGAGATGCTAAAGAACAGCGCAAGGAGCCCCCTCCTGTGCCTGTTCCCAACAGACCAGCTATTTTCATCTGTTTTACATCTTGGGCTTTTAAACAAAGGATTCTGCAACAAGAACAATGGAGTTGAAAACTCCTGATGTAGATGAGAGGAACAAACCCCATGGTGGCCAAGAAACTTCTGCAATGGCATGCATGGGAAACAGCTCAAAATCTGTGCACAACTGTGGGTTAGGTACCATTTCAGGATAAAGTATTGATTGTTCAACTAAAACTTAACCAATGACAAGGACTGGTGTGTATGATGACAGTCTGATTCTTCCTGGTGTTTGGTTTCTTCCTCCTGTGACAGGAACGATAACCAGAAGGAGAATGAAGAAAGGCAAACTCTTGTTTCTCACAGTTCACCTATAAAGTGATAATTTTCCTGCTCATGTTGCAAATGTTTTTTTTTTTCCTTCTTGAAGCCCTTTACATTTTATGAGTTTCTGAAGAGCTGGATTAAAAAAACAGGATCATAAAAAATTTCATGTCTGGGTAAAACGGTAAAGGGGTTGGGTTGAAATCTGGAAGTTTGATTGAAACCTCTCCTCACCCATTATTCTATATTGCATCATTTTTACTATCTTATAACCTTTTTAAACTATGAGTGCAACTCATATTTCCTAGACAACACTATCCTCTAGATAGAATAAGGTAAGAACAACATAGCCATCAATATATTTGGGCTCTGAATTGGATTACTGCTCAACGAAGACTTCAGAAAATGCTTACAAGTGGTTCTGAGTATTCCTAGGTGGTATGATGTGCTTTGTTAACAATATGGTGCCCTTTCATTCTTGCTCATGGTCACAATTTCTTTAGGAACCTTTGATGTCAAGGGCGGCAACTGTACCACTATGATCATGGAGTCACTTATAGTAAATGAACTGGCCAGGAGTTCTAGCACATTAACTAACCTTGCTCAGACTTTAGTTGTACCAAGACCTAAAGACATTGCAAAGATGCTGCAAGCACTGAGAACCAGATGGAACAATGGGTTCATACTTGTACAAACAAACAACAATAAAGGCCAATTTGTGGATCCCTGTCCCCCAAGCCTTGACATTACCTACCTGAATGCTTCAGGGTCCAAATACAACTCTGGAAATAGAAGTGCAGAAGATATTGTCTCAGTACATGTTTCTGCCACCAGAGTAATGTTCATAAAGAAAATAGTTTTATTTTTTGATCACCTGAGCTCATTGACATAAATTGTCCCCATTACAAAAAATTATATATGCCTAATTATATAAAATTCATGATTTGTATATAAAATAAATAATTTAAAAGCAGTACAGATTATTAAAGTACTACTTATAATAATGAAGTAGAAACATTATGCATAATTATATTTATAAAATACCAAAATTTATATCATATACAATTAATTGTATATGATAATAGTATATGATAATTAATTGTATAATTAAGATAATTGTACACTTAATTGTATGTAATTAATTATCATATACAATTGATTGTATATGGTATAAATTTTGGTATTTTATAAATCTTTGGGGATAATTCATTTAATTATCTAATATTCTTCAAAGACTTTTCCCATTTTTTCAGTATTTTGTTGTTTTATAAGTGGTTTATTATTTCATTTGAGTACTTGCACTATATTTCCTAGAGAAAATATTATGTTTTCTATTTCTATGAAATAAGAACCAAAGCTACAAAACAGACAACGGTAAAAGGGGGAAAGCTCTTAAGTCTAGAGTCCTGATGAGAAACTTCTTTTAAATAGATAAGTTACATGAAAACATATGACCTTTCAATTGCTGTGACTGGCTAATGTCACTTAATATAATATTCTTGGGTTCCATCCCATCCATTGTCCTCCAAATGACATGATTATGTTACTTATGCCTGAGTAAAATTCCACTGTGTGTATATATTATAATTTCATAATCCATTCATCTGTTGACAGACACTTAGACAGGCTCCATAGTTTGGCTATAGTGAACTGTGCTGCTATAAACATGGAAGTGCATATATCCCTATAGTAATTGGACTTCTCTTCCTTTGGAAGATTTCCCCAAAGTGGTGTGGCTGGATCATATGGTGGTTCTGTTACCAGTCTTTTAAGGAACCTCCATACTGATCTCCATAGTGTCTGTATTAATTTGCAATCCTACCAACAATGTATAAGTATTCCTATTTCTCCACATCATTGCCAACATTTATTATTACTTGTATCTTTTTTTTCAGTACTAGGGATTGAAACCAGGGGCCTTCTCTTTCCAAGCTACACCCCAGCCCTATTTTTATCTTGTATTCTTGATGATTGCCATTCTAACTGGAGTTAGGTGGAATCTCAGAGTCATTCTGATTTAGTGAGAAACTGGTAAAAAAGAGGATTTCATATAAATGAAGGGAGACACTAGCGTAATGAGAAAGGCAGATTTGGAGAGGGAAGTAGGGAAGAGAAAGGGGAGATCTGATAATGGAAACAAATCAAATAATCCTTAGTTCATACATGAAGTTATCTGTATAAATATGAACATTGTTCATGTGGTGGGGATGGGGGAGCAGGAGGGATCCAGGTGAAAACATACAAGGAATACTATGTGCATGTATGTTTTCCTCACTCTGAACCTCACCATGATGTGTAATTACAATGCAGCAGTAATAATAATAATAATAATAATAATAATAATAATAATTAATAATAATATATCACATGCTTAGATAGTATGCAGATATATCAATTTCAAGATAATGTTAATCAACCTTAGGTAAGGGAAAGAAAACAAGAAGGTTGGTAGATTCAATTATATCTCCAGTAATTTGTTTCTTAAAAATTATATTGTAAATAAATATCATAATGATGTTAAGCTTTTAAAAATCTAGGTAAGTGCAGACTATCTACTACATTATGTAATTTCTAAATATATTTTTTAATTTTAAATATATTTAAAACATTAAACACACACATATATGTATATATGTATGTATATATATATGTGTGTGTGTGTGTGTGTGTGTATGTATACACACACACACATATATACATATTGAAGTTTCTCTTTCTCAAGCATTTTTCTTAATTATTTAAGGAAGTTTCAAGCTAATCACTTTAGGTATAACTGAAAACTAATTCTGCATCTTCTAAGTTTCCACTAAAGAACCAAAAAAAAAATACCACTGGAGGGGTGAAGACAATTCCCTACCACCACCCTAGGCCAACGCATGAACTGCTGCACCTGAAAATTTCAGCTATGTGCGGGAGATTGGGCAACAAAGAATTGTTTTAAGAGAACAATAGATCTTCTCATAGATTCACTAGAGATATGAGCAACAAGCAACTACTGGAAAGTCTGGTAAATCTTTTCATGCATCTGGAATTGATAGGAAGAAATGACATAGGACCATTATTTGTCATATAAATTCAAAAAGTCATCTTGTTGAGCACTTCATTTTTTTCCTAAGGATATTTGTACTTTAACATAGGATAGCTCTTTCTTGTACACAGATGTACATGATGGGTGAATAGAGCAAGGGCCTATGGTTTCAATGTTCTCACCCTCCAGAACTGAATTATACCAAGATGCTGCTAATTACACAATAGTTCTCTAAATGAAAGCTCACAGCAACAAAACTCACAGTAGGGGGTTCAGTGGGTAGTATTATAATATTGAAAAAATTGAGTCTTTAGCTCTTGAAATGGTTTTCAGTTCTTAAATGCCACCAAACCTAGGATGGAAAAGGAGTCATGATTAACTAAGAGAAGAAATGGTAACAGAAAAAAAATTGTTCTTCATATTTTCTTTTCCACCATTTTGTTCATTTATTACCAAAGAGTATTACCTTATTTACCATCCTACTAAGATTTAAGTATTAAATTTACTGTTTGTGCAGGGGGCACCTATGACACTTTACCTCTGAGCTATATCCCCTAGTCATATTTAATCTACTTATTTTTATTTTGAAAAGAGTCTCAGTAAGTTACTACACACTGGCATGGAACCTGTAATCTCCCTATTTTAGTCTCCCAAGCACTGGATTACAGGTGTGCACCACCATGCCTGGGTTACATGGGAATATTTTATATGTCACATGAAATGTAATAGCCACTGGATTCAACACAATAGAGGTCATTATTTTTCTTATGCTAAGTAATTACACTATTGCTAGTGTTTTTTATTATTATTATTATTATTATTATTATTATTATTATTATTATTGTTAGCTACCATGCTTTAAGCACCAAATCATTGTAGTAGGAGTTTAACACAAAACTTCTTTTCTCAATAATCCATGTTGTACTGTAACATTATTTTTAGAGAGAAAAATGGAGGAAGAGCTTAGGTCAAGGTCACACAGCCAAAAATGGCAGATGAGGGAATCAAAGAGATCCTTCTGAATCTATGATACTAAAGATTTTACTAAATGGATACTAGACTTTCACTAAATTCTAGCTATAACATTTTTACAAAATAAATCTTTCCTCTTAAAGATATTTTTAATTTGTTTTAATTTTCTTACTTAATTGGGATAGTAGAAGTGCTCAAAGTCATAAACAGATTCTGGTTCTAGATCCCTTCTTAGGATCTCAAATTTCTATATGAAATAAATTGACATCTTTTATGAGAAAGGTCTGGTACCTCAAGAAACTCATACAGAGCTAGGTTTTCTTCGCATGAAATATCCTTAGCAAAGAGCCAAGGTGACATCAGGTTTCTGCCTGGATATTCTGCTCAACTTTGAGACAATCTTAAATCTCAGTCTTCTCACCAGGCACCATTGGTTAAGGTGAAACAAATCTTTGTAGTGCTGGACTTTCTGAATCATTGCAGAACATTTGCATTCCTGAATGCCACCCAAGATATAACAATGATGTCAAAAGGCTTCACACATGAAGACAAACCTCCACCCAGGGATGACATTGTCTCATTTAAGAAGCAATGAACTCAGTCTTTCAATGTTCTATAGTCATCAGGCAGCTGCCTTATAACTGCAATGAGCAGTCCTGGGCTTTCTGTGCAGTGTTACATTATTTTGGTCCTAGCCCAAGAATGTCAGGAGCAGATAACATGCTGTCATGGGCAAATTTGGACTAAGCCTCTACTGTGGAAGAAGGTTAGGGAGTCATATCAGAATGTGTGGAAGTACGAAGATGTTCAATCTCCATACTGAGTCATAGACATCAGTAGGAAGGAAATGAAGGAAAAAACAAAGTTGGACGTACGTGTCTCCAGTCACTGGAAGAACGGAGCAGAAGTAAAGTCCAATTCTGGCTCTATCTGGCTGGCTGACAACTTCCTGCATGCTATTGGCTCGTGATATGGCAATTCTCCATCTGAAATCCAACTGTCCCTTCAGCCTTTACAATCACTCCTCCATCACCTAGTAACTACCCGTAGGCCTCACAGAAGACAGGCCAACTGTCTACTTTCATGTCTGTTGTAACTTATTTTTGAAATATGTCACTATGAAAACTAAAAAGCTTGATGCCCCGTTCAACACATTTTGAGTTATATTTTTGAAAGAGGATGTTTGGGCAATGACACACAAATTGCATGCACAAAGCAAATTAATTATTTGCAGATATGTAGTGTAATTATAAGGGTTTATGCTATCCATCTGTGAACCTTAGTCTCCCCTGGTGCAAGCACTGCTTATAATAAAAAGGGTTTAATAGCTTTAAGAAAAATGTATCATGCTTACATTTGCACGAGAGTCAACTCTTCATTATTTGGTGGCTTTCATGGTTTCATATGGATGCAGGGAACCTTGAAGGGCCAACCAGTCCATGCCCTGGTATTCAAAAGGGAAACTTTTCAACAAACCATGAAAGATGGTGTTAAAGAAGTGCCACAGTCACTTGAAAACTTCTTTATTACTTAATGTCTTTCATCCTTGGGAAGTTATGTTACCATATCTACCTTCTTGCAGGAATATAGGCAATTTGCAATCACTTGGAGCTCAATGATCCTGGATTATGGCTGGTTGTCTCATCTGTGTTAAAATGGGTCATGCCTAATGCTTCCACCTCATCTGTCAACTGATTAATATCACTATACCTGCGCTTTCCTTATAAGTCTTGGTTGGTAAAATTTAATAATTTCTAATAAATCCCACACAAATGGGGTTTCATTTGTATGGGAAATTCATGAACTTTTTGTTTTTTATTTTTGCACTGCTTGGTAAAGAATCTAGGGCTTCATGCACACTAGATAGGCACTCTCCCTCCGAACTACATAACCATCCCTACTATTCTTATTTTAATGATAAAGAAAATTCTTCAGTAAGACTCTGGTCAGTGCAAAGATGGTATATCATCTTTTATGCATTTTTGTTTAATTTATTGGCATCATGCCAGCTTCTAATGGGCATCATATGATCAACTATGTGCCTTCTGTGTCCAAGATCTTCATTATTATGGTGAAATAGCAGATAGGCTGACTTGGCATATGTGCAAGATATGAAAATAGGTAGAAGAGAGGATGATTACCTTTTCCTGGGTCTTCGGGGATGTTTTGCTGAAGATGTGACCTTTAGCTTAATTTTCAAGAATGAGAAGATACTTCCCAACAGGGAACAAGAGGTTATTCTTAAAGGAGATATATAAAAAGGCATAGATGGGTAGAATCAAAAAAGACATCCAGCCGGGTGTGGTGGCACACGCTTGTAATCCCCGCGCTTAGGAGGCGGAGACAGGAGGATCGCGGTGGTTCGAAGCCAGCCACGCTGGCTTAAGAGACCCTATTTCCAAATAAAAATATAAAAAAATAGGTCTGGGAGTGTAGCCCAGAGGTAGAAGGGTTTCCAGGAACCCCACTACCACCAAAAAAAGACATCCAAGGTATTTCCAGTAAGTCAGCATGCTGACACATAGACTTAAAGAAATAAACAAAAAAGGATCAAAGTAAAGTGCACTAAACATTGTGAATATTGGATACATCACACTCACGGTTCATTTATCTTCATCCTGAATATATATGCTGACTGCCAGGTGTGGTGGCACACATCTATAATCCCAGAACTTGGGAGGCTGAGACAGGGGATCACGGGTTTGAGGACAGCGTCAGCAAGTACTGAGACTCTTATCAACCTAGGGAGACCCTGTTTCCAAATAAGAAATAAAATTGGGCAGGGAGTGTACCTCAGATATAATGCCTCTGGGTTTAAACCCCAGTACCACACACACATACACACACACACACACATACACACACACACGAATATGTATGCTGACCCACATTTTATCTAGGAAGAATCCAAGGTTCCTAGGGGCTCACATTTTGTTCACAGTCAGGCAGAGAGTGAGCATCAAAGCCATAAATAATAACCCAGCACTGACTGATGGCAAAGCACAAATTTTGTGTTTATCCCTCTGTCGTTCCAAGAATGGTAGAGACCAGTCAGATTATGGGGCCTTGCTCCTATGGTTAAGAAATTTGACCTCTCTTTATAGCTTTATAGACCAAAGAGTTTGGGAATATGTTTTTAAATAGGACTTGGGCTTTAGCTCAGACGTATAATGCCTCTGTGTTCAAGTCCCAGCACCACACACACACACACACACACACACACACACACACACACACACACACAGCTGTTTTGATAATGGAAGTCAGAAAGCCAGAGGTTTAAAGTAGTAGAAACAGTTTTAGGGACATGCTGAAGGAGCCTAAGGTAACATCCTAGGTCAGATCTTATGAGGGCCTAACCTCAGGCAGTAGCAGTGAGGTTGACATGGAACAGAGCTGTTCATGAGCATTTCTAAGGTTTTTATCTCCAGGCTCTTTGATGTGGGATAAAGGTCCATGAGGAGTCTGGGCTCTATCCCAGATTACTGACTCCAACAGAGGGTGTGGTGGCTAATGGTAGAACTATAAATTAAGGTAGTAAATGCCACAAGAAGTGGTCAGTTTGGAAGTAAATGATAAAGAGTTCAGTTTTGGGACATACTGAATTTGAAATAGAGGTGTCCCATAGGTAAAGAGTTTTCTGGGATTAGAGTTCAGAGAACTTGAGGGTTGACAGAAAGAAAAAAAAAATCACCCTGAGGAAAGACATGGAAATAAAAGAGTACAGACTGAGTAGTGAATTTCCAGGGTTGTCAACTCTTTTGTAAAGCAGAGAATGGCTATAAAAGAGGAAAAATTGCAAAGAACTAAGCCAAGAGGTAGAAAATGAACCAAGAGGCCTGAGATCACAGAGAAATGTTGTGGAGAAAACAAGCGGTATTAGGATTTATAATAGTACATCATTTTGAGAAATTATAACATTAGTGGAAACTCAGGAGAAGTGATTTGGGCTAAACAATAATGGCAAAGCACTGAGGAATTAATGAAAGGTGACGAAATAAAGATAATGGATACGGTGTGTGTGTGTGTGTGTGTGTGTGTGTGTGTGTGTGTGTGTGCACGCGCACGCGCGTGTGTGTGTGTGTGGTACTGGGGTTCCTGGAAGCCCTTCTACCTCCAGACTACACTCCCAGACCTATTTTATACTTTTTATTTGGAAACAGGGTCTCCTAAGACAGCACAGCTGACTTCAAAACTGCGCGATCCTCCTGTCTCCGCCTCCCAAGCGCGGGGATTACAAGTGTGTGCCACCACGCCCAGCATGGATACACTTTTAAGAGCTTTGATCATAGTCAATAAAGAGAATATGTAACAAGAAATATTAAGATATTTTCATGAAAGTAATTTTACTATCTCTTTAAGCCTCCTTGCCCCTATATAAAAACAAGGGTAGATTCCTTTGTTTTAGTTAATGACAGAAAAAGAAAATTTCTAGGGACAGTTCCAGTCACAATTGCAGTCTCATTTCAATAACTAACATTATGCAGAACACTATAATGAACACGTTTTGAACATTCTATCAAAAGTAAAAATGTGAACCTCCTCTTTCAGCAAGGAAGGGAATTTCAGGCAGGTACCTCATCCAGCCGCCACCTGTCTTCCAACTTCAGGAGCCAGCTCAGCCCCATTGCAATCCTGTCTCCTGATGTGACACCCTCATCCACCTTCCTCAGGTTTGCCATGCTAGAAGGACGGCTTGCCCTTACACCCATCTGATGGTATCTGTGGAGACTGACCCTCCTGCTACTTCTACATTTGTGAAAAGGTCATAGACTGCACTGCTGGGAACAGAGAATGGAGTTCCTAGCAGGTATATATTAAGAACACAACCTAGAAGCCTGAAAGATAGGAAATTTAACTCCTCCTGAGTTGAACAAAATCAAACAAGAGACAAGAAAGGGCCAGTAGGTAAATGCGTCTTCATTACTTCCTTTGGGAGAACAGTCCCAGGCACACTTGGTTCCCAAGGTT
Source organism: Muscardinus avellanarius (assembly GCF_963383645.1). Taxonomy (NCBI): domain Eukaryota; kingdom Metazoa; phylum Chordata; class Mammalia; order Rodentia; family Gliridae; genus Muscardinus; species Muscardinus avellanarius. The sequence continues at coordinate 80,311,518 of NC_137794.1, forward strand.
TGTCTGAAGATGCAGGCTGGGAACTAGCAACCAACTCTGTGTCCTAATGCAGCTGTGGCCTGCTCCATAACACACGGGATCATAGAGGCTTTTCTGCCCTCCCTTGCCTCATTTTTCTTCTTCTTGATCTTGCTTTCTCAAGATGGTCCTTCCCACTCAGATCTTAGCAGAAAGCTTTCACTAGGGCTTCCTTCTTTGGGGAACCCAGACCAAGACAGAGGTAGTTGGCTTCTCCTCTCTCCCTCCACACTGATAGCAGTCTCTTCTCTAACCCCTTGAGGGCAGGATTTGGCTTTGGCCTGCACTATACTATGGTTCAGTATCCTGTTGAACCCCTGTGTTTTTTTTTCTTCTTCTTCTTTAACTGGGCACTTTGTGTAGACTCCTGGGTGGTTCTTCTGACTTCAACTCCTTTGATTCAGGTAGTGCCTCTTCTCATATGTCTGCTTTCCAAACCCTGTTCTGTTGTCTCCAGTGACCCAATTCACAGATTCTTACTGCTGGGCATCCTAGGTCATATTCTCCAGTTGTGTCCTTGAGGTCCCTTTTGTAAGACTCAGAGTTAAGAGGTTGCACCTCTCATTCCCATGGGCAGAAGGAAAGGAGACTCCCAGCAGCCCAACAGGACCCCTTAAATTGGTCTAAAAAATAATACTCCTATTGGGAGTGGTGGTGCACACCACTACTTGGTATGCTGAGACAGGAGGGCTGCAGATTCAACAACTTAAGGAGACTCTCACAACTTAGTGATACTCTTTCTAAATAAAAAAAGGCTGGGGGGTATATAGCTCAGAAGTAGAAGGACCCTGTGTTCAATCCTCAGTATTAATAATAATAATAATAATAATTAATATTAATAATAATACTCTTTTTCCATTCTGAATGCATTTATATTCTTAATATGTGAGAAGTAAAAAAAAAAAAACGAGTAAAGTACTTTTAGTTATATACCATAAAATTTTTCACATGATTATGTACCATAAAATTTTTCATTTTACCTCATTTGAAATTCAACACGTTAGTTGTTTTACCTAATCAAAATCCAACTTTAATATCTTTTTATAATAAAAGAACAAGATGTTACCTATACAAAGCTATAGAGATGAAGTAGTACTTTTAAATGTTATTTTATTTTGATGTAAAACAAAGATTTATAGAGGTTTAAAATTTTGTTTATAAGAACCCACTAGGTAAGAAAACTGGTCTTGTAAGAAAATATGTAAGACACATAATAAAAAGGTTGTTAGTTTTCTCTTGGTTCATCTTCTCATCCACAAAATGTAGCTAATAATATCTATACAGAAAGGATGTAAAAATAAAATCAAATAGATTGTTAAAGGCATCTGATATAACCAAGCATATGTAGAATAAGAGCTCAAAGAATCTAAAATTTGAATATTAAGCTAGACGAAGTGAAATTATTTTTCTTTTCTTTTTTTTTTTTTTTTTTTTTTTTTTGCAGGTCTGGGGATGGAACCCAGGGGCATTTAACCTCCAACCTACACCCCCTAACCTATTTTTTATTCTTTATTTTGAAACCGGGTCTCACTGAGTTGCAGAGGGCCTCACTAAGTAGCTGTGGCTGTCTGCAAACCGCGATCCTCTGGTCTCAGCTTCCTGAATGCTGGGATTACAAGCGTGCGCCACCACGCCCGGCTGTGAAATTATTTTTCAAATCATGATATAGAGCTCTCTTTTAAACTCTGCTATGACTTTGTTATTTCTCTTTTGCTTTCATTTATTTGGTGTTTCAGTAATTTGGATTAGACTTATTTGAGAGAATTTATTATTCAGAAATCTGAAACCCTTGTCTTTTCAAGGTGCCTGCAGATTTTCCTATCTGTAATTTTCTATGTCATTCATATATGAATATACAAAATGTTTTAGTTCATGTTTTTTTCCCTTTTCAGAAATATACTGAACCTTTGTGGTGCTCCATATTAACTAATATCCCTTGACTGACTTAATCCAGTTGTTTTATTAAACTGCAAGTAAGTCATAGAGATCTACAAATTTATATTTCAATTGAGGTAGTATATGCCTTTACTAAAATGATCATAATAAAAAAAATCTAACAGACACTGAATTCTTCATTATGTGTAAGATTTCAGAAGATTACCACAGAAGATTTCCTTTGCTAAGGTTACTTGCATGATCTAATTTAACACACAATGATCTTATGAGGAAGATATTTTTACTCTCCCTCAGCTTTCTGTTATTTTCACAAATACTCAAAGTAATAGGTTTAAAATGAGGAAAGGTATATTTTGGTTCACTGGTTCAAACAATTTAATAAGATCCTAGGAATTTACCCACACCCTCTTTAAAAAGAAAAAAAGAACTCGAAGTATAGCTCAGAGGTAGAATGCCCCTCAATTCAATCCTAAGTATCATAAAAAAGAAAAAAAAAATCTTACTAAACCAACAAAAGCCACGTAAAACAGGAAGCAATTCAAGAGTATCATTTGCATCTTAAACATGCTTTTTGAGCTGGGGATTGGCCATCCCCAGGGGCCTACTAAATTCACTATGTGCTTAAGTCTCATTAAGGCTAAGGGGTGACAAAGCAGATTTTGATCTCTACAAATAGTAAATAATTCAAATATTTTGAGGACTCCATCAAGAATTTTCCAGTTTGGTTTCATCCTGGAGTAAATTTGCCATTCATTAGAAGTTTAGAGTTTAAACCCTGAAAAGTCTGAATCAATCTATTCAGATTGCTATAACAAAATATCACAGACTAAGAGCTAAATGAGTGGTGTGTGCATGTATGTCTCTACCATCTTGTACTACATTAAGATGTATGACTCCAATGCACCAATAAAAAGAAAAAAAAAGAAAAGAAAAACATCATTTCCCTGTAATTTTAGAACCTGGGAAGTTAGAGATAAAAGCACTAGGAAGGTAGATGTCATTCTCAGGCCTCTTCCCTTGACTTGCAGGTTACCACCACCTTACTGGGTGCTCACAGCATCTCTTCCTGTGCATGCAGAAAGAGCCAAGGTCTCTAATGTTCCACTAAACCAAATGAATCAGAGCCCCACCCTTATGACCTCATTTAACCTTAATTACTTCCTTGTAAGCTCTATCTCCAAATTTAGTCACACTGGGAGTTAGTGCTTCAACATAAGAATTTAAGCAGTAAGGGCTCAATTCACTTCATAGCAAAGGCCCTTTGTATCATACAGGAAGCTGAGAGAGATAAAAGGGAAAGACAGAAACACAGCTCCCTTTTCAGTATGTCATACCTCTCTTCTTTTACTTTTTTTTTTTTTTGAAGGTCCGTGGATGGAACCCAGCTACAACCCCTGCCCTAATTTTATTCTTTATTTTGAAACAGGGTCTCACTAAGTTATGGAGGGCCTCACTAAGTAGCTGAGGTTGTCGGTGAACCTCGATCCTCCGATCTCAGCCTCCCGAACGCTGGGATTACAAGTGTGCGCCACCACGCCGGGCTTCTTCTTTTACTTTCATTCAGATTTTCCTAATGATATTGGTACTAATAGGAAATCTTGGGCCAAAACTTCTGCCAAAAACAGTTATTACTCTTGCAGAAGGCTAAGGGAAGATTTGGAGTTCATGAGATCAAGACCATGCATATTGCATATTTGAAAGTAAGTTTCTACTTGGAACAGGATCTGGTATCAAGACTTACTTCCTGACACTTTCCAATTATCAGACATAATGAAAATAAATCCCAATCACAAACTATTTTTTCTTAAATTCAAACTAACAGGCTTGAACATACTGATAATATAATTAAGAACTAAGACAAAGAATTTTTGGACACTGCTATTCATTGCTAAGTTATTCTTGCAAAGTTATTATTCCTTGCTAAATCAGTACTCCTAAATTTAAAAATTATAATGAATGTAAACAAAGACCTACATAAGAAAAAGAAACACTGTTTTATAACATTATTAATGTCGAACAGTCCTTAGTAAAATAATAACAACAAAAAACTTTCTGGCTTATATCCAATGAAATCAATAATACTCTAAGTCGGAGATGTAACTAAGTGCTTATTATTTTTATTAAGAATTTTTTAAAACATAAACTTTAGAAGCAGAAGTTAATCAAAAGCTGACCTTCTCTGTGAGTGTCTCTTTAGTTTTGCAGTCTATGCAAGGGGCAGAATTTTTGCATATTCACTAATATGCACCCAGTACCCACCACAATTACTGAGTGACAGGGGACAGGGGCTTAATAAACATTACATTAATAATTAATTTACCTCTACCGAATTCTTTAGGCGGAACCCAAACTACCCTGCACAGTAGCAACTAAATTTACAAGACTGTGGCCACTATCTTCAGAAATTGCAGCTAAATAAGGGGGTCAAGGTCTGCATAAGGCTATTAGGTGCTCATTAGAGAATAAATATCTTGAGATAACAATGCAGGATGATAAAAATGTGGCTAGGTGTGAACAACTGCACTTAATAAGCAGACTAGACAATGGTATAACATTTCATACACGGTATCTTAGAACAGTTCTCTTTCTCTTGTATCCAAAACAGAGGTGTCCATATTACACAGCTATTTGCAGGGTTAGGGCAATTCCAACCTTGAAGTAGAGACGACTGAACTTTGACTCATGTCCCAACATGCTTCTTTGTTAATGATACCCAAAAGTCTTGATTGAAACTAACAGGTGTCACCGTACTTATTTAGTTGCTGTCTACCCTCATCTATGAGGCTAAAATGTTTTCTGATATCTTTTATAGTGACATAATAGCTAATAATATGAGTGAACTGAAAGACTATCCCATTGTCCTTGCAGAATGTAGTGAGCCCTTCAGTGGGCCGTCAAGTTCTTTCTCCAGAAAAAGGGCAAACATTCTATGTAGCAGAAAATACAGAAGGACATTACCTAATTTTCATGAGGAGTTTTATTTAAGACTCAAGAACACTTTTGTTTGAGATTTGTTAAAGCTGCAAGGAATTAGCAAGCACAGATTAGAGCATGGAGAATATAACTTTTATACTCAAATGAAATTCCTTTATATCCAAAATAGTTTTGCTGAAAGCAAAGTGCCTCAAAGATTTCCCTTTGTTTAATCTAAACCAGTAGTTTTCCAAAAGTATTCTGTAGAGAAGCTTCCAGAGTAACACAAATGTTTGATAAAAATAGAATTTCTAAACATATCTTGACTATTTTAGGATCCAGAAAAAAACCACAATACAATATATAGTATATTTTAGCACACCAGAGAACTAGTGGTACTCATCTTGACTTCCAGGTTAATTTGTTTTTATGCAAATGTTGGAATGAAGTTTCTTTTGCCATCTCTGTGTATATTTACAAATTCTTACAGAGGTGGGAAGAAACTTCCTCACTAGGAAGTTTGTAACTTTACATCGGTCATGTTAAGTGTTCAGTCTTAGGCGTGTCCACTTCTATAACAACGGAAAGGGAGAACCACAGAGTGTCTCCATGTTATGCCACCAAAACAAATTATTAATAAGTGGAAGGCTGAGATTTAATGTAAGATAAAGCATTACTGTGAGTTCAGATTGCAACTTTTTCATTTCATCTGAACAGTTTCATTGTCTTTGTTTTCTTTTTTTTCTTATAAAGCATATTCATTTAAACTTGAATAAGTTTAAGTAAATACGTTTAAACACAAAATAATTTGTACTTGCATTTCATCACTTATAAAATAAATTGTATGGCTGGGCGTGGTGGCGCACACTTGTAATCCCCCTTCTTGGGAGGCGGAGACAGGAAGATTGTGCAGGTTCAAAGCCAGCCTCTCTGGCTTAAGAGACCCTGTTTCCAAATAAAAATATAAAAATAGTTCTGGGAGTATAACCCGGAGGTAGAAGGGTTTCTAGGAACCCCAATACCACAAGAAAAATAAAAAAAAATTGTATGTGTTTTTCACTTAAAATTTGTTGTTTACAAAATAAATTAAGCTTTAGCTTCTTTTGTCTTTAGAAATAACTTGCTTAGGGTTGTTAAGAATTCATCTGGAGTAGTATGATACTATTAAACATTTGCCAAAATCAAACCATTTTTGCTCCACTTTAGTTTCTTTCATAGTGTGAAAGAAATTACTCTGTATGAGGTCAATATGGAACTTAGCAAAACTAATCAAGCTTATTAAGCCCCAGTTTTTTCTGCTGAATATATTGTTCTCCACTATTTCCTTCAGTATCTTGTCCTTTATTGGCAATGGGCTTCTGAGTTGATTTCTCTTCTCTATTTGTGAATACATTAACAATCTAAGAATACATAATAGCATAAAACAACCTTTTTTTTACTTAGAATTTGGAGCTAAGTTCTGTAGAAAGGGCTCAGCCTGATGAGTCATATTTGATCTTTGGGTTGCTAGGATGGCTGGAGAACATACTTTCTAAAAGACTTCTTTAGTCCTTGTGTATATTCATATTCATTCTTCCTCTCCTCTTCTTCTCCTCTCCTCTTCTTCTCCTCTCTTCTTCCTCTCCTCTTCCTCTCCTCTCCTCTTCCTCTCCTCTCCACTTCCTCTTCTCTTCCTCTCCTCTCCACTTCCCTCTTCTCTTCCTCTCCTCTCCTCTTCCTCTCCGCTCTTCTCTTCTCCTTACCTCTTCCAGGGGCTTGGTTTTTCACATTAGAATCGTCTCAAGGTAGTTTTAATTTTTACATGGCAGCTGGCTTCCTAAGAGGCAGATGGCTGAGGTTTCCAGGTATTCAATATTCAAGGTCTGACTCAATATAATTTCCTATATGTGTTATTTTATTGCTGCTTCCATGAAAGATCAAGTATCCACTTTTATTTCCCTGACTTAGAATACCTTATTTCTTCCATTTCTCTCATTCATATCTCTCTATTCTATTAGACAGCATTCTAATGTGACTTATTTCCAGATTAACTTCACATCTCTAATGAGTCCTCTTTCTCAAAACTCAGACAAAATAATAATTCACAATAACTTATATATTATTATTTGCAGTGGGCGTCTCTTGCTTCTTGGCCATTCATCCTTGAGGCCCTCCCCTGACTACTAGTAATACAAATTTATTTGAGAAAGGGATCACTTTGTATATGTCTTAAGAGCTATTAGCCATGTCCTACAAAAGAAAGTCTTTTATTCAGGATTCTCCAGAGAAACAAAATCAACCTGATATGTGTATTTAAAGAGATTTATTTAAAGGAATTGGCTCACATATTGTGGAGGCTTGGTGAGTCAAAAAAAAAAAAAATCTGTTGGGGTAGACCAGCAGGCTGAAGATTCAGAGTAGAGTTGCAGTTTGAGTCCAAAGGCAATCTTGGCTGATGTCCTTTATGGTCCAGGGAGGTCAGTCATTGTTCTATTAATGTCTTCAACCAGTGAAATGAGGACCACACACATTATGGAAAGTTATCTCCTTCACTCAGAATTCACTGATTTCAATGTAAATCTCATCCAAAAGACATCTTCACAGAAATATTCAGAATAATGCTAAATCAAATATCTGTGTAGTAGAGCCCAGCCAACTTAACACATAAAATCAGCCACTGCAAAAGCCAAACAGATTTGTTCTTCTCCTAAGGAACAAGGTGCCAAAGAGTAGACACGTGGCTTGAGTTTAGTAAATCAGATGTTTATTTATTTGTTGAATCTTAATTAATTAATGCAATAGTATCAGGAAAATAGAAGGTCATATTTATTGCAGCAGTAGTCACAGCAATGCATGACATTAGATTTGTCCTGAGGCATGAATGTTGCTATAATTTTACTGCTTGGTCCTTGGCAGTTTCTTTGGTTTCTTATAGTTAACGAACCTGGTCCTCTCACCTCGCATTGGGTCTGAAGCCTCTAGATACACTTCTGATAAACTCATCATTTTTTCTAGAGATACATAGGATTAGATTATGATGCTTGAAATCAAGTTATGCTTAATACTATGGTATGCTAATTTATACATGAGTTGAGGTAAGCATGAACAAATTAATTAGTGAGAAGTATATTGAATAATTCCTAAAATATATGCTAAGCAATAATTTTTTCTTTGTTTTATTATTTTCTTTTATCTATTTCCTCATCCTTATTTTCTTATATCTATTATTTATAATTATTAATATTATTTATGGTCTCTGCTCTTCTCTTTGGACAGTCATACCTCATTTTATACAGCCAGACTTATAATGAAAAGATTTGGCCATATTTGGTTCCTGGTTACCAGGACTGTTTTTAGTTCTGTCAAAGTAGATATTGTCACCATCAATGACCCCTTTATCAACCTCAACTACATGGTCTACATGTTCCTTTATGATTCCACCAATGGCAAGTTCAATGGCACAATCGAGGCTGAGAATGGAAGAATCCCTCTCCATCTTCCAGGAGCAAGATCCCACCAACATCAAGTGGGGCAGTGCAGGTGCTAAAAATGTTATAGAGTTCATTGGAGTCTCCCACTAACAGTGATAATGCCAGCACTCATTTGAAGGGTGCTGTCAAAAGGGTCATCATCTCTGTCCCTTGTCCTGATGCCCCCATGTATGGGATGGGTTTGAACCATAAGAATTAAGACAATTCCCTCAAGATCATCAGCAATGCTGCCAGTACCACCAACTACTTAGCCCTCTGACCAAGGTCATCCAGGACAACTTTGGCATCATGACTCATAGTCACTGTCCATGGGATCACTACCACTCAAAAGATCATGGGTTTTCCCTCTGGGAAACTGTGTCATGATGGCTTTGGGGCTGCACATAAAACCATCTGTGTATCCACCAGAGCCACGAAGATTGTCAGCAAGGTCATCCCTGAACTGAACAGGAAACTCAATGACATGGCCTTCCATGTGGGTCTGACCTGCCACCTGGAAAAAGCTGCCAAATATGATGACATCATAAAGGTGGTGAAGCAGGTATCCAGAGGCCCCCTTAAGGCATCCTGGACTACAGGTCATCTCTTGCAACATTAATAGGTGACACTTATTCTTCTACCTTCCATGTTGGGACTGTTACCACCTATGATTACCACTTTATCAAGCTCATTTCCCAGTATGACAATGAATTTGATTACAGCACCAGGGTAAATGACCTTATGATTCACATGAACTCCGAGGAGTAAGAGCCCCTGGACTACCAGCCCAGTAAGGAAACCAAAAGAAGAGAGATCCTCGGATGCTGGAAAGCACCTGCCTCAGTTCAGTCCCCCAACACACTGAGAATCTTCCTTCCACCCAATTTCCAACCCAAAACCTTTGAAGAATGGGAGGGACTTAGGGAGCTCTACTATCATGCCTCATCAATAAAAAAAAAAAAACTGCCCCAGAAAAACAAATTTCAAGTATTTAAGTTATTTTCACATATATTATTATTTTCATGTGCATTAATGCATATGTATTATTTTCATATATACTACTCATATACATATGAAATATGATTCCTGGAATAAATATTCAGGACAAAACAGTACCCAGTAGTAGCCTACTTGGCTCATATATAATAAGACTAAAGTTTTGAAAGTCTAAGGGACTTAGGTCATTCACACAGTATGCTATCTACTTTAGTGCTCAACCCTAAACTATGCTACACTTTACTACATACTTGAAATATTTTGGTTATCTACAGAAAAGAATCTTAATAACATGGAAATTGGAGATGAAAAAAATCTAAGGTGATTTTTCAGAACTACAAATGTATCTTTATTCTAATTAGAAGTTAGAAAGAGGGTACCAGTTTTCTGAAGTCCCCATCAGTAAACTCACAAAAGCTAATTGATATGAGATTTTCTTTGGAGGTTGATAAAATTGTGTAGGAATTATATAGAGGTGATATGTGTGCAAGTTTTTATATATACATAAATTATGTATTTTTAAAATTTTATGGTGGGTAAATAACATATCAATAACAATGATTTTTACATGCTGTAAATGTCTAATTAGAGATTCAGTTTATGGGTGTCTATTTTATAGACAGAGCATTTGTTGCACACCTAAGATCCCTCTATTTCTGAAGGAAACTTAGAAATTGCTGTTATTTATTTCTTGGGCAGTTTCTAAATCTGTCAACTAATGTGTTCACTTTATTTATTATTTATTTATTTATTTATTTATTTATTTATTTATTTATTTATTTATTTTTTTGGTGGTACTGGGGTTCCTGGAAGCCCATCTATCTCCAGGCTACACTCCCAGACCTATTTTATTTTTGGAAACAGGGTCTCCTAAGCCAGCGCGGCTGGCTTCGAACCTGCGCGATCCTCCTGTCTCTGCCTCCCAAGCGCGGGGATTACAAGCGTGCACCACCACGCCCGGCCATGTGTTCACTTTAAATGAAAGCTTCATCATTCCGATTTCAGGTAAGAGTGTTGTGGAATTCAGTCATTCCTAATGGACACATATTTTATCATATCTGGAGGTTGATCTGGCAGCTACTTGGTAAAGTAAGGTCATGGATTGATTCCAACAATATTTGAAGTTATGTGGTGGGCCAAAGCATACAAAGTATAGGAATAAATCAATGACACCTTTCTATTTCTTCATCATAGCTGAAACACAACTAAGAAGCATCTAAACATATCCAAGACAGAGCATTCATCCTTATTTTTTCTATTTTCCAGTACATAAATGAAGACAAATAAAAGTTATATGCTAGTGATTTTGATGGCTATAAATAGGATATTAGGGACAACAAATATAAATTCTTTGACTTTATTGTATTACCTCTTTCAGAAACAGAAAGCAAAGTATTTCGAAATCCTCAAACCCAAACTTGAGAAATTTTCTACAATAATTCACTTGCTTGCATTCAGGCAGCCTGATGGAGCTTCTGAGACCATTCTTTAATGGAAAATGTATCTTTATCTCTAAAGCATGAGAAAAAGAAAAAAGGAGAAAGGATAGGAGAGAGAGAGAAGGGAGAATAACGGAGGAGGGGAAATAAAAAGAGGGGGAAAGGAAGGAGTAACAGTGGTTAAAACTGGCAGCATCTCAAGATTCAGGCACAGCACTCCACAGCATAAAATGGGAATGAGTCTCTCTCGGACTCTCCTTCAGTTCCTCTTTCTCTCTTTCCATCCCTCCCCCCCCCCATAAGCAACCTACTTATCATTGTGCCCAAACTTGATTAGATTTATAGTTTGTTTATCTGAGAGCTCAATGCTTTATTGCATCCAGAAGCCAAAATACGTGCACCTCCACAACCCAGCTGAATAAAACAAACTCATTTTGATCTTTGTGTACAAAGCCATCAGCACTGGTTCAAAGTGTAGCGCAGCCAGTTCTGGACAGCAGATGCAGAGTTCAGCTCTTCTCCCGGGCCCTTGGTTTCAATTAGGCTGTCTGCCAAGCAGCCCATGTGCCTCTGTGTGCTGAAACATTTCTTTGAGGCAGCTTTTTTAAATTAGGAAATAAAGACTTCCCATGTGATTTGCTATATATACAATTTATGACAATTGATTTTTATAGTTAAAATACGTACATTTTTTACATATTTCTCTTTCTGCAAAATAGCAGCCTTCTAACAAGAGAAGAAAATTAGCAAAATGTAAATAGTGCATTTCATTTATTCTTACTACTCTAAAAGTTATTTAAATATACATTGAAATGAAACTGAAAACCACGGAGTTTCCAAAATAAATTACTTCTTTGTCCTAAAAGAAGACGGGGAAAAAAGAACAGTGGAATACTAGACAGTATTTTTTAACTTCTAGGAACTATAAATAGGAAAAATAAATATAAAAAATAAATTATAATTACTTAAACTTGGCTAATCCCTCAACCAGAGTAGATGTTTTCCTTGCTTTCATTATCGTTTGAGCCATTAACCTTCTGAACTTCTAAACACCACCTTGTGACTTGGCAATAGATAGAATAAATTCCAAAAGCCAACTTCTAATGTCTAGCTGTTTTCTAGTGGAAGCATACACTAAATGCATAGCAAATGTCTATACTTCACACTTCCATGTGAGCATATTATTTATAAATAGACTTCTCATCAAGGACAGGCTTGCTTGGCAAAAACCTAGAAACCATCCCGAGCAGTAATCTAGTTGCCCCAGGCTATTAATTATAGCCCTTCTGTTGCTACTTAAACTAAAAGTCAGACAAATCCTATAAGACTGGTTGGGTAGCAACTCTCCTATAGGATGCCCAAACTGTGTAATACCTACCTCCTGCATCCCCCCCCCAACAAAACAAAATAAACAAACAAACAAAAAGTCACAACACAGAGCTTTTACAAGTATTTAGGATAGCTTTAAATAAGTTCCACACAGGTCTAGATTCTCCCTTAAGATGATTCAGGGCATTTTGCTGCTAAGGACATGGGCCCACAATTTGAGCCACAATTCAGCCATGTTAGCTGTCAAAGGTGCCTCTATTGTGCCAGGCCACTTACAGTGGAGACATACACATGTGGAAGACACTGAATTTTAGTTGAGAAGACATAACATTCAAATAGATAGTTATTTGTACTCATACTAGTCTATGGTCTTTTTGACTTGCTATAAGAAAAAAAGTTTAAAAAAAAATATATATATATATATATATATATATATATATATATATATATTAGTTTGGAGTGGAATAATTTGAATATAATAAAATGCCTGCTGTGATTATTATCCATAGATTTGGAACACATGCTTAAATATTTGTTCTTGGATTTTTGTCAGGATTGTTATCCAAGGAACTCTATCCTAGAAGTGGTCATTAAAAATAAATTTTCTAAGGCCAGACGTGGTGCCACACACTTGTAATCCCCGAGCTTGGGAGGCTGAGACAGGAGGATCAAACAGGTTCAAACCCAGCCTCAGCTACTAAGTGAGGCTCTACTAAGTGAGGCTCTCAGCAACTTAGTGAGACCCTGTTTCCAACCAAAATATAAAAATAGGTCTGGGAGTGTAGCCTGGAGGAAGAAGACCCTGAGTTCCCTTCCCAGTACCACAAAAGAAATGAATTTTCCAAATAGGACTCAACTAATTTTCTAAATAGGACTCAACTAACCTGAGATTACTGAAAGATCAAGTATGTTCTTTCCTTCAAAGACAACTTTGATTGCCGGGCGTGGTGTCGCACGCTTGTAATCCCAGCACTTGGGAGGGTGAGACAGGAGGATCGCGCCAGTTCAAAGCCAGCCTCAGCTACTTAGTAAGGCTCTTAACAACTTAGTGAGACCCTGTTTCCAAATAAAATATAAAATAGGTCTGGGATTATAGCCCAGAGGCAGAAGTCCTTTGGATTTCATCCCCAGCACCAAAAAAAAAAAAAAAAAAAGAGACAACTTGGTTATTTATCTTGTGTACCAGTACACTATTCAAACATTCATACATTAATATTCTTTAATATCCATGTAGTTAGGAGGACTTATTTAGAAATCAAAGAATCAGGATACCTCATGTTCCCATGGCCAGATAAAAACTGAGGGCTTGCCTATGTATTCCTTTAGCCAGCAATAAACCCCAGGTACTAACAATTTCTGCTTCATGCAAATGCCCTCATCTTCTGAAATTCAATTCATTGCTCTTACTCTTTTTGTGTGTGTGTGGTACTGGGGTTCCTGGAAGCCCTTCTACCTCCAGGCTACACTCCCAGACCTATTTTATATTTTTTTATTTGGAAACAGGGTCTCTTAAGCCAGCAAGGCTGGCTCTGAACCAGCGCGATCTTCCTGTCTCTGTCTCCCAAGTGCGGGGATTACAAGCGTGCACCACCACGCCCGGAGTTGCTCTTACTATTAAATCCTATTCCTAGATCCTGACTTTGACTTCATTAGAATTTTAATTTTTCTCACCCATTCAAATTCATCTCATTGGCTGATAGTGTATTGACTATTTCTTCAACACATGGCTCTGTTCACTTTCCTGATTTTAGTGTACACTACAGTTTTAGTGGTGATCATTTTCTCAAGTCATAGCTCAGAGAACTCTGGAGGCTCTAGATAAAGATCGGCATCAGCAATAGGATTTGGACACAAGGAAAAAGATACAAGAAGATATCTTTAAATATTGACCCATAATTGCCTGTGTTGCCATGACCTTACTATGAAACTTGATCCTTAAAATCTATACCATAAATCTTACAAAGACTCTCCTGGATGGTTATAAGCAATAGGATGCTATCATTTCAATCACAGAAATCAGGTGTTGGCCAATTTCCTTTAGCTTACATAGCTGCCAAACACCTATCACCGAAAATTAAGCGCTATCTGAAATCAGAGTTCAATGCTACATCACTGAAAAAATACTAGGTGCTGCAAACTTACCCTTCTCTTAAACTGAGACGTTGCAGGATGGTTGTAAGGTAGAGAAATAGACTTGGAAGTCTTCAATAGTCTCCTGAAGCAATCTTGTCCAAGTGAGGTTAAAAAAAAATAAGAACATGAGTTAAAACATTGACTAATTACTACCTGCTATCTCTTGGGTCTCAAATACCAACAGAGAACCTCATTTAGCTGATGGATTGAGCTGAACAACCCAGGCTAGATGCTAAACGGTATGCGTTTTCATGTGCCTTTCTGCTACTGCCAAAAAGTGGCAAGCAAAGGAGAGACTCCTTTACTCCACCCACATCAAGCTTTCTCAGAGTGGAGAAATGCCCTGGAAGGAAATGTCATGAGCCTCCCCATATTCAGTCTGGAAGAAGGGAAACATGCTAACTGAGGAACCGAATAGCAGATTCTCCCACTCCACCAAGTAAGTATCCTTGTCCAGGACTCCTCCATTTCTGTGATCTACATCCTTTGCCTGAAGTAGATTAAACATATATTAAGCACCCAATGGAGGCCAACATTATAGTACTGTTGATGGTGTTAATATTGGAGATTCCTGAAGTTGGTTAGGAGGATTTTTTAGATATAGGGACTATCTGAAATTTCATGGCAACTACGGTGGCAGCAGGGGGATCTTTGTCCTTAACAGATTGCATTAGCCATAAAGAATCCTGTATCTGACCCCACAAAATTTCTGGATATCCATAAATTCCCCTCTGGGAAAACCTAAAGGAAGAGCTTGTCATAGGACAATCAGAAACTTCAACAAATGTTGTAGGAATGGAAAGAAAACCAGTAACCAAAGAAATGCATGGATGCACAAAGGCAAAGCCAAGTTTTGACTTCTAAAAATCTTTATGTGGAAAAGAAAATGGCAATAGCCAACGAGACTTGGTCATTGTTCATGATTTATGGGAAGTAGTATTATATTAAATATATCAATTAATACAAAATAAATTTATAACTTGGCTATGAAGGCTAAACAGACATGATATAACTATCAATTCATTTAGAGAAGAGCATGGTGGCAACATGGAAACAAAAGTGAAATAATTTTAAAAAGCAGTATTGACTATTCAGATGTTTTATAAAATTACCTGTTGAATTCTCCAGATAGCTGAGTTTTGGTCCTTTCAGAATATAAAGACATGCCATTTTAATCAATATCCTTAAAAATATTTTCAAATTATTTATGCAATTTCTCAACATTTTAGAGTTTATTCATATTATGCAATTTTTATTTTAATTTACCTTGTGGAGAAACAACACAAAATTCTTCCTTATTTGCATTAACATAATGAGTACTTTTAAAAAACTATTACTAACACATATGGTATAGATTGATTATCCTAAATGCTTAGGACCAGAAATGTTTCATATTTTAATTTTTTATTTTGAAATGTTTACATTACCTAATGGAGTGGGGCATACTCCTAAAAATATAATTGATTGATGATTCATACATAGCTTATATACACAGCCTACAGGTAATTTTCTACAGTACTTTTAGTGTGTCTGTGGTTTTTGTTGTTGTTATTAGTGTTTTGTTTTCTTTGTGGTACTAGGGATTGAACTAAGATGTTCTACCTCTGAGCGGTACCCTAGCCTTATTTCATTTTTATTTTGAAACAGGATATCACTAAATTCCTAAGGGCCTAAATTTCTGAGGCCGGACACCAACCTGCAAACCTTCTGTCTCAGCCTTCCAAGTACTGATATTACAAATGCGTCCCACCACAGCTGGCTCACGTGTCTGTGTTTTAAATACAATGCGTTACATAAGCATAATTGTGGGATTGTCTGCACATGGTTGTCATATTGGTGCTGAAATAGTTTTAGATTTCACAGCATTTCAAATTCCTTATTTTTGGATTAACTATGCTTACCCTGTAATCAAAGTGCCAAACATTGTCCTTAGTATTTAACAAACTGTTTAATTCTTACAGCAATTATATGGGGAAGGTATTCTACCCTTCTGTATCAGATGAGTAAACTGAGGTATATAGGTTTCATCATCTGATCAAAGTAAGGCAACTAAAAAGTGGACAACCTGGGATGACACTCACAAAGCCTGGCTCCAAATCTCTGCTCAAGGCTGATATTCATTGCTAGTGCTATTGTTTTAACTCAATCTTCATGGCAAAATAAGCCTCTTTCATATAATGTTACAAATTGTATGTCTATGTGAATTTATGGTCACTTTTACACCATTAGCATTGTTTCATATTTTTGTATTGTCCTCACAACTATCACATAACTATACTGCATCCTATTGTGCTGATAGATCATGTTTCAGAAACACCTTCCCCATTGTGGAATTCCTAGATTTCTTCAGTAGTTTTGATACCACTTATATTTGCCTAGGATATATTTGTGTTAGATTTCATGACTCATTAAGTTCAAAGGTGGTACAATCTATTTAAAGAAGTGCTTTTCACCCTATCACATCACTAAATAAATATAAATTATAATTACTTATTTTATTCTTGAGGGCTCAAAGCCATTATTATATAATTCAATTTTTTAACTGTGATATACAACAGTGCTCCCTTGAGAAATAGCTGAATGGTGTAGGATATTTATAACTGCACAAAATTAGCAGAGTACCCTGCTTTATGAGTTATGCTTATTTCATACAGATTCATTTTTGCCTCTTTGACTTCTGATTTTACAATATCCATATCACCATTATTTTGAAATTATTTATAATTTTGTTATATTGTGAAAATAATGAATAAGACTTGAGTGAAGTTGGCAATGCTGTTTTATATCTGAAATGTACAGAGTTAGCTACACCTGTTTCATATGTGAATAATTCCTTAATATACACGCCTCTGTCTCATACAGGCCAAGGTGTCAAGCAGCAGTTCTGGTTCAAATTGAGCTACTGAAACACAGCTGCTCCTCCACTTACGATGAGTTACACCCTCATAAACCCATTGTCAGCTGAATAGATCCTAGGTTGAAAATGCAGCTGTGTATCGTGGCTCATGCCTGTAATCCCATTATGACAGAAAGATTGCAAGTTCACAGCCAGCCTCAGCAACCTAGCAAGACCCTGTTTTGAAATTAAAAAGAACTGGGGGTGTAGCTCAGAGGTAGAATACCCCTGGGTTCAATCACTACTACTACCACCACCACCACTACTACTACTACTACTATTACTACTACCACTACTACGACTAAATAAATGCATTGAATACACATAACTCACAGAACTGCACAATTACAGTGCACTCTAGAGTCTCTGGTTGTTTCTCCTTGGGATAGCAGGGCTGGCTGGGAACTGTTGCTCTCTGCCTATTGCCTGGCCTCATGGGAGCGTATCATACCACATAACACTAGCCCAGGGAAAAGATCAAAGTTCAAAGTACAGTTTCTACTGAATGAGTAACACTTTCACACCAACTTAAATTGTAAGACAAACCATTTGAAGCCAGGGACCAGCTGTATGTTAATAACAAGAGAACAGAGAAAATTTCACTGACCTAGGAAAAGGCAAGAGAGTGCATTTCTTTGGGATCCATAATTGACTATAAAATATGTAAGTAAACCTAAGGTGTTTCAAGGAATTTATGTTAACTTTTGTTCAAAAGCTAGGGTTATCTCCACAAGCTAAAGATAGACGATTCTCTACTAATTAATATTGACTTAAATATTCATATTTAAGGTCTGCTTTTTAATATTTATTATTGAACATCCATTATATCTCCAAACTATACAATGTGGTAAAGAAGGCATTTAAAAGGTACATTTGCATGATATTTCTTTCTAGATTCATCTAGATTCAAAATCTAGATTCATCCAAGACTAGCCATATGAAGCCATTAGAAGGTAATGTTGGAGGCCTAAAAATGACCATGAATGAGCAGCATTGACATGGGTTTCTAAAGAGGCTTGATGTTACTAAATGCATGTTTTATATTAAAATTTGACTGTCAGTGCCTTCAGGTACAGTGGATCCTATCTTTAGGATAAAAACAAATAAACAAATAAAAGTTTTTCAACTGTACAAAAAGGAGAAAATTATCAGAAAAGAAAAATATGCCCATAATTCTCTGGGACCCAGCAGATTGGTATGGTCTGGGCCATGATGGATTATGTTAGAATGTGGGAAGAGAAATACCACACATTGTTCTGTAACATTTTTCTTTTAACTGCCTCTCTGCCCTTTCTTTAATGTTTTCCTTTATATTAATAGTGACTGCTATAGAATAATCAACAGACTTGTGTGATAAATCCAAAGAGAAAACTGCAAAGAATTTAAAGATTTGGCCTCATATATAACCCTGCCATATAAATGGAAAAGAGCCAAAGAAATAAGATAAAATTAAAGAACTATACATTAGTTTTTATGCATTATATCCTCATGTAGAAATTTTGCTGAAATATAAAAATGTATGCCAAAAAATTCACAAAACTTTTCTGTCGGCAAGTGTAAATTACTAAGTGCCACAAAGAAGCAAAAGAAAAACAACATAAATTGTTTTAATCACCATCATCATCACGATTCATGTGTTAAGTTCATATATTTTCATTTACATTGAATTGGGTTGTTAACAGTAAATTAAATAGGCATGGTCCCTGTCCTATAAGAACTTATGATTTAAGACAGACTACATAACCAAGACAAATGTAAGAGCAGCATAGACAAGTACATACACCTCGAAGAGAGACACAAATTGAGTGAGTGAAAGAATAAATAAACTAACCTCTTTCTATTGTTTATAAGTTACAAGTTGATTTAAAAAAAAAAAGGAAACGGTGTGTCCCTGACATGTTCTGAATTTGGAGTTTAACTGCCAGTTGGTCTCAAAGGATTGACTTTGGGGAGATATTGTTCCAATAATGGTACAAAATGATCTCAGCAAATGAAAAAAATAAAAAAATAAAAAGACTAAAGCATTTGATATTCTGAACCAAGAATTAGGAAGCATTACTTTGCTCAAAGACAGATCTTAAATTATAGTTCCCTATTTTAGTATAATGGGAAAAACTAAGAAGATGTGTGATAAAAATTATAACAGTGGACTTCCAGGAAGATGGCAATGGAGAAAAGCAGGATTTACATGCCCCACTAACAACCAATCTCCACTACCACAAAATCACCGCCTTTCATAGCCAGAAAACACCATCAGCAGAGAAACAAAAAATGTAATTACAAGGGACAGAGAAAAAGAGGGCTGGAAAAACGAGACACCAGAAAGAAACCAGACCACAGTGCTGTAGCCGAAGCCGTGGTGCAAAGGGGAGGGTGCCATTTTCCCTTGCAACACCAGGGCCTAGAGAGGAGGAGAACTCAGAATGGAGCTCAGAGCCAGAGAGGAGATACATTGGCCTCACAGCTGAGCACACAGCAGCAGCGCCTTACTGCCGGCAGCAGCGGCAAGCTCACTGGATGGCACCAGACCAACGAACTCAACAGCCCACCAGGCTCCAGAGAGGAGTGGCGGACAGCGAACCGAGATGAGCCACTGCGGATCAGCCGGGAGGAATTCAGCAGATTTCTCGGTGCAGGGAGCATCTTAAGCTCCTAGAGGCTGGGCTCAGCACACTTTGCAGGGACTCAGAGCGGAGCTCAAAAAACAGAAAAGAAATAAGCTAGCCTCACGGCCAAGGGCATGGCAGCGGCGCCATATTGCCACCGGTGGCAGCAGCAGCGAATTCACCAAGTCCACTACAGCTCCACCTGCACACTCAACAACAGTGAATCAAATTGTGGCCCCTAGAGAAGAAATCCCAGTACTGTACTCCCAGGGACTTCACCCAGTGGGGGAGTGGCGGTGACAGAGATATCACACCATAGAAGAATGCCCAACCTGGCATCCCCCCCCCCTTGGTCTAAAGCAGCCTCTATTGACTCCCTGGGTCTGAGACTCTGCGATACAACCCAGTAAAGGAGTAGTGGGGACCGAGATACCACAGACTTGAGATCCAGAGCACCTTAAGTGAAGTCGTAGTGACCCAACTGAAGAACCCAGAGAAGGCACAAACTTCCGAAATCATGGGAAAGAGGAATAACAATGGAGCAATGAATGCCCACAACCCCACAACATCAGAACCTGATAAAACAGAAATCCAGAGATTTCTAGATCAAATCAGGAAAATAACTGTAGAAATAATAGAGGTGCTTCAAAAAGAACTCAGAGAGAGCCAAAAAGAGATAAAGGATGCAATTAATGAAGTAAAGGCCTCAATTCAAAGTACAAACAACCGATTAGACCACATGGAGAACAGAATCTCGCTCTTAGAAGACAATAATTCAAAAAAAAAAGAATGCATAGGTTCTAATTCAGAAAAAAAAATCCGACAGCAGGAATCTGACATTGAAGAAATATGGGCCCATTTTAAGAGAGCTAACCTAAGAATAATTGGAATAGAGGAGGGAAAAGAAAGTGAAACCAAGGGGATCAACAATCTCTTCAAGGAAGTAATAGCAGAAAATTTTCCAAACATAGAGCAAGAGGTCGATACACAGGTTCAAGAAACTTATAGAACTCCCTTTAGAGAGGATCAGAGAAGAGGATCCCCACGCCACATAATTGTCAAAATGACCAATGTGTAAGCCAAGCAAAGAATCTTAAAGGCAACAAAAACAAAGGGCCAAGTGACATTCAGAGGCAAACCAATTAGAATCACTCCAGACTTCCCAAACCAAGTCATGAGAGTCAGAAGGGCTTGGAGTAACATATTCCAAACTCTGAAAGAAAACAACTTCCAGCCAAAAATTTCCTACCCAGCAAAACTTTCTATCAAATTAGATGGGGAAATAAGAAGCTTCCATGACAAACAGAAACTGAAGGAATTTATGTCTTCAAAACCAGCGCTAGAGAAAATACTCAAAGAGATTAACTACAAAGAAGAAATAGGTAACACACACCAGAACCAGAGAAACAAGATTTTCCATCCAACAGACAACTAAGATTGGTTATCTGTGGAGATTCATTATTTATGTTAGTCTTTTACCTATCTCTAAATTGTATTGTTTGCTTTTATTGTTCCTAATTTTTAGGATTTCTACTTGGAATATTAATATACCTTCAGATATAGCATTTGGAAATATTTTATCCCATTCTATCAGTAACTTTTAACTGATAACTCTTTGGATATACAATATTTTTTTTATTTTTTAGGAAGTTTGTTTACCCTTTTGTTGCCTGTGCCATTGAAATCATATCCATGAAATCACTGCCAATTTCAATGTTGTGAGGTTTTATGACCCAGATTTTCTTCTAAAAGTTTATAGTATTAAGATTTATATTTAGGTATTTTATCTATTTTTAGTTAATATTTGTATATGGTGTTAGGTAAGGGTCCAAATTTATTCTTTTTCATGTAATTATTATTTTTCAACAATATTTAGTTAAAAGATTATTATTTCCTCCACCAAATGTTCATGGAAATCTTGTCAAAAATAACTTGACAATATATAGAAGAATTTATCTCTAGGCTTTTATTTAACTCCAATGGTTTATATATCTGCCTTTAGAACAGTACTACACTGTTTCAATTATTGTAGCTTTATATGGTTTGAAATCAGAAAATATACATCTTCTAGCTTTGTTCTTCTTTGCGATTGTTTTGGGTATCTAGAGTCCATATTCCATATCAGGATAGATTTTTTTCTGAAAAATAAATAAATAAATGTATGATAGTGTCACCTAAAGAAAAAAGAAAAAATATTGTCTGGTAAGAAAGAAAGCAAAAAGAAATATTGAAATGTTATCTTTAAGTTATCAAAAGCTTGGTATCAGACAAATGAAACTGTTATGTGAGATTATCATCGTTAATATTGGATAAATTGCTATAATACTAGATGTCAACCACTAAGCCAAGCATGGGAAGGACGGATGGGTAGGGAATGGGGTGGGGATAGGGTAGGGGCTAACTGGGCGATGTGTGCATGTATGTCTACAAAAATATTATCTTTATACCATTATGATGTATGAATACAGTGCACCAATAAAAAATAAAATAAAATTTAAAAAAATTATAACAGAAAATAAAATGTAACTCCACTTTTGAAATATGCTTTGAAATGCCACCAATTTTTTTAATCAGAATTATTATGGCAAATTGTTTACTTATACATTCTTTTATTTTATTTTTTTGTGGTGGGAATTAAATCCAAAATATTCTACCTCTGACCTAACCCCCATTCCAGCTTTCTGTTTTTATTTTATTTTATTTTAGATATGGTCTTGCTAAGTTGCCCAGGCTGGCCCTGAATGTGGTGGGACCATCCTGCCTCAAGCTGCCAAGCATTGGTATTATAGGTGTACCCTACTACACCCAGCTATATGTTATTTTAGAGATAGGATTGTAATTATATTTTTTTAGTCATGTAATGCTCTTCATTTAAAACCCTTACTATT
The DNA here is from genome assembly GCF_963383645.1 of Muscardinus avellanarius. Taxonomy (NCBI): domain Eukaryota; kingdom Metazoa; phylum Chordata; class Mammalia; order Rodentia; family Gliridae; genus Muscardinus; species Muscardinus avellanarius. Next base: position 80,334,081 of record NC_137794.1, read on the forward strand.
CTGATCTGACCATAATTAAAATCCAGGTAAGGTAATTTAACAATTAATTTAAAATTTCAGTAGCCCTGAAATCAGTTTCTTAGATATTGAAAGTGTCTTCACTAAGAAAGGGCTGAATTTATAAGATATGAGATTTGATGATTCAATCTCCCTGATTCAATTTCTAAAAATAAGACCAGCATTATCAATATGGTTCTCTAATATTTTGCAATGTAAAAAGCAGTTGTAGAATAATTTTATAATTTTTAAAATATCCTTAGCATTATTTAGTGTTTCTTGGTGAAACCCATTTCTGTCTTGTTTATTTTTTAATTTGTTCTTCATTGCTTGCTTTGCAATAGAACATGTGTTTGCAATTGTATTTAGCAAAATTCATGATCTTAACATTGTACACCAAAGTCAATGTGCCTTCCTGGCACAAAACAGCCAGTATTCAAACACTTTTCTAATGTTTGGCGTTTCTGTCTCGATTGACAAAATTGAAAAATATGTATTAGCCAAGCAAAACCACTATCTCAAAGCCACGTTGAAAATTACTCCAACCTGTCAAAGCCAATTGAAATTCCCTTCCCAGCCCAATTCCCAACTTCACTTTGTATGTGAAATAGGAAAACTTGGATTTGATTATAACCACATGCAGAGAATCAAGAATTCACATATCTCTTATATTCCAATAGTGCATATTATTTTCTTTTCAAATAATTTTTATCAATTTAATAATTTTTATCAATTTCTTGTTCCATTACTTATTCCATCCCACCTGTTCTGAATGTCACTTATTTGTAGTATCTGTGCCTTGGCAGTTTGATTAGCAATGAACTGTGTGACACATTTCAGGAGTTCCAGCTGGACTACATACTTTTTTACCTCAAAGAAGGAATAATCCTAAAGGAAGACTTTAAGACTTGTCCCTAATGCAGATTCAGTAATTTGGAATGTTGTGTGATATCAACATATTTTCTATTATTTATTATATTGTAGTCCCACTGTAATTATCTTCTAAATATAGTGCCTAGTTGCTGTTAAATCAAACAAAAGGTCATTCTGGCTTTGAAGGAAGAACTATAGAAATAAGTTGTCTTTTAGGGTGAAAGTCAACTTTCTTTTGCAGCAGAATAAACCATGACCCCATATGCAGTGGACAAAAGACAAGGTTAGCTGAGGCACATGACTGAAATGCCACCCTGCCCCCAGTCGATGTTGGGCAATACAAGCTGCTTGAAAGTTAGTACCCATAAAATCCCTGGCAAAACTTATGAGAAAAACCAAAGCAAAATAATGGCACCAACTAGGGAAAATAAAGGCAGGTCACTTGGAATAAACAATATGATTTCCATCTATAAAATCACCCCAGCATCCATTATATTTAACATTTACAAGCATTATCTAAAGGAGAAGTAAAACATGTCCCAAGAAGTCTAAAAGCTTTGTATCACATCTAATTTCATTGCTATGTATTTTTTATTGATTTTTTATTGGCACAATGTATGTATACATAATAATGGGGTAAAAAACTTGTGTAGGCATAAATGCACACATCACCCAGCCAGCCCCCACCCAGTCCCCAGCTCACTTCCTCCCCATCCCTCCCTCCCATGCTTGGTTTAGTGGTTGACTTCGATATGAATAAGTACATCATGCACTTTAAAACATTTCCCTCTCCTCACCTCCCATCCCCACATTTAGGTTGTGGGAATTTGCCAGGGATTTTATGGGTACTAACTTTCAAGCAGCTTGTATTGTCCAACATCGACTGGGGGCAGGGTGGCATTTCAGTCATGCGCCTCAGCTAACCTTGTCTTGTGTCCACTGCATATGGGGTCATGGTTTATTCTGCTGCAAAAGAAAGTTGACTTCCACCCTAAAAGTTAGGATCTCTTTTTTCACCTGGAGTTCCTCCTATGACACCTTTCACCCTAGCTTTCACATATTAGGGAAAGCATTCGATTCCTTACTTTTTGTGACTGACTAATCTCACTTAGCATAATGTCCTCAAGATCCATCCATTTCCCTGAAAATACCGCAATTGTATTTTTTTAATGGCTGAGTAAAATTCCATTGTGTACATATCCCAGTTTTGTAATCTATTCATCTGTTGATGGACATCTTGGCTGGCTCCACAGTTTGGCTGTGGTGAATTGTGCAGCTATGAACATAGATACACATGCATTACTTTGATAGTTGGTTTCCTTTCTTTTGGGTAGATACCCAGAAGTGGTATTGCTGGATCGAATGGTAGATTTGTTCCCATTCTTCTAAGGATTCTCCATACTGTTTTCCAAAGTGTTTGCACTAATTTGCAATCCCACCAACAACGTTTTAGAGTTCCCTCTTCTCCACATCCTCACCAGCATTTGTTATTGTTCATGTTTTGAATGATTGCCATTCTAGCTGGAGTTAGGTGAAATCTCAGGGTAGTTTTGATTTGCATCTCTCTGATTGCCAATAATGTTGAGCATTTTTCTCATGCATTTATTGGCCATTTGAATTTCTTCTTTCCTGAAGTGTCTATTTAGTTCACTTGCCCATTTTTTGATTGTATGATTTGGGTTTTTAGTGTTGAGTTTCTTGAGTTCTCTATATATTCTAGATATTAGTCCTCTGTCGGAGGGGTAGGTGGCAAAAATCTCCCATTCTGTTGGCTCTCGATTAAGGTTCTTGACAGTTTCCTTTAATGAACAGAAGCTCTTCAATTTCATGAAATCCCACACATTGATTCGCCTTTTGGTTTGTTGTGCCTTTGGGGTCTTGTTGAGAAAGTTTTTATCTGTGCCTATGTATTGCAGTGTTGGACCTATGCCCTCTTCGAGGAGCCTTAAGCTCTCTGGTCAAATTTCCAAGTCTTTGATCCATCCTGAATTGACTTGTGCAGGGCGAGAAAGTGGGATTAATTTCCAATTTTCTGCATATGGTTAGCCAGTTTTGCCAACACCATTTGTTGAAGAGGCTATCTTTTTTCCAGTGTATACAACATTGTTATGTATTGATGAGGTGTTCTAGAATTCTCATCAAGACTTTGATGCACATAGTTTTCATTTTAGGTAAGGTAACTGAAATTCTGGTAAAATAAATGGCATGTTCAAGATTAGCCACATGATTGTTAAGGAACGACATTAACTGCAATCTTTTAGGCACTAGAATGATTTGTGATACTCCACTGCTTGAGGTGTGTGAAGGCTGGGATTCTAATTTGGGATGCATAAGTTTGTCATCATTTATAGTTGCTTAGGATGGACAGTGAATCCCAGGAGGAACACTACCTGTATGATTTCACAGGGTCTTTTTCCCTGCCTAGCAATTATGGAAAGAAGCACTTGCTCTGAAAGTGCCACACGGTCAAATCAGCCTGGGGCTCTGAGCTCGCACATGGAAGACAGCTGCCCTGGAAAGATGCCTGTACCCTCAACAGATCTGGAGAGAGCAAATAAATAAACTGTCGTGTATTAAGCCACTGAGATTTTTGGTGTCTGTTTCCAAATCACAAGGTAACCTATCTTGACCGATATCCGAGCCACTAAAAACTGTTGATAGATTTGTGTTAGCTGTCTACTATTATTTTCTATGTGTAGATATGTACAAAAATCAGATCATGTTACACATGTTTTGCAAACTTTCTGTTCCAAAGATTATAAGCATTTCCCCAAGCCATTAAAGGTTTTCCCTCAACACATTATTTTTAATAAGTACATAGAATTGAGCTAACAGTCTACATATTTTGTCTAACCTTTTGCTAATATTGGACAACTTTACTAAATAGTGATGTATATTGGCTGGGCTACTCCATGTCATTATGCATAGCTCAAATGATTTTCCAAGGATAAAGTCTCTAAAATGTGAATGCTGAATCAAAGTTTGTTTATATTTAAAGGCTTTTGATACACATTGCCAAATTGCTTTTCAGAAAATTTGCACCAATTTATAAGTTCTCTGGGAGTATATAAAATGTTGTTGGCATTATGCCCTTGATGGCCCCGAACATTGTAATTTCTTAAAACTGAAATTTGCTATGTAGACAGTCTCATTCTCTCTCTCTCTCTCTCTCTCTCTCTCTCTCTCTCTCTCTCTCTCTCTCTCTCTCGTACCGAAGATGGAACCCAGGGGCATTCTACCCCCGAGCTACAGCCCCAGACACCTATTTTTTATTCTTTATTTTGAAACAGGGTCTCACTGAGTTGCAAAGTGCCTCACTAAGTAGTTGAGGCCGTCTGCAAACCGCGATCCTCCTGTCTCAGCCTCACAAATGCTAGGATAACAAGTGTGCACCACCACATCTGGCCAGAACTCCCATTTTATATTTAACTTACAAGCAAAGTATTCAATTATAGCTAGCTTTAGGAAGCAGATCTTGAATTCAGTTATTTTCTGAATTGAATATTAGGACCACTTAATGCTATGCATTTGATTCCATATACTATGGTATCATCCTGAAAATATAATTGTGAAATATTACTTTATCATTGTTTTCATAAAGGCCCTGAAGATTTTATTTTATATTTAAGATAATTATTTAATGTCAATCTTTTAGCTTATTTTCCTGTCTTATATACCTATTACTGATTACTAGTTTTATTAATTTGTAATTTAAGATTAATATGTGTTATTTGGAGTTTTAGAATTTGTAAATATTTGTGTGTGTGTGTCCAAATAAATATCCACTGTGCAAAAAGTTTCTATTTCAGGCTCATGGATAAGGTAAGTATGGAGAACTTGGCACTCAGTTTCTATTACTAGGATGGCTGGAAAACTAAATCTCACATTCTGACAATTTAGGATATAGATATGAAGTCGATCACAGTGAAAATGCTCCATCTCATTATTTGAGATGGGAAGATGGAAATGAACTGTTATCCTCTTGTTGCTAATAAATGAGGATGGGAATCAGTCGTACCACCCCTACCGTCCAGCTCCTAACTTCAAGGACACTCACAGTGGAGGAATCCACAGCAGCTTCCTGTCCCTGGACCACCATCTAGGGGTGTGCGCTCAAACTTGACAGCTTGAGTGATATTCACCTGGTTATCCGCTTTACTAATTATGGCAAAGGAAGCAGGAACCCTGGCAAGCTTATTTGGCACCACGATTCTGGGACTCATTCCTGGGAAATCAGCCCACAGCCTGTTCTTCCTACTTTCCTAGCCATTTTATAGGAACTAAGTTGCCTGTGAAAAAGGCCTTTCTGCTTATAACAGCTCGAATGACCTCTCTATCTAATAACAGAATCACTGATTAATATAAATAACATTTATATCACCTTATCACCTTTTAGTGGTTTCTAAAATTTGATATAAAATTATATAATTTGAGCAAATATACTAGATTGTCTACATTTTTTGTTTGCCTATTTGTTTTTAAGAGAGAGGATGTTGTATAAAGGTTTTCTTCTTTTATCATTTTATTCATTTTCTATTTGATTTATAATGGTTTTTATTTAATCAATTTGATGGCCCATTTAGTTTGGCCTATTTAGTTATAAAAATTCTATTTGATAACACTTCATTGTGTCTGTTATCCTTCAGTTATTTAAAATTAGCCACTTTCTCCAGTTTTTCTTTTTTCTTAAGTTCCTTCTTGTATTATAACAATATTGAGACTTGAAGTTTCATACTGTTTCATTAATTTGATGTAAATGTGCTCATGTTTTATTATAATCTTTACAACTAACATTGACTTTATATATGCATAAATTCATTCATAATAAAACATTGGTGCTTTTATCTTGGGTTCAGTAATAATATGTTTTAGTAGTTAAAGTAAAAAGCAGAATTAATGTAAGAATAAAAATATTTTCAAGAAAACATAGTTAAAACAGAAATTTAGAGTGAGTTAAACTACATAACTTAGTCCAAATGTAATTCAATTTAGGAACATCACTCTGATCTAACACAAACTGGTTTAAAAAGTTTTTCAAAAGTAAAATTATCAACATGTAAGTTTTGCCTTATGCCATGACTTGAAAACTTAAAGTTTCCCTTAAGACACCTCAAGACAACCCCACTTTTATCTAGACCTGACTCTAAATATCCATATGCAAAAATGATCATGGCATGACAGCATTGACAAGAATGTTTCCTGTCAATGTTGATTCATAATAATAGCTTTATAAACACATGTTAAGCAACTATTAAGGATATGAAAACCATTTAATAAGAGATGACTTACAAATAACAAACAGTTCATTTGACAAAAGTCATTTTTAAAGAATACTTTGTTTTAATTAAGGATTCTTGGATAAAAAATAGAACACTAGGCAAAACATGTCTAAACTGAACATACAGGTATCCATGTAGAAGTGGCACACACACACTGCATTTACAGGGTATTGCCTTAATACACCTGACATCTGCTTCCTTTTGCTCCACGTTTCCACTACAATTAGTATCTTTGTCGCTCATTTTAGACTAATCATGTAAAGCCTTCTATATCATTATGTCTTTGATAGAAAAAAATACAAAAGAGGAAGTCAGGTGGCATTAGTTTATTTTATTGCTGCATAACAAATTATAAACCTAGTGCCTTAAAGCAACTTATCTCACTGTGTCTGCAGGTCAGAAGTTCAGGCACAGTGCAGCTGTCCAAGAGGGCCTCGCTTGATTGTAACCAGGGCTTCAGCCCAGCTATGTTCTCATAGGAGCTCATCTGGATTGTTGGTAGAATTCTAGCTCTTGCAATTGCTGGACTAAGGTCCCTATTTTCTTTGTGGTTCTTGGTCAAAGACTACCATTAGCCTCTAGAGGCCACCCCCAAGCCCTAGTTTTGTGGCCTTGCAACAATATGGCAGTTTCTTCTTTAAAAGCAGGAGAGTCTTCTTGAAGAGGAGAGTCTTCCAGTTACACATGGTGATGCAGTCACACATGGTGATGCACGCTTATAATCCCAGCATTTGGGAGGCTGAGATAGGAGCATCTTGGTTAGAGGACTACCTCTGCTTCTTAGGGAGGTCCTTTGCAACTCAGTGAGACCCTGTTTCAAAATAAAGAATAAAAAATAGGGCTTGGGGTGTAGTGACAGCCCTTCACACCCACAGATCCTGTCTACATTCCACTCAGGGGAAGCAGAGCAAGGCATGTGTGTGCCGTGGGCAACATGGGACCACCTTAGAATTCTACTCACCACATACTGGCTGAAAGCAGATTGAACATGGTTAAAAGCTTAGTGTATTTTCCTCTGTGCCACAGGATTGTGTAAAAGACAATTTTTTGTTCTGAAAAGTAGGAAGTGATTAATGAAAAAAAATTTAAAGTAGATATAAAGCAACTCGGGGAAAGTAAACCAAAGCATCAAGCAGTTTAAACTAAAATTTCGCTGTGATATTTACATGGTAGGTTTTCTTTTCCACAAAATCACTAGCTAGTGTTCAAATGATTGTGGCTTGATGTTTTCGAAGCAAAATAATAAGCAGTTGAGGTGGTGTGCTTTGTGACTGGCTGAGCATAATACAATTCAGACCGCATCCCCATCCTTAGTTTCTCACCCCCCAAAAAAGAAACAAAAAAAAAAACCCTAAAACTGGTTGAAATGACCTGCAACACTGCAGTTTTGATCTGCACAAAATCCAATCCAATCCAATATCAGGGCTACTCAGTGATCAATAAGTCAAATTTGCTTACTTTTCCTTCCCAGCTTATTATTTTAAAATGAGACAGCAAATGCTAATTTCTATACCACTACATACTATTTTTAATAAAAAATATCTAACAGCTAAAGATTACCCTTGCCTGTTAAGTCACACCTCAATCTCATTTTGAATAATACAATCTGATTAATAGTTCAGATATTTCTGGAATGTTTAAATCTCAATGGTTCTTTTCTAAATTTCAGATATGTGAGAGTATATTCTACAGTATAATTTGCTTTGCCAGCCTATATACTTTATTTTCTAAAAACATACTCCAAAAGTATTTTCAAAGGTTAGATCTTCTGTGTATCACATCGTCATACTAGTATATGAAATAACTTCTACTTCAATTGAGACAAAATTAAAGCACAAAAATACATAGTAAAATAAAAATGAACAATATACCAACTTCCAATAGAAAGGATATAAGACAAAATGTTAAATTTGTATGTGAAACATGGTGTTTTATTGCTTCAGTTTCCATGGAAATGTTCCTGAAAGATGCTAACAGGGTGCTTTGAAGCATAAAATACCATAAAACACAATTATATATATTTCAGTCAGTTATTAACTTACTACACACAGAATCACAGAAGCTAAACCACACACATGACTGAACAGACAAGATCGTGACCAATATGAAATGTTGATAATACAGCATTAGTGAGCTCTACATCAGGGACAAATTGTTCAGATATCTAATTGCACCATTTAAAAAAATGGTGCCAATTATTAGGAGCAGAATATTTGATTGAAAAGACAATCATTCTGTGAACAGATATTGTAGTCCCATTCAGAGATTTTTCCTCCAATGGATACAACAATATCACTTGAATTGCAAACACTGGAAATCAGCCTGATAGTTTTTTTTGTTTGTTTATTTCTGGTACTGGAAATTGAACCCAGGGGCATTATTCCTCCTAGCCATTTCACTTCTGCTGCTGGTGGTTTGTGTCTTTTTGCTTTTGTCAGTCTCACTAGAGGTTTATTGATTATGTTAGATTTTTTTTTCACAGTTCAATATTTATATCATTAAAAGTTATAAAATCATAAATTACATTTTAATTCTCTTATTCTGTAATTAAATTATTTTTCATACAATTAGGTTTGCCATTTTATGGTTGGGCTAGTTTTTTTGTTTTAAAACTTATTGGATATGTATGCTTTTCATTTTAGAAGAGGTGATCTACCTCAAAGATTTTGCTTTTTTTTAGATGTGTGTGTGTGTGTGTGTGTGTGTGTGTGTTATTTACCCAAGGATATTCAAACCCGGACCTATAAACCCTGCTCAATGTTGAAACAGGTTTTACTAAATTGTCTAGGCTAGCCTCCAACCTGTTATCCTCTTATCTCACTATCAAGTACTGGGGCTACAGGCTCAGGCCACCACACCAGGCTAGGTAATTATGCACTTTTACATTGCAAACAAATTATAATTTGTTTCATTAAAGTTGGTACAGATTCCCCATCACTACATCACCCCCAGCAGTTCCTTTCTCTGGCTTGGTATTTGGGCTGAATTCTCATGTCTCCTGCTTTATGGCACTCTTCCATGCTGCCTAAAAGCTATAAGCCAGTTTGAATTGCCTTCTGTGTATTACTCCTACATAATTCCCTATACAGGGACAAGATCAAATTGCCTCTTAAATTTAACATTTCATTTGCAAAAAATGTTATAATAAACATTAAATATGCTGAAGAACCAGAGCTCATTGTTAGTTTACTTCACAAACTGGATATTTTAGGGCAATAGTTTTTTCTTCTTTCTTTGGGGGGGGGATTAATATTTTTAAGTTAATTTTTTCAAAACATTAGCTTTTATTTCGTTAATTTTTCTCTATTGTGTTATTATTTGCAATACCGCAGTTTCTGCTCTTTATTAATTTCCTTCCTCCTACTTTTGTTAGATAGCTTTGCTCTTATTTTTCTACTCTCTTCAGATAAGATTTAAGAGAACTGAATTGTGGGCTTTCTGCTTTTCTGATATAATTGTTTAATACAACAAATTTCACCCTTTTCATAGCTTTAGCTCCATCCTTTTCATTTAGTTCTCTACACTATTCTTCCGCTACCATGAGATTTTATTTTGACCTATGAGGTATTTGAAAGCCAGTGTTTAATGTCTAACTCTTCAGAGATTTTCTTGTTGTACTTCTGCTACTGATTTCTATTTCAATTTCACTATGGTTATAGAATATGCTCTGTATCTTTTAAATTATTAAATTTATGGGCAAAGTTATAATTGAAGTGACTTATCATCTGTTTTATAAATTGTAACAACTGATATGTGTGTTTTATGTTGCTGTCACTTTGAGATATTTTTAAAATTTTTCTTGTTGAGAACAGGGTTATTTTAGTGGCTATTCTATAGATGTCGTGAAGTGCCTGTGCACTGCATTTACTTGCTAGGGTATTCTATAGCTGTCAACTAGATCCTCTTAGTTGCTACGTCACTCGGATTTCCTACATCCTTTCTAAATTTCCGTCTAATATTCTTATCAACTACTGAGGAGGTATTGAAGTTCCCACTGGTGATTGTGGAAGTGTCTGTTTCTTCTTTACTTTTCCTTCATGTCCTCTGAAGCTCTGCTGTTTATCAACCTCGCATTTAGAATTGTGGTATCTCCCTAGTGGGTTGTCCTTTTATCACCATGTAACATCTCTTTGATCCCTAGTAAGTTTCTTGTTTTTTCTTTTTTTTGAGGTCTAACTTATCTGATATAAATCTAGCTACTCTTGCTTTTTCAAAACTGAGTATCTTCAAAATACATCATCATTTTTATTTGTTTACATTCAATGTGTTTATAGGATTGAATTTGAAGTTTAAAAGTAACATAAAGTTGTGTTTGCGATTTTGGGTTTGATGTCTGACAATGTGTCCCCTCTAACTGATGTATTTTGACCATTTTATTTAAGATAATTGATATATCAGAACTTAACTTGTTTAGTTTGATTTGTTTGTTTTCTCTCTCTTATTCTTATTTCTATCTATCTATGTCTCTCTCTATCTTCCTCTTTCCCTCCCTCTTTAATTTCTCTGTGGGTTATTCAAACTCATGTTCCCATCTTACTTCATTGTTTCATTTAATTTTTGAGTCAGTGTATCTCTGCAAGCTTTGCTGATTGCTCAACTGATATCAATATTACATGACTTATAGTGAAATATAAAAGCCTTACTTTTATCTAGTTTCCTTTACCCTCCCCACCTTTAAATACTATTGTCTTCAGAATCAGACAACATTATCATCTTTTTCAATCATCAAAATAACACATAAAACTCATGAGAAGTCTTTTTATGTGTCAATAATTTTTGCTCTTTTATTTTTTATTCCTTGCTTATTATCTAATATCCTTACATCTCATCTACCTTTTTTCAAAGAGCTGCTCTTTACGCAGAGTGTGAGGGTAATGCCATGCTTAATCTGTCTGTGGAGCTGATGTACTTTCCTGCCATGATTACGGTGCATCATGTGGCACACTTGAATTTAAGAATGAAAGATTATCTAGGTAAACCTGATGTAATCACATGAGCCATTTAAAAGCTGGGAATTTTCTTTGGTTGGTCACAGAGATTTGAAGCTCAAAAAGGATAGGGCACTTCATTGCTGACTTGGAAAAGAAGCCAAATGTCAAAAAATGTGGGTAGCATTTGGAAACTAAGTGTGGCTATTGGCTGAGAGTGAGCAAGAAACAGCAACTTTAGTCCTACAACTACAAATAATTAAATTCTGTAAACAATGTGCTTGGAAGCAGATATATCTCCAGAAATTCAAACAACACAGTCCAGAAACACTTTAAATTTGATACCCTGCACCAACAACTTTTAACATCCTAAACAGAGAACAAGATTACTTTGATCCCAAATATTTGAGTGTTTTATGAGAAATGAATATTGAACTTTGTCAATGTTTTTGTTTTGTTTTGCATCTCAACAACCTCACTGTTTTCCTCTCACTGTTTTACTAGAGTGAGTCACTTTATCACAAATTAATCAAAAACTCAAACTGGAGTATTCGTTTTAGGATCTTCAAAACTAAGAGTGGTGTACACTTAGATTAGAACCCCCAAGCTCTATAACATTACCTCAGAGAGTTTTTCATAAGGTGTGCTTTTGGTTTTTATAAGAATATATGAGTGTCTAACACCCTAGCAAAGTGACACTAGTAGGCTAGGGAACGGACCGGAAAAGATAAAGGAGGATGGCTCTGTTTTGAGTTTCACCTCCTTGAGCATTAAAGAACTGTGATTGAATGAAACCAAAGGCATAGTGCTAATGAGATTCACAATGAAGTAAGCAAAATAACTGAAGCACCATCCATATGAGGTGCTTCATATCATAAGCATGGTGCATAGTCATGTGTTGAGGCTTGGTTTCTCTGAAATGGGTTACTGTTTTTGATGCTGCATATAAGAGAATTTTTTAAGGAACGATCAGAGAGCATGAGTTGCTTTATGAGTGTATTAGCTCTTCTGATGTGGTCTTTAGCAGTAAACTTACTGTATATTGAAAATGTGAAACGAATCATCTTTCAGCATGGAAAAACTTTCACACAGCAGTGATCTTTGGTAGAGAAATGAATAAGAGATAAAATTAACTCAGTGATATATTTTAATCCAGTGCCTCAAATTATCAAATATACTGTGATAAAAAAAAAAAAAGAATTTGCCGGGCGTGGTGGCTCACGCTTGTAATCCCCGCGCTTGGGAGGCGGAGACAGGAGGATCACGCAGGTTGGAAGCCAGCCGTGCTGGCTTAAGAGACCCTGTTTCCAAATTTAAAAAAATATAAAAATAGGTCTGGGAGTGTAGCCCAGAGGTAGAAGAGTTTCCAGGAACCCCAGTACTACCAAAAAAAAAAAAAAACTGAAGTTAACATTGTAAAATTTAGGTTTCTATTCTAGTATTCCAGCAATTATCTTTCATTAGACAATGTACATCCAAGCCTGGCCTAGCGTTCTCTTGATTAAGTTTGCCTTTGTCATTATGTGTTCTGGGGGAGTTCCAATAAAGTCCTAGTAGAATGTCAATGCCTTATCTGTTTTGTTCAGTAGCAACCAACTGATTTTTTGTTTCACACGTAGCTGGCAGTCTATTCTATCTGAAATGCATCTGTCAAGCTATTATTGTTCTACTTGGATCTTTTCAATATGTTCCTGTTGGCCACAGGATAAAGGACAGAATGATGAGTTTACATCCAAGGTTCTTGGGAATCTCCTACTGAACTGACGTTCCTACCTCATTTTCCAAGTTTTTTTTTTTTTTTTCAATTAATGACTCGATATTCAAGCCAAAGCAGCAGACTTCTTGCAACTTTTGAGAACCACATTTTCCACAGCTTGGTGCCTTTGATCCTTATTGTTCTCTCTTCCTGGAGTTCATCTATTTTCTATCATTTCGTGACAAAAACCTATCTAGATTGCAGATCCTAGCTAAAATGAAATATCCTTCAAACTCTTCCTACAAAATTACCAAAATGTTCACTGGATCATTTCCCATCAGCTCACTGGGAGTGGAGACCATTGTTTATCTGTTTTCACATTCAGGAAAACAAATAGAATAAGACTTGCAGGAAGTTAAAAGTCTTCAATGTTGCCATATGGATGCACGGTTAAATATTTACTATAAGACTTAATGGATGCCTATATCAATTTATCTCCAGCAATTACCTTTATAAAATGCAAGATCTATACATGAACATTATAAAGGTCTATTAATAGATAACAGGGAGATTTCCCATTTCCTGCAAGATGGCACAATAGGGATGGGCCAGATTTAGCTTCTCACCTGAAATCATCAAAAAACTTGCCAAAAATACATGGAACAGTGTTTTTAATGACACTGACCTCAGACAAAAAGATGATGAAAGGCCAAAGGCCTTTTTATGTAAGTATCCCAAATAGTAAAAATTAATCTTATTTGAAAAAAGTTATAATCATGTAACCCCTAATGAATTAATGGAGTGAAAAGTGAGAAAATATGCTTCTCCAATAGATCTGGTATTCCCAAAATAACTCAGTAAACTGAATCTGAATCTAATCAGCCTTCTAAATCTAAAGTGCAATTTATAGAAAATATAGAGAGAACAGTGAAACATGTAAAACTACACAACAGGGATATAATTACCAAACTCCAAAATAGTGTACCCTGGAGGACCCTTCTTCCTGGTACAGACTGTAAGGGGAAGAAAAAACAATGAGTGGGGAGAAAAGGATTATTAAACAGTTCAACAGATCAGACCGTATTTGCATCTTATTCAAATAAAGCACTAAGAATTAAGTAACATTTTTGAAACATTTGGAGTTTTTATAATTTTATAGTGTTTAGTTATTCCTAATGTAACCATAGGTTTTTAACCCTTATTTTTCAGTCATATATGCTAATATGTAATCTATAATATATAGATTATAAAATCTTTATCTCTCTCTAAATTTTGTTTCAAAATAAGAGAAGAAGGAGAATGGGAAAGCGTCTAGGTAAAACAAGATGAGACTTTGTTTCCAGTCTTTTTCTGCTACAATAAGAAAATGTCTGAGATTCAATGATTTATAAAGAAAAAAAAGTTATTTGGTTTGGTTTGGGGATTATTTATTTATTTATTTATTGGTACAGAGACTGAACCCAGAGACATTCCACCTTCAAGCTATACCCCCAGCCCTTTTTAAATATTTTATTTTGAGACAGGGTTTCTCTAAGTTGCTGAAGGTCTTGGTAAGTGATGGGGGATTATTTCAAACCTGTGGCCCTCCAGTCTTAGCCTCAAAGTACTTCAAGTATGTGCCATCCTGCTTGGCTAAGAAGAGTAGTTTTATCATGGCTCTGGAGGCCAGAAAGTGCCAATTTTATCCTGGCACTGAAGGCAGCAAGGGCTTTGTGCCATTTCATAATATGGCAGAAGCTGTAACATGGTGAGACACTGGAGGCTTGCAAACTTGGAGGCACACAAAATTCTCTTTCTCTTCTTATAAAGTCACTAATTCTAGCAGACCCATTCCTCATAACTTCATCTAACCCTAAATACCTCCCAATGGCCCCAACTCCAAATATCATCTGTATATAAACTTGGAGAATCTCTTCCACAAATGAACTTTAAAGGATACATCCAAACAATAGCTGACTTAAACTGAAAATTGTTTAAATAGATTTGACTATAATAAAAATGAGTTCCTTGACAGTGTGGTGGTGCATGCTTGTAATCCTAGTACTTGAGAGACTGACACAGGAAGATGGCAGGTTCTTGGCCAGCCTCAGCTACTTATTGAGGCCTTCTGCAACTTAGCGAGAACTGGTTTTAAAATAAAGTACAAAAAATAGGGCTGAGGTGTGGCTTGGAAGTAGAATGCCCTTGGGTTTCATCCTCAGTACCACAAAAAATAAATAAAAAAAAATAAAAACAAGAATAAAGTTTCTTAATGTCATTTTGCCCAGAGAGAAGGCTTTTTAGATGCTGATACTGTCCTATTTCTTGCCCATGTAATTACATGGATGTGATAATTTCAGAATAAGTCATATATTATAAATTTAGTGCGTGTGTGTGTGTGTGTGTGTGTGTATGTGTGTGTGTGTGTGTGTGTTCTGACTGGACTTTTATACACTGAATAAATGGATTTCTTCTCTGTCTTTGCTTTCCGCTCTATCTCTTCCTCTCACCGTCTGGACTGCTCAGGTTCCTTTCAGTGGTTGCTTTACCTTGAGGTTTTTCTGCTTTTGCACTATTAACATTTTCGGCCAAATAATTCTTTGTTGTGGGAAGCTAGCTTGTACATTGGCGGATGTTTAGTTTGGAGCCATGGGTTATGTGTTTAAATTCCAGCTCTTTCATTGTATAGCCATGTTGCCTAGGGGAAGAATTGTTTTATTCTGCTTGTTGATTGCTGTCACCCAAACATCTTATGTGAACAACAAAGAGGAAGAAAGGTTTATTTCAGCTCATAGTTTCTGAAGTTTGGTCTATAATTGAATAACTCTAAGGCAGACATCATGGTACCATGACATGAAAGGGGAAAGCCGAGTTCAACACAGTGGTGGCTCAAAACAGAGAGAAAGAGAGAGAACAGTAAGTGACCAAGGACAGATATAGTCCCCAAGGCTACTCACCCCCAGTGACCTGCCTATTCCAACTAACCCCACCTGTTACCACCCAGTAAATCCATTCAAATTGTTAAATTTTTAGTGTATTTATCTACTGGTGAGATTAGATCTCTTATTCAATTATTTCTCCTCTAAAAATTTTTGTATGGCCATGAGCTTTTATGGAGGGGCATTATATAGTCAAACCATAACAGGTATCTTTATGTTATTTTTCCTCAATGTTATGATTCTAAAGTAGAAATATTAATTTAATATATGTCTGCCCTAACTTTATACAAATTAGATTTATGTTTGTGGAAAAGACTAAAGAGTTTGTTATACTCACAGATAGCTTTATCATAAGCAACGAACACAGCATCGCAACAGCAGAACAAAGTTATTCATCCAAAAGGGCCTAGACATCTCGGGTACAACCTTACTTATCTATTTTCTACTGGACTACAGAAGATGAGCTTTGTTTACTAGTCTTATGTCATCATCAAACAAAGCACCTTGGTACCAAGAACAAAGTTCACTCAAGATGAAGGTCTCTTACAAGGAGATGATAACATAGGCACATGATGATAACAGAGAAACTTATTTTAAGGAAAGCACTAAGAAATGTGTTAATAAATCAATAAATACTAAAATCAATATTTAACTATATTTATGCTGTTACCATAAATATAGTTGATTTGATTTTTAGCTTATCTAAAATTAATTGCCTTTAACTAAAATGTTTATTACATTAATATTTATTAGGATTAATAAAAATTTTACTTTTATTTCTAGCATTGTTGTTCTTTTTATTTACTAAGTTTTCTCTTTCCCCTCCCTTTACCGTTTGTACTGGTTATACATTTTTATTTCATTTTCATACTTTAAATTTTTTTCCAGTGGTTACACTAATTTTTAACACAAAAAAATTTGCTTTAATAATTCCTATTATTAGTAACTTTTGTGTGAAAATAGAAAGTTTTGAGTCAAAATTTCATGTTGCAGCATTAGTTAAAATTCTAGTCAAAACTAGCTAAGCATGGTAGCACATGCTTGTAATCCCGGTCCTTGGGAAGGCTGAGACAAAAGAATAAAAAAAAAAGAACAAAAAACTAAATTCTGGTTTTACGAAAATAAGAAAAGTTTTGAGAACATTTATACAAATTTTTATGAGGGTATAAAATCTAAAAAGCATTTTAAAGTAATGCAAAGATTCTAGTTGAATGAAATCTTTACAGGTTCTATGCTTTAGTATCATAAAATTAAACTTATGAGTACTTTCTGAAATGAGAATGGTAAAACATTGGTTGCTTACTAGCTCCTAAGATTTTTCACAGTTTCCCATAGGATTTATTTCTGATCACAGTTTATTTTATTGAACTAATGATTACTCAATTGTTGATACATGTTTGGAAACCTAATTCCATATCATGGCCTTTTTCTATTCAATAATTTCTTTCTGAGTTCAATTTTCTTTCTTCTGGGATACATTGTTAAATATTTATGAGAATCTCTGAATGGAAAATATTTGTATTTGTTTGAAAATTATCTTCATTTTGCCATCATATATATTAGTTGAAAAATCAACTCTTTCACTAGAATGTGTAACAATATCAAACCTGATGTTTTCTTGATCCATAAATCTTGCACTAATCTTAACACTAATTGTCATGACAAAACCAAAAATTATATCTGATTTCATGATTCAGCTTCCCAAATGTAGGTGTCCACAAACGCAAAAATGACAAGTTAAGGAAAATCAAGTTTATTCAAGCTTGGAATCCAAAATTGTTTCCTTATTGATGTCTTTGGTATACACACAAACACAAACACACACAATTAAATAATATTTATACATATAAAACATAGATTATTAATTTCTTTCCTACTCATATAATATTTAATGTTACGTTATATCTTTCTATTACTAAATGGTTGCAACAATGCTGGTTACAACATCTAACTAGAACTTCTAATTAGAAGCTTGCATTTGCCTTTGATTCTTATAAAGTGAGGAACTAGCCAATTTTTATATAAGAATTAGTGGACAAAAATATTCAAATATATTTGAGAGTGAAGTGGTGATCAGATACAAGCAATCATAATTTGAATCATTGTCTCTTGACAATGATAATTTGTCAAAAATGTATCATTTCCCTTCACCTTTACATCTGGTATGTATATCTTTATCAGCAATTACCACACTGACATACAGGCCTAGTTAGGTGTTTACATCCCTCATCCCATTCATTTTTTTATACTTTATTGGTGCATTATTGTTTCACATCATTATGTAGTTCATAGTGATGGTGACATACATGCACACAACAGTTAGTTTTCCCCCAGCTCCCTCTCCGCTCTTCCCTTCCCCCACACAAGATACTGAGATTGGCATTGTGATTCTGACATAATGCATAATTTCATTGGAAGTGATTCCTCTCCCATCCTTTCTTCCCCTAGACTACCTCCCTGGCTCAAGTGGAGTTTCTCTTCCATTATATAAAGCCCCTCTTGTACACCAATTACTCCCTAGCTTCCACATATGAGATAAAACATTTGACTCTTCACTTTCTGTGACTGCCTAATCTCACTTAACATAATGTTCTCCAGGTCCATCCATTTCCTAAAAATGACAGAACTTTGTTCTTCTTTAATGCTGAGTAGAATTCCATCGTACGTATATTCCCCATTCATCTGTTGATTGACATCTGGGTTGATTCCATAATTTGCCATTTTTAAACTTCCTGTCTAAAGACTCATACTGGTATTCAGTCATAAACCTAACCACTACCTCATAGGATAAAGCAGATCAAATTAATTTCTTCTAATTTAGGAACAAATATTAAAGGAACTATATGATATCTGAGCTAGATTTTGTGGGCTTATTCTTACCTAGTATGTCTTCTTGTTATCTAAGTTAGAAAGTCACTCTTTGTCTTTTTGTTTTAATTTTTTCCCTCCCTGGTAAAACAGTCATGTTTTAAAATTTAGAATGCCCACAACAGCATAATCACATGCTTATCACTCAGATTCCATTGAACATGTTCTAAACATATTACTAAATAATGACAATCTTTTGTTCATTGAAATGTTCATAATATGTCAGGGACTTGAAAGTTCTCTTATTATCCTTCACTCCAGGAAGATAATTTGTTCTCATATGTTTGGATGAAGGTAAAGTCACTCTCTTCTTAAATATTGTGTTTGTCAACATTTTCACAGCTATAATCTAAAAGACTTGACCACATAACTTGGAGAAAGATTTATTAGCTCACAGTTTCAGGGTTCAGCCAATGTAAGGCCATGGCAGTGGGAAGCAGAGAGAGAGGGAACACAAGGCTTTGAGTCTCACATCATGGAGACCAAAAGCAAGAGAGTAATGGGGGCAGGAACCATATATAACCCCTACGGCAACATCCCCAGAGACCCACCTTCTCCAGACACACCTTATCAGCCACCAAATCCAAGGCATTATATTAATGGCAACTAGACTGTTTCAATCAGTACTCTTGCTGCTGTGACTCCAAGTATCTATGACCACAATTTAGAGCAAAGAAGATTTATTTGCTCACAGCTCTGGAGATTTCAGAGGTTTCAGCCCATGTTAGACCAGGTAAAGTCTGCAGAGCTCAGGGAATGGCAGCAGGAAGGAGAGAAAGCACAAGTAGAAGGGAGGGATTCTGCTCTCTGAGGCCAGATGTAGAGAAGCAGAGTGAGAGAGAAAGGGAAGGAAGGGCATATATATTTATTCTCCAAGACCATGCCCCCACAGAACCTTCCTCAGCAGCCTCGCCTCTCACATTACTTCCTTGTCTGTGATGTGAAGTCTGGTGGATATTCTAAATCCAAACCATAAAAAGGAATAGCATAAGAGTTTATTCTGTTGGTTTTATGCCCAGACTAGACATTGTCTTACACATCATGAACCAAAATCTTAAGATGTGGAAGTATAAAGCCAGTCACATTTCTTTCTGATTTTGTTCTGCCATGGTTTGCCAGTCTTATCTCCATCCTCTCAGAATAAACTGGAAGTGGCTCAGAACCAGCCACAAGGCAATCAGCCAGGGATGCCTAGATCATAATAGAGAAGATCCCAGAAATTACTGTGTTGTCTTGGCTTGAAAAAGGAAGGAAATCTTCAATGTTAGAACTAGAATCCTTGAACTATATATGAGCCTATCTGAAATTAATATAGTTACAGGTTTTGTAGTGCTGGAATTTTTAAATGTCAGAATTTTGTGCCCAAGGAATTACAAAAAAGTAGGAATTTTAAGCAAATTTTGATGATTGTTCTATTAATATCTATGGCCATAGGCTCAAAGCAACTTCTTCTAAATGTCATTCAAATCACACAAGTTTGAAAGCAACCTGAGTCTTATTCTCAAGGAAACAAATGGCACACAAACTTGATGGAACCAGAGAACAATGATAAATCCATTTCTATATAAAAGTAAGATGATACGGCAAATTATGATCCACACAGAGTATTCATTTTCAGAAAAAATAAAACCGTACACAAACAGCTGAAAGGTATTCAGGAAACATGGAATCACATGAGAATGAAGTACTCTGGGAATAGGAACCTAGAAAAGGAATGTAATGAACTACATGTCATTGCATCCAGTAAATGAAACACAGACCTCCACATGATGGTCAAGAAAAAAAAAAATAGTATGAGGCATGATGATTCTATTCATTAAAATGAAGTTCTCCCAACATCAAGTTCCTTAAACAAGGGAAATTATTGTTGGTTCAGAACAACTAGCTATGATTTCATATAAATCACTAAAGGAAATATTTTATTACTTGGACTGCTGTAGGTTACTCAGCATAATACAGTATGAAAAGAAAGTTTAAACTAGTGAATGTTCTGAAAGGCTTAGGTAGACAGGGTTTCTTTGTTATGTTAATGTTTAATATTAGAAAATAACTTGCACACAAATATTTATTCATGAATTTTTTTATTAAAAGACACAAAACTAATGGAAGGGAAATAGTCCAGAACATTGTGAAAGTTAGGTAATAAAATAAAAATTTGGGCAAATAATGAGTAATAGCAATCCAAAAAACAGAGCCCCCAGTAAGGTAAAGCACAACTACTATTGCTTTTGTAAGTATAGCAACACTGATTGATTATTCTAGCCACGGAGTTCTTTAAAGTAGCAAAAACTTTTATCAAAAAAAGTAGTTGGGTTTCAGTTTTCAAATCAGAAGTTAGTTTAAAAAAACACTATATTTCAACATAGAGAAATATAAAGATCTGGAGAAGTTTTCATGAGAACCCAAAGAAAGATCATACTGCCTCTGTCTTTGACTCACTTGGCTCAAGGTTTTACTACTTTAGATAATGATTTTCTAAATAATACAAAAGTCACTGCACTCATGTTCCTTTTAGTAGAAGGCTGCTTTGGCTCCAAACACTTCATCACCCAACATCCACAACCCAAAGAACCATCATCTTATCTTTGTTCCACTTTAAATCCATTGTTGTCATAACATCATACTTTAAAACACATTAAGAGTAAAGACATAATAGCTCTTTGGAATCAATGATCATTATATACCTATCTTAAATAGTGCCTGGCAAATACTAAAAATCCAAAACCTATCAACTGATCAAAGAGGAAGATCCAGAGAGCAGTTATACTCTGCCTTATTCATTGTGGGAATCTTTAATTTCTAGGACAATGTAGTAGAAGCTCAATGAATAATTGTGTAAGTGGATAAATGAATGAATTAATTAATTAGTAGATGAATTAATATATATTTTTACTACCTGCTGCGTTGTGTGTGTGTGTGTGTGTGTGTGTGTGTGTGTGTGTGTGTGTATCACTAGAGATTGAACCCAGGGGCATTCTACCTCTGACCTACACCCCCAGCCCTATTTTTTATTCTTTATATTGAAACAAGGTCTCACTGAGTTTCAGAGGGCCTCACTAAGTAGCTAGGGCTGGCCACAAACCTGTGATCCTCCTGTCTCAGCCTCCCAAATGCTGAGATTACAAATATGCGCCACCACACCTGGCTACAACCTGCTGTTTTTTTCTTAACTGACTCTTATTGAAATATACATATCTAAACTGGGCACTAGTGGCTCAGGTTTGTAATCCCCATGCTTGTGAGGCAGAGACAGGAGGATTGCACAGGTTCGAAGCCAGCCATGCTGGTTTAAGAGACCCTGTTTCCAAATAAAAATATAAAATAGGTCTGGGAGTGTAGCCTGGAGGTAGAAGGGTTTCATACACACACACACACACACACACACACACACACACACACACACACACACACATATCTAATGG
Source organism: Muscardinus avellanarius (assembly GCF_963383645.1). Classification (NCBI taxonomy): domain Eukaryota; kingdom Metazoa; phylum Chordata; class Mammalia; order Rodentia; family Gliridae; genus Muscardinus; species Muscardinus avellanarius. The sequence continues at coordinate 80,356,062 of NC_137794.1, forward strand.
ATCTGCCATATGATCTGGCTAAACCACTCCTAGATATCTTTCCAAAGGGGCTGAAATCAGAGAAGTACAATAATATATGTGTACCCATGCTCATAGCAGCCCAATTCACATAGCCAAATTATGGAATCAACCTAGGTGTCCATCAACAGATGAATGGATTACAAAATTATGGTATATACATACAATGGAATTCTATTCAACCATAAAGAAGAACAAAATTATGTCATTTGTAATTAAATGGAAGAACCTGGAGAACATTATGTCAACTGAGATTAGCCAGTCACAGAAAGTGAAGGGTCATACATTTTCTCTAATATGCTCAAGCTAGGCAGTAACTGGGATACCAGAGGGACTCCAGATAATGGAGGAGAAACTTCAATAGATCCAGGGAGGTGGTCTAAGAGAAGAGGAGAGGGAAGACTGAAGATTGTTAATAGAATTACTACCAAAGACTATGTTGTATACATATGTAAAGATACCAATGTCAATCTCAGCACTCTGTATTGGGAAGGGGGGTAAATGGAGAGGTGAAGGGGTCACCAAGTGCTGTGTGCATGTATGTCACTATCAACATGATTTAGATTATGATGTGACACTATAATGCAAGCTTATTTTAAAAAATAAATATACATATCTCAACAAGAAATATACATATTGCCTTTCAGAAATATAACATGTATTGCATATAGAAATATAAATACATTTATCCTCGTGCTTGGGAGGCAGAGACAGGAGGATTGTGCAGGTTTGAAGCCAGCCATGCTGGCTTAAGAGACCCTGTTTCCAAATAAAATATAAAAAAATAGGTCTGGGAGTGTAGCCCAGAGGTAGAAGGGCTTCCAGGAACCCCAGTACCACCAAAAAAAAAAAAAAGAAGAAAGAAAAAAAAAGGAAAAGAAATATAAATACATTTATATAAATGTATGTTGTATTGGAGATATATTATATATGGAAATATAATATATATTGCCTTTCAGGCTAAACACAGAGCATTTAGAATATAGGAAAGATATATATAATCTTTAAAAACTTTTACATATGAACATATATAAGCACATTCACATATATAAAACATAGAAAATACACACAATTACATACTATCCTCCTCTCAGTACCCCAAGTACTGAGATTACAGTATGTACTATCATGCCCAGTTAAAATTAAAATATATATATATTATAAATTATGTTGGTTATGCCAACTATATAATTTGTGAGGTTCAGTGCAAAATGAACATATGAAATCTCTTGCTCATAAAGCATCAAAAATGCCATTAAAATTTCTAAAATAGAAAGCTATTCCTTTTACTTTGTAGTTTCTAAAATTGTCATGGTATTTTATTTGCTATTTAATGTCATTCTGAGTAAAGAAAAATAAATATTTTGAATTTTTAGCATAAACTTTACTGTTCACTTATATTGTAAAATGCATTTGGGAGCGCATTTATGAAAAACTAATGTGTTCATAGAATTATTTAAATAACATATTCTTTATTTTGTTACTCATACACATATAACATTTTGTTCTTATTAGAACAATGTGAATTCTATACAAAACGAATTCAATTGTTGTTGCTTTACTTATTGATACACACATTGTACTAACACTCTCTTAAACTTAGCCATGAGTAAGGAAAAAAGAAAATAAAAAATACTTTTGGTTGCCCTCTCTCTCCTTTCCTTCTATGACAAGTGTAATACACTAACCTGTACTTGCTGAGACTTGCTGAACCCCCACACATCATCAGCTGGATGTGGTTCTATATCAAAGGGAGGAATATCAAACAGGTCTATGTATAAATGAGACAGCAAGAAACTCTGAGCATTCATATTGCTCAGACTTTCTCTGTTAATGTGTATGTTCTACTAAATTCCAGATTTCAATTACAAAACACAAGTCTGAGGTAAAATTATTAAGAATTTCAAGACAATCACAACAGCACATTAAACAAAGTACAATGTCTTTGTGTGTGTGTGTGTGTGTGTGTGTGTGTGTGGTATTGGGAGTGGAACCCAGAGGCTTTCTACCTCCGGGCTATACTCCCAGATCTTTTTTATATTTTATTTGGAAACAGGGTCTCACTAAGTTGCTGAGAGCCTCACTAAGTAGCTGAGGCTGGCTTCGAACCCGTGCGATCCTCCTGTCTCAGCCTCCCAAACGTAGGGATTACAAGTGTGCGCCACCACGCCCAGCAAGCACAATGTCTTTTTGAGTGCATAATCTTGTGTGACCTACACAGTTAAACACTGGTGAAGCCAGGCCTGTGAAGGAGCCTTGTTGCCTTTTAAGCCAAATACAATGTCTTGTAAATGTCCTCACAGGCCATGTGACTTAAATTTTAAATTGGATTTGAATTTGGATGTTAAATTAGACTTTGATGATTAGTTGCGTCCAAAAATAATGTTATCATTTAACATTAACAGAGTGTTCCACAGTTAATGATTGTCAAAAATCTTGTAACTTTGAAGCTCATGTAGATGTTCTCTGTAGTAGCATAAGAGAAAATAGGCTCTATTACAGATACTTTTATATTTGAAGTACAGAAAGATTTTCTAGTTATAAGATGACTTCACTAGTGAATTTACTCATTCATTAGTGAATCTTGAAATCAAATTATGAGATTGTAGCCATTAATTTTTTAAATAATAAAATAAACCAAACAAGAGTAGAAAAGATTAGAGTATTTTACATACAAAATATGTATATATATGCATATAATGTTATGAAACTTGTTTATAGATACGCACATAGAAACTTGTTTATATATATATATGTGTGTACACATACATGAATGAACATACTGGGTTGCAAATTAAGATGTATTTAGGATTATGAATAATCATTTTAAAAGCCACGATCATAAAAATCAGTATCCTGAGCTGAATTTGATGGTTTTAAAGGTGATGAACTCTCTTTCTACAGTATAGCATAATTACAGAAAGGGAAGGACACATTTATGTAAGTCATCTTGAAATTTTTTTTCTACAAAATGTTGCCTGATAAGCTTATCTTCCTATAAATGTTTATATTTTCCAGAGTTTGTACATAATGTACCCAATGATTCTTAATACTTTCAACCTCCACCAAAACTAGGCATTTATAAGCAAAGCACATTTATTCATTTCTATTATGTGATTTAATTCTAAAAATAATTACTAAGATGGAGAGTTTCAGCCTTCTTTTATAAGTGAGGAGGCTGGAACTACAAGAATTTAATAATTTATGGAAAGTTGCATATTTTATTATTGACAAAAGAGGACTTGGAACCTATGCTGTCTATCAAAGACCAGCATGTCAGTCTCCTAAGGTGTTATAATCTTATAAAAATGCTGAAAAGATTAAAATTAAAAGGGGAAATAACATAACTGGTGCACAAAAATCAAGGTTTGATTGTGTTACAGTCTAGTGAAATATAATTTAATTTTGGGCTCCATTTTCCCACTGAACCATACCGTAACTAATAGGCAATATTCTTTTGTGAATCAGAGCCTCAGCGTTTGCGTTTTCTTGTGGTTACATTATAAGAAATAATGTGCAATGTTTTGATTTCTGCATACCCACAATCTAAGCCATTCCAAAACAACAAAATTACACAAAAGAGAAGGAAAAAATAAATCTTAGAGAATTTTGGAAAGAACAGTACCAACTTTTTATAGCAATCATAAGAAAATCCTCTACATTCATATCAAATATCGGGTTTCCAGCACAGGAAAAGAAACTGCAGTACCTGCCATTTTAAATTACTCCCTGTCATGTTTTTATTCCTCCTCCTCCCCTGGGATGTTAAAGTCTTGAAGAAATATGTGTGCACTCTGAAAATATTTCCTGAAGTCAGTGGATTCCATATGTTCCTAGGGAAGCAAATTATTCACTTTGTGGGTCATTCCTGGCGACATTTAGGTCTTCTAATCAGTACGTTTGGGTCCTGTGCTCTTTAGATTCTCAGAGCTCTCTTATGTAGTCCTACACAGAATTCATGAAGCATTTCATTGACTCAAACTCTCCTTTAACCTAAGGAACACACAGGGACATACCCGTATAGATATTCCCTCTCATAAACATTTAAATACACATGCACATAGACACACAAATATCTCTTCTTTGTAGTTTAACAACATTGGACATTGGTATATGAAAAGTAAGACAGCTATTTCAAACTAAGTAAATGATGTGTCCAAATTCAAGGAAAAATTTTTAAACGTACAAGGAAATGTCCTTAGTTCATATCATTGATTAGATAGGTAAGGGCAAAAATAATAAATGATCAGGGATACTTTTGCTTGATTTGTGTTTATTTTTCTACAAAAAATAACAACCTATAATTGAAGTGGGGATTTTGATTTTATTTGAACAAAAACAACAACAACAAAAAACAAAATGAAAAACTGGCTCTTGAGATACTTTCGTTATTGGGTTTCTGGACACGGTTCTCTTTCTGTTCTCTGAAATATTCCTTAACAATTATTTCAGTTTCCTACTTGATATCTGAGTATTCCCAGATATTTCATTGGCCCTCTTCTTTGTTATATTTAGAAATTTCATTGGTGTTTCCTGGTTTTGATTGTTATCAGTATGCTATAAACTCCCAAATACATACCTCAATTCATTCATATAGATCTGTGCCACCAACAAATCAATCTTAATAAAAGAGTGTATTTTTCCCTTATTTGGAAGGCATACTTAACCTTTCTAGTAAAATTGAGCTACTTTTTGTTGAATTTATCACAATACTGAAAAAGTGGGGGAAGAAATAAGTTCTTATCTTATCCCTCAATTTCACTCAGTCTGAAATCAAGTGTTGATAAAGGGGATTTGGTAGGATCAACATTTTTTAATGGAGTATTGTTTCTGGCCAGGTGTGGTGGCGCATGCCTTGTAATTCAAAGTATTTGGAAGATTGAGACAGTAGAATCACAGGTTTGAGGACAGCCCCTGCAATGTAGCAAGACTCTCAGAAACCTAGTGAGAACCTTTTTTGAAACAGCAATTAAATTAGGCCGGTGGATGTTGCTTGGAGGTATAATGCCACAGGTTCAATCCCTAGTACCACAAAAAAAAAAAGAAGAAGAAGAAGAAGAAGAAGAAGAAGAAGAAGAAGAAGAAGAAGAAGAAGAAGAAGAAGAAGAAGAAGAAGAAGAAGAAGAAGAAGAAGGATGAGGAGGAGGAGGAGGAGGAAGAGGAGGAGGAGGATTGTTTCTGAAAAAGAGCATTAAAAAGAGAGAAAAATGCTCATATTTTCATCTTTTAATATGTATATACAGACGATGAATATATTTATATTCCTACCCATTCTTCTTTCCTGAATTACTTTCTTTCTTTTTTGTTCTTGAGACAAGAGCTTACTAAATTGCTCTGGCTGGCTCCGAACCTGCTATCTTTTTGTCTCAGCCTCCTAAGTACTGGGATTAGAGGTGTGCTCCACTGTCCTAGACTCCTGAAATATTTTTCTACAGACTTATACATCCAGTAGTGTTCTAAGCATTGCCATGTAGATATCTGAATGAACTTAAACTAAATAAGCATCCAGAATAAATTCTTGGTTGTCCTATAAGTCCTGCTTCTCTAAGTAAATAAAAACTTCATCTTACTAGTTTCTTGCTTTTTACTAACTTTGAAGTCACACTGAAGTCTTTTCTGTATATCCCACATCAAGTCCTTTGGAAAATTGTTTTGTCTCTACCTTCTAAATATTTCCATATTTTAACAGTTATCACCATACACATACACACCACCTTGTCTGAACAATGTTGTCTCTCTCTCTCGGATTATTGTGAAAACTTTCTAAAACTCTCTCTTCTACTTTGTACCCTCAAAAGGAGCCATAGAAAGATGTTCTGCTCAAAATTCTCCAATGGTTTTATGTCACTTGGAGGAATGTGCCAAATCCATACTATGGCCTCATGGCTTATTTTCTCAATCAATCCAGTACTCTCAACCTTTTTGTTACTGGTCCCTTCACCATCAGATCCAGCCTACCTTACATGGCCCTCCTCAACTGATAGCTTCTTCTTTCACTAACAGGGATGAGGTAGATATTTTCTCTACCCTTTATTGCCATTTCTGAACTCCATCTCTAGCAAATAAATAAATACTTTAAGTACAGGCCACCAGACTCTGATATGTTGAAGACGTTCAACATCCTCCAGGTCATGTTCTCTCAGTTGCTGAGCATTTTATCGTCTGGACAGCCATGTATTATGTTTGGTGATATCATTATATTTCCAACACCTCACTCACTGTATGCTCTTCCTGTGTCATGCCTTGAAACCAAGCTGGACTATGTAAAGTTTGTCAAATACGCCCTTTTTTTTTTTCCAGTTTCAGAAAGTTTAAGTTCTTTTTTTTTTCTAGAATGCTATCCCTTGTCATCTATAACTAGCAAATTTATAGCCATTATGTATTGCTTGCCTAAAGGTCTTTATGCACTTTCTTGATTATCTAATTTGGCTGTGAACTGTCCTTCTTTAAAATCTTGTGACATTTTTATCATTGTTAGGCTTAAATTATACTCCTCAGCACTGTTGCCTTTTCTTCCTCTAACTCATAGAGATTTCTGCTATCATTATGATATGGTTAAGACCTTAAATGGAAAAGGTCCGTGGTCACATGACTTGATGAATCTGATATAGCCCTTTTCTTAAACAGATGCTTAATAATCCTTGGTAAATTGAAGAATTAAAATTTCTTTGTGTTAATTATCATTTAAGAAGTTCTAAGCCTCAACAGACAACTGGGGCCAGTAAAAAAACCATGGAGTTGGGCAGCAGGCTAGAGTAGCCACAATTTTAAACTCTGGGTGCCTACTACAGTGCTTTGATGTGCAAATAACTTATTGAATGAATAATTTTTTTTTATAGTTTTCTATGTCTAACACATTGAAATCATGATATGCCTAAGCAAAAGGCAAATGCACTACAAAAATCTTACAAGAAAAAATAGTCCAGAATAAATGTGATGGTAATACTCTAAAAATTACAATTTGTAACCTTGACCAATCATAAGAATCATCCTCAGAGTCTTGGGAGAAAAATTATATATATAAAATTATATATATGAGAGAGATCTTAGCTCCATTACAAATATCCAGATATAGTAATTAGAATCTCTGAAAGTAGAAACAACTAGCTGAATAATTAAAAAGTTTAAATGAGACTTTTTGAAAACCCCCTTGTAGGAGACATGGCTAAGAATCCCTTCATTGCTTGATGGCAGATATAATCTTCATACTCCATGACGTAGCTCATGGTGATCTTCTCATTGAATAAGAATTTAAGAAATATGAATCAGGCAGTAGAGCTGGACAAATCTACAGATCAGTGAGAAATATAGAAAAGTATTTTAAAAATATATAATTTAATGATCTACTTTATTTAAATTTGGTTTATTTCATATATTTAAAGTGATTTGGTTATATGAAAAAAGAATTTAAAATCTCATATTTTTTTCTAAGATAGTTGAATACAAAAAGACTAAGAAACATTAGTTAGTATGTATTTGATATTGTTTGTTCTTGGCTTGTCATGTATAATTGTGTCATATGAATAGGTTCAAGCCAAGTAGAGATAAATTAAAAATGTAAAAGGAACATGACAGCTCAGAAAGATTATTTAAGGTCACAAAAGATGGCCAAATGAAATTTTTGTTTGTCAGTCTTGGGGTTCATCACAGTGGAATAACACTAATTTTACTTAGCTAATCCATGTTTCTTACATTTTCAGAGAAAACAAAAAAAACCACACCTTGTTCTCAGAAAAGATCTAATAACTAAGAACTGAAGAGACACTGAAATGTCAAATAATATTTCTCATATTAAAATAAAAATCATTGGACAAGAAGCAAAAATACTCGGCATTGCTGAGTCAACTTATTCAAGTTCTTGTATAAATTCCACCACTGATTTTCTATAGAAAAATAAATGCTGTATTTTTAAAATATGCCTGTTTTGAATTTTAACAGTATTGTTCAGCCAGATAACTAGTAATGATAATAATAATTAAAGAGAAGAGTGAATTTTTCTTTTGAGTGTATTACGCACAGAAAACTCTCAACTACAAAGACAGGTAAAATTTCACTCATTCAACAAACATAATTTTAATATAAATCACTATGGTGGTTTCTTAATATTTCCTCATCCCCCCAAAAATGCTACTCTGATGGATTAGTGGTCTGGTAGCGAAGTCAGGAACCTTTAGAGATCAAAGTGAATGTATTTATTAAATATCTATTGTGTAGACATCTAAAAGAGGTCTCTCTCTGGGTTTTTGTAGCCATAAAAACAATATAAGGAATAAAGAATTTAGTTGGGCATAAACAATAGATGAAAAGATAATTTTTTTAATTTAATAATTAATAAAATAACGCTTTAGAGTGAATTTTTAAAGATATTGGAATAACAAATGGCAAACTTATAAAAAAGTGTTTAAATCTTAACTAATAAAGCTTTTGAGTGAATCTATAAAGGCTTTAATGGAAATTCATTTTATAATCTTAGACAAAGAGAAGGAATCAAGGAAAACACAAAATTAAACAAAGAAGTTCCCAAGAGGGAATGACTGAAAGAATGGGATCCTGGAATTTTATTTTTTTTAGGATGTAAAAGTTCTCTAATTCTTTCTCTCTTTTCTACTACATAATGACGATATTTTCTTTTCCCAGAGTGGCACCCAGAAGTGCAAGGAGACATTTGAGGAAGAAAAACTAAATAAAAACAGACATTGCAATTCTCCTTAGTGGAGTGATCTTAACCATTGCTGACTGGAAAGTAGAGGACCCTAGAAAGATCAGTGAGATGGATTGGGACTCTTTCACCAAGAGTCAGATTTTTTTTTTTTTTTTGTACTGGGGTTCCTGGAAGCCCTTCTAACTCTGGGCTACACTCCCAGACCTATTTTTATATTTTTATTTGGAAACAGGGTCTCTTAAGCCAGCGCGGCTGGTTTCGAACCAACGTGACTCTCCTGTCTCCGCCTCCCAAGTGCGGGGATTACAAGCGTGTGCCCCACACCCGGTGTCGAAGAGTCAGATTTTTAAGTGACAAAGAACTAATTTTTACTGAATGTATTTTAGACACTTGCATAACTCTAACTACTTAACATCTATCTGAGTGAAATAGTACAGAAATCTAATTTTAAAATCTGAAATTTGAAGTATTCAAAAATATGAAACTTTTTGAGTATTTCCATGATGCCACAATTGGAAAGTTCTACACCTGACCTTGTGTGATGGATCGCAGTAAAATACACAAAATTAATTTAAACATTTTATTAGAATCACCTTGAGGCTATGTATATAAGGCTTATATATAAAACAAAGAAATTTGTGTTTAGGCTGAGTACCATTTTTCAAGATACTATAATATATTATAGTATATTTTTTAATTCCAAAATCTTAAAAATCTGAAATCTGAAACACTTCTGATTTTAAGCATTTCAGATAAGAAATATTCACTTAAACTGTTTCCATTTTTTTAAGAATTACAAAAGTTCATAATTGTACAAAAGAAAAATAGTAGTAAATAGCATTATAGACATTTATATGTGGATATATCTTACTCCAAAGTCTCAGATCATTCCCTATGATAATTTTTTCAAATATTTTCCTACCTGCAGAAGGAAGCTATGGGAGTAGTTCTCTAAATTTGCTTCCAGCTCTAACAATATTTCCATCTCTATGTGAGTACTTCATTAGTCAGCTAACCAAGGTAAAATAACCCAGGAGTATTTTATCTTGGGGTTACTTAGAGATCTATTTTATTTTTTTATTTGGAATCAGGATCTTACTAATTTGCTGAGGTCGGCTTCAAACTTATTATCCTCCTGTCTCAGCCTCTCAATTACTGGGATTACAAGCATGAGCCACCATACCCAGCTTTAAGTAGGGTTTTTAAATGAACTTTTAGGCTGGGCGTGGTGGCGCACGCTTGTAATCCCCGCGCTTGGGAGGCTGAGACAGGAGGATCGCACAGGTTCGAAGCCAGCCTCAGCTACTTAGTGAGGCTCTCAGCAACTAAGTGAGACCCTGTTTCCAAATAAAATATAAAATAGGTCTGGGAGTATAGTCTGGAGGTTGAAAGCCTCTGGGTTTCACCCCCAGTACCACAATAAATAAATAAATAAATAAATAAATAAATAAACAAATAAATAAAAAAAAAATAAATAAATAAATGAACTTTTAGACTACTATGAACAGTACTGCTCTTCTCCACCTTCCTCAACCTTCAGAACTCCTGAATGTCCCATTCTTGCACTCCTTTACAAGAGCCTCCTTTATGCCTAGACTTCCAGTACCTGGGAGACTGAAACAGGCAGGAGGATCACAGGTTTGAGGCCTACATCAGCAACCTAGCAAGACCCTGTTTCAAAAACAAAAAGTAAAAAGGGTTAGGGCTATAGCTCAGAGTTATAATGCCCCTGGATTCAACCCCTAAAACTCAACAGACAAACAAAAAGAACAGATCTAATAAATATTCTCTATCAGAATAGTTGCGTGTTCTCTAAAAAGTAACTACAGAATTTAGGCATTAAAAAAGAATTATCCAGAAGGCAACTGAACATTGCCTTGTTGGGGAATTTAGTCAATGTGATTTCCTCTCCTATTCCAGAGGCATAGGACATCCAAAGTGCAGCTTTATAAATTCTATACTTTACAAAAAGTTTTTAACAAATAAATCTATAAAATGATAAGCTTTAAAGAGCCCTTGATAAGAATCTACAACAATCCTCGCATTTTTCCTATTAAATAACCAAAGCACAAAATTATGAGGCAATAGAGAATTCAGCAAATGCATTTGCTTAGGAATAAGATTCTCGAGACAATATCTTAGCTGTTAATTAACTATAATTTCTAGGTCTCCTTTGCCATTTTATCTATAAGTGGATAATTATAGCACATAGTTGTTGAGAAGATTAATCATTTCATGTAAATAGGCATTTGTCATACTTTCTAGTCCAGAGAGTTGCTTAAGAAAGTTATTGTTCTTACTGCTATCATCTTCATCACTATAAATATTCCCAAACTGTCGTTATTGCCATTCTTGTTATGCAGGGCTAATCAGAGGCAACACTGGACCCCAGGGTTCATGAGTCCTAACATTCTTCCACTTTAGTTTAAGGCAGTCTACAGAACTTTAAGTTAATAACAGAAAACAGAAGTCCAACTTGAAAAACAATGCTTTCTTCTTGGGGTTCTTCTTTTTTTTATTTGTTGATGCATTGTAATCATACATCTTGATGGAGTACAAGATGGTAGTGGTATACATCGGGAAGCTGAGACAGGAGGATCGTGGTTCGCAGACAGCCTCAGCTACTTAGGCCCTCTGCAACTCAGTGAGACCCGGTTTCAAAATAAAGAGTAAAAAATAAGGTAGGGGGTGTAGCTCGGAGGTCGAATGCCCCTGGGTTCCATCCCCAGACCCACAAAAAAAAAAGATGGTAGTGGTCTACAGATACATATCACTCATTTAGCACTACTCCACTTCCCACCCTATTCTCTCCCCTATTTCTCCTACTTGGGTGGCTTCTTTTAATTCTGGAAATCCTATTTCAGTTAGTAGCACCACAACTGTACTTCCCACAATCCAACATTATCACAGTTGACTAGGACCCATGCTTGATTTTTTTTAAAAAAGCAGTTATAATACTATCTTCACAGACAACATCACAGAGTTGAGACAAATGGTGATGCTGCAATGATGATTTGGAGGCAAACTGAGGTTGAAATTTTTCACCAGTTTAGGATGCAACTATTCTTTTTTTTTTTTTTTTTTTTTTTTTGGTGGTACTGGGGTTCCTGGAAGCCCTTCTACCTCCGAGCTACACTCCCAGACCTATTTTTACATTTTTATTTGGAAATAGGGTCTCCTAAGCCAGCGTGCACGGCTGACTTCGAACTTGCGCGATCCTCCTGTCTCTGCCTCCCAAGCATGGGGATTACAAGCGTGCGCCACCACGCCCGGCTTAGGATGCAACTATTCCTTAATCCCATATTCTTTGGATAGTAATAATGAAAACCCCATTTATATAGCATTCTACAGTTTACAGAAAAGTCTTCAGTTTTTCCATTTGATTCTCACAGATTGCTATACAGTCGACAGGGAACTATTGTTTTCACTTTATAGATGATAACATGGAAGCTGAGAAGTGCCTTGCTCAGAGCAACTAGGCTGGTAAGCAGCTGAGCCTCCACTCAGACCCTAAACTTCTGATTCAAAGTACATATGTTCTCTTCCTACTACAGAAAGCATGCTCCCTTGAACTTGATTTCTCACATATATAGATAGTTTACTTATAAGATAGTCAAAAGCTGATTCTTATATTTAGATCAGATTCAAGGATGAAAGAGTGGCTGAGGGAAGTCCTCAAGTGACTGAAATGCACTGGCACCCTGTGATCTGAGCAGACCTATGGAGGTAATCAGTCAGCTCCAGAGGGTAAGTAGCTGCCCTCCTGCCAGAGAGAACTAGACATCTGTGAAGATGAAGCTAAGACTCTTTTTTCAAGCCCTGGCAGTATAAATAACAAACTTTCTAGAGGAAAGAAAAGAAAGGAAAGGAAAGGAAAGGAAAGGAAAGGAAAGGAATGCAAAGCAAAGGAAAGCAAAGGAAAGGAAGGAGAGAAAGAAGAAAAGAAAGGAAGGACAGACAGACAAGAGAGAGAAAAAGAAACCTGACAGAGCAAGAAAGCAATGATCATCTTTCTAAGTTGTTATCAAGACTTCTGTGCAACAGCTGATTCTGCAATCTGTCATTACCCCAAGCCAAGAAAGGAAGAGACAGTGGGAGTCAAATCCCTTGTAGAGGAGCAGAGTTGTTGGGGGCTTTGTTCCTTTCTTTGTGCCAAATGGGATGGGACTCTGGCAGCAACATTTTGAATAAATCGTGAAAACAGTTCTGAGGGCCAAGAAATTACTTCATAAGGGAGAGGGAGGGAGAAAAAAAGGAGGCGCTGGATCCCTGGGGCAATCAATTTATATGCTGTGGTATGAGATTCGATTATCTTTATCTGATTCTTATAACTTCAAATGCTGTTTCTCACAAAATACCCTCAGTTTCTTAAGATCTGTGACTCACATTTTAACCTGATGACCTGTCTAATATACTGGTTATGAGTTCAATTTCCTCAAGCAATTCAGCACAAATTTGCTTTGCATTCCCTCAGAATATTATCTTGTCTTTTAAGTAGTTTGGTTTTCAGTTTTGAATTCTGCAACTCTAATTCATTTTTCAATATCAAGCTAATATAATAACAGCAGGTTATAGTGAAAAAATTGTTGAATTTGTTATCGGGAGATGTGAATTGAGACCCTAGCTTTGCCCTTAACTTATTGTATGACACTGACTGTGTTATTTTGACCCCTAAGGTGTTCAGTTTTCTTTTTTCTTCAAAACAAATGTTTATTTTTAATCTCTAAGACTGTAATACACTCTGAAATTCTATGAATTTCCAACTTGCCAGTTTTCCACAGAAATTCTCACAGTGCCAAATGCAGAGGTAGTATTTCCAACTACAGTATATCCTCCTGCATTTGGAAAGGAGAATGAAATAATCTAGAATCTACAAGAAATATAGTTAAGGCCGTATTTTCTTCCAAAATATTACAAGCCAGGTGAATTAAATAAAGAAAAACAAAATGAGTAAGCTTTTATATGTTTATGCATAATTTGCTTTTGTTCACAACCTATGAAAATGCAAAATATAGGAAAACTAAAATATCAAAAACTTAACCTCTTCACCTTTTTTACACCATCGTGGTTCAAGCTCCTGATTTGCTTCCTCACCATGTCTTCACACAAGACTTTCAGGATCAAGCGATTCCTGGCCAAGAAACAAAAACAAAAGCGTCCCATTCCCCAGGGATTCAGATGAAAACTGGTAAAAAATCAGGTACAACTCCAATAGGAGACATTGGAGGAGAACCAAGCTGAGTCTGTAAAGAATTAGACATGAGATGGCACACATATTTGTGCTGTGTCAAGGTCATGATAACCTTGTTGCATCAGGCTGAAAATGAATCTGATCTCCAGCTACAAAAGATACATAGTACTGGGCTTGGTTGTTTCAGTAATAAATATGTGAAACCTTTAAAATATTTTAAAATAATGGTGAGTAGAACAGAATATTAAAACTGTATGGAGAGACAGCTATACATGTCTAGACACATGCAGATTGAGAATTCTTATGCAATTACTAACATTGGCCTTCATGTCAGTCCTCAGATTATGTTTTCCTGATATAATACCACAAACTATTATAAGGAGAAGCAATTATTTTCAAGTTCCTATATTTTTAAGTATTTTTCCTCTTATAAATGCCCATGTCATCCAGGAAAAGTTATGTCTGTCACACACTTTTCTAATTTCTACAGTCCAAGTAATATTTGAAGTACTTGGGTAATACTGTATTTCTTATGAAAATAATATATTCATATTTTCTAGTACATATAAGTGATTTATTCAGAAATAGGTTTCAAATTCCTGGTCTGAATCTTTATTGAAATAGTTTTCAAAATGCACCTCCCAAGTGAATATTATAATTTGATATTTGTGACTACACTGTCAAACCAGAAGATACAAATCAAATCAAAGCTCAGTGGCTATCCCTTGGGTATCTAACCGAGGATATCCATGCTTTGAGCAAAGTTTGGCTCCTTTTCATAAAAACTAGTGAAAACAGTGTGAACATCAACCCTATGGACCAGTTTTTAGGCATGAGACAGAATCCAGGAGTCTGGCTAGATCAGATTTGTTTTGCAGAGCACTGGACAGCAGGTTCAAACTAAGGAGCAAGAGCTATTATAATCACATGGATTACCAGTCACTATCCGAGGAATATTATTAGAGAGAAGATGCAAGAAACAAAAGTGAAGGTACAGACATGGAATGAAACAAATGAGTTCATGAGCAGATCAGAAGCCAGAGTGGGAGATGGCATGTTGTGAAATGTTTATGACAGTGCTATGTTGGCTATGAAGAGATGGGGAAAGGCTGCTAGAAGCACTTTTATTTTTATTTTATTTTTTGAATGTTCTGGTTGAAGGAATATTTGATTGGATATTTATTACTCAGTAGAGACTTTTAGGTAGAACTGCACACCATGTGACAAATGTCAGATTATCTTAAATGCTCTAGTCCCTCGTGAAGCCACCCTAGCACTACTGTTCTGACAGAGTAGCCGTCACTGCTCAAATATCTGAGTGTAGGATATCAATAAAAGATGCATTTTTTGTGATTGTTGTTTTAATTGTTCCTTGTATTAGACACATGTGTTCTGTGGTGTGCTAGAGATAGGTCACATTGTCTCTTAACAATTCATCTCTTCTCTACTTCATGTTCCATGATATCACATTGACAGCTTGCTATTGAATGTTAGAATGGTTATATCATAAAAATTAGGCAATGCTAAAAATCAGGAGTTTCCATTTATGGAATCAGTTCTTATATTTTACTTTATGGAAAAGCAGTTTTTAAACTTTTGTCAGCATACTGCTAGTGAAAAGTTAAGTAATTTCTTTATTGTCTATTAACTCATAAATACAGGTCAAAATAGAAAAAAAAATGTAGCTTCCAGTTATAAGTGATAGAATATATAAGTGTATCTTTGCTCTTTTCTGAAATCATACACACACACACACACACACACACACACACACACACATCACAGGAATAAAAGCGCAAAAAGAAAAGAAGATAAATTAAAACCAGAGAGAAGATGTCAAAAAATTTTTCCAAAACACAAAACAGATGGATAGTAGTAAGTAGTTTACTAGCTAAATAGAGATGGCAAACAACCTAACTCCACCTTCCAGGTTGGCCTCGTTCTACTGTCTGAAGTCCTGTTGATAATAAACTTAATTAAATGCTTTATGAGACAAATTGAACAGATTTGGTCCCAGCTTCTGATGATCAGATTTACTCGACTGACCAGTCAAGTTGCCTACTCATGGGAAAATCTGTAAGAAGCCAAAATAATGTAGAAAAAAATTGGATATTATTGGAAGACAATCACGAGTGAGTTTCTTCTATTTTTCTCAGATGATGTTTTTAAGATATTTTAAAAATAGAGACAACAGTTCCTCCCAAAGGAAAGATCAAGTTTGCTGACTGTTCCATATAGTAAAAATTGTCTATCTTCCTAGTAAATGGCAGGAATGGTTATCTTCATGATAAAAGATACAGGTTTCCTAATCTCAAGACTCCTCCCATCTCATATACTATTCAATACACAGGCATTACTTAAATCTTATTTGCACTGTCTTTTAGAAACGGAAACATGGGAAACCAGGAGGAAGAAGTGCTAGTGCTATTGCTAATAATAATTTTTTTTGTCTCTGAAACAGGAGTCTGTGTCTTCTGCCTGCATTTTTCAAACTGTGGCAGACTAATGTGATAGCTTTCAGCTATAGCAAAATCTCCACAAGAATTTAAAAATAGTTAACAATAGCTTGATTATAAAAGAACAACCTTTAACACACTCATCTCTATTAATTATGTTCAGGCACTAACGTGTTCACGCACTTGGAAGAACTAGTGAGGGAATCTACACATATGCTTCTTGAGATGTTTGTCTATTATATTTTAGGCATCATAAATGTTGGCTTTCTGTGACTTTTCTTTCAAAAAGCCTATATATACCTACTAAAAATAAATTCTATCAAAATCAATAAAAGAAATTTTAAAAAGAAAAAATAAATAAATAAATAAATAAATAAAAATGTTATCATAGCTAAAGATACATTGACAGCATTTACTCTGGCCTAAATTAAATTTCCTTAGTTGATAGAACTTGGCTTTAGAAATCCTATGAATTGTCACCTTTGACTTTGTTTCACATTAGTTATCCCTGATCTCTACTCCAATTTACACTTAGTTTTTATTAATGTCTTCAGGATATTCAGTGCAGTTGTAGGTCTCAAATGGTAATAATTT
Source organism: Muscardinus avellanarius (assembly GCF_963383645.1). Lineage (NCBI taxonomy): Eukaryota > Metazoa > Chordata > Mammalia > Rodentia > Gliridae > Muscardinus > Muscardinus avellanarius. The sequence continues at coordinate 80,372,983 of NC_137794.1, forward strand.
ATAATTAAATTATGGTGGTATATTGCTTTTCACTTATCACATCTACAACAATTTATTTATCCAGGCCAGAGCTGCAAGATTTTTATTAATAAGTTAATGTAGAAAACATGAACTATGTCTACATGGCTTTTTTTTACAGGGTTCCTTAGAATCTTTTTTTAATTCCTCTTTATAAATGCTACCAGCATTATATTAGATTGGAGCAGTCACATCATAGCTTGAGAGCAGCAGATGGAGATATTAGATGTAAGTATCAGAGGAGAAACAAGATGCAGAGACTCAAGCTAATATCAGGAAAAGAAGAAAAGAGGTCAGTAAATTCAGAATCCACTCTGGGAGGAGACAGAAGAAGTGACCATGCAGGTGACTGAGACAGGCATGCTAACGTACACCAGGTTTAGGTAAATGCTCCATCACTTTGATTTTTCTGAACAACTCAATCCATACAAAGGCACCATCCTACTCACGTTAGCAAATCTTTGCCAACATTAAGTCTCCGTTTAAACACTTCACACAGATGTTTACATTCAGTAGAGAAATCTGAGAATTTCCATCAGGATATACAAAAATTGAGCCTGGAAGTCTGTGGTCTAACAAGTCCTCCTACTCATAAGCAAAGGCATTATTGGGAAAAGACTGCTCAAGCAGGGACAAAAGGACTTAAAGCTTTCAAAGACAAATGAAAATGGTGTGACCACCTAAACCAGTCTACTTTATGAATCAAGCCATCTCCCTACTGTGCCAAACTAACCAGATTTATATATTTTCTTGATTCAGTGTTGCAGAAAAGGGACATTGTTCACTTCAACAGCTATACATTTGAAACTCATGGCTAGAGTATTTTTTAGGGTTTCCAAATAAGATACTGGTTCTTATTTCTATCAATGGAGTTTCTTTCCTAGGATTTATGACACTTTAAAATGTTTTCTTTTTAGTGTATAGTTTTCACTCTCTGCTATTTATGCAATGAAAGTAATTGATTGTCTACTATATTTAAAGTAGTATGCTCAGTGCAGTGTAAAAATAAAAGAGTAGCACAGACTCCTTGCCCTAAAGGAAGCTAAAGTGGGCATTTATCTTTGGAAACAGACCATCACAGAAGCAAACATATATTTCCACCCCCCAAAAAATGTGTGCTGTCAGTTAAACTTGCCATATTTATTAAGTGATTTGACCTATCAGAATAAAAGACATATTATAAAGATTATACTTACATATATATATGTAGAGTAAATATATAATTATTACTCTTTTTTTGCAAAGTTGAAAGTGAAGTACTTAAATTTGTTCTTGTCAGCCTGGCATAGTGGCACATGTTTGTAATTCCAGAAATTGGGAGGCTAAGAAAGGAGGATTGCGGTTTGAGGACAGCCTCAGCTACTACTGAGTGAGGCCCTTTGCAACTCAGTAAGACCCTGTTTCAAAATAAAAAGAATAAAAAAAATAGGGCTAAGGTATAGGTTGGAGGGAGAATGCCCCTGGGTTCCCAAAAATAAACTGCAAAAATAAATAAATGAATGAATAAACATTTATCAATCATTTTATTAAATTGTAAAGCACCAGAAATTAAAAAAAAAACAGGCTGGATTAAAAATTAATAATAATAATAATAATACCTTGTGTTTTTTTCTATAACCACTATAATCCCCATTCTCCAGTCATACATCTACCTTGATTTAGTCACTCAGTTCTGCCTACTCAAAGACACTGCTATGTCAATCTCATCTTGTGAATTCATTGCCATCATGAGATTTGCATTTTTTATAAAATGAACTCAAGGAAAACTTTAACAGCATGGCCAGGACAGAAGGATAATCTAGGTTTTGAAGACCCATCCTATAATCATCGAAAGAACATCTGACAGTCATCTGATATATTTACTGTTGGGGTTGGTCCTTAGGCTAGCTTTCTCTGTTGCACACAAGATAATTATTACATTGGGATATCAGGCCATAGGCACCCTGCCACTAAAAACCCTGCATCAGATCTATACAAGTGATCTCAGACTTCTGGACAAACTAGAAAAGTCATGCTTTAGATTGTATTGTACATTACTTCAGACAGTAAAACTACTTTATGTTCATTCATATATAATCTGTGCTTAATATCAGGAGTAGCCCAAGATGGTAGATAATTAATAACTAAAATCTAAATACAAGCATTAAGTTTTCATCACATACTACCTATTTTTAAACTTATTTTACAAAAGCTAAAATGTCCACTCTTCAACCAAATTAAGGTCCTGGATTCCTTTACCCATCTTTTCTCTCCTAGGATGTAGACCACCTGTGCCCCGGCCATTGTTTTATTGGCTTTTCATTACTTTCGTGGCCCAAGAATTTCATTATGTTTTTGCCAGTTCACAGTCCCTGATCTTTCTGCAGTGCCTATTTATAAAATCTTCAAACTTATTTCAACTGAGAGAAAAATATTTTTGTTTTTTACATTCAAGAACAAGGATGAGCCTCTTTATTATGAAAATTGCTAACCTTACAAACTTGCAGCTTCAGGTCTTCGCTGGCCTGATGATTCTCTTGCCCCTGATCATTGTCCTTTCTTTTCATTTGCTCAGTTATCCATTTCAAAGATCCACAGCTTTTTCTCGTCTCAGTGCTCTGTCTCAACTGTCACATTACCAACAGATAACTTCCTCCTAATGACCTGCCTGCCTTGTTCTTGACTATGCATTCACAGCAAGCTTCCTGAAAAGAGATCCTTCCTGCCAACAGCTTGAATGGTCTGGAGAAGTCCATACACACTTCCTTCCAGACTCAGTGCCATTTTCTGACAGCTCTTCCTGCTTACAGTCTTGCCTTTCCCTGGCATCTGTGCCTTCACACACAGAACATCAATTCACTAATACTAGTAACGCCACAATCCATGTCTCCTATCTTAACTGATTTCCTAAGCTACAGGTCCATAGTTGGAATTACGTCCTGAATATCTCCAAATGCAGACTCCATATGTCTACTATAAAAAAAAGAAAATAAAATGCTGCAAGTTGTAATCTGTTAGTCATTGTAGGCTTCTTGCTTTTATTCATCAATCTCCCCCAGACATTAGACATAATTACTAAGCATGGTGATTTATTTTCCAAATGTCTCTTGTCTCTTTTCCTCCACTATAATCTCCTCTTACTGATGTTCAAGTCTTCAACATTTCTGGTTAGGATTGTCAATATAACCTACAAAATAGCCTTGCTTTTTCAACCTCAGTACTCACTGATCCACCTTTTCTGGCAATACCAGAGCAATGCATCTCAAGTATGCATCTTTGATTTGGCATTAAAAGGATGAAAGTCTCTACTGATTACTATCTAGTTAAAAATGAAAAATGGCACTGGCAATGAAGACTAACATGAAACTAATATCAGAATTCAAGAAACATTTAGAAGTACCCCTCCTAACGTAGTCAACGGTGCTGCCAGAGTCGGAGTAAGCCTGCCCACCAGAAAAAAGAGGAGATGGAAATGTGCATTTGTTCAGTACTTATTGTATTTTTTAAAAATTTATTTATTTATTTATTTATTTATTTATTTATTTATTTATTTATTTATTTATTTTTGGTACTTGGGTTCCTGGAAGCGCTTCTACCCCTGGGCTACACTTCCAGACCTATTTTTACATTTTTATTTGGAAACAGGGTCTCCTAAGCCAGCGCGCATGGCTGGCTTCGAACCTACGCGATCCTCCTGTCTCTGCCTCCCAAGCGCGGGGATTACAAGCGTGCACCACCATGCCCGGCAATACTTACTGTATTTCAAATAATGTACTAGATATTTTAGACAGGAAATGAATACATCACATTTTACCAGATCAAAAACATACTATCCAAGCCAAACATGCTGTCACATGCCTGTAATCCTAATACCTGGGAGCCTGAAACAGGAGGATCTCAGGTTGGAGGCCACCCTCAGAAATTTAGGAGACTGTTTCAAATTTAAAAAACAAAATGGTCGCCGGGCGTGGTGGCGCACGCTTGTAATCCCCGCGTTTGGGAGGCGGAGGCAGGAGGATCGCGCAGGTTAGAAGCTAGCCGTGCTGGCTTTAAGAGACCCTGTTTCCAAATAAAAATATAAAATAGGTCTGGGAGTGTAGCCCTAAGGTAGAAGGGCTTCCAGGAACCCCAGTACCACCAATAAATAAATAAATAAATAAATAAATAAATAAATAAATAAATAAATAAATAATAAATTTTAAAAAATGGTCTGGAGTGTTTCTTGGAGGCAGAATGCCCCCATGTTCAACTTTCACTACCAAAAATAAATGCACTATCCAGAAGGGTGTTCTCTATATCCCTAGTGATAGGTACAGGCTTTGGGAACAAATAGAAGTTTTCTTCTTGCTTCCACTTTCCAACCCTGCTATTAGGAGCTCTCCATTCACCTCTTGTCCAAATCTGCAAACTCTTGCAAACTGGGTAGGAAATAAAGTGTAAACAACATAACAATAATGTCTCATCCAATTTTGGAAAGCATACTTCTTACAAGTGATTCATTTCAGTTATAGGTAGAAGAAGGGAATATCAAAAAGTGTAGTGTTGAGTGTACCTATGTGCTCAAAATGGAACACAGCAGGCAGTGGAATGTAAAAGTAGGTCATATCTTAGATAACGACACAGTTGAAAATCCTAAAAACTGGGAAAGAACTCTGCATCAACGAGCAATTACAGCCATAAGTCTGAGCAGCAGACTTGACCATCACTAAAGGAAACAAACGCTGAAGCCAAAAGGAAACACACACACACACACACACACACACACACACACACACACACAGCATGTTGGCAAATACCAAAAGTGAGTAAATAGGGAAAAAAAAAAAGGAAGAAGCAAAAGCTAGGGCTCTAAAGAAAATAAGTGAAAAATGCCAGCATAGGGAAGGTAACATCAAATTAAATGCCCAACAAGAAACAGATCTTTGAAAAACATCAAGTATAAATATTTAGTTTCTTAATTAGAACACAAAAGAGTCACAATATTTATGAAATATTTATAAAATAGAAGAAAAATCCATGAAAGTGAGGGTGAGATAAAAAGCCATCAGGAGAGAGAAAGAGACAGGGACAGAGACAGAGACAGGAAATGGATAAGGAGATTTGTTTCAAGCTAAAATTCAGTGACAGAGTTATAATCCACATCAGAAGACATAAATAACTCATTAACACTGTGAGAATTCAAACTATTAAAATGGTAGACATGCTTGAAATATTCTCCCAAAGCTTGAAAAGATAAAAACCAAAAGATGTTGGTGAGGTAATAAAGATCTAAGTAGACATCTGTAGTTAACACAAAGCATCTTTCAATGCACTTTACATGCATTTGCATATTTAACTTTCTAAACAACCCTTCTATATCTTTACAGATGTAGAAACCTGGCAGAAAAGAGACAATAAGTAGCCTAGGGTCACACAGGAGAAAAAAGAGATGATTACAAGGTTGTTTGACCTCAAACTCTGCTGCTTTTTTTTGCTACAAAAAACTGTTAGGAAAAAGAAAGTCAAGGGGGGAAAAATAATTCAACTGAAAGGACTTGAAAAGATACATCAAATATCAGAATAAATCCTTAAAATAAACAAAAACTAGAAACAAATTTAAAATTATTGAAAAAAGGAAAGAAATAGCTTACATAAGCCTTTTTTTTACTGCAATAATAATTGGCAAACGCAGTTGAGACAAATCTTTTTGACCCAATAATTTAATATGCAGCCAAGTTATTATTCATCTGTGAAGACAACTGGAAAACATTCTTATATATTCAAAGACTCAAAAATATACCACCCTTGCAACATTTATGAAAAAACTGCAGACATTCAAAAAGGTTTGCATTATACAGTTAAGTGACTAAGTAGGCTATCAGATAACAGATATTAAAATGTTACATTTTAGCAGGGCGTGGTGGCACACACTTGTAATCCCTGTGCTTGGGAGGCAGAGACAGGAGGATTGCACAGGTTCAAAGCCAGCTGCTCTGTCTTAAGAGACCCTGTTTCCAAATAAAAAGTATAAAATAGGTCTGGGAGTGTAGCCTGGAAGTGGAAGGGCTTCCAAGAACCCCAGTACCACCAAAAAAAAAAAATAATAATAATAATAATACATTTTAACATAAATATGTACAATTAGTATTTATCACTTAAATTTTTTAAAAATAAACAACATGTATTACCTAAACCATGTATGCATGTATATATATACTTTATAATAAATATATGCACATAAATATAAATATAATGAATATATAAATATAAAAATATTCACAGAAAGTATCTAAAAAGTTATACAGCAAAATGTTAATATGTAAAAAAAAATTCTATTTTGTTTGTTTATGTCATTCTACCTCTGACATATACCCCCAGACCTTTTTATTGTTTATTTTGAAATAGAGTCTCACTAAATTGCTGAGGGTCTCACCAAGTTGCTGAGGCTGGCTTTGAACCTGCAATAATTCTGTTTCTGTTTCAATCTCCCAAGTACTAGGGTAACAGGCTGTGCCACTGCCCCTGGCTTTGTTTTTTGTTTGTTTGTTATTATTTTGTATGTTTTTAAGGGTTTTTTTGTGGTCTGGGGGTGGAACCCAGGGGCATTTTACCTCCAAGCTACACCCCCTGCCCTATTTTTTATTCTTTATTTTGAAACCGGGTCTCACTGAGTTGCAGAGGGCCTCACTAAGTAGCTGAGGCTGTCCGCAAACGCGATCCTCCAGGTCTCAGCCTCCTGAATGCTGGGATTACAAGCATGCACCACCACGCCCGGCTTGTTTTTAGTTTTTGATTTTATGTTTTTCTACTAACTAAGAAATGATTCAAAATCAGGAACATAAGACTGGGCAATCATATTAAAAATGATGAATTCTTCTAAGCATAGAATCAAGTTGAAATACTTGATAATAAAATTGAGTGAGAAAATGAAAGAAAAATATTATTTTGTGCCACTGATGATCTGGTATAAATCCAAACTTAAAAAAAAAATCAGTACTTTCATTGGACAAAGGGTTAAAGACAGTTTAGTATTTTTATATTTTATCATTTATTCATGTGGGCCCAAAGATACCATGAGTAAATAAATGTGTGTACTTCAGAAGATGTTTTAGTAGCCAGCAAACATGGAAAGCTATTTTTCATCCTCAATAAAAAAAAAATTCAAATTAAAACAATTGTAAAATGTTATTTTTCACATATGAGCTTGGAATCATGTGAAAATTTATAAGATCTAGGAGTGCTCCTAGGAATGTAGTAAAATTGATCACAGTAAAAATTTGTAGAAATATGAGAGATGTAAGACTGGGACCACCTAGTAAAACAGATGTGAATAGCATGCTTCTCCAGCAATCTTATCCATAGTATTCCTCTATCCCAGAGAAATATTAAAGTACAGACATGTAGAAGCATACACAAAAATATTTATTGCAGCATTATTAGTAATGGCAATAAATTGAAAACATCTAAGTGTAAGCTCAAAAGGGAATGAATTAAATCAGTGTGGTACGTCCTGGTGGTATCATCTCAGTATTTCATACTAAGATATATTGTGTTTAAAAGAATTGGAATATCATGTACTAGCATAGGTTAATTTCCAAAATCTAATTTCCTGAAGAAATCAAATTGTGGGAAAATGCATACACTATTATTCCATTTATAAATAAAAACTCCACAATGCAAGATATTATTGTTTGTCCTAAATATATGTAAATGCATATGAAGAGTCTTGGAAAAATGGAAAGGAGAAAAGGAGAGTTTAATTCCTAAACTTAAAAATTCTAAATAAAATATATTTAAATATAAGTCAGTATCTGTTAAAACCCAGATTTTCTAGAAAGCAGAAGCTAGGTCTTAAATCTTGTGGACTTTAGTATTCGCTCATATTAACACAAAGATACCATGAGGAAAAATAAAAACAGGCACTTTTAGAAGATCTTTTGGCAGCCAGCAAACATGGAAAGCTATTTGTCCTCAATTAAGGAAATATTTGAGAGAAGGGTGTCAGGCTTGGAAGAGGGTATATAATCCCAGTGCAGTTAAGAGTAATAGAATTAAGAAACTGAGACAGAGAAGCCAAGGAGAGCAAATTTAACATGGAGTAGTGTAGAACTTTCAAAGCTTCACTTGAAAACATAGCTAGGGACACCTCATGGCAGGCAGTGTGTAAGGTCTGTACCTTGGAACAATTAGGATGGGATAGGGTGTGTGCTAGAAAACTAGCCCTTTCTTGTCTCCTATTCCTCATCATTCAGCTATTACAAGTTAACTTCCCTGAACTTTTGGACTGTGTTGGTATTTCCTCTAAAGAGTAGTTAGCAAAGGCAATCTTCATGCCCAATGCTCAGCTCTTATCTGAATGCAGAACCAACAGAAAGAGAATTGTGATGTGTTTCATTGAGTTCAGCGCAGTTTAGATGCTGCGGTGAGTCTCCCTGCATCAAGTGCAATAGAACCTTACTTCTTGCCAGCGACCTGAGACAGAAGATGATACTTGGGATGAAGTGACTGTACAGCAAGACAGACAAAGATGTCAAGGCCAAGGCCCTGAAAAGTAAACCGGCCTAGTGATTTTGGAAAAAAAAAATGCATAAATGCTTAATTCTACAGCATGTTTACTAAATTATGTAGAGTGATTGTAAGTTACTAGTATATATATTACCTTCAATAATAAGAGAAACAAAGAAACTAAAGCATTTTGAGAAAACGAAAGTTTATCATTAACAGAATTAAAAGTGTTATACTTATCAAATTTCTAGACAAATTAAAACTAAAATAGTTCATAACAAAAGTAAAAAGAGATGACAAAGAAACACAGAAATCAAAAAGTATAAAAGTACCATGATGTACGTTCACAAACATATCAAAGTCGATCACTAAGCCAAACATGAGAAGGAGGGAAGGGAACTGGGGAAGGACTAAATGAGTGATATGTGCACGTGTGCCTCTACCATCTTGTGCCCCATTAAGATGTGTGACTACAATGCAACAATAAAAAAAATTTTTAAAGAAAGTTGATATACTTCAACTATGCCAAATAATTAACACTCTATCAGGAGACCAGGGAGACACAGGTAGTATTAAATCAAACAAACCAAGATCCAAATATTTATTGGCAAAACACTCCTCATCAGTTCTTAGACAATTCAGTGCACAAAGATATTACTTTCATCTAATGCAAAATGGAGCTTCTTTTCAATGGAGAGCTCAGAGATGCCTTACTTAGATTAATATGAATAAATATTCTGAAAGTCTATGTATAAACTCTGATGGGCAGAGTTGAGCAATTTGGACTCTGAATTTAAATGCTTCACCAAATAATTCTGAAATTATATCCAAGTTATCCATAGTAATGGAAATATTTGTCTATTTCCTTGACTTTTAGCATAAGGGAAACAAAAAGCATCACTTTTAAAATCACCAAGACATTTTATTTATTTATTTATTTATTTATTTATTTATTTATTTATTTATTTATTTTTGCCATACTAGGGGCATTCTATCTCTGAGTGACATCCCCAGCCCTGTTTTTTATTCTTTATTTTAAAACAGAGTCTCACTGAGTTGCAAAGGGCCTCACTAAGTTGCTGAGGCTGTCGGCGAACTGCAATCCTCCCGTCTCAGCCTCCTAAATGCTGGGATTACAAGTGTGTGCCACGACACCCAGCTCAAGACATTTTATTTTGGTGGGATAGGGAGAGAAAAAGCCATGGAAGAGTATGAACACTTATGAGGAATAGTCTGGGGACTTCGAGCCACTGTTTTAGAGATTTTAAATATATTGGCACAGGAGTAAACAGAAATATATTGGCAACAAAATAAATCTACTAGTAACAATTTGGGTAGAACTTTTAAGTTTAATCTACTAAAAATAATTTTCTTATTTCTGTGCCCTGTGCCAACATAGATTTTCTTCTTCTCTAAGCCTTTATCTCCTACTTTTGGCATTATTTTATATAAAACCTATTTATTTTTCTTCTCTAGGTCAAGGATCTTTAATAAAGTTTTCAAAGTTCATATATAAATCTTTGAGACAACTATTGAACTATACAAATGTACATCTGCTTTCAAAATCCATACCATTTATCCTTAGGAAATTTTACAGTTAAAATGAAAGATAATTAAGTTACTAATTCCATATGCATTTGTATTTGTAGATTTGGATCCTGTATGATATAATAAAATAAACTGGTATCCAATAGAAAAAATTTATTTTTGCCATACTAGGGGCATTCTATCTCTGAGTGACATCCCCAGCCCTGTTTTTTATTCTTTATTTTAAAACAGAGTCTCACTGAGTTGACTCCTAGTCTCCAAGGGCAACAAGAGATTAACAGTGTGAATATTTTATGCAAAACTAAAAAAAAATTTATTCAAAACCTGTTTGTGGTTGGTACTTATAGTCACAAGAAGATATTGAAACTGTATGAGTGCTTAGAAATAAGCATGTAAATTATAAAAGTAAAATATGCCATTTTTTCCTTCAGTTTCTAAGGAGAAAATTAATGAATACTATCTCCTTACAAACGTAGAAACTGTGAAGCATGAGGAGTTTCAATTTGGTAATCTCACTAAAACCAACTTATGTCTACTTAAGTAATTTTTCAAAAAAAATTCAGAAGCATTCTTCTCTTCATTTTGTCGGTAAATTTGTGTTAAGTATCTACTATGCTTAAATTATGTTGCTTAAAATGGAAAATATAGAGGCAGAGAGGAGGATCGCGCAGGTTCGAAGCCAGCCGCGTGCTCTGGCTTAGGAGACCCTGTTTCCAAATAAAAATGTAAAAATAGGTCTGGGAGTGTAGCCCAGAGGTAGAAGGGCTTCCAGGAACCTCAGTACCACCAAAAAAAAAAAAAAAAAAGCATCAAAGAAAAAAATTACCACATGACCCTGGGTTCAATCTCTAATATTGCTAGATAGAAAAAAAGAAGAGGAAAGGGAAGGGAAGGGAAGAAGAAGGAAAGGATGGGAAGGGAAGGGAAAGGAAAAGGTGATCAAAATTCATGTGAAATTTAAAGGAAGGAGAAACTATTCCCACAGTGTTGAGAAGGGGAAAGAATATTTTCATGGAGCCCGTACCCTTAAGTTGGATCTTAGAGAACATTTAGGATTTCTACAGTTGTAGATAGAAGTCGAAAGTAATTCCAGGTGAAGGAAATAGTATAATAAAAGGAACCTATGTTAAAAATCACAGGTGGTATTTAGGGAAAATGCCTGTAATTCAACTGTGTATGTTTAATAATGGCACAGTGATATTGTGGACAAAATGATAGACCACCAGGATTTTTTCTAATAGGTGCTAATCATAGCCAGATTTTCAAAACATGCTTTTATGCAAATCAGACTGTCTTCTGTAGAAACAATAAAAAATAGACCTATGACCTTCTATTTCAATCCTCCATTTACGCAAAATTGAAAAATTAAATTTCAAAGAGGTTAAGTAGAGTTCCCAAAGTCATACGGCAAATTTTGGAGAGCCATATTGAAGTTTATTCTTTCAGTTTGGGAAGAAGGATTTTCCCGGCCTGTGGTCTGCAACTTACCTCTCACTCTCCCCTTATTCAGGACAAAGTGTGCATTGATATACATGCTGACCCTGGCAATCTGCAACCAAGAAAAGGATATTTTCTTTGGAAGGTGCTAATTGGTTCACCCAGGGACTCCATCTCTTCCTTGGCCTCATTAGCCCCAGGTTTTATCCAACTCCTGGACCAAGTGTTTGTTAACTAGAAGGGTCAAACAGATTGCAACCAAGAAAAGGAATTCATGGAAAGAACCAACAATACTTGAAATGCATTGAGCATAACTTTCTTAGATTTGACTCCCTCTAGAGTATGTTGAAGGAAAATACTTGATCCAGTAAATTCTTTCTCAATACACATTTTGCAATGTGGACAGTTCAGACTCTAAAACTACCCCTCACCCTCTAAAATAAAAACTAAAAGAAAAGGCAAAGTAGCTCAGACTTTTTTCATGAATGGAGCTCAAATATTCTTGTTGCATAAACTACTGATTTATATCTCTAACCATTTATCTACCAGTGCCAGAACAAGAAACCCTAAAGTCATTAAATACCACCTCTGTGATTTCAAGTATTAAAATCCAAATTCACAGTAATCACTTTAGTACAAGACAGTTTCTTTCAGTGAGCTTATCTTTAATAAGTGCTAGCAAATCAAATAAACCTGTAACGAAGCCTTTATTTCTACAATTTAAATTCCACTAATCTAATTTAATTTCATATTTATAATGGATACATATTCACTTGTAAATGTATACATATTACCTGTTCCTTTTTGGCAAGATGTATATGTATTAATTTCATATTGTATTTATACTCATTTTTGAAAATGAGTATAAAATCAGAGACTTGCTTATCTCTAAATCTTTAACACTTGGATATATTTAAGAGATTTCTATCATGTGTTTTACATTTTCAATCTCCAGTACACATATTCAACATAAAATATTTTCAATGTTACCAAGTGTTATATATCACACATTAATTATAACAAAAGTATGTTTGAAGTCCCTCATAGAAATAACACCTATATTGGGTAATCAAGTTTTACCAGATTATTTTCACCTTTTCCCATTCTAACATGGAACTTATATGTAGACAAAAAAGGTAAAGTAACTTGGTATTTTTGTAGATATGTTTTATCTGCATATTTATGGATATAGATATATATTTTGGTGAGTTCCATTTGATTAGCTTTGTTATCATATAGTGCCTATTACCTTATTATTTTAATAACAACCAATCCAAAATTTAAATGCTTACATAAAGGAACTTTGAAATAATATGAAATAAGCCATAAAATCTTAGTGTGAATAATACTTTAGGATTCTTCTATTTATTTAGAAATTCTTCTGTTGTGTAGAAAAACACTTCATTTTTGGCAAAATGACCACTTATGTCATTCTTTCTCAATAATATTCCTCCCAGTAAAGAAAGTTCTTGTTAGGCCTTGAGTCCCCAGCTATTAGTTGATTAATAAAGTACTTTGGCTGTCTACTAATATAAATAATTGACTTGATTGACTATTACACTAAAAGGTACAAAAAAGTCATGCTGGTGGGCAATTTTAACAGATTGGTTATTTAAATGCAATGGTCCATTAAGAGTGAGTTCATTTTGACTTCCTCGAATACTGCAAGACGAATAATTGCCCACCTTCTGCAGAACTGAGGAAAAAAAATGTTCACAAGTTGCAAAATATAGTGACTAATCCTTATAATATTGTATTACCCAGTCATATGATGACTTCTGATACCAATAGACCATTTCCCATTTCACAGACTGTACTCACTTGAAGTTCTGTTTATTTAAGTGACACTTGTTTGAAATGCTGGGTGCTTCTTATCCTTTTGAGTCACACACTAGTCTGGGAGCCTCTGCTCTGACACTTTTAGCACTTCATTAATTACTGACTGTAGCAAAGTCCTGCTGTTTTGCAACTCCTCTTCCCTTTGTTGGGAAATCACACCCCCTTTCTAAAAGGAGAAGCCAGGTCAGTAATTATCAGCCAAATGTCCAGTTTGAGGGCCTATTACAATGGCTCATTATCTTAGGGTCTTGTAATTTCTCTAGATATTCAAACTAGACAAGATAATGTATTGTGTCTCTGAAGTTCTTTTAAGTTTAGCACCTAGGGAAAGTCAGGAAGCACTTTTTTATATTGCACTTGCATCCAACTAACTAGTATTAAAGGAAGTTAAGTAATCAGTCAAGTTACATAGTGAGAATTATTGATGTGATAGCATCCTGAATCACAGGAGCACTTCTTGGGACAAAAGCCCAAAACATAGTATCAGTAGACATCTTAGCACTCTCAAATTCTTCATTACTTTGTTTTCGAATCTTCCATTTGGTTTTCAATATATACTTTGCTTCATATTGTTTTGTTTTTGTACAAAAAATTCCTGACCTCCCTCTTAAAAAAACTTTTAAGCCTTTCAGAATCAGGGACTATATTTTCTAATATTTTCTATCCACAGCACCAAGCAGAGTGTTCCATATATTTTTGTTATGTTGATAACTATGATCCATGCCATTTATCATACCATAAAATACAAATGAAATTATAAATAATAAATTAATGTATGGTCTTAAAAATAATACATTCTTAAATGAAAAGTAAGATCATTTTATGAAGAATTAATCTGTGAAACCTACTTAGTATTCTATGACAAGATGGCAAATATACTGGATGATCGGTATCAGTTTTAGAACTGTATTGTTGCCTTCTGTGTCACATTTTCCAATACATAAACTATATATTCTTGAAATAAATGTTCCTCCATCTGAGGATCACATAAAAATAAAAAGCATTTTATTTTTGTGTAATTTGCTTTATGCAAAGAACATGTACTCATTCCCTTCATATTGAATTATAAAATTAAATTAACCATCCTGATTAGCTCTCCCTCCTCCCACCAAACCTTAGCTACCTTGGCTGAAATGTACTCTTTCAGCACCAGCCCTTCCCCAAACAAAGAGATTTAGAGTTGTTGAGAATCATTCACTGATTTAGGTGCAGCAATAGCTCTTGATAGTGATAAAGAGATGGAAGATCATTGGAAACCCACCTCCACTTCTGCCCCATCCTATTAGATCTTTTGGAACCTGTATCTTATCCCACATTCTCTCCTTTTTGTGTTTTTCTTCCTGCTTTGTGATTCCATTGCCTCTTATCACAATGGTTTCCCCCAAGGTCATCAGAAGAAAGGACTGTAACCGGGTTGCTTGTTAAATGTACAAATGGACAGCCCTCTCCTCTGAAAATTCTGATTTCTGATTTAGTATCTCCTACACACAAACTCTAAAACATTTTTTTAAACAAGAGCTTTAGGTGATTCTTTAGATCCATGCAAGAAAGAGTAGAACAGTGAGTCTCAACCTGAACACACACTAAAATCTCCTGGGGAGTGTTTAAGTCATACTGATATCCCAATCACCAGCTTCAGACTTAATCTTGTTGAAATACTGCACAGTCATCAGTGCTTTTAAAGGCTCTTTTAGATAATTTTAACAAGAAGCAGCTTCCTCAACCTATGTGAAAACAAACCACCTAAGGAAATGATTAAAATGCTGGAGTAGATTGTGATGTAGCAGTTCTGGGGTGGAGACTGAGAGCTTGCTTTTCTAGCAAGTTCCCAGGTGATCTTAGAACTGCAGCTCGGTGGAATACCTATGAATAGTGAGGACTGCTACACTGAATATCTTTGGGAGTGGAGCCAGACCTACAGGTAGAGCTCCTTTATTCTTCTTCTTTCCCTAACACCCCACAATGTCCAATTTATATATTCCAGATTCCAGTGATGAGTAAGACATGGTAGAGAAGGTTGAGAATTACCCACCAATTGACCCAAATAGAAATTCGGATGCATATGAAATAAAGGGAATGCCACAGTAGTGCCCCCTCAGGGTCTGAGACATCGACTCTCAGGAAATATTGCTGAATGTGAGGCTGAATGTGCTGAAGGGTCATATGCAGAGATGACCCATTTGATGGGTTTTAGAGGGAGAAGGAAGGATTCCTACGTAAATCTTCCCTTGAACAATAAGAACTTCAACACGTGAACTTCCCTTTCCTTGTATTACCATGAAATTTAGATTTTATTTGCTTCTAAACCTGGCTTAACACTGAAGTCTTCAAAGACTGATACTTAATTGAACTGACCTAGTTCTCAGTTCTCTATAGACAAAGAATGACATATTTCCAGTGATAAGAAAATTATATACAGAAAAACATGTTGATACATTTATTTAGCCCTGTTTCCATAGATTATGAGCTCCTGAAGACCTGTGTCCTTCATTATTTTATTTATTTATTTATTTATTTTCTGTCATTCTCACTACATTTAATATACTTGCATGGTTATACATGCAGTAGGCACTAAGCATGCTCACTGATTGGCAGTGTCAAAGTAGAATCCAAGTGACTTTTTTTGTGGTACTAGAGATGGAACCCAGGGGCATTCTACCTCTGAGCTATACCCCCAGGCCTATTTTTTATTATTTATTTTGAAACAGGGTCTCATTGAGTTGTAAAGGGTCTCACTAAGTAGCTGAGGCTGTCCTCAAACCATGATTCTCCTGTCTCAGCCTCCCAAATGCTGGTATTACAAGTATATGCCACCATGCCTGGCCTCCAAGTGACTTTTATGCTTTGCAGTAATTTGAAAATAAGTGAATAAATTTCAGCAGTATAAAAATATAATAATAGAAACACATGGGCTTATTTATTTGAGGACATTATTTTTTTCTTAAGTGTGACTGAAAAATAAAATCAGAAAGTGTGTACAACAATCTCATATGGAGTTCTTTAGTTATAAAAACAAATATGGGTTTCAGTTACCTAAATGTGAAAATATGAGATCTCCTTTCTAGTATATTTAAAACTTACATGATCATAAACTGATCATAAAAAGGTAGATGAAAGTCAATGAAGAATTATTGAAAGAACTAGAATTAAAGTATTTAACCCCAGAAGATGTATAAATTCATACAAATATGATTGTTTTAACCTTTAAGAAGACTTTTTAGTTTGAAATGATAATGAAGATTAAGGGCAATGCCCAGAAAAGTTGCATGCTAAAGAAATGTTAAGCAAATATGAATCAGTAAATGAATTGCTTAACAAATTATCTGTTCTCAGCCATGAGAAACATAGAAGGTGGATATGGAATTCTAAAGTAGAATGAGTCATAAAATACTGAGTGCTGAATAAAACTATATTCAGAATTCTGGTGTAGTAAAGGCATGATAGCTGTAAGAAGGAATGGGCTTTAGTGTCAACTTTGCCAGGAGGGCCTTAGGCAAATCATTTCTTCTATTAGGGCCCATTTCCTCCTACTCAAAATAATACAATAGACACTAGATCACCTCTTTAAACATTTCGAGTTGTAGAATTGTACGAATTTTCCAAATCAAATTAAACTAGTACTTTAAGAATCAAAAGTTCTATCAGTTTCTAGTAAAATAATCCTGCTTGCCTTTAAAATTTCAGTTCAGTACAGAAACTTTATACTGTTAAGGTTTGCCATTTAAAGGAAAGGTAAAAAAACTGCTTTGTTGGCTTTTTTTGGGGGGTGATATTTTGTTTGTTTGTTTGTTTGTTTGGCACTGGGGATTGAACGCAAATGCATTTTCCTCCTTAGTTTTACTCCCAGTTCTTTTTAATTTTTTTAAAATTATTTTGAAATAAGGTCTCACTAAGTTGCTGAGAGACTCACTAAATTGCTAAGACTGGCCTCAAACCTGTGATCTTCCTGTGTCAATCTCCCAAGTACCAGGTTTACAGACAGGTGCCACATGCCCTGCTGCTTTGTATTTCTAAAAGCTTCTAAAGATTTGAAATTCCCTCTTCCCAAAGTCTTTAAAATCAGCATAAAGTTTGGTCATTCAAGGGTGATTTAAATGCTTTTTCAGTCAGTGTTCTCATTTCTGTGGCCCCAAATACCTGATGACCAATACTAAGAGAAAGGAAGATTTATTTGCTCACAGTCCTGGAGATCGCAGAGGTCTCATTTCAGTTTCGGCCAATGAAATCTAGGCAGTTCTGGGCATGGTGGCAGGAGCCCACAGAGAAAGAAAGCAGGAGTAGAATGACATTCACATCATGAAGATCGGAAGCAAGCAAGGAGAAGAGGGACATATATGTAGTCCCAACGGCCATCCCCCACGGTGTCTCTCCTCAGCAATGATACCCCACCTCCAACACAGCTACCTTATCTATATAAGGTTGGGGGCCATTCTAAATGCAAACCATAACAAATGCTTTCCTACCTCAGGTTCAGGTGTCAAGCAGTTTTTACTATTGTATTGCAGTTTCCATCAATTGGCAGACATCACAGAGAACACTTGCATCAAGGATCCTGGAACTCCTTAAGACTTGGTGACACAGAGTGCCAAGATGCATCAATAATGCCACTGCAGAGAGAGAGATGTGGCACCAGACTAAAATACTGATAAAATGTGGAAAATCAGATTAACAGATCTGTCAAGGACTCTTCAAACTCTCTGAAAGACACATATCTTACTGTGGTATTAAAAATATGTGCTAAGGTTTAGATGTGATTTGTTTCTCAAGCATTTATATATTAGAAGCTTGACTTCTAGTGTGACAGTGTTAGGAAAACCTGTAGGAGGGGCAGCCTACCGAGAAGTCCTCAGGTTCATGGCAAAGCTGTCCTCAGAAGAGATTAAGAGTAGCCTTTATGGGACTTCTGACACTGACATGAAAGTGAGCCATTCTAGGAGCAAGACTAGCCTCTCAATCCCTTTCTGTTTGAAAACTTGATATCTCTCTCTCTCTCTCTCTCTCTCTATATATATATATATATATATATATATATATATATATATATATTTTATTGCAGTACTGGGATGGAACCCAGGGGATTGAACCTCTGAGCTACACCCTCAGCCCTATTTTTAGTCCTCTTTAATTTTGAAACAGGGTCTTTCTCACTGAGTTGCAAAGGGACTCACTAAGTAGCATTGAATAAAATGCTCTAAATGTCCATTATAATCCCATCCCTCATGTAATTTCACAGGAATGAACAGTATCAAGAGATCAGAGTCTGGCTTCCTTGCCTTCCATTCTCACCACCTTCCCTCCAGTTCCACAAGGATCCTCCACTTCCCTTTCCCATTAACAAGAATATTTTTAACTCCTGGTTCCTAGATATACTTTGGCATTCTGTAAAATTGTGTATTTGGACCCAGAACTTTGCAAGTTTGTGTAAAAGAAATTTAATACCAGAAATCTCTTATCTCAACAAAGACTATTATTGCTAGAGATTCAAGAAAAGCAGCTTTGAGACTAAATATAAAACAGTGAAACTGCCATCTGCGTGAGATCTACCCTACTTCCAGAAAACAAATGGATTCCATTCAACAAGTAGAGTCATTTATTATAGGGCATATAATTTTCACAAAATAAAAAATAAATCTGCTTAACATCTTCAAAACTACTATCTTCAAATAAATCCATGTAGAATATTAAACTTCAGGGCTGTACATTAAAATGTTTTTCACTATTTGGGGGCAGTCCTTAATTAGAATGCAACATAGGTACAAATATTCAATGAAAACATATCTTTGAGGGTTTTCTGGGGAAGCATTTAGTTGGTCATGACAGAGGAAATCCTTTCATAAAATCCTCACTAATGAATATCTATAATAACATCAATTTTGACAATAGCTAGTTTTTTAAAGGGCAATGGGTTAAAAGAAAAAAATGCTGTACTGTGTGTTTTATCACTTCTCTGTGTTCAAGAGTATATACTCGTTTACTTTCAATCTTCAGTGTATGTCCTAGATCATTTTTTTTCTTCTTCCCTATCTCATAGCACATTACAACACTTAGGTGAATCTATGTCAGGGAATTGTCAAATTAATTTTAGGATAATATATTGTATAATATTTTGTCCATCTCCAGTTATGTTTAGGAGATTGTAATAAGGGGTCAAATTTAAATATTTTATCAGTGCTTCTTAAGACCATCTCTAAAAATGACCTTAGTTCATGGTTAAAACACTCACACCTCTTTTACTGCTGCTTTTTCTTGCAGCTTCTGTTTCTGCCTCACTTTTTCAGCTCCCATACCTACTCTGCATCCTTATTAGACACAGTCCCCCACATTTCTTGCATTTCATAATGCCCTGCACAGGTTATAGCTTCTTCCCCTCGCCAAATGTCAGATATTAAGAAGAAAGCAATTTATAAAAAATTAAAAAAAAAACCTACCGGGTGTGGTGGCACACACTTGTAATCCCTGCTCTTGGGAGGCAGAGACAGGAGGATCACGCAGGTTCAAAGCCAGCCTCTCTGGCTTAAGAGACCCTGTTTCCAAATAAAAATATAAAAATAGGTCTGGGAGTGTAGCCCGGAGGTAGAAGGGCTTCCAGGAACCCCAGTACCACCAAATAAATAAATAAATAAATAAATAAATAAATAAATAAATAAATAAATAAACTTACTTGTCCTTAAGTTTCTTCATACTACTTGTTTTTAAATATATATTTAGTTTTGATCATTTTAAGAGGTATGCATAGTGATATGGATAATTTCAGCATTGAGAACAAATAAAGGAAAATACAAATACACACGTGCACACGGAGACAGAGAATGGTACAGCAAGCTACACATATAAATACAATTATGTGAAAGCGAAATCTGCCAAGGTACTACTTATTAGAAATTAGATTTGAATTCCTAAATACTACCTTATGTGTCTCAATCTGTTCGTGCTGCTATAAAAGGATACTGTAGACTTATAAACAACAGGAATTTCTTGCACACAGTTCTAGAAGATGGGACGTCCAAGATCGAAGCACCAGTGGAGTCTTTATCTGGCAAGAGTTTTCCAGATGCTTCCAAGTTGGCACCTTCTTGCTAGAGTTTCACATAAGAGAAGGTGCAAGGGAGCTTCCTAGGGCCTCTTTCATGAGCCCTCCAATCGATTTATAAGGCAGAACCCTCATGACATAATTACTTCCAAAAGATCCTCCCTCTTAATACCATCACACTGAGGACTCAATTTCAACATATGCATTTTTTTGAGGGGGACACATTCAGTTTACTGCACCATGTATCTTCTCTCTTTTTCTGTTGCTATAATACAATGTCTGAGACTGGGTAACTTTAAAAGAAAAGAGGTTTATTTTTGACTCAGTTGTATAGGTACAAGAGCATGGTCCTGACATCTTTTTGACTTCTTGTAAGAGCTTTATGCTGCATTATACAATGGCAGAATAAGAAAGCAAGCACGAGCAAAAGGAGTCCATGTGTGGGAGAGACAAAAGGGAGGGGTCAAGATTTCTGTTCAACCAGCTCTTACAATAACTAACCTACTCTTGTGGGAACCGTATTAACCCTTCATGAAGTTGAAGCCCACCAAAGCAAATCACCTCTGAAAGTTCCCACAACCCTCAACGTTGTTACATTGAAGATCAAGTATCCCAGGCATGAATTATGGGAGACAAACCATCCAACCATGGAGCTTTAAAAAGAAATAAAATATATCGTATTGTATATAATTTACAATGCTACTTTATTTTAAAGCTGATTCTTAAAGATACAGTAATGAAATGATTCTTAAAGCTATAGTAATGAAAATTTACTATAAAGTTATGAAAAAACAATACATCACCCTTTATTATGTCGGAGATTTAAGTAACACCGATCATTACTTGCCTCCTTTCCTAAACTCTTAAAGTAAATATATCTTGTGAGGCAATAAGATTTAGCCTTATTTCATTAACTCTCAGAATAATGGTATTTATACATTTGTAGGCCCTAAGATGGTAAGTCCTATTGCCAGTTTTAGTAGACAAAATAAATGAGGTATTTACATGTTTTTTTTAATGAGAAGACTTCTATATTATACTTATAAACCTTAAGAAATGCCATACTAGCTCTTGATAAGAGGAAAAGAAAGGAAAAAACAAGTTAGAGTGATCTCTCTGTAAGGAAAACCTTTATAGAGACTTTCCTCAAGACTTTCCTCAACACTTTTCTCAAGACCAATATGAGTTCCAAACCATTATTGCTTTTACTCATGAACTCAAAGTTTTTGTCCAGAAATGGCTTGGAACTTCATAATTTGATATTCTGAAGCTTAGAACTGAGGAGGAACCAGAACACTCTAGAGGTGATCAGGTAGGGTTGACAGTAAACTTCAGTTTTGCTTTCTTGAGTCTTCTATGTGATGACTTTCCAACATGTCAAAGAACTCAAAGGCTTGACTTTATGCAGGGATCAGTAACCTGCTCACTAACACTATGGTGGATTATAGATGGACAACAATTCTTTGTAGCCCTTCCTATCAAAAGATGGGGTCTATTTGGTAAACCTTAGAATCTAGGCCAGACTTATAGCCTCCTTTGTGACACTGACTTTGAAGCTTCTCCTTCTGTGCTTCTAGCTGCCCAGAGAGTCCCACACTATGAAGATGAAAAATCACCCACACCAGGAGAGAGACCTGCCATCTTTGCCCTCATGTCACCTGGCTGTCACTAGCAGGATACTCAGTCCAACCACAAAGCTGTGAGAACCCATACATTTTTGACATTTTTAGCCACTAAATTTGGGGGTCTTTTGTTATTCAGCAATACAAAACTGCTACAAGTTCCCTGGGAAGAAAGTCCCTGTCATCGTACTTTTTCCTAAATACTTCTCACTGAGGCGATCTTACTTATAAATATAGAACATCACCTTCCAAATTGGAACAAAGGGACAAGCAGAATGACATTCAAATATCAGTATCACCAGCCAACCAGAGCTCTCTCTATTCTTCATAACGGCATGAAATTCCCCAAATCATAGATAGATACTACAGGCCAAGAAGAAATAAAAATATGTTTCTAGAAAGAACAGATTGCATGGAAAAAGAGAAGAAATGTGAACTAGCCCTCACTAATATGTGAGCAAGGGTTAAGTTTCAGAATGGGGAATTTCTAGGGTGGGGAGGACTAGAAATCCAAATGGATGAGACTCGGCAGGGGAATTTTGATAAGGCTGGGTGCACAAAGTCCTTCTGAGGAGAACATTTCCTTAAGGAATACACTAAGGTTTGAAGAGCATGTGGCAGGTGAATGGGGGCAGCTGTACTGCTAGGAAGGCTGATCATCCTCATTTTGTTGCTGGTTACTTTAAATCTGATTGAATACTTTTTAAGAAATAGAAGAAATTAAATATTTTTCTCACATGAGAGGAATCCACCCACAGTCTAGCTACAGTAAACTGGTCAAATTATTAACCCACATAGACCCCCACACAGGTATCAGCCATTAACAGCACTCCCACATGGTCAACACAGCCACAATGAATTGGTGGAGGAGGAGGCCTGATAACACTCCTGGAGTGTGGCTGCCTCCCTCGCAAGCAGGCAGCCAGCCTTAACCAGTGACCTGCTCCAAGCCAGATGAAAGAAGAGCTTCCCCCTCCACCTCTGAATCAGGGATGGGATTCAGCAAAGGAAAAGACTCTTTCCATCTCCACATTAAGATTAACCACCAGGACTTCAGACATTGTATCCGAGAACACAGTTGATCTCTCCTCCCCTCCTGTCCAACACTGTCCCATTCCTCCTCCCATTACATACAGCACAGTTCTTATCACTCAACACTTATCACAGGGGAGTTTTCTTGATTTAAAAGTCCACTCCCCTCACTGTGGGTATTCTGTTTTATTTTGTTTTGTTTTGATTTGTTGTGGTGCTGGGCACTGAACCCAGGAACATTCTATCTCCAAGCTACACCCCCAGCCAAATTTTTACTCTTTATTTTGAAACAGGGTCTCACTAAGTAGCTGAGGCTGTCTACACAAGATCCTCCAATCTCAGCCTCCCAAGTACTGGGATTACAAGCATGAGCCACCACACCCATTTACTGAGGGTATTCTTTTTGAGAATGGGGATCCTAATCCTATTAGGCTTCCTTCTTTCTCTCTCTCTCTCTCTTAGAAAGTCCTAGAAAGATACTTGTCACATGTTCTATAAATGTTGAAATAAAAGTAACCAGTTGACCAAATGTAGCTCCTCAAATGTACCAGCAGCTATAGTAGAGAACGGTCTTTGTGGTTTTGTTTTACATATGGATGCTTTGAGATGTTTTCTAAAGCATTTTGTTGATTATTAGGTTCTTATTGTTTATACGTGTCATTTTATTCTTATCATAAAGTATGACATGGTTTTTAATCATAACACCAACACGGCCTATAAGGTCATCCCTTCAACATTATTGTCTTACAGACTATGCATAAAACTCCGCCTTAGTGCCTCGACTGGAATCACCCTGAGAAGTCACAGTCAGCAAACATTTGTGTGGTGAGCAGACGGCAGATTGGCCTTGGTGGCCACCTTTCATTCCCTGTCCAGGAAGGTAACATTATTCACCTGTGAATTATGCAAGACTCATTTTAGACCTAGCAGGAAAAAAATAATGGCTTGGTCAAAACATGCCGTAAAATTAATGTCAGCATTTGCTTTTGCTGCTGCTGTTTCCTGACAGCCTTGCTCTTTCTTTTCCTGTTTATCTCCTTGTTTCTGACTGCCTGTCTCTAATTTGAACTTTGTGTTGTTCCTTACCATTCTGTTTCTAGCTACTCACTCTCTTTTAGCCAATGATATTGCTCTAATGTCTGTTCTGTGTGACTTTTTACTTTACAAGTTTCCCTCCCACCTGCCCTGATCCTCACCCTCTACCAACATGCTTTTCCTTAGCATGCTTCCTCTGGAGAGGCTGGGTGACATGGTAGGAAAAGCACCAGATTTTTTTTCATATTTTATTTTATTTATATGTGGAACATATTGAAAAAGGTATATATTTAGACTGTGCTTGGTGCCCTCTCCCCCCGACCCTGCTTCCCTTCTCCCCTCCCAACGATGAGTGTCTAGGTTAACCATGATATATTCATACTTTTACACATATTCAGATGTAGCTCCTCCATTAATCAACCTCAGTCTTCTTTCACTCCTATCCTTCCATTCTAGCTTTGCTGAGATTTCCCCTCCATTATCTGGAGTCCCTCTGGTATTCCCACTACTAACTAGTTTGGTCATATTACAGAAAACATATGTCCCGTATCTTTCTGTGCTTGATTAATCTCACTTAACACAATGTTCTCCTGATCTTTCCATCTTCTTCTGAATGACATGATTTTGTTCTTCTTTATAGCTGAATAGAATTCCATTGTGTGTATGTCCCATAATTTTGCAATCCATTCATCTGTTGATGGAGACCTAGGCTGGTTCCATATTTTTGCTACTACAAATTGTACTGCCATGAACATGGGTATGCATATGTTACTGTAGTTCTCGGATTTCAACCCCTTTGGTATAGCCGGATCATATGGTGGATCTACTCCCAATTTTCTAAGGAATCTCCACACTGATCTCCATAGCTGCTGAACTAGTTTGCACTCCCACCAACAGTGTAAAATAGAAAGGGAACTCTGATGACTTAGTCCATTGAAGTCCACATCCTGAAGGACTAGGAAGGAAAATACATGCTGTGGTAACGTCAAATCTCAACAATATTTTCTAACCAAGTTTGGGCAAATGACTTTTCCTTTCTGATTTCAGTTTTCTTATCTATGCAGCAATGTATTAAGAGGCTGTTTTGAGATAATGTATACAAATGCAAAAATTGCTCATTAACATCATCTCTCATCTAACTTTCTATATCTTGTAATACTTTTCTGTCTCTGAGAGTAGCTCCTCACCTGAAAGTCTCTGGAGCTTCAGTGCTGGAACAAAAGAGACATGGATATAAGCCCTTATAAAAATGATATAAATAGAAAAAATAAAAAGAGAGTTATTTCTGGTCTCTTAGGTTGAAAAGTAAAGAGTAACATGAAATGAAAAGAAAGGTCTTTGCTCAATAAATTGCATGTGCCTGCCTCCCTCACCTACAGTTCCTGAAAATAAACTGGAATGAGCTGCATTTGCATGAGAAACAGAAGTCCTTTTTCCAGCTTTCTCTAGGAGTCTGCCCAGAGTTTAGGGCTAAAAACATTTGTCCTTTTTTTATTATCCCAAAGTCTACAGACATCAAGATTCATTAAACTAGCCCTGAATTTATCTTTATTGGGCCAGCGTCATCTAGGATTCTTGTAATGGGTTAGGCATTTCCAGAAAATCAACGCATTTGAAAGCAGATTTCTAAATCTGGACCTATTCAATTAAACACAACTCTGTAAGTGTAAAAGAGTTCCTCTTTCCCCATATCCTCACCAGCATTTGCAGTTATTTGATTTATTTATGCTTGCCAGTCTGATTGGGGTTAGATGGAATCTCAGTGTAGTTTTGATTTGCATCTCCCTGATGGCTAATGATGTTGAACATCTTTTCATATATCTATTGGCCATTTGTATCTATTCTTTTGTGAAGAAGCAAGTTACAGAACCAGAGAAGAGATGAAGTTTATAAGTGGGTCATCTAAGTAAAGATTAAATATTATTATACCCAAAAGAAGATAGAACACAAAATGACAGGAAACAAACATCATATTTCAATAATAACTCTGAACGTCAAAGGACTTTACTCACCAAGACATAGACTGGCAATGTGTATTTAAAAGCATAATCCAAATATATGCTGCTTGCAAGAAACTCACCTTACGGACAAGAACATTCACAGACTGAAAGTGAAAAGATGGAAAAAGATATATCATGCTAATGGAGAACAAAAATGGGCGGGGTAGCAACACTGATATCCAACAAAACAGGCTTTAAGCTAAAACACATCAGAATAGACAAAGCAGGACACATCCTTTTATTAAGAGGAACAATCTACCAAAAAGGTAATGATAGTAAATGCCCCAAATGTGGGTGCAGCCACATTTGTAAAACAAACCCTCCTGGACATCAGATCTCAAATACACCCATATACAATAATATTGGGAGACTTTAACATACCTGTCACATCACTGGATCAATCTGCAAGGCAAAAGATGAGTAAAGACTCTTCAGAACTAATGAAAACTATAAACCAAAATGGATCTAATAGACATAAATAGAATATTTCAACCAGGTACAACAGAATACACATTCTTCTCAGCAGCCCATGGAACCTTCTCCAAAATAGATTATATTCTGGGCCACAAAGCAAGCACTAGCAAATTCAAAAAATTTAATATAATTCTCTGCATCTTTTCAGACCATAATGGAATGAAAGTAGAAATCAACAATAGGAAACCCAAAATAAACTAAATACATGGAGATTGAATGATACACTCTTGAACAATGAGTGGGTAAGAGCAGAAATTAGGGGAGAAATAAAGAAATTTCTGGAATTAAATGAAAATAAAGAAACAACTTACCAAAATCTATGGGACACTTTGAAGGCAGTGTTGAGAGGAAAGTTCATAGCATTAAGTGCCCACATAAGAAGAACTGAAAGCCACCAAGCAAACAACCCAGTGACACAACTCAAGGACCTAGAAAGACTACAACAGTCTAATCCCAAAGCCAGCAGAAGGCAAGAAATTATTAAAATCAGAGCAGAAATAAATTAGAGAACAAAAAAAATACAATTCAAAGAATCAACAAAACAAAAAGCTGGTT
The DNA here is from genome assembly GCF_963383645.1 of Muscardinus avellanarius. Lineage (NCBI taxonomy): Eukaryota > Metazoa > Chordata > Mammalia > Rodentia > Gliridae > Muscardinus > Muscardinus avellanarius. The sequence continues at coordinate 80,400,036 of NC_137794.1, forward strand.
CTTTGAGAAGATTAAAACCCTGGCCAACCTAATCAAAAGAAAGAGAGAATCAACTCAAATTATTAAAATCAGAAATGAAAAAGGAGATATCACCACAACAGAGGGGAAATTCAAAATATTATCAGAAACTATTCTGAGAATTTATATTCCAACAAACTGGAAAACATGGAAGAAATTGATAGATTTCTAAGCACATATAATCTACCTAAACTGAACCAAGAGGACATAGCAAGCCTAAACCAACCAATAGCAAACAAAGAAATAGAAACAGCAATCAAAATTCTGCCAACAAAGAAAAGCCCAGGCCCTGCCGGGTTCCCTGCTGAATTCTACAAAACTTCCAGTGAAGAACTAACACCAATACTTCACAACTTGTTCCAGGAAATTGAAAGAGATAGAATTCTTCCTAATTCCTTCTTTGAAGCCAGTATCACATTAATCCCCAAACCAAATAAAGATACTTCAAGAAAGGAAAATTACAGACCAATATCCTTAATGAACATAGATGCAAAAATTCTAAACAAAATACTAGCTATACGCATTCAATACCATATCAAGAGAATTGTACACCATGACCAAGTTGGTTTCATCCCAGAAAAGCAAGGCTGGTTCAACATATGCAAATCAATACATGTTATTCACTACATAAATAGAACTGAGAACAAAAACCACATGATCATTTCAATAGATGCTGAAAAAGCATTCGACAAAATCCAATACCCATTTATGTTAAAAACACTGCAGAAAATTGGAATAGAAGGAACATATTTCAACATCATTGAGGCTACATAAAATAAATCAAAAGCCAACATCATATTGAATGGAGAAAAACTGCAAGAATTCCCTTTAAAATCAGGCACAAGACAAGGATGCCCATTATCACCTCTCCTTTTCCATATAGTCCTTGAGACACTTGTCACAGCAATAAGACAAGAGAAGGAAATCAAAAGAATTCAAATAGGAAGAGAGGAGCTAAAACTGTCCTCATTTGCAGATTATATGATTCTTTATCTAGAAGATCCAATGAACTCAACCAAAAGACTTCTGGAGCTGATTAACCAATTCAGCAAAGTTGCAGGATACAAAATCAACCTAAATAAATCAGTTGCTTTTCTTTATGCCAACAATGAATCCACAACAAAAGAAATAAAGAAAACTATTCCATTTACTATAACCTCTAAAATAATAAAATACCTAGGAATAAACCTAACCAAAGATGTAAAAGACCTCTACAGAGAAAACTACAAAACATTAAAGAAAGAAGTTGAAGAAGACCTTGGAAGATGGAAAGATCTCTCTTGCTCATGGATAGGCAGAAATAATATCATCAAAATGGCCATTCTGCCAAAAGTGATCTATAGATTCAATGCAATCCCCATTAAAATACCAACAGCATTTCTCATAGACCTGGAAAAATCAGTTATGAATTTTGTATGGAGAAAGAAAAGACCCATAATAGCCAAAGTAATTCTCAGCAAGAAGAACCAGGCAGGAGGTATCACAATCCCGGACTTCAAATTATACTATAGAGCAATGGTAGTAAAAACAGCATGGTATTGGCACAACAATAGGCAAACTGACCAGTGGAACAGAATAGAAGATACAGAAACAAACCCACACATCTATAGTCAACTGATCTTTGACAAAGGGGCCAAACTCATAGGCTGGAGAAAAGACAGCCTTTTCAACAAGTGGTGCTGGGAGAACTGGCTATTCATTTGTAGGAAGTTGGATCTGAATCCTTACTTCTCACCATGCACAGGAATCAACTCGAGATGGATCAAAGACTTAGATATTAGACCAGAGACTGTGAAGTTATTAGAGAAAGGCATAGGATCTACACTCCAACATATAGTTGGAGTAACTTTCTCAAAAAGACTTCAAAAGCACAGGAAATTAAAGCAAGAATTAATAAGTGGGATCTCTTCAAACTAAAAAGTTTCTTCTCAACAAAGAAAACCATCAGGAACCTAAAGAGGAATCCTACAGAATGGGAGAAGATCTTTACCAGCCTCCACTCTGATAGGGGGCCAATATCCAGAATATACAAAGAGCCCACAATACTCTACACTAGCAAAACAAACAACCCAATAAAGAAATGGGCAACTGAAATGAATAGACATTTCACAAAAGAAGAGATACAAATGGCCAATAGATACATGAAAAGATGTTCAACATCACTAGCCATCAGGGAGATGCAAATCAAAACTACTCTGAGATTCCATCTAACCCCAATCAGAGCGGCAAACATGAAGAAATCAAACAACAACAACAATTGCTGGTGAGGATGTGGGGAAAGAGGAATTCTTTTACACTCTTGGTGGGAGTACAAAGTAGTTCAGCCACTATGGAGATCAGTATGGAGATTCCTTAGAAAACTGGCAATAGATACACCATTTGATCCGGCTATACCACTCCTGGGTATCTTTCCAAAGGGGTTGAAATCAGAGAACTACATTAACATATGCATACCCATGTTCATAGCAGCACAATTTGTAATAGTCAAAATATGGAACCAACCTAGATCTCCATCAACAGATGAATGGATTGCAAAATTATGGGAAATACACACAATGGAATTCTATTCAGCTATAAAGAAAAATAAAATAATAGCATTTGCAAGAAGATGGAAGGAGCTGGAGAACATTATGTTAAGTGAGATCAGTCAAGAACAGAAAGAGAAGAGACATATGTTTTCTCTAATATGTCCAAGATAGGGAGTAGTGGTAATACCAGAGGGACTCCAGATGATGATGGGGAAATCTCAGCAAATCTTGAATGGAAGGATAGGAGAGGAAGAAAGCTGAGGTTGTTCAATAGAGGAGCTACATATGAATATGTGTAATAGCATAAAAACAACATGATTAACCTGAATACTTTCTATTGGGGGGGAGGGAAATGGAGGGGGACGGGCATGAAGCACAAGGTAAATGTATACCACTCTCAATATGTTCCACTTATAAAAAATAAAAATTAAAAAAATAAAAAATAACATAAATAATAAATTAATATTTAAAAAAATAAATGAAATAGAGAACAAAAAACAATTCAAAGAATCAACAAAACAAAAAATTGGCTATTTGAAAAGATTAATAGGATTGACAAACCCCTGGCCAACCTAACCAAAAGAAAAAATCAAGTGAAATTATTAAAATCAGAAATGAAAAAGGAGACACCACCACAGATAATGGGGAAATTCAAAGGATTATCAGAAACCATTTTGAGAATTTGTACTCCAATAGACTAGAAAACATGGACAAATTGATAGATTTTGAAGTACATATAATTTTCCTAAACTGAACCAAGAGGACATAGCAAGCCTAAAACAACCAATAGTAAGCAACGAAATAGAAACAGCAATAAAAATTCTGCCATCAAATAAGTCTCAAGCCCTGATGAATTTCCAGCTGAATTCTATGAAACCTTCAGTGAAGAACTAATACCAATACTTCACAACTTGTTTTAGGAAATTGAAAGGGATGAAATTCTCCCAAATTCCTTCTTTGAAGCCAGTATCACATTAATCCCCAAACCAAATAAAGATACCTTAAGAAAGGAAAATTATAGACCAATATCCTTAACGAACATAGATGCAAAAATTCTAAACAAAATACTAGGTATGCACATTCAAAACCATATCAAGAGAATTAAACACCATGACCAAGTTGGTTTCATCCCAGAAAAGCAAGGCTGGTTCAACATACACAAATCAATACATGTTATTTACCACATAAATAGAACTGAGAACAAAAACCACATGATCATATCAATGGATGCTGAAAAAGCATCTATTTGACAAAATCCAACACCCATTTATGTTTAAAAAAAAACTGCAGAAAATTGGAATAGAAGGAACGTATTTCAACATCATTAAGGCAATATACAATAAACCCAAAGCCAAAGCACCAGCTTTAAATCAAACAACCTGGTGTCAAGTCCCAGCTCTGCTGTTTCTGTGTCACTTATGGACCCAACAAGAATTTTTGGAAAATACTTCTATTAAATGACTGTTATAGTGCACAAGGTAAAAAGAATCAATAGGGACTAGGAATAGTATAAAGCCGTTTCCACTGCTAGTCAGAATAAATAATGATATTGAAACCTGGCTGAGAGCTGGAGCCATAGGAAGAGCACTGCTTGACAGAGCCACAGTATTCCAGGGATACAGATACTTTCAGAGGAAGGGCGCAGCATTATTATTTCCTCCCACCCTCTGATTTTTGCAGGTTCCCTTTTTGGCTGAACTCAACTGGAAACCAGAGAAAGAGAACTCTGATGACTTAGTCCATTGAAGTCCACATCCTGAAGGACTAGGAAGGAAAATACATGCTGTGGTAACGTCAAATCTCAACAATATTTTCTAACCAAGTTTGGGCAAATGACTTTTCCTTTCTGATTTCAGTTTTCTTATCTATGCAGCAATGTATTAAGAGGCTGTTTTGAGATAATGTATACAAATGCAAAAATTGCTCATTAACATCATCTCTCATCTAACTTTCTATATCTTGTAATACTTTTCTGTCTCTGAGAGTAGCTCCTCACCTGAAAGTCTCTGGAGCTTCAGTGCTGGAACAAAAGAGACATGGATATAAGCCCTTATAAAAATGATATAAATAGAAAAAATAAAAAGAGAGTTATTTCTGGTCTCTTAGGTTGAAAAGTAAAGAGTAACATGAAATGAAAAGAAAGGTCTTTGCTCAATAAATTGCATGTGCCTGCCTCCCTCACCTACAGTTCCTGAAAATAAACTGGAATGAGCTGCATTTGCATGAGAAACAGAAGTCCTTTTTCCAGCTTTCTCTAGGAGTCTGCCCAGAGTTTAGGGCTAAAAACATTTGTCCTTTTTTTATTATCCCAAAGTCTACAGACATCAAGATTCATTAAACTAGCCCTGAATTTATCTTTATTGGGCCAGAGTCATCTAGGATTCTTGTAATGGGTTAGGCATTTCCAGAAAATCAACGCATTTGAAAGCAGATTTCTAAATCTGGACCTATTCAATTAAACACAACTCTGTAAGTGAAAGCTGTGATGTCACACAACTAGAAATAGCTTTGACATTTGCAATTACAAGTCCGTCTTTCTTTTTTGGCGATTATACCATTATTTTTTAATCTAATGGGGACTTTGGAAATCAACTAGTTGAATTTCCTCATTTTTCAGTGAAGAAACCTGAGACTCAGTAAAAATACAGAATAAGAGTTCATCGTGATGCCCAGATCTCCTATCCAGCACCCTTTCTTACTGCAACACACTGTCTTTATATTAAGGCTTTCTAAACAAGCAAAATGTTCTCCGGTATTAAAGGCTCTATAGTGAATGCTTTGGATATTCACTTTGTAAGTGATCCCAACAATTAATTTTTTGTGAAAGAAAGAAGTTTGGAAACATAAGACATGTTTCATTATGGGACATAAATGTCCCATAACTTCATCTGGGAGGAAGAACATTCCTTTGGGTTGACAGAAAGCAATCCATCATATGTCTTGATTTCCTCAGTTTTTTATTGCTATATAGCCCTTGAATCACTTTCTAAATTGTTATAATCATTTTACCTCTGTTCTTTCTCTAAAAATACTCATACTTCATCTACTAATATCAATGGCTTTTAAATGCTGCTGTCTTCTCTATGTTTCAGAGATGACTTCCAACTGAGAAAGTAACATAGACCCTGCCAACAGTACCCTGTTTGACTTATTCACTCAGATGTCTGCAGATTCAAGCAACTGGAGAGTTGAGCATTTTCAGGATCTGCATATTAGCTCTGTGGTATAATGACTGATGTCAGCTCCAACTTTGCCAAACATCTCTCATCACTACTAGTTATATCCCATTCCAAAGTATTGGGCTTGCTCTCTCTTTCTGGAGCACTCCCCCTTTCACATATTTGCTGTATGGATTCAACAATATGACAATCATTTTCTTTCCTTAAAGTGCCACTACTGCAAGTGGATAAAAATAACTCATTACTGTTGTCATTGCCCGGCTCAGGGAGGCCGTAGAAGAGAGAAGAGAAATTGCAATAACTAGTCTGGATATATTTAACCCTCTATCTTTATCCAAAACTACACTATTCTCTTGGCCTGAGTCTCTTAAACTCCTGGTTATCCAAATTCCCGGGGACTGATAATTTTTCAGGTGAGAAAAATAAGAAGCAACTGTTGACCTTTCTGCTGAGCCTATGGATTTTAACTTGCTTTAGGTTTGATTCCTGAAATCCATTGACAGCCACAGGCTTTCTGTGAGTGTTGTTTTCTTTATTGGAGAAAAAATATATATAGATATAAGTTGCACAGAATAGGCCATGGCATGCTTTCCTTAAGCTCCTGGGATGGTTAAGAGAATGCAAGACCCAGCCAGGCAAATAAACACACATTCAATAGTAAGGTAACAGGGATCCGAGAAAGAAAAAGTTATTCTAAGGCATAGCACCAAGAAAGAAAGAATACTCTCCTCACTTATTTAATCTTTTCCGTATGCTCCCTCTGAGCAGTGCTCATTTCTTGACACATTTTTCCTACCCTCTTCATCTACCACTTCTTTTCTGGGATAGCTCAAGAACTGGAGCTTCTTCCTGGGCTTGTTTATTTATTTACACTGCCATTCCTGTCCTCATCCAAACTAACATATGTCTACACAACACACAGTGAAGAGTGTCTTTCTTCATGTTTATTTCCCCGATGTTCACCAAATTGCTTTTTTACATCCCTTTTGCAGTTTCATCCCATCCAGCTCAAGTATCCTGGATTAGAAAGCCCATCTCTGGAGTCATTTTCAAAGGGAGTCTACCATAACCTTTAAATCCCCCACATTTTGTGGTGCAAATATTCAGGATCTTGAGGTATTAAGCAAGAAAGAAAGCAAAGTTGATGGGGACAGACACAGAAAAATAGAGTGACTTCTTTTCTAGATAATCATTATTGGAATTGTCTGGTCATCTCTAAGTTTTCTGGTTCAAAACGATAAACTCGGTTTTATACAGCAAGATGTTATGCAATGGACGGAGGTGTGAGTGGGGCTGTGCACCCGCAGGATGTTCAGAAGATAGCTCCACCACAAGAAGAGGAATATTGTATGGGGAATTCTTGAGCATAAGGCTCATAATATTGATTGGGTTATTGCCTTCTTTCATAACATCAAACCTGGAGAAAGTTATACATACTTTCAAAATTCTAACACATATGTGCATGATAATAAATGACATTTAATTAACGTATTCATATCAACAGGCCAGTTTCGCAGATTCTAGTTTTGGGTGCCTTGAAAATAAAATGCATATTTCAAATTTCCTTCATTTGGCACCCAAGAATTTTCATCTCCTCAATCCTCCTTTTGGGGTGTATAACAAATACACCACTAAAGGATTCCATAATCAAAACAATGGGGAATCTGGCAAGCTTGCAAGATAGGTCAGATAGGGAAGATAGCTTTTGTCTCTCCATTTATTGACACAGAAATTGAAGGCAATCTCATAAATCTTGTTTTCTAGCAAGACTTTGGCCACTTTCAAAATCTAAATTATATGAGCACAAAAACTAGCAAGATGAAGCAGACAGTTTTTCAAAGTGGCCTCTCTAGTTCGGTGCTGCCTAAAGCTGTAGCACTGCAGACATATATAGCCCTTCAGATATTCTGTTAAATACACACAGGGCACGTTTATATTTTAAACGCCTTGGGGGCTTGTGATCTTCAACTAAGTACTTCTTCAGTAACTATTAAAAAGTCCATGGCCTGTGTTCCTGGAGAAAATAGTCGGGAAGCAACAGCCTGGGTGCACACTGCCCCAAAGCGCCAGCCCTGGGTCCTTTCACCCATCTGTGGAATGGGGAACCTTGCTCCCCACTTGAGCTGGAAACAGAAAATAAAGGAGTTTCTCCTCCCCCAAAACAGGGGAAATTTTCCCATGTTATATTCTCAGTCGCCCAGATGGGGCAACAAACTTCCCAAAAGATCTTCTCTAGAACATTGGGAGACCCGGGGCGGGCTGACTGCTGAGGGAACCGCCTGAGGGGAGGAGGAATCTTCCAGCGCCTGGGCAAAGGCTGGGTTTGGAAGACAGTTGCAGTTCAATAGCGTTTTCAGCCAGAGGGTCTTTAACGCACACGCCTCTGGGTCCTCCCGTTTCCGAGCAGGTAACCCGAGGCCAAGCTGGCCCACTGACCGCCTAGGTTTCCTCCTGGCTACCCGCCAGGAGGAAAGGAAGAATGACTAAGGAGAGCAAGGAAGGAGTCCGCGGCCAGAAACCCTCCAACGCTCTGCCAAAGGGGCAAGGGCCGGACTGCCCGGAACCAGTCGCTCGGACTGAGTGGGAATGGCCCCCCGAGAGCAGGGTTCGCCCAGCCTGAAGCCCCGGACTGTGGAGGTGGACCCTCCGCCCCAACACTACAGCCTGAGGGTGCCCACCTCTCCCCTGCCGGGCTGCCCTCCCGAGGGGCTCTTCTGCGCACCCGGCCCCCTCCCCCAGCTGGCGTTCTCCAGCCGTCTCCGCCGCATCCAGAGATGCTCCGCCGCAGACCCGGGACCCCTTAGGCGCCTCTTCCCGAGCCTCTGCCAAATCGCAACGCCTGTATTTTTCCAGCTCCCTCTTTCCCTCTTGAAATTGAAAGTTATTGAGGTCGCTCAGGGTTGTTGCTCCAGCAGTTTCCTTCCCCGCCCCCGAGTTGCCCCCGCCCCCCGCACCCAGCCCCCTCCTCCCTGCTCCCTCCCTCCTCCCTCCCCCCTCCTCTCCTATGGGGTGTTCTCCCCAGCCCAGCCCAACACTGAAGCGGCTCCTGCTCGCGAACGCCAGAAGCAGCTCGGGGTCTCTCCGCCGCCCCTTGGCCATGGCCGCGGTGCCGACGGCGCCCGCTCCCCTGCGCTCCCGGGGCCCCCGCCGCAGCCGCAGCCGCAGCCTCTGAGCCCCAGGGCCGCCGCCGCCGCCGCCCGGATCCCGCCCGCCGCCGCGCACCATGCTACCTGCGGCCGCCCCTGCGGCTCCTGGAACCCTCGGTTGCGGCGATGACAGCCACCCAGCGGAGCCGTCAGTGTTCGGTGTTGGGACAATTTGAAAGTACAATAGTTGTTTTCCCTGTCCACCCATCCCGCTTCGCTTGCCATCCCAGCACGCCGTGTGGATCTGAGTGGAGAAGTCCCGCTGCTGGGGCTATCTCCCTCTCCCTCTCTCCGTGTAGATACGCCTAACACCTACATATATATATATATATTTTTAACATTAAGTGTAATTAACAATCAAAAAAGGAAAAAAGGAGAAAAAGAAGGGAAACACTACTGGGTTACTATGCACTTGCGACTGATTTCTTGGTTTTTTATCATTTTGAACTTTATGGAATACATCGGCAGCCAAAACGCCTCCCGGGGAAGGCGCCAGCGAAGAAGTAAGTCCAGGGGGGGTTGCGCGTTTGCTCCCTCCGGCCGCGTTCACCTGTCGGGTCGCTTTGCCTGTCCGTTGCCTGCTCCCAGTGGTAACAATTCCTCCCTTCGACGCCCCACGCCTCCCGGAGGAGATGACTCTGGGCTCTGGGGATACTGAAGGCGCCCTGTCTCCCTCAGCATCCTCGCGAGTGCTGGAGTCCCGCGGGCGGGCAGGCGCTGGTGTGATTCCCGCCCCCTGCTAACTTCAGGTTTGGGGACAGTTGGGTCCCTCGTCAGACCCGCTTAGGGGTTCGTGCTTTCTTTAGAGGCTCGGACAGAGGCCTCAAGCCCCAGGCAGCTAGGACTCCGGGTCTGCGGGATGCCCCTGGCCACGAGTAAGCGGCAGGGGAGGAGCTGCCGGGGGTCCGCTCGCCTGGCGCGGTCGCCCCGCGCTGGGAGACCTTGACCCGGCCCCGGGCTGCGCTCGGGTGGCGCAGAGCCCTGGGGCGGGCGGAGAACTGGGGGGCGAGATCCCGCCGGGGCGCTCCCCGCGACCGCGCGGAGGACGGAGGGGATTCGCCGTCTGCGTTTGCAGAAATGCCTGAGGTCCGGTGCCTGGGGGTCTGTACTCAGAGCAAACCCGGAGATGTGGGGTTTTCCAGCTACCGTCTGATGTCACACGCGAGCGCTTTTGCCAACTCAGTGCCTTTCCAGTGGTCCCCCTGAGACAGAGACATGCTGAAAATGGGTTCCCCCTCAACCTTTGCGCTTGCCTCCTCGCTGCCCCCCATCTCTGACTTGGGAGACTTGCTCGGGACGGCTTCCCCAAACAGTGCCCTAACTGGGACGAATTGGGCGCCGCCTTCCCCAAACCTAGGAGGCCCAAAGTCAGGTTGGTTCTTCTGGAAGGTGGCGTCCTTTGGAGACTAGGACAGATGCGAGGGTGTGGGCTTGACTTGCTCCGGGGTAGCGCCGCGCGCGCAGCTCCGGTGTCCGTCCCGTGTGGGGAGTCCCTTCGCAGATCTTTGAGCCAAGGGCGACCTTGGCTACATCGTTAGGGGCGCTGGCGGGGGGAAACGGAGGAAGAAACTTCTCCGGGAATTCCTGGGGCTCGGGGAGCTCTGCTTTGCCTGGGCGGCTCCGACCTCCGAGGCTGGACAGCCGGCGACCCGCGGCCGCGCCTCCTCCCCGGGGCGGATCCCTCCCCAAGCTCCGGCCCGCGAAGCCCCTGGGGTCGGACCCGGGGGCCGCTCTGCGGACACAACACTGGCTTGTGTGAGATGGAAATTTAGTAATCGCTTCTCCGCCGCTGTTTGTCTCTGCCCTGCCCCTGGGCGTGAGGGTCCCTTGAAAGCTCCCTTTGTACCACGGGCCTCGGCCAGACAAGGTTTGATTCACCTGGAAATTGCCTTTAAAAACCATGGCTGGGCCCGAGCTCCAGGGGCTCCGGCCGGCCTCACCGCCTTAGGATCGCGTAGCAGAGTGCAGGAGGACTTAAACCAAACTTGTCAGGGCGTCCGATTTATTATTCTTGGCCTCTGAATGGTGTGTATTCTTCGTAAGTCCCCCACCCACTCTTTCGCTGGGGCTTTGCGGCCGCCTTAGGAAGGAGGGACTCCGCGCTGCTTCCCTCCAGAAGGTCCCACCTCCTCTCCCCTCAGTGTCCTTCTGGGGAAATCCAGTGGGGAAACAGAGGCAGAGAGGAAGCCCAGTCTCTTGATTTTCATCTGTTTTTGGATCCCGAGCCCGTTGGGCACCCACAATCCATTCCCTCCTTCACATCACGGGGACACCCCACCCCACACCCCCAAACCAGGAGTCACACACTTGCCAGGACGGGGCAGGGTCAGTGGCATTTCGGTTTCTGAAGGAAGGCACCTGAACAGAAATCTTGCTATCCTTTTGTGTCCCCATGCCCCCCCCCCCCGAGAAGACCCCTGTGCAGAAAGATCGGGGCGCAGCTCGATGGTGCACCTCTAGGCTGGGACTAGGGAGGAATAGCCGAGTCAATAGAGCGGACTGCTTCCCGACCCGCCTTAATCGTCTCAAGGCCAAATCAAAGGCGCCCTCTGGTTGTTTTGCGGGGAAGAAAGAGGGATTGAGTGGAATTGAATTGGAATTTCAATGATTCTGTGGGAGTGGGTGTAGGAGAGAGAAAGAGTTCCTGTAGGATGCTCCCGGAGCCTTCGAACCTCGAGTCTCATCTGCGTTTTGCGGCTACGTTTGCTGGTGCAATCCTTGGAGAGGGGCGACCCCTTGCGTCTTTGGAGGAGACAGACTTTTGGCAGGTGCAGCCTAAACCAAAAGGAGAATGGGAAAGAAATAGAAAATAGAAACATCCTTGTTATATATCCAGAAACTCAGAATCGAACTGCAGATTCACAAACTTATGTGTTTCATTGCTTCCTTTGTAAACCGAAGAATAAAAAGGTTTCTTTAATAAGAGCTAGGAAATTAAAAACAAGCTAGTGGTCAAACATAATTTTAGGAGACCCACGTTCCTATGTTTTCTTCAGCATACAACTAGAGCGAATACTTTTTTAAAGTTTCCTTTTCTAGCGTGCAGATAAATAGTCTCACTTTCCTAAACTTTAAAACACACTATTAAAGATAGAGGTAGAAAATTAAAGTGTAAGAACTGGCTTCCAACGTTTTTTAAAACAGTCTCTTGAATTCTAGTAACAGTTTCTTGGAGGCAAACATTCATTTTCAGTGTTAACTATTGTCAGGTATAAAGAACCATGGCCTGTCCTCATAAATAGCAGATAAAGCTATGTCAGTATTCCCCTATCTCCTTGAAACCATACTTATTCCATTAATTTCTACTTTATTTAAATATGGTGAATAAATACACACTGACATTTTCTCTATTTTGATTGCCAAACAGCTCCAAAAGACAACACTACATTTATTCAAGATAAAAATAAAAGCAATCTTTATTCAAAAAATTCGATCCAGCAGTGTTTTTAGAGGAGAGCCTTAACTTTAAGTACAGGACGCTCACTCAAAACTCTGAACTCAGTTTTTAACTTTTCCCAGATCAGCAGTTGCAGCTCTTAGAGTGAAACTTTGAGTTGCAGGCTCTATGTTAACAAATTTTAAAAATCAGCTTGCTATAGTCATCTCCTCCTCCTCCTCCTCCTCCTCCTCATCATCATCATCATCATCATCATCACCATCACAACGTCTTAGTGGTATGCAACATTTTCACTTGGATTATTTGCTTGGATCACAGAGTAATCACTTGAAGTGTGAGGGCAGGTATTCATCTCCCTATTTCACAAAGAAAAGGCTTGAGACTCAGGTTAAGTAACCTGCATAAAACCTTAGAGTGAATCAATGGAGCTGTTTTCTGCCATGAGCTTCAGAGTTCTTCATGCATTTATACCCTGATCCATGTCATAAGGAAGATATCAGACATATTAAGCAATAAAGTTGATGATCTTGTCAAGACCATCCATTTTCTAATATGTTTGGAGAACAAGCTATTCTTGGCTAAAATTTTTTGAGCTGAGATAAAGATATATAAATACATAAATGGTGGCCAATGTAAAATAATTAAATACCTAAAATAACAGTGAGACTTGGGCTGGGAGTATAGCTCAGTGGTAGACTACTTGCCTAGCATACCCAAGACTCTGGTTCAATGCTCAGCACTACCAAAAAATTAAAATATTGAGGCTTGCTAAATAAAATATAATACTATTTGATTACCCAGAAGACACTGTAGAATCTTACTGTGCCAGAAGGCTATTGTTAGAAACATCAGATAAGAGTTAGTATCATTTTTCTTTGCTGTCATCTATGAATTGGGTTTCAACTGTTCAGATTCCAGATAAATGCAAAATTTAAAACCATTATCTACATAGTAATTACAATGCACTTTTAAACGCAAGTCTATAAAATCTTTTAAAGTTTTTTTTATAAAGAAGACTGAAAAAAGAAGCAAGATTACAAAGAAGATGTTATCTATGGTTATAAAATAAAAAGAGAATTATGGAATATACCGATCATTGTTCATGACATTGCTTCAGGTGTTGAGTCATTCTATGAGGTTCTGATATAATTTTGGTAATTATATTGCTAACTGTGGAAAATAACAAGATAACTGATAAAAACTTTAATTCTATTATACATTTTGTAAAATTATTCTTGAGTTAAAGTTTAGTTTGATTATTGGCTATAATACATTTTTCTCACCTGTCTATAATTGTTACCAATCTATCTTATTTTCAAAAAAACATTTACAGATAGAGACATGAACAAAATTTTCTAAACAGTGTATTTTGTGCCATATGTGTTATTTGTGTATATTAAAAATTTCAAACTCAAACAGTAGTGGCAATATTTAAATCCAAGCCAAAACCTTTATTTTTGTGAGTTCTAATTTAATCATCAATACACGATTAGGCTTGTTTTCTAAAATATCCTGCTGTTATTTTAGTTTTTGGTTTATTACTTAATAGAAGGATTCTACTACACATTAGATATAGTAATTTTGCAATTCTGTATTTTAGTCCCAAGTTATTCTGAGTAATTGGGAGTGTAAAAATTATTTACTGCAATTATTCCAATATTCCTTTAAGCATTAAATATGAACAGTATTTAAACTTATAAGTAGATAAGCTTTGCAAAGTTGTTTCTCCAGTAATGATTTCCCTGGTATTCAATGTTCTACAAATTAGGTCCCCAGAAAGCAATGAATGGGAATTACGACATGTAGTAAAATTTGATTTTCAAGTTATTATGGGAAAACTCTTGCTCTGCTACTACAAAATGAGCTTATTCGTCATTTGATCATTTTAGATTATTTGAATTTGGACAGGAATTTCCAGATTGCTACTAACTGTCTAAAGGCTTTTTTTAGTGAAATGTTTCATCTTTTTTTAAGATGCAATGGTTCTTTTAATCCTAAGTAATATAAAGTTCTCAGAACCTTGTGTAACATTGAGACCAATAGATCCCTCTGCAATTATCAGGATGGACTATCAAAAACAAACCTATAATTGATATAGAGATTTACTAAATCATCTTTTCCTCTTTTCTCTATCCAAAAGTTTCATTTTATACATTGCCCTGACCTCCCTCCACCTCCTCATTATTCATGTGTACATTCCATCCCCACTCCCTAAAATTTCCCTTTCCAAGTAAAGAATTCTTGAAATGCCACAACAATGGATATTAATTTCATGAAATGTAAGAATCATCTTTGGTTACCATTAGGAAAACATTGTTCATTTTGGAAAGGTTGGTACAGATCATGCAAGACAGTGTGTTGAAATTGCATATCTGACTTGGTTAGAAATTATTTTTTCTCCTAATAGGGCATTGTATACTGACATTCTTTCAAAAATTATAAGTGTTTTATTTGTTATTTTGTTTTATTTTTCAGTACTGGAGATTGAAGCCAGGGCCTCACTCTTGCTAGGCAAGGGCTCTACCACTGAGTTACATCTCCAGCCCTGTGCTATCATTTATATGGCAATTTTTTCTTGCTTTTGAGGGAAAACGTAGATTGCTTCTTTGTTGTGAACTTTTCTCAAGGATTAACAGGATTGTCTTAAAATTTACCATCTGTTGGACAAAATATTAAATGCTTTCAATTAAATTTTATGAAGTATAAAATAGACATTTGTAAAAGGCGCTACCTATTTTTCCTGTTTATTTAACTCATGCCATCAGATCTTTCCATTCAGGAATGTTACCAGCATTCTGATGAAAGCAATCGTCCAGTAATGCTAAGAATACTGGAATGTTCATTGTCAAGGACTGTGAGGTTACTGGGAATCAATGTGTCGTTGAGTGCTAACAAATCCCATTTTCTATCCCCAGAGTTTTAACAACATAAAACTTTTAAACAAAATACCTAAAATCTTTTCACAGGTGCACAGTTTGAATAATTTAAGAACTCATTTTTAGATGTCTCTTATCTGATAAGAGAATTTCTGCCTTCTTTGTTATCTTGGCAAGGGACTAGTTATCATCTGTTGTCACTAAAATTCTTTTGGAATTTCTTAAAAGAAGATCCAGTGGTACTAAATAATATAATTGCCCAGTTAAGTAGATTTAATAGCTCATAATTGTTTTTATATTTTATGCAAAATATTTTCCTCAAAGCACTACCTTATTAGTGTTATATTTAACCTTTAAGAATTTAATGAATAGTAATTTCATGAACAGTAGCATTCTACTTTCAATCACAAATTCATGGTAAAGACCGAGACCTGAGAAGAGAATATCCTCAGTGTACACTGAGAAGAGTAAACTGAGAAGCTGAAACCTGGCTTCTCAGTCCTGCACTATTACTAATATTGGATAATGTAGGCAAGTCTCTACAAAAGTAGGCCATATTTCTTCCACTGTGAAATGAGGAGATTGATTTAAAAAAAAAATTAGTTCTAAGTCATCCTGCTTGTCTCCTCCATTTTGGATCTTTTGGTACGCGAACATAAGTTATGACCAGGGAGATAAAGAATTCTAAACTTATTTCTTTTATTCAACTATCATAGATAAAGAATGAAATTCAGTATGAGCATTTATTTACTAAGGTATATTTATCACATAAGGTTCATCATATAAAGATTTGCTAGTAATTTACCAAACTGGAGAATGAGTTAATCATGATATGCCTCATCTTTCATAATTTCCAGTGTCTGAATACCATTGCGATAGCATCAGACAGCATCTTCAGTCCATGGCAGGACCGTCATGTCCTTGGGCTTAGATCACATGAAGCCAATTTGTAATACCAAGCAGAGGAATGCTTCAGAGCTTCCCCACCATAGCAGGTTTTCAGAAATGGCCTGTGGCCTTAAGGAAGAGCTGATTCTGATAGTCTCGATTTAAAGCAAAAGACCTTATGCTGGGGACCATGAATGACTGGGCAAGAGATTATATATAGCAGATAATTTGTATTGACCAAATTAATTGAACATAATTGGCAATTAATTGAACTTAAAAGGGAAAGGGACAGAGGGTCCTATTTTGCACTCAGCTTTAGACTATAAGGAATGACTCCTACTGTTGAATAGAAAATGATAGAAGCAAACACAATGACAGGAAAATAGGTTTTGTAGAAAGCTTATTTTTCTTTTGAACTGTCTTTACTTTGAGGAGCCAGTAGCATGTTTAGGAAATCAGAACTAGTTTCAGAGAGTATCATGGGCTGAAGCTAAGCACTTTATTATATATTATTAATTTATTTATTTGTTGGTACCCAGGGACATTTACCTCAGAGCTACACTGCCAGCCCTACTTTTTAGTCATTTTTATTTTTTCAAACAGGGTCTCACTGAGTTGCAAAGGGCCTCACTAATTAGCTGAGGCTGTCCGCAAACACAGATCTACTGGTCTCCGCCTCCCGAATGCTGAGATTACAAGAGTGCTCCACCATGGCCTGTGAAGTTAAGAACTTTAAAGTCACCCATATAAAGGAGATAGTTGGACACGAAAGCTAAAAATCTCATGATGATTTGTTTATTATTATCAAAAATGTTTGCACTGCAAAAATTCAGAATCATTATTTGTAACAGGATAAATTAAAATGAATTACACTAAATCACTCTGTCCACTTTATTTTATTTTATTTTATTTTTGGTGGTACTGGGGTTCGTGGAAACCCTTCTTCCTCCGGACTACATTCCCAGACCTATTTTTATACTTTTTAAATATGGAAACAGGGTCTCTTAAACCAGCGCAGCTGGCTTTGAACCTGTGTGATCTTCCTGTCTCAGCCTCCTAAGTGCGGGGATTACAGCATGCGCCACCACACCCGGCATTCTGTCCACTTTAAATGATTTAATATATCATTTTCACTCTTGTTTCTCATTTTTATAGTGCTCTCTATATTACATAAGAGACTGATCACTGGCACTTGAGATACAGTTGTAATTTTCCAAATCTTGTAGTTGAAGGTTATACTTAACAGTCTTTTTACCTGTGGAACTATGTTACTTTGCCACACAGGTTATGAGATTTTAAAAACTTTATGATAATAAAAATTGAGTTTCCATAAACTGTAAAAATGTTTCTTTGAGCCATCCCATTTAGAGCTAGCATCTGTTTATAACAGTAGCATTCTACTTTCAAACAGATTTCTCTACAAAGTGTGCTGTTGTTGTAAAACAAAAGAATTTTAAGATAGGATAAAACTTGAAGGAATTTAGTTCACTGACGCAGTGCAACATTCCGGCTTAGTAATTTCCAGCCTCAGTATTAGCCAAGCCCAAGCTTTTTTTGTTGTTGCTGTTTGTTTCTTTTAATTCACTTCAGACCTATGTCAGAAGCAGTCTGTCCTTCTAGTCTTCTTCTGAGTCCTGTGCAAGAGCATGCATTAGATTTATAATTTCTTTCAAAAATGTATATACAATAATATAATACACTCTATTCGCTCCCAAAAATGGTCCCCAGAAAACTATCTGGTAAGCATATTTATAATTATACCCTAATACAAAGTACATTCCTGAGAGTAAGTGGTAAATCAGCACCCATTTTATAACCACAGAATACAAACCACCACCACACAATATAAAATAACAGAATTTGTGAGATTCTTATTTTAGAACACTATTTTCTCAACATATGCTCAATAAGTTGGTAAAAAAAAAAAGCCAGTAGTTTCTTACTGTTATGTTTTCTCTTGCAAAGGGATATCACAGGTATAAATACAGTCAAGTGACAAGTGTTATCATGTAATTAGATGGGATATCAGTTATATATTGCAAGTAAGAGGTAAAATAGTATGTCAAAGCATGTTAAATTAAACTATAGCTTCATATCTTTCAAAGCCACTAATATCATCAAATATGATTTATCTTATATACTTATATTTGTTTCCAAAGTGAATATTATCATAAGTATTATTTGAATAGCCTCCAAGTTTTAATCACCTGTGAATAGCAAAACCTTTACTTGATGTTTTTGAAAAATGACTTCATTTAGTCCTCACTCACCCTAAAAGGAATGTGTCACAAGTCTTACTTTATTTCATTGCTCAGGGAAGATGGGGAGAGGAAAAGGACCTGGATTCCAATCCAGGTCCAACTCCAAAACTCAAGACCTTTGGTTTTATTCTCCATAACTACTATTAAGATTGGGACTTGAAGCAACCATTGAAGTATATTTTCAAATCTTACCTTGCATTTTTCTTTTTTTATCTCTCTCTATTATTTGGTTACTTTTTCTTATTCCTCATGAGACAAACCACCAATCTTTTCCCAACATTTACCAAGCAAGTGGTTTCTGATATTCAAGCATTTTTACATATGATCTCTTTCTTCTCTTTCCTGAAGCCTGCCCTACTGATGCTTCTTGCACATCAAAAGTTGCTGTTTATTTAAAATATTATAAAATTACTCTTCCTAAATATCATACGCATATCCATATCCAAAAGAAGATTAATTTAGGCATGAGAATGTGGATAAAATCTATAATTTTATCGTTAAATATAAAAATCTTTCTGTGTAATTTATAACTACAATAGATATTTTACTGGCTAGATTTTGCTGTCCAGAAAAATTATCTTTATGATGCTTCATAAAATCTATTTATATTTCTTTTACCAAGAGCATTAATAGTAACTCAGAATTATTGCTTTATGACCTTCATATAGTAATTCTCAATTCTGAAATTCTAGTATTTGGGAGGCTGAGACAGGAGGCCAACCTCAACAACTTAGCAAGACCCTAAACAACTTAGACCCCATTTTTTTGGTGATCCTGGGGATGGAATCCAGGGGCCTTCTACCTCCAGGCTATACTCCCAGACCTATTTTATATTTTATTTGGAAACAGGGTCTCTTAAGGCAGCACAGCTGGCTTCGAACCTGCGCGATCCTCCTGTCTCCTCCTCCCAAGCACGGGAATTACAAGCGTGCGCCACCATGCCCAGCTCCAGACCCCATTTTTAAAGTGAAAAGCTTGACAGAATGCCTCTGGTTTCGATTCCCAATACACATACATACATACATACATACATACATACATACATACATACATAGAGTGATCTAATAGTTCTGCATTGTTTTTCATAAGTATTGATAAACTTGAGGCACTGCTATGTGCAGGCAGGACGACCTGACAGGGAATTGTCCGGGTCGAAGTGTCTAAGAGAGAACAAAGTACACACAGTCAGACATGATCATCGTGAATTACACACTGGCTCTGTACATTAAAGAACGCTGAGCTGGGGCGGGGCACATGGTTAGCATGTTCACGACTGTGCTGTGGCAAGAGGGGGAGCACAGAGCAGGTATGGACAATGAGGATCAGCCATGCTCAAATCTTGTCTCAAACCTACTTAAATAATAAACAACTGTTTTTTTTTTTTTTTTAATATCTTACCAGACGACTGGTAATGTGCCCAGGCATCCTCCTTGTTGCTAGAAAAACCCAATCCTAATGGTTAGGAAACTGCCTAACAAAACATAAACATCCATTTCTTTTATAGTTTTTACAATTCCTGACTAACTTTAGATTCACTACTGGTGATCAGTAAAACTCCTATAAATAGCATGGTTTAAACTCTATCTTAATGGATTAAGCTTTGTGGTAGGTCATTTATTTGTGAACCTACTGTTTTGCTTCATTCCTAATGTGCTCTTCTTTGAGTAGTTGTCTTCATTAAATCTTGTTTATTATTCATTGCTTGTCCATGAAGAATTTCCTAGCCTTGCCATAAATCGGGGAAAGATCCATGTAAAAGTTAGGTGGAAGTCTGGGCTTCCTGTCAGATTTAATTCTGCTTGTTAAAGGGGCTCTTTGGGAAAATTTGGGTTCCAATGAGTCAGTAGGCCAAATCCCAATAACCACAATTGCCAAAAGTAATTAGAATGAGGAAAGCCAGGCGCCTTGGAAGGAGGGTCATCGCAGCATGCTTGAGCCATTGCTCCATGGTCAGACCTTGTTACTTGTCCCTAAGGACTAGGAGCAATGATGAGTTACAGACAGCAGAAAATCCACCAGAAGACAATGCATTTCCACCTATTTCTTTCCTTAAGAGGTTGTTCACTCTAAGCACACAAGAGATGGAAATGCGCCATAGTACGTACACAGTTCACATCAGCATCCTCTCATAAACCACCTGTCGTCTGCGTGGGTGCAGAGCCCACAAAGAGAACTGCAGTCCTCATCGCACAGTCTTCTCCTCTCTTCCTGAGCAGATAAAAAGAACCTCAGGAATTCTAAGTCTTCATAAAAAGAACTCTCTGACTTGGAAGGAAAGGGAAGGGGAGGAAGCCTTTAAACATCTGCAGGGCAGTTTAGATAAAATATTTTTGAAGGAACATTTAGCAATAACAAGATGGTAGTCGATTCTACCAGGACAGGAGTTCTAGAGTCTTTAGAGCTAGAAAAAGTCCAAGAGTAAACTTACTTGTACTTAATATAATACCTTTTAGAAACATAGTGCTGTAAGCAAAGCAGCTAAGAAGAAATGATCAATGAATAAGTGCGGTTGTAAATTTTCATTATATGAGAAATTAGAAGATTGTTAAATCTTTACATAGAAATGTATTTGAGATGGACAAATGTTATCTGTGCTACATAATCAAGGTAAAATTTTGCCTTTGAAACCATTACCATTGCCTGAAATACTAAAGAAGGATATCCTATTACTTCATTTGATAGATCTTGTATTGAACAAAAACACAAAGTTCCTGCTTGTCACTGTCCTTAAAGTTTCAAATTCCTTGATGATTTAAAATGACCTTAGTACATGTCATTACTACTCTGAGCTAAAATTACTAGTTTTCTGTTTGAACATGTGGATGGGTTGCTTATTTTAATTACACAGAGTAGAAGTTAAATTCTTTTTCTGGTCGACTTTTGCTGGCAACTAGTAATCTCCAGGTTTCATTTGCCAAATTAAGTCTTATCTTGTGCTTTTTGTACACCTAGTAGTTATAATAATTTGGTTGTTGTTATGATCAATATAGAAGAATACATTTAGTTTTCTTTAATTTTGAACTTTTTGATAAGATAATTAAGAATTGAAGAATTTTTTTAGCAGCAAAATTTTGGCCTGTTTAGTACTACCTTTGAGTGGTAGATAGGTTTTGCCATGAAATACAAAGGATAGAGACAAAAGCTACTTGGCTACATAATAACTAAGGACATACATTACAGAATAGAATTTTGCTTTTCAGTTTATGATGATGTTTTTGAACCAGAGTCCAAAAGTATACTCATTGTTTGCTAAAAGAAAAATAAGGCCCAAAGACAATATCCTTAGTTTCTTTGACCTGAATTCACATACTCATTTTATGTCATCCACAAATGCAATTTAAAGGGCCAGTCTGTCTTTTGTGTAGGGAAAAAAAGGTTGCATTCTATCCAGAACTTCATGGAGATCCAAGCTTAAAAAAAAAAAAAATCAGTGAGACACCCTTGGCTGCCAGTTAGGCTCGCAAGGTCATGTAGATGCACACTTAGCCTTAGCACAATCACTAGCATTGCCATTATACCCAGCACTAGGTCTCAAGGACCCAGACCATAATTCTATGGTGCCCGGAGGTGTGTTTTCAGACCTCTGGGCACCATGTGCCCCTACCTTGAAGTCTAATTTCTAATTGAGTAAGGAAGAGAACTCCAAAACATTTATTGATAATCTCATTCCAAGTAAGAGGAACTCCAAACCATTTCAGGCTACCGTTACCATCTTTAGCATATATATGCGTACCCTGCCAACATTCCAGGAATTCATTTAAAACTATTTGCCTCCAAATTTAATATATTTCTCTTACTATATAACTGGAGTGTTTACAGTCCCAGACACCTTTGTGTAATAGTTTTTTACCAAAATACTTAATTCTTTTAGGCAGAAACACTACAGTGTATGAGATAAAAACACACCGCAAATTAAAATCAAGTGATTTTCCAGGATCATTTATTTTCTTCATCCTTCCTAGCACAAGATCACGTCCTCATCCACTCCCCAAACTCTAAACTCCAGCTAAGATGAGTTGAACAGTCTTAATTTTAGAATTTTCCAAAGAAAAAACAAACACAGAGACATCTGAGTTAATTTATAAAACACTACTGCATTTACCTTAGCATTTATCTTGGCAAATCTTAGTTCTCTCCCCATCATACAACTCTTGTATTCTGACTTCACTTAGCACTCAAGGAAAGAACAAGTCCAGAATAAGTTGTACCAAATAACTTTTGTGTTTCTTCACACTTCTTGTGCAAGTTTGTTTCCTTCAAAGATAATTTCTTTGCTGGGTTTCTGAAATTTATATAATTCCTTTTCTTTAAACCTGAAGCAAACAGTGTTTCATTTTTACAAGACCAATAAAATAAAGTGGCTGTTCAAATACTTTACTTGAATTTCCATGCACAGTGAAGTACCTTTTTGTTAATACAAACCCTTCATACTCTAGCAGACAGCTCCCTGAAATTCTAGGGTTGCTTAAAGTTATATGAGCAAGCATCTTCCCTCCCTCCACACCAGCCCTCTTCTTTTGGGAGTATGCCAGCAATTTTGCAGGATTCATTCTGACAACTGTTCTGGTGTAAATATTTAGAGAAACCCTTTCCATTAGAGATTAAACAAAATATAAGTAACTGTTTCTAACGGATAGATTTTATTAATGTTTGCAACTACAGACCTTCTGCTATCAGATTCATAGATCCTGATATTGAAGAAAAGACTAAAGGAAAAAAGAAGCAAGACAGTAGTTAGAATGAGGTGCATGGAATTTGAATGGGAAAATGTTACTTTTAAGTTATCACTGTAGAAATGATGTTCAAATGTGCATGGAATACAGAGAAAATTAATGTTTAAATTTACAATAGGAAAAGTTGACTATTGGTATTTAACGGGTTTAGAAAGGAGAGGAGAATCATAAATCTTATCACCCTGTTCAAAACCAGTTTTTAGCTATTTCTCTGTATGCTCACCATAGTGAAGTAAACAGTAAAAACATAGTAAAGTAAAAGAAATAATAACTGAGCGCTGATGCTTATATCAAGTATCACTTGATAAACCCAGGTAGTGAGTGCTCTTAGGTTTCTGTATTTTTCTGTTTGCACCGCATTTTCAAGTGTTTGTTTATTATATATAGTCATCTCTCACTGTCTACAAGGGATTTGTTTCAGGTCCCATCTAAGATACAACAATCTTCAAGTGTCCGTTTCCTTTGTGTAATATAATATTACACGATAAATAATAAAATAATATAGTATTTTCATATAACCTACACACCTAGTGGTAGACATAAAGCATCTCTAGATTACTTATAATGCCTGATACTATGTAAATGCTGTGTAAATAGTTGTCCTGCTGTGTCTAAAAGGGAGTAATGACAAAGGAAAAGAGTTTACACAACTTTAGTAGAGAAACAGTTTTAGAAAAAAATATTTTGAATCCTTGGCTTTAGTGCGTGGATGTGGTTGTGAAACATGGATACAGAGGGTCGACTGTACTAGGAGATGGCATAGCTAAGCAGGTTGAAGCATCAGAAGCGCTACTCACGGCTCTAGAGTATTAATGATTTCTATTGTGCTTGACTAGAAAGGCTGCGCATCCTTTACACTACTTGTTTCCTCCTTCTTTTGATGGTATAAAGATACACTAAACATATTAAAAGCTATGAATTTTAATTCAGCTTTTTTTTTTTTTGTAGTACTAGGGATGAGACCCATGGGCTTTCCACTTCCGGACTGCATTCCCAGACCTATTTTATATTTTATTGGGAAACAACGTCTCATAAGTTGCTAAGAGCCTTACTAAGTAGCTGAGGCTGGCTTCAAACCTGTACGATCCTCCTGTCTCGACCTCCCAAGTACTGGGACTACAAGCATGTGCCACCAAACCCAGATAGATGTTCAGCTTCTTTTTTGACAAGCTCAATGTAATATTTTTCATTGGCATCTTTGTTTTTACCTTCTTCACCAAGTAAGATTTTTTTTTACATTAACAGTGCTATCTCTCTTTTCTTTTTTTTTTCGCACAGGAGGGGGTCTTATAAAAAATTTTTAGAAAATAATACTATGTAAATAACATTGAAACATCTATTATGAGATTTTACTCATTTTACTTCAAACATATAATGGCAATCATTCACTACTGAGTTTCCAATGGATTCTCACTTAAATTCTCTCTATATTATGATTTATCAAAGAAAATACTAGAGTAGGAATGATGAGATATGAAAGGAAACTTCATAAACTTCATTGCAGAAGACTTGCATAGTTTGAATTACCTTCTCAGAATCTATGTTTTCTTGAATTTATACTCCAGTGACAAAAATCACACATTGGAAGGCAGGAAAGTTGATTTCTAATTTATCCTCTGCTGTATAAGTTAGATAAATCATTTATCCTGTGGTTCAGTTGCACACATTTTATAATGACACTCCTACTTTTTCATTTATCTGAAGGCAGGAAACTTATCTTAAAGTCTCTCCAGTATTAAAATCAATAACTAACTTTATTATAGAATGCTCTTACCTTAGCTCACTGTCAGTCAAAAATTCAGGAATGTAGGGTTAGGGCTATAAATCAAAACCATAAGTTTCTCTGTGTATTTTCGTGGAATTTTTAGACCATATTTAAAAGGCTAAAAGAAAAAAAAACATAAATCTTCTTGGGGAAAAAATTGAAACTGAACTTAGGCTTAAAGAAAATAGCATAAATTCATCAATTCATTAAACAGATATATATTGTGCGGGGATTACAAAAGGGAGCAAAACACACCTGAAGTCTGCCCTTGATGCCTTCCCAGTGATTAAATATGAAAATATAAAATTAAAATTGAAAATTGAAAAAACATTTTTAGCTAAACATAAATCAGAACACTTAAGATTTCATTTTTTAGCTGTGCAGTACTTCTTTTTTAGATTTGTTCAAATACAGTTGGAAATTAATTAGCTCATTTACAATGAGCCTAACCTATACCCACATTTTTTTCCTGCAGAAAATAGGGACAGTAGAGAGTACTTTGTGGGTGAAGCAGAAATAGAAGGAAGATTAACTGAAAACACTAGAATTTATTAGGCTCCTCGGTATTTTCTTGACTTAAGATTTATTACCAATAAATAGGAGCCATCACGTAGCATGATGTTTGTGACAATTATAGGAAGTATGCTATGTGCACTGTAAACGTAGCTGGAATTGTTAGGTAAAGCTTCTAACAGAGTGGCATAGTTTGGCTTAGCAGATTTCCACTTTTGGCACATTGATTAATTCCTATATCTGAACTTTCACATTAGTTCGTTAACTGGAATTACTTTTATCAAACAAACACTAAAATATTGTATGTTTAAAAATAGTGCCTTTTTTTCTATCTCTCTGAGGCATTTCTTAAACCTTTTATGGTAACCCCTTGACCAATATGTGGAGCATACAATCCAATCTACTTAAAGCACCAGTTTGGCAAACAGATGTCAACAAGTTATTTGGATTCTTCTGTCAGCCTGTTGTTAACCTTTCCTAACATTATTTGATAGCTCTGAAGATGTCACTTGCCAAAACTTGGCCTTGAAAGTCACTTCATATCCTTTTTTTTTTTTTTAACAATACTGGAGGGAGAGCATTCTACCTCTGAGATACATCCCCAGCCCTATTTTTTTATTCTTTATTTTGAATTGGAGTCTCACTAAGTTGCTAAGCATCTCACTAAGTAGCTGAGAGCCTCACTAAGTAGCTGAGACTAGCCATGAACCTGTGATCCCTCTGTCTTAGCCTCCCAGATACTATGTTATCATTAAGTCATGAAGGGTTTTGAGAAAAGAAAGGCAACTGTCAGTTATTTTTACGTGTTTTATTATCTCATGTAACCCTTAAAACAATGACATGATATATTGTTAACCATTTTATAAATGTATAAACTGAGGTTCTAAACTGTTAAAGAGTAGATCAAAATGATGCAGACCTAAATGGTAGACCTAGAACATACACCCAAATCTTCTACCCTAATGAACAGCCTTCCCTGTGACTCTCGCTTTTCATTAAGCCTGTTAAACAGAATGCCAGAGGAGGCTTAAAGGAGGGGAGTTCTCTCTGTGCAGTGGAGATGGGACTGTTGCCTCACTGGACAAAATGTGAGGATGAGAAAAGGAGCGAACTGAGCACATTGGAAGTGCAATGAGCTTTCAAGCTGTGTCTACAGCAGGAGTCACATAAGATCACAACTATTCTTCCGAAAAGAGTCCTCTGGTTGCTAATTGGGATAGACCCAGGAGAAAGGGTGATTAGAGATGGGGATGAGGAGGGATCCTAGATTTCTGGCTCCAGCTGGTTTTATTTTCTGAGATAGAAAATACTATAGAAAAAAATAGAAAATACAATCCCAATCACATGTTTAAGTTATACAGTATGTTTTAATAGTCCAGAAGGGTTTTGAAAACCATTTATGTAATATCACCCCTCATATTCTTTGTGTGTGTGTGTGTGTGTGTGTGTGTGTGTGTGTGTGTGGTACTGGGGTTCCTAGAAGCCCTTCTACCTCCGGGCTATACTCCAAGACCTATTTTATACTTTTTTGTATTTTGAAACAGGGTCTTTTAAGCCAGCCAGGCTGGCTTCGAACCTGCAAGATCCTCCTGTCTCTGCCTCCCAAGCGGGGGGATTACAAGTGTGCGCCACCACGCCCGGCTTACCCCTCATATTCTTGAAGTAGAAAAAGAGTGGCTGGAGTAGCAAGTGACTTGGTTATCTCATCTTACACTGGGGCCAAGAGTAGAAACAACTCGTAGAGCCATTCTGTAGCACCAACTCCACTCCCCAGATGGTTCCAAAAACTGACACTCCAGAGAAGTGATCTCTGGGTTTTCTGGCAATTTGATTTCATATTTGTTTCATTAGTCATCTTTTCAAAGAGAATTATCTGTTCATTGGTGGATGATTTGTTTCATAATCTCTTTATTTCCTTATTGTAAAACCTTAAAAATTGCAATAACCTGTTGCCTTAGTCTAATTGGATGCAGGATATAGCACCATTTTAAAACAAACCAATTACACATACTCTCATCAAATACAGTTATCAGATTCTTATAAAAATATTAAATATTCATGGGAATAAGGGAGCTTCAAACCTTGTCCTAAGCAGATAAATTATTATGCCCATTATTAACAATAATTTATATCAATATAGACTTAAACAGTACCTAGATACTTTCCTATCTTTGTCTTACATGACTTTTACCTGCCTTTTGAGATGGATGAAGCAAGTTTTACCATAGTCATTCTACAGTCCTGTGCATAGTATAACAGGCTAGTCAGTGTCAAATATTAGCCTCAAAGGTTTTTTTTTTGTTTTGTTTTGTTTTTATTTGTTCTTGTTTTTTGTCTTTTGTATGCTGGGGCTTGAGAGAGGGGCATTCCATCTCTGAGCTCTCTTCCCAGCCCTATTTTATTTTTAGTTTGAAACAGGGTTTCTCCAAGTTTCTGAAGCTGGCTGAAAACCTGTGATCCTCCTGTCTCAGCCTCCCAAGTACTACTGGGATTACAAGCTTGCACCACCATGCCTGGATATTTGTTTTGTTTTTCTTTAACTCCACAGTCCTTCCTTCATTGCCACAATTCCTACATGTTTCCACTGAAGCATCTTCTGTTAGTTTAAGTTTTTTAGGTTTGATTATAAAGATACGTAGGTTACGGAAAATATTTGTTGTGAATGAATATCTTACTTGCTGCCAAACTGATGTGGCAGATTCTTAAAGTCCTATCCCATTTAAATTTTCTATGTGAGCTTAGCATGGAGAGAAGATGTTGAGGCTAGAGCACCAACCATTGTTTGACAAACTCCATTAAGAAAAAGAGAAAATGAATCAAGTATTCTCCATGGTCATAGACCTTCCTGAGAGGTTGAGTCTATATAATAGCATATTGTTGTTGCTGTTTGTCAATTATATATTGCTATAATTATATAGATGGCCACCAAGTATCAGGATATTTGTTTTACTAGACATCAGTAGATCATGTATACTAAATCATTCTTTTTTTTTTTTTTTTTTTTTGGTGGTGGTACTGGGGTTCCTGGAAGCCCTTCTTCCTCCGGGCTACACTCCCAGACCTATTTTATATTTTTATTTTATATTTTTGAAACAGGGTCTCTTACACCAGTACGGCTGGCTTCAAACCTGCGCGATCCTCCTGTCTCCGCCTCCCAAGCGCGGGGATTACAAGCGTGCCCCACCACGCCCGGCTTCATTCTAAACTTCCAAAGTATTCTGATTCTATCAGCTGGGAGCTAATTAACTATGTGGATCTCAGTATTCTTATTGGAAAATGTATAGGAATTACAAAGAGCTTTAAGATCCTTTTGAGTTCATAATTATATCACTCATCCTCCCAAATATTCTTTTGTATTCCTACTTAAAGAATTCTGGCCGGGCGTGGTGGTACACGCATGTAACCCCACACTTGGGAGGTGAAGACAGGAGGATCACGCAAGTTCAAAGCCAGACTTGCTGGCTTAAAAGACCCTGCTTCCAAATAAAAATATAAAATAGGTCTGGGAGTGTAGCCCGAGGTAGAAGGGTTTCCAGGAACCCCAGTACTACCAACAACAACAACAAAAAAAGAATTCTGTTCATCCAGTTTCCCTCTTTCCCCTTTCCACTTGTCTACGTTCTTCTTTTCTCTTAAAATCCCATAACTATTCCTAACTGTTCTCTTTAGTCTTCAGGTAACTTAAATATTAGTAATTGGTCCTACTTTTAATTCTTTTGTGTTAAATTTCTATTCCATATGGTTATGTTCTTTGAATATAATAACACTATTTCACTAACTCTTTTGTAGGCTTCTTTGGTCAGAGACAATCTTTTGTCTCTCAGATTGATCAGCCCTCAGAAGACAGCTGCCAGTGGTGACTAGGCACTATTTGTGAAGGTGGTAGTGATGTCATACTGAAAATGTGGCGTTCATATCATTTGCATCGTATTCACATGAAGTGCTTCTAATCAGTGCAGCTATCTCATCTACTATCTTCATTCCCAAAACAAGATTTCTGACAGTGGAACCTGTGAATCTGCATTTAAACAAGTACTCCAGGTCATTTTTACACAGAGTGAAGTTTTAGAGCTATAAGTATATGCCTTTGGTTCTCTGTACCATTCCGGTAGCATTTCAATGGTATGTGCAACTTCTTCTGTCTGATGAATTAGGTGCTTTTTTCAGTGAGTCTCCAGAGCCCCAGAGGCCTCTTATCCAGAATGCTATGTGAGGTCACTAGTGATTCCCATTAAAGTTTGTGTCTATGATCATTAAAAAGTAGCTCCTCTAACTGCTAAAAAGTATCTGACTCTCCCAGCTACCAAATCTCCTAAATTACAAATAGGCATCTGCCCTCTTTCGAACTTCCTTGCTGAGTCATTATTGAATAAATCTGCTAGCTACCTTGAATGTGTGTGGGGGGGATAACATAGAGTATAGTTATTTCCTCTTGAATAAGCCAAAATTTCTTATACTTATTGCTTTTTAATGAATGCCTATAAGAATGCTAGTGCTTTATGCAGTGCCTTACAGAGTCCTCTTATTAATCCTTTATATTAATTTAGGTATTCTCATGTTGCAGATGGAAAAGCCTAGTTTCAAAAAGGCTAAGCAACTGTTGCCTAAATAAGCAATCAGATTTTGAAGTCCTTGACACAAACAATTGATGTCATTTCTCTTTGTATGCTTACTCTCTCACTGTGTCCAGACGTTGAAAATTTTACATTTTTACATGAATACCTGGATGAAGAGATACATGTTGTTAATTCAGCTAGAAAATCTCAGAATTGGGATTTAAAAGCAGATGTTGCACAAATCCAGAGCCAGTGCCACCACCTGGTCCCTGTGCTCCTCTGAGAAGCATGCAGGGCTCATTTCTGAAAGAAGTATCAGTGTAGTGAGCTGTGCACACAAGCACAAAAATGCACTCTGACCACAAAGGTGCATGTGTGTTCCTCTCCTGTTCAATCAGCAAGTTTGTGACTGTAGAAGAAAAATCTCATTTTCTCTGCCCAGAACTTTAGCCGCAACACATGAAACTCGATTTTTTTTTAATGGTATACCGACTATTTGCACATCTTCCCCTGCCTGTTAAAATACCACAAGTCTTCGCCTGCTGTTTGCTTATGCTAAGGCTTCAGCCATCAGATATGCTACTTTAGCGTGCTATGTGGCCGGGAGATCCAAGTTTATTCATAATATAACAAAGCAGAGTTTGTTTTTTAGCACAAACTGAAGTTTGTTTCATTCAAGAATGTGAAGTTAGCAGTTATGGACTCAAACCCATGCAGATTCATTGCCATTAAACTATCACATTTTCTGTTTGTGTTGATTTCTAATTATTTCTCCCCTTAAAAAAAAAAAAAGAGAGAGAGAGGAATGGCTTTCTCAGCCAGACCAGAGCAAATAATGATTCCCACTGTTGGATGAACACTGTTGGAGCTGTCCCTTGAAAAACGCTGTTATTACCACCCACTAACTCATCAACAGGTTTTGGCTCTCTACAGAATCTGGGTCCCCATCACCCCTCTCCACCCCCTCTTGTCCTCTATTCACCTCCTCTTGGGAACATGGCCACTTGGAGTAGGGAAGCTTTCCCTCCCTTAGCAACAGCTGGGGATGCTGATTCAGTACCTTACATTTTAACCCGTGGCAGAGTGCATTAGCTTCGTGATAGGGTTTCTACTTGTGGTTAAGAGGAAAGACTCTTCTTTATCTTTGATCCTGAAAATTCATGTTTTTGTTGCAATATTAGCAGCAGTATCAACTATTGCTGCCTGGCTGGCCACAGGAAAACTAATATGGGTTTCACTACTTCTCAAGAATCAACTTGGAAATTAGACCATGGATTATTAATTTCTTTAATGAATAAAATAACATAATGCTGAAGATTTTTTAAAAGGTTATATTAGAAGTGAAAACCATAGTGTTATTGCTCTAAGTTGTTAATTATTTCAATATGCATTGCCGATGGCAAGAATTTAGAAAAATGCAAGGAAAGATGATATGCACAATTGTAATTTTTAAATGTTTTATCCTTCTTTTGTTCTTATATCTTATATGTTTCATAACTTTATAATTTCTGTTCACCTACCCCACCCCCACACACACTCCAGTAATAGAGCAATGAAAAATTAAAACCCCAAAGCAAACTAAAATTACTGCTGGTGGGAGATGGGAGATGGAAAGGAACAGAGGAGAAATGAAATGTTCCCAAAAGCAAAGAACATGTAGATTGATGCACATTCTCTTCAAAGATCAGAATCTGAATGTAAATTCCCAAGTTTGTTACTAGTTAGAACATTCCCCTCTAATATAAAAATTAATATGAGAACATATTTCCATGGAATACAAGATGCTGGTTTTGTGCCAAGACCCATAAAATTAACAAAAATTAAAGTGAATAACTATCAGGCTACATGTGTTCTTTCCTCTCCTTCTGACACATATTTGCTTAGAAAGAAAGAATTTCAATATACTTAGGCTATTTACTTCCTTTCAGAAGGGTCTTCGGGGACTGGCCTTGCCCTCTTTCTCTGTTCTCTTCTCATATCGTATCACTGCAGCCTCGCAGGTTCCCATTTTGCTGCTTCTCATGCCTAGATCTTTCCTACAGCTGTAAAATCTTTACACTTTTTGGTCTTCTTCCCGCAAGACCCTTTCTTGGGCATTTATGACTCACTCTTCCCCACTTTCCAGGTCTCAAAAAGTCCTCTCTGGCCATTCCATTTAAAAAAGTCTCGAGGTAATCCTTTGCCTTACCCACCTGTTATTTAACAGAAAACACTCATCACAATCTTTCATTATAACTTCTTTGTTTACTTGCTTATTAACTGAGTTACGATGCCACAAACTTGAGGTCTCATTCACCCCTTCATTTTCTCTATCATGTGTAATGTTAGGCACATGGTGGGCTGTCATAAATCAATTTTCACTGAAAACATGGTCTCCATATTGTATTAATATACTGTCTCCTTCCATCTATCATTCATTCCCAGGCCTAATCCTACAGCATGTGGCTGGGCAAAATAGCCCTTGCCAACCACAGTCATATCTAGCTACCAAGTATTCACCATATCGTAGAGTTCAGGAATTCTACAACTGCCATCATTTGCTAGCCATTTTCTTAATACTTTGAGCTGTCTTGATTTTGTTGGAAAGAATAGTTCATTGCTATTTAATATTAGGTTTGTCTTTTTGCTGTGGTTTATTTTAAATTATTTATGGAATACAAATATTAGACTCCCTTTAGTAAATTGTTATTTAGTATAAAAAATAAAGGTTTACCAAGTTCTCAAACCATTTCCATTTAAAACAGTGTGTTTCTCCATATAATAATAATGGTGGGACCCCAAGCAGTCTGCATTCAGTGACTGATGAGGATACTCTTAACTGAGACCATTAGGAATGCTGTGATTTCACTGGTGTAGACACAAACTTTCAAATCAGAGAATGTCTCAGTAAGAAATAAGGTACAGCATATATTATTTTCTTGCTAGAGTTCAATGAACTATCTGCACTCCTGACTTTGAGAAAAGATCAAATAGAATATGAATAAGTGTGTGTCTGCATACATGCATCAACTACACACACACACACATATATACATATATATATACACATATATATGACAACAAATATGGACACACACATATATTTAAATGACACAGGTAAATTTTAATTAATTTAATGATAAAGACATTGGTATATTAAATCATTAAAATCCTAATAAATAATATTTCAAAAACAAAGGCTGAAACAGGAGGATCCAGGATCCAGGTCCACAGCCAGCCTCAGCTACTTAGTGAGGCCCTTTGCAACTCAGTGAGATCCTGATTCAAAATAAAGAATAAAAAATAGGGCTGGGGTGTAGCTCGGAGGTAGAATGCCCCTGGGTTCCATCCCCAGTACTGAAAAAAAAATAACAATATGTATGAACTTGGATATATAAATACGTGGCTCTTCCAACAAGTGACTAATTAGTACACTGGAGTATTAGAATAGGTCTCTGCTCATACAAATAACATAGTTAGGGAAGTTAAAAGAGCCTTTAATCCCAATTAGTAATTATTTTGTATCCAAAAGAGCCTTTGTACACATTTTGCTATTGATACCTAACTTCTTCAAAATATTTAAATGGCTTATGGAGACATAGCAATTATCAGTTCTATTTTGGAAGCTCTCACTTATAAGTAAATTTTAAAAAACATTGATGGTCAATATTTTCTTGTTCAATTCAGCAAGATTTGAAATAGACTGCTAAGTAATTCAAATTTTAACATTAGATTTTTTCTGAAACATATCCGAGCATTCCTTAGGAACCATGAAACATCTCTTAATTTTCAGTGACCGTAACATTACTCTAAACCTGAATATGGTTCTGTAACAATCAAGTCCTGAGATATGGTAGAAATGTGTTATTTTAACATAAGCAAGAAAATATCTCACATTTTCTCTAGGTGACTAGACTGGTAAAGTAAATGACATGTAGAAAGGCTTTCACTATTTCATTTTGAATGATTTATTTCTTAATTAAGAATCTTCAATGTATATGTCATTTTGAACTTGATTATTTTATCAGACGTTCACAAACACAGCCTACTTGAAATCAGTTATCAGAGATAGTTTGTTAATATTTGATGTTTTAATATTGTTATTATTTTTCCAAAACTCTGCTTCTTTTTATGTTTATTGCTATACTTTCAATAATAAAAATTTTCATTGAGAACCTATTTACTAAGTAGTAGCCACCCTGTGTAGAAGCTAGGAATTATAAAGAAATTATCACAGCAATCAAATCCCTGCCCTAAAAAAAAAAAAAGTGCATTCAGTGTGAACAACTATGTAGAGGACCTGAGGAAAGGACGAAGGTAAAAAGAACTTTGACTATGATATTTTGTGGCTCTCTTCTCTCCACCCTTATTCATAAGACCCTTGCATACAAAAGAGCAAGCAATAAATGTTGTGGAAGGAAGAATGCTTTCAGGAGAATCTGTATATTGTTTTATTGCTATTTGGTCAAAAGTAACTTTTATAAAATTTGTGAATTTACTAATTTAATTTTGTGAATTATGAAATCATTAAATTAATTTATTTAGCATTTCCCTTGAATTCAGTTAAATCTAAAGTTAGTAATTTAGGCTTATTAACCTAAAGTTATTAAAATTTACATTCCTGGAAATTCTCTAGCTACAGATAAGTGACCATCAGAGGTAACTAGCAGCATCAAATAATGCATTTCTTTCACATATTAATTTACAAGGGATAGTAGTATATTTACAGTTGAGCTCTAGGAGGGGATTAAGTTAGAAGAACCCTTGGAGCTTGTACTTAAATTATTACAAAAACAGAACTTAGTTTTCAGTACTGACATGGGTTTGATACATCATAAACATCTAAAGATTATATATTTACCAAATTGCCTGGTCCCATTTAAAACTTTGTTTTACATATTTTACCAAAGTTTAATTAATTCTCTTGACAACAGTAAGTTCTTCAGGAACTGTTGATTAGTTATGTATCATAAGTTGAAGGCTATCAAATAGAGACATAGTAGGAAGGCTTGCTTACTTGATAGAGAAACTTAAATCCCCTAACTCAGGAGTGCTGACGATTCTGACACTGCAAATAGATTTTAAGTTGTGTATTCATATATGTTCTTTTTATCTATTTTAACCCCCCAAAGCAAGAAAAGATTGTTTCTTCTATCTTAATTGTAGGGAAAGTCATACTTTTTTTTTTTTTTTTTTTTTTGCGGTACTAGGGATGGAACCCAGGGGCATTCTACCTCTGAACTACACCCCCAGCCCTAATTTTTATTCTTTATTTTTGAAATAGGATCTCACTGAGTTGCAAAGGGCCTCACTAAGTAGCTGAAGCTGGCCTCAAACCACGGTCCTCCTGTCTCAGCCTCTTGAATGCTAGGATTCAAGACTAGCGTGCACCACCACACCTGGCCCATGATTTTACTATGTAAAATCAGAAGCTTCCAACTTAAAGTTCCCTTGAGTTCTGCCATTCTGCCATCTCCTGCCTTTGATACAGACTCAATATTTGTTCATTAGTTTATAGTACATGTTTAAGTCCTAGTTCAGAGTTTTAAAATTAGTACATATGTTAGCTTCTACTTACTTATATATAGCCTAGGCAAGTTACCACAGTTAACTTAGTTTTTCATAAGATGCTTTCTTTAAAAGCATAAGTGGTATAGAAACAAATTATTAATAAATATGCTCATAATACATCTTTTTTCTCTTACCAAATGTTATATTTTGGACTGCTTCCTTTTTCTATAATTTATCTGTGTTCTGAACTTTCAAAATGTCTTCTTTAATTAAATAACCACCACCAGAGACTACCATGTGTATCTCTAACAAACGCACCAAAGTAAGCTCTATCTCTGAAAATTAATGATTTGGTGTCATGTTTTATATTTAGACATCTTTATTTTATGCCCTTTGTCTTGATTCTCCACCTGCAGGTTGTTATTCCTCTGGTAACTACCCTCTTTCTATTTACTGGCAAAAATTAGAAACATACTTCAAATCCCTTTCTTGTTCAGTCCACGTTTAGTCCATCATTGGAGTTGGTTGATTCCACCTCCTAAACATGCTCAGATCATTCATGTCTTCTTCATTACCTTAAACTGCCTCCGCTATATTTCAAGTTACCACCAGCCTTTTACCATAAATACGACCTTAGTTACCCAGTTTCCATGCCCGCCATGATACTAGGGTAATTCACTCACTGGACTGAAGCCCCTATTTCTACACAATAATTTCTTTGGAACATCTCACAAATGGTTCCATAATCTAGACCTACACTGTTCTTCCAATCCTCTTGATATTCCTCACTTCTCCAGTACCCACTCCTTCTGCACCACTTGCAGTCTCCTCCTTTCCAGGTATCTCAGTGTTTCCTCCTCAAACACCACATGGCCATATATGTACTGATTGATAAATGCCAACTCACTATCTAAAATTAAATTCAAACATTTGATACTCTTTGAAATTTCTCCACCACCACCAACTACTGCTTATGTAAAATAATACCAGAAAATATTACTTGAGAAAAGCAATTCAGGAATGCAAAGTGAAGTTATTATTAGAACCAGGGCGGGGGGAGCATGACAAAGTATAATTTTATTTTCTGTCTTAGAATCACAAGATTTTATGGCTCAAAGAGTTGTTACAGTCAATCCAGACCAAAGTTTTTTGTGGTTTCCATATAAAAAGTAAAAGCTCTTGCCTTAAGATGAAGTTTGGGAAATTTGTACCTAGTTGTGTAATACTGACTGTATAATTTGAGTGATCCTTATACAGCATTCAAAAAAGCAGTCACTACAGAATTCAACCATTAAAAAAATAGAACCATAGAATCTGAGCTTTATGGACTCAATTCCTCTTACTTCCACAACCAACATTTAAAGTTTCTTGAAGAAATAAGGTTTTCCATCCTCTCATATCAAAACTTACTACCCATATTAAAAATTCACTGATTAGAAATTCACAAACAGAACTTTTCATTGAACGTGGGGGCAACAGTCTTTCTTGCTTTCTTAAACATATATTTTCAAAAGCATTTGTCTATGTAAACAAAATATTAAAAGAGGGAAAAGATTAATTGTAGCACAATTTATAACATTTCGTCAGTAGAAGAATTAGAAAAAAAAGAAATTGAGCAAAGTATTTTAGCACATCTCATAATTTCAATGGAAAGTGTTCCAATCATGAGATGTATACAGAGCTTTCTCTTGCAAAGAAATTTCCAAATATCCTAAACCCAGTTTTTTTAAATGAAAGTTATCTTAAGGAATGTCAGTGTTTGAGGCTATGAATATGTAAATCATGTTTATATTGCTAATTAACCTACTGAAGGATATATTCTATTTGACAAGAGCTTTAGAATGCACAGAATTACAATTGTGTGTTTTCTGTGAGCAGCTGCATTTCAGAGATAGGGACATCATGACTTGGATCCATCTGCTCCATCTTCATTGAACTTAGTTATGTAGCACACTGAACAGGAAGCACTTTTCTGTTAAGTGAGGTCCACTTTTCCACAGACAATTCTTACAAAACAATGTTTTATGGGCCTTTACCTACACATTCACTACTTGAAATGGCTAGATAGATTCTGAACACATGGAGCTCTCTTGCCCCTTTTCTTTGAGGGTGTTTCCCTGATTCAAGTATGTACACATTCTTTTTGTAAGTCTGCAATGCTGAGTTACTGGCATGAAAAATGACCCTGTTACTTGGAAAGAAGTTTTCACTTACAAGTCCCCCAGGCCCTATAATGTCTAAACCTCCTGTGCCACTTTAATTGACGGCCCCACCCCACAAAAGAGCTTGTACAGGAAAAGCAGACTTCCCTTCCCCCACACATTTCCTCAGTTTATTTACAAAATGTCTTGGAATGAGAATGAACTGTTTGTGGTTCCTGTGGCTGATTCGGGGATGGTTTCATACAGGCAGAGGATACTGGTCAACTGAATGACCTCTCTCATTAACTAATCCATGCACTCCTATGGTAAGACTCTTTAGTCTTATGGGTACCCCTTCTAACTAATCCTATAAGACTTTGTTTTTGTAATAAAAAAGTTAAAATATAATATTACTGTGAAGAAAGATTAATAGGGATGTGGTCTATCACAGATTCCTCTACCAAAATAAAAAGTAAAAAATATGCCAGGATGCCTTTAGACTCCTGTGCATAAACCTTTGGTTCTAAAAGAACATGAATTTCCTTTTGGCATCACGAAAGGACAATAAAGCTATTAGTGTTATTTATTTATTTATTTATTTATTTATTTATTGGTGGTACTGGGGTTCCTGGAAGCCCTTCTACCTCCGGGCTACACTCCCAGACCTATTTTATACTTTTTCATTTTTGGAAACAGGGTCTCTTAAGCCAGCGCGGCTGGCTTCCAACCTTCGTGATCCTCCTGTCTCCGCCTCCCTAGCACGGGGATTACAAGCGTGCGCCACCACACCCAGCTTAATGTTATATTTGAATAGGGAATACATCAGGATAGGAAATCATCCCAAACACCATTTCTGTGAGAGATGCCTCTTGGATACTATTGAATCACATGGAGTTAATAGTCCTAAGAAGATTGAAATAGTGACAATCTCATGTAAACAGGAATCTCTCAAATATTTGTTCATACTTATTCAGAGTTGTTAATGTTGTCTTATGTATGGGTGGCTCTTGGAAACCTAGAAGTTTAACAGTGTTCCTTAGGCTAGAGTAGTTCATTCTCACCAAATAAGCATTCACTTCAGTAGGTGAAAAATAAGGGCACAAAAACTATTGAACATAAATTACCATAAGCACTTCCATATGGAAATCAGGGTAAGAAAAATAACATAGTTTCACTGTTATATAAATTTTAACTGGTAATTATTAAACCCAATTGAGAAAAGCATTTAGGATGCTGAGTAGCTAACATCGTTTTAGAAAAAAAAACTGCATCAAAGCAAAGAGTAAAATTATGCTAATAGATCATAGTTGAACACAGATAGTCCAGAACTTAGTGTTTTTATTCAAGTTATGCCTTCATGTGCATAACTTGAAGAAATTAGAAACATGTGCTTATAATCTACTATATAAATAAAAAAACCAAACTAATGTGTATTAATTTCAATTTGTAAATGAGTACAAAATCGCCAGTCCCAAATTTCCCAAGGTGCTAATTCAATAAGGATATTTTACATATATATTCTATACATTGTTTGAGCCAAATATATTATTTTTAAAATACACAAATTTCATAAACTTTGAAATTAAAGGAAATATCTGTGTTAAAGGGAAATATCAGATTACAAAAAAGATAGGAAAAAATTCCACTTCATTAATATCAAATAAAAATCTAATAAAAGAAATGCATATGCTACCCCCAAATAGCATGTAACTTCTGCATCTATGACTTAACCTTTGTTTTTGTCTTTCTACACTTGTCTCCTCAGTGCATCCTAACGTCAGTCAAGGCTGCCAAGGAGGTTGTGCGACGTGTTCAGATTACAATGGATGTTTGTCATGTAAGCCCAGACTATTTTTTGTTCTGGAAAGAATTGGCATGAAGCAGATAGGAGTGTGTCTCTCTTCGTGTCCAAGTGGATATTACGGAACTCGATATCCAGATATAAATAAGTGTACAAGTAAGTGCCTACACAACATTATATTTTTGTCTCATCTTTGGGGACTTCTCCAGATTAAAATGTCCTCTAATATGTCTGTGATATTCAATTTTAAGTAAATAATATTTACCTGATAATCGGATTAAACCTACTTTTACTTAGCCCTCAGGGCAGGAAAATTTTCACTTCTTTACAAAAAAAATCATTTTTTAAATTGTAAAACAGCTGAGAATATAATTATTACTCATCGTCCCTAAAGAAAAGTACTGCAAGTACCATCCTACTTCCTACTACCATCACAACAGCTAAGTATTTAATAATGTGAAGAATGATTTCAGTTGTTTTGGCTTCCAGAAAGATTTCAGTATAGCATCTGAAACAATTATTTAATTAGTTGGAAACAAATGTTTGAAACTTTTTTATCTTAAATCCTAAAAGTCTGTTCTCCACTCTGAATACCAAATGGCTTTTGAAACTATACATTAGGAAACATTACTCCTGTATCTGAACATCACACATAGTTCTGTCTCTCCCTCTGAAGTCACTGATGACTTCCTCTCTACCATTTTGCATCAGCCTTCCTGACCTCTACCAGACCTTCCACCTCAAGCCTTTGTGATTACTGTTCTCTGCTGGCTCTTCTGGCAGTTTGGAAAGCTGCATGCCTAGGTCTCTCCTTTCATCCAAGATTCTGCTCATATGTCACCTTCTCAGAAAGTCATTCCATGACCATCTGATTCAAAATAATCAGCCTCTTTCCCTTGCAGGCCATCTCACATCTCTGTGCCCACTTTCTCTATTATTGTTGTTGTTTTTCCAGAGCACTTATCACTTTGTAATCAAACTGCCTGGTCTCAAAAACCATCTGCCTCTATGGTTCTTTACTAGTTATATAACCTTTTTGCGCCTCTGTCATATTATCTGTGAAATGAGAATCATAATGGTAACTTACCTAAATTGTTAATTACTTTCATTTTAATTGTTATGGTTATGTCTTCTCCTGGAATATAAGTTGTGTGCATTCAAGACTTTTTATTTCTCTTGCACACTGCTATTCACCAATACCTAGAATAATGCCTGGCACACAGTGGAAAACCCAATATTTGTTGAATGAAAAATTCAAACCCTCAGGGAGAGGACAAGGCAATATCTCAGCATAGTTTATTGATGTTCTGCTGAAATATCTTAATTACATTTAACACAATAGATATTTGGTGTCATAACCATTTTATATATATATATAATATACTATATATTATATATAATTATATATTATATATTATATATAATATACTTTATCTGAAATACCTGAGGCCAGAAGTGCTTCAGATCTTGGAGTCTTTGGGATTTTAGAATATTTGAATAGACTTTACTGGTCAAACATCCTTAACCCAAACATCTGAAATATTTTGAGTATCATACTGGCACTCCAAAACTTTCAAACTTTTATACTTCAGACAATTATTTACTTTAGATGTTTGAAATGGGGATGTTAAAACTGGATGACCAAAATTTTGTTCACAAGGCAATTAGTATAGTGCCTTTTTTTGTTTGTTGCAGTACTGGAGATGGAACCCAGGGGCATTCTACCTCCAAGCTATACCTCCCCACCCCATTTTATTCTTTATTTTGAAACTGGGTCTCACTAATTTTCAAAGGACCTCACTAAGCAGCTGAGGCTGTCCACAAACCGTGATCCTCCAGTCTCAGCCTCCTGAATGCTAGGATTACAAGTGTGCGCCACCACGCCAAGCTAGTATAGTGCTTTTGAAATCAACGACTAATGAACATCAACTAACTGACTGTGGAAAAATACTAGTATAGTGCTTTTGAAATCAACGACTAATGAACATCAACTAACTGACTGTGGAAAAATACTTAATTCAGTTCAGCAAAATAAAATTGAACCCCAGGCGTTCATACAATATTGAATGTGCATGAAAAACTGATCCAACAATCCAGCAATAGTAAATGAGAGCATATTTCACTTTTCTCCTTTTCAGAATGCAAAGCTGACTGTGATACCTGTTTCAACAAAAATTTCTGCACAAAGTGTAAAAGTGGATTTTACTTACACCTTGGAAAGTGCCTTGACAATTGCCCAGAAGGGTTGGAAGCCAACAACCACACAATGGAGTGCGTCAGTATTGGTGAGGAGGACATCTGAGCTCTAGAGTGGATGGGGAACACATCAGATGGTAGTGTCAGTCTTCCTGGAAGTTCTTCCCAAGGTCCAGTTTTCTGAGAACCTGAAGGGACTATCTCTAAAGAGGCTCTCTTTCTAGCCATCTTTACAAAGATACTATCTTCAAGGTGTTCCCATAGCATTACCCAGCAGTACCACAGTACAATTCAACACCCAGTGCGTGCTGCTTTGTTTCCAGGACTGTGGATAGTTGTTTCAACTATTCTGACCATTATACGTTTCTTTTGTATCATTACTTAATGAAGTTTTACTTAAAATGAATGTGTCTGTGTGTGTACCTAATTTCCACCTTAGGGTGAGAATTTCACAAAACACCTAGGTCTAATCTCAACCAGTAACCAATTTTTTTTCACCACTGACGGGGGTGGGGAGGCTTGATAAAGCCCATTAATGCTACAGTGTTCTGCTTGCACAGATATTCAGGGGAAAAAAAAAAACCAGAGAGGATCTTGGACTTACTCAAACTGACAGAAAGAGACAGTCCCAGGTCTGATTAATTGCAGGCTGAGTTTCTTGGAGGGGAGGTCCCTGAGACAAGTTGTTTGTCTAAATAACAGATCACTGTCAGGCTGTATTTTCCTTTTTCTAAATGTTGCACAGCTACTAGAGCTGAGTTTGATGAACACTTGGGGAGCAGATGCTAAGCCAAATGGGAAAACAGCATATGAAAGCTCAAAATCCCCTGGGCAAGAACTGCAGGAACCTTTGATGCTGCGCTGAGGTTGGCATGAGCACACAGCACCCTCTTGATTCAGTACAAGATAGTCTCCAGAACAGCCTCGGGCCCTGAGGTACAAACCCATTAGAATCCATGTGTTGGAGTAAGAACTATAAGGTGGTGGTTTAACCATTTTTGGTCCACCACAAAACGTCTATTTCTGAACAACGTTTTTGGTAGGATGAAACAAGATATTTTAAAAACTTTAGAAGCATCTGGAACATGACAATCTTGAATCAGTTCACGGCTCTTTTTGGTTAAGACATTTCTTCTATAGTCAAAATACAACTTAGGAAGAGGGTGAATGATACATGACAGTACATCCAGTTGATCTCTTTATGGTCCTGAGGGCAGATGATTAGAGATAGTTAAGTTCCAAATAGTGTGTGTGTGTGGGCGGGGGGGGGGGGGATGGGGAACGCTTTGGAGGAATGTTCAAGGACAGAAATTCAAGGTAGATGGCTCAAAGTTTGTGGGATTTCTTAATCCAGATAAAAGGATACATTTCTAAAGGTTCTTAGTTGTTGATGTAGCATTCGGTCTTTAAAGGCTCTTTATACTAAATGCGTTATTGCTTTTCAATCAGGGTCAGCAATTAACATTTGGCACAGCTGGGTTAGCCTTTAGAGCTTTTTGGTTTTAAACTACTAGTAGCACTAAAACTATGAAAAGCTTAAGATGTTTACATATTTTAAAATAGGCATGAGCATTCTGAAGGCCATTTACT
Organism: Muscardinus avellanarius; assembly: GCF_963383645.1. Lineage (NCBI taxonomy): Eukaryota > Metazoa > Chordata > Mammalia > Rodentia > Gliridae > Muscardinus > Muscardinus avellanarius. The sequence continues at coordinate 80,443,114 of NC_137794.1, forward strand.
AAATTTGGTTCATTTGGCAGGTGCAGGTGACCTAGGACATGGCAATAGAATAAATCAATGGCTTTTGTTCAGGGCTGGCTCTTATTGCTTGCTCCATGGGGCTGTCTCCTATCATGCAGTCTGTGCTTCTCCAGGATTTCATGAACGATGCTGACCTGCTTCACTATGCAAAGGAATATTAAACGTATTCCTTTAAGGACTATGAAAACTAGGCATAAGCATGAAAACCAGGACCCAGAGACCTGAAATGCTAACCCAAGAACATATTGTAAGCTATAGGTGCTCTAATAAGTACTTTAGCTTCCCACTGGTTACCTTAAAGAATGTGTCTTTCCCTTTGTTAAAACCTATACTACATCTTTGGCTTCCTACCTCCCTAGATTTAGAATGGAGTAAAAAGGTAATTAGAGAAAAATACTGCTGTAATATAAATATGAAATGAAAGATATAGCACCACATGCATATACCCCCAACATCTTCTAAGAAGACATATTCTTTCCGTGTTGTACTCCAGCTTCTTTGCTTCCTTCCTTCACTTTCATTCTATCATCCTCATTGCTTCTCTTGGGGAAGTAGATTTATTCACAGTCACAGAGGAAAGATGTCCCACTCCAAACACTGAGTAGCAAAGCACACATCCTTGCTATGTTTTCTGTGGAACCATGCAGCTGGTCAACAAGAATTAGAGCAAAAAGTAATGGTATTATAAGGCAATACTGGTAGGACATCCAATACAATTTCTCTCCCTGTTGCAGAACCCCTTGTACTATGTCTCAGACTGATGGTCAAATACAGCATAACCATTGACTGGGGAGGGAGCTCACCAATGTTTTTGAGGCATTTGCTTCAGTAGTGAATAGCTAAATATTTCCAATGTTAAGATTCTTCTTCATACAGAAGAAGCACAGGAGCTAAGTAGTTCTGCCTTTTCTTAATTGTTTCTTAACTAAGTAGAAACCCAGTTCTACATTATTCATTTAATGACCTGAATAGAATGTGTTTTGTTGTCTTTAGAATTTTCTCCAAAGTTTCTATTTCTTCTGAAAATCTTATTTGTATGCTAACATTATAGGTTTATTCTAGAGTATTGAATAGAAAAACTTCTCTTCTTCTTCTGTTTTTATAACTATCTAGTATTATTGACAGTAAAAACTATCAAATCCCATTTGTTTTATTATATTTCATCTTCCAATTGCATTAATTAAAACTCCCATTATTTCACTTTTTTGTGCTTTTATTGGTGCATTATAGTCTCACATCATAATGTAAATCATGTTGACAATGACCTGCATGCCGTGCTCTTGGTGCTCCCCCTCTCCATTTCCCTCCCTCCAATATGGAGTACACAGATTGACAATGGTATAAATTCACATGTATGCACATAGTCTATGATAGTATTTTATTAATGAACCTAAGTCTTCCCTTACCCTTACTCTTATATCTCCTCATTGGCTCCCCTGAGGTTTCTCATCATCTGGAGTCTCTCTTGTATTCCAATTATTCCCTATCTTGCACATATTAAAGAAAATATATGATCCTTCACTCTCTGTGATTGGCTGATCTCACTTACAATAATGTTCTCCAGGTCCTTCCATTTTCTTTCAAATGATATAATTTTATTTTTCTTTTTTGATGAATAGAATTCCCACTGGTTACCTTAACGAATGTGTCTTTCCCTTTGTTAAAACCTACACTACATCTTTGGTTTCCTACCTACCTAGATTTAGAATGGAGTAAAAAGGTAATTAGAGAAAAATACTGATGAAATATAAATATATTGGCCATTTGTATCTCCTCTTTTGTGAAATATCTATTCAATTCAGCTGCACATATTTTGATTGGGTTGTTTCTCTATAAAGTGTTTTAAGTTCTTTGTATAGTCTAGATATTAGACCTCTGTAAAGGGGATGGCTGGTAAAGATTTCCCATTCGGTAGGGTTTCTCTTTCGACTCTTGATTTCTTTCATGAGCAAAAACTTTTTAGTTTGATGCCGTCCACTTAATTATTTTTGTTTTAACTTCCTGAGCTTTGAGGGTCTTGTTGAGGACGTTTCTACCTGTTCTTATATGTTGTAGTGTTGAAACTATGCCCTCCTCTATGACCTTCATAAAGTTTACTTTTAGAACCATTCCTCTTTTTATTATAGATCAATACTTTACCTCTACTGTAATTTTTTTCTGATTTTCTAAAGGTTAACTATCCCTTGTCTTTACCATGTTTGCTATTATGAAAGTCCACACAGTTCTGGCCACTAACACATTAGAATTACTTTTTCTAATTTTGTCCTTGAATTCTGTCATTAATTGAATAAGGGACAAAATCAAAATTCACAAAATTCAATTTTCATTTTTATTGGCTTTCTTTAAGGCATTTTTATTCCTATGTACTAAAGATTCACTACTTTTCAATAGTAAATTTTGAGACGGGATGCTGGGAGATAAGATTTATAACAAATGAAATTATAATATTATTAAATAATGTGGTTGCTTTATTCTTTAACCAAAATTATAGTGGCATAACTGAGAATGAATACTATTGAAAGTAATTCAGTAAAGCTCATTTAAGCTTACATAAACTTAAATTCACTTATTTAATCACTTTCACCTAACTGTGTTGCATTTAGGTACCTGAAATTGATTGAAAAAAACCTATGAAAAATATATTACAAATGAATTTAAATTTCTAAAACATTAACTTGTTTATCTTCTTTTTCATCTTTTTCCTTCTTACGTTTGTTTTGTCCAGGGGATTGACTCCAGGGCAGTTTACCACTGAGCTGCATCCCCCACCTTTTTATTTTTTATTTTGAGACAGTGTCTTTCTTAGTTTACTAGACTGGCCTCGAACTTGGGAACCTTCTGTTTCAGCTTCCAGAGTAGCTGGGATTTCAGGCATGTGCCATTGCACCTGGCTAGGTTATGTTTCTTGAGGTTATTTTCAGATATAACATTCTGTCCTAAAAAAAAAAGATTCATTAAATCAGAAGACTACAGAAGAGGTTTCTTAAAACTTGTTTTTGTGAAAAGAGAATTTTTGTATTATATGAAAAAGTTGCTGCTGGAAGTTGTTTCTGTTACTATTAAGTTGGGACATTTTATGGCCATAGATATAAGAATAGAGCTTGTCAGACTTTTTTTTTTTTTCATTAGAAGTGAGAAAACTGTTATACAACTTAGGAAAACCATTACTTAAGAGTATTACATGGAAAAAGGACACAAAGCTTCAAAAGAGTATTTTGAAAGGGTACATCAGTTTCTCCTAAGGATTACTCAGTCACGTTAATTCTAGAGGCAGGTGATCATCTGCTTCTAGAAAATTATGCCTATATTGTACATTTTAAAATTGACCCATAATTCAATAAAAACAGATGTTGCTATGCATGAACCATACCCAGTAATAAATGATAATATTTAAGTACCCAGCATCGTAGGAAATAAGAAAGACAGTGAATGTAGGCCAAAGACCTAGATTGATTTTCTGCTCAACCATTCTATTGCACAGAGGTTCTCAAAGGCTGTTTCCAAGATCTGCAAAGCAGTATCACCAGTAGTTAGAAAAACAAATTCACAGCCCCATGCCAGACAACTGAACCTAAATTTGAGGTGTGAGGTCCAGCATCCTGTGTTTCAGCAGGCCCTCCAGGTAATCCTAATGAGTGCAAGAGTTTGAAAATCAACTCTCTAGCAAATAATCACAATTTCTCTCAAATTCTGGTCAGGATTAATCAATAATTGTAGGGGTACTCTGGAAATTCTGGTAAGAATAAATCAATAATGGTAGGGTACTCTGAAAATATAAGACATTGATCATTTTTTATTAACTACATTAATGCCTGGGTTAATGAAACCTACAGAAAAAATAAATCTGGTGCAAGAATGAGTTGACCTAATAATATGAATACAAAAAAATTGAAAACATCCTATTTCTGCCTCTCCCATTCTCCTTGTTTTATATTTAAGCCATCTTGCACAACTGTGATCTTTAGAATGTATCCTTGGATTTGGGCAAGTATTGAGAGAAGCAAACCTTTTTGCTGTAAGTCATGACAATCTTTGTGAATTAGCTGAAATCGTTTCTACTGTCCTGTTTCAGTGCACTGTGAGGCCAGTGAATGGAGCCCTTGGAGTCCTTGTATGAAGAAAGGAAAAACATGTGGCTTCAAAAGAGGGACTGAAACACGGGTCCGAGAAATAATACAACATCCTTCAGCGAAGGGTAACCTGTGTCCCCCTACAAGTGAGACAAGAAAGTGTACAGTGCAAAGAAGGAAGTGTCAGAAAGGAGAACGAGGTATGATCATACTAACAAAATCTGCTAGTTTGGATCCTCCTAATTTGATGTATGTTTTACTTTATTTCCTAGGGAACATTTGGCAATATCATTTATGTCTAAAGTCCTAACATGAGTATCAAGCAAAGGGTATGTTGACTCTGAATTATAGAATATAGAATATACTTTTTTAAATAGAGCCTTTTTTTTCAGAACTTTACACTGCTATGGAAGTTTGTTAATTGAAGTTCGATGCATACGGCTATACTAAGAACATTTGGGGCATTATCTTTCCTCTTATCTACCTTCCTAGTGCCTGGAAATCTTTTGGGACGTCTCATTAACACAGATCTAATGACATTTGGTACAAGATCATGGCAAAGAGACACTACCATCAACTTACTCCTTTCCTCACTGCCTACAAATCAAAGTAGAGCAATTGAGTAGTAACTTTTTGTAGCCAAACATATATCTTTGGATACCAATTTTACATTTGTATTAAATGACCGTTATTTTTGAGAATAGTACAACCGTTAGCGATATTCTAATCCCAAGTTTATTTTTCACATTACAGTTGTTTTATACACTACATTATAGAATGTCTATGAGTCGATAATGTACACAACTACATTATAGAACCTATTAAATCAGTATTAATTGTGTCAGGATTTCTTTTGAAATCTTATGTGTGTCAAGGATAAAATAAATAATAGGCTGCTTTAGGGTAGATAAAGTCCATTTAGAAGAAACTGTAGTTCTTAATTTAAAATATCATTTCTCATCTTTCAGTACCACTTCCTACAAATATGTTTTATAACTTTAAAAAACTTTGGTAGTTATCTGGTGAGCCTATAAATGATCTTACTTAATTAATTGCCTCTTGAAAGGAGTTGGCTGGCTGTGGAGTTGAACTTCCTTAGCTTATTTCATTTATTCATTCAACATAGTTTTACTGAACTCTTAAGTTTATGGCCATAGCTTGTGCTTAAACTCTAGGGATTTACAACTAAATATAGTACTGACAGAGGGTATTATCTTTGAAAGTATACTTTCAAAGTGGAGGGTTAAGATAGTGAGACATACAATCACAATATTATATAAAAAGGGATTTTATAGATACATGATCTAAGTTCAGTGGGAGCACAGAAAATGACCCTGTGCACACGTGAACATCAGTTATACAAAAAAGAATTTGGATCACCTATGCTTTGCAAAATACTTTTCATCATACCAGAGGAATTGGTAATCATCAGAATGGATAAAATCTTTTGTTGCCATTATAATCAAGTATTAATGTGATAAATTCTCAAAGACATGGGTTAAAGAGTTCTTCAAATTTTTGTAAATGTATAAGAGGTTTTGATTAAAATTTAGTTTCAGGAATGAACACTGGCAAGTGAAAAAGGTTTTTCTGTCATTTGTAACCAATTAATTTTAAACATCTTCAATTTTAGAAGTTGGATTTGGAAGTCAAATATTTCATCACTCTGCTCCCATAACCGTACATTTACTTATGTTTACTAAATTTTCTTAAAATTTAATGACTTACAGGTGGTCTTTGCTCATATTTTCCTGCAAAGATTCTATAATACTATTCAGTATTTGGTATACTTTGCTTTTAAATTTTAAATGGGAAAGGCTTATCTAATAAAAAGTATGATACTAAGTAGATTTTCTTTTACTTAAGAATGCGGTCTTCTAATATATTTTGCTAGCACTTGACTTCAACACTGAAAATGTCAGTTCTTTAAACTAGCGTCTGATAAGATAAATAATGCCATAAGTTATTTGAAATAGTAACCTGTGACATAAGACTTGGCTTAAAATTTCTTTCTGATCTTCTCCCCACCCCCTCTGAGGATACAGTAACATTTTAAAAAGAACTATATACAATAAGAACTACTTAGGTGTTTTATTCTTTTTCAAACTTGATATTACATAGACTAACAAATGGGAAATGCGGATTACTTATAATTAAATTCTAGAACTATTTATACTGTTATTTATCTTCATTCTTCTATGCTATGTTTATACAGAAACTTTTTAAAATAGCCTAGAAACTTAGGGTAGGAAGAAAACTACTTCTTTCTTTATTCATTACTTCTCAAACCTAACAGGTTCCCTAATTTTTTGTTTTGTTTTATTATTATTATTTTTTGTGGTGCTGGGGATGGAACCTAGGGGCAGTCTACCTCCAAGCTACACCCCCAGCCCTATTTTTTATTCTTTATTTTCAAACATGGTCTCACTGAGTTGCAACGGACCTCACTAAGTAGCTGGGGCTGTCCACAAACCGTGATCTTCCCACCTCAGCCTCCCAAATGCTGGGATTACAAGCGTGTGCCACCATGCCTGGACCTAAGTTTTATTTATCAAATATTCTATAGAAACACAAGGAAACCAAATAAGTAATTTTGACTTCTGGCTATCCCAGTATATCAAGCATTACATCAAAACAAAAACTTTATCCAAGTCCTCATCTAATTTATACAATATAGAGATATAATATCTATATGTAATCGATTATATATAAAATATATTGCATACATGTAAAATATCTTAAACATTTAATCATTGTATTTAATTTATAATTTAAGTTGTAATAACCACAAATATACATAGAGGAAGACTATAAGGCCAAATAAAGTAGAAGATGTTAGTTTCTCTTTAATTTCTACATGAGCTAATATTTCTTTCTTTTCTTTCTTTGTTTTTTCTTTCTTTCTTTTTTTTTTTTTTTTTTTTTTTTTTTTTTTGGTGGTACTGGGGTTCCTGGAAACCCTTCTACCTCCAGGCTACACTCCCAGGCTTATTTTTATACTTTTTAATTTGGAAACAGGGTCTCTTAAACCAGCACAGCTGGCTTTGAACCTGCGCGATCCTCCTCTCTCCCCCTCCCAAGCTTGAGGATTACGAGCATGTGCCACCACGCCCTGTGCAATATTTCTTATTTTAATTAGGGTATTTATTAGAAACCTTTAAGTAATTTAGTGGTACTGGGGGTGGAACCCAGAGGCTTTCTACCTTCAGGCTATACTCCCAGAACTTTTTTTTTTTTTTTTTTTTTTTTTGGAAACAGGGTCTCACTAAGTTGCTGAAAGCCTCACTAAGTAGCTGAGGCTGGCTTCGAACAAATGCGATCCTCCTGTCTCAGCCTCCCAAACTCAGGGATTACAAGCGTGCACCACCACACCCGGCTACCTTTAAGTAATTTAAAAGATAGACATGATAAAATAATAAAGACATTATCCTACCATTGAATACATATTATTTGAATTGCTTCTAAATGCTAATAGAATTATAAAAATAAGATTATTTTAGTTTCATAACTTGTACATTTATATATGATAGAAGTAAAGGATGAGGTTTTTATTATAAAATTTAGCCTGAAAGTCCTGAATTTAAATGTACCTATGATCTCTGCCTAAGAAGTTAACAATAGACAGAGGCAGATAACTCATACTTGCAATAGGTATAAAGCATGTGTTCAGGATTTTTTCTGCTATATGGTAATTGCTAAAGACAGAGTCCCAAGGGAAGAATGATAAGATCCAGAAATGGCTTTTCAAAATGTACACAAAGAAGACGTTGAATAGAAAAAAGAAAAAAAAACAGTTTCTAGTAAGAGAATGGGTTATTCCAGGGATGAGATGCTTTTAATGTGTGTGTTGAAAGGACAGGTTGCAAAATTTTTTACACACACATTTGTGTTTACTACCATTTTTCTCATAGTGTTTTCACCATTGAAGTTTACCCTTATTTGTCTAAAAAGATATCTTTTAATTGACCTTAGCTTATTTGCTAACCTTAATTTTTTTTTTTTTTTTTTTTTTTTTTTTGGTGGTACTGGGGATCCTGGAAGCCCTTCTACCTCCGGGCTACACTCCCAGACCTATTTTTATATTTTTATTTGGAAACAGGGTCTCTTAAGCCAGCAAGGCTGGCTTCCATCCTGAGCAATCCTGTCTCCGCCTCCCAAGCGCGGGGATTACAAGCGTGCGCCACCACGCCCGGCATAACCTTAAAATTTTTATTACAATTGTTTCAAGTTTTTTATATCAACTGCATTATGTATTTTAAGTGTCAATACTATTAAATATATTTAAAAGATCATAAAGGGTAAAATATAGAGTAATACCATATTGGCATTTAAACAATTTGTTAAAACAGAAGTAAAGAGATAGAAAGTATGCTTTCAATGATTTTCGATTTGTAATTTTCGACTCTATTGACAGACTGCATGTAACCATCTCAGACAAAGGGAAATTAAACAGATTAGGGGTGTGTGTGTGTGTGTGTGTGTGTGTGTGTGTGTCCTCATTTGATGTAAAAGGGTATCAGTGTGTGATGGAAAAGAATCCATATATTTCTTGTTCATTAGAACACTTCTCTAATTTATTGAAGATAATTTCCTGAAGATGGTTTTTAGGGCAGTTCACAGGAATGGGAAAATTCACTCATGATTAATTCACAAAGAAGATTCTCGTTAATTATAGGTGGTGTGCAATAGGGAGAAGAGTCATGGTTAAAATGCAGTAAGAGTCAACCTTTTTGGTATAAAGATTAGCTGGTATCCTTTCCATCTGGGAAGTAGAAAAGGATTATATTAAGAAATAACTTAATAAAATGTTCAGAGATACTCCAGGGAAGTATAAGTAAGGAAATTATTGTATTATTTGAATATAGTGTAGGTTGCCTTACATGCTTTATCAAAATTAATATATTAAGAAGGGCTAAATGAGTTATGTGTGCATGTATGCCTCTATCATGTACTCCATTAAGGTGTATTATTATAATGAACCAATGCAAAAAAGAAAAAAAAAGAATCTACTAGATATTACATAGAAGAAAAATCTTACATGTTAACTTTTAAATTATCATTAACCATGCCCTCTAACACCAATAGTATAAATATGTGTTCTATTTATTATGAACACTATATGTTAAATTACAGCAAGGTCAAATTTTTAAAATCTAGCAAAAAACATACCTTGAGTCTGTTTTGTTCCTAATTTGCTCCTTTCTTTTTTATCCTTTAGTTTATTTCTTAAATCTTTATAACTATTCCAGTGACTTAGTTGCATTTTGTATAGGGATTATTTATATTAAATAGTAATTTAAAACAGGTTATTTCCAGATATTTCCAGGATAATCAAGAACCAAATAGATGGATTTATTAGCCCAAAACTGTCCCCATTTCGATCACATAGAAGGCCAGCCAGTCTAACGATACTCATCCTGTTTAAACAGTGAAGGATGGGGGCTTTCTGCTCTTTCTCTAAACCTATTAGTATACTAAGCCTTTGACATAGATTAGAGAAATGTCAACTAAGTACAGAGCTGAAATAATAATGGTACTAGAGACTGTGGTTCTTCACTACATTATTATCATCTGCTGATAGTACCAAGAATGAGAAAATCTTGTGTAAACTCAACAATCTTTTTGATCTATTTATTGGACTTATTCAATCCCTACCCAAATGGGTTGCTTATGTGGATTTGAGGGAGGACCACTTGCCACCAATAAAATCCTGCATATCATAGGAAGCCTTGGTAATATGGACAAAATGCTGGAACAGAGAAGAAAATTTTGCTTCTCAATATAAAGGTAACAATCAGGTGTCCGGAAATTTAATATTAATTTAAAATATTCCAGTGCCAAACAAAATATTCAACTATGCTTAAAAACTCAAAAAAGGCAATACATTGCAGTAAGCCACAACCATCATGCTCAGAAATATTCCTTATTTTCTTAGGCAAATTATTTCCTTTTTGGTGGGGGTGAGATTACTTGAGATTGAATCCAGGGGCAAAGCCTCCAAGCTAGATCTCTTGCCCTTTTTGTTTTATTTTATTTTATTTTATTTTGAAACATTATCTCAGTTAAGTTGCGGACGCTCTCTAAATTGCTAAGGCTGGACTCAACTGCAATTCTTTATCTTAGCCTCTCAAGTACTGGGAACTATGAGATCTAATTCCTGTGTTTTGGGCCTCTCACTTCCTTCATTTCCCTTCCTGCCATCTTTCCCAATATGAGTTACTATTCAGCTCCCATCTATGAGATCGACTCTATGCAACTGCATTTTTTGGTCACAAATGGTTAGATATTAACAGTTTCATACTGTTCAACATAATATTTTAGAATTTCATCTTTGAAATTTTTCAAATATAAAAAACAGACCTAGAATGTGGTTGTTACAGATCAAAAGATTACAATTTGTGTGTGCTACAACCTTTTTTTTAAATTAAATGCAGTTTTTGAGGTACTGGGGCTTGAACTCAGAGGCATTCTACCTCCAAGCTATACCCCCAGCCCTATTTTTTATCCTTTATTTTGAAACAGGGTCTCACTAAGTGACAGAGTGCCTCACTAAGTAGTTGAGGCTGGCTATAAACCTGTGATCCTCCTGTCTCAGCCTCCCAGGTACTGGGATTCCAGTCATGCACCACCATGCCTGGCTTTTATTTTTATTTTTTATAATACGTTTTTATTGGTGCATTATAATCTCACATCATAATGTAAATCATGTTGACAGTGACACAATGACATACATGCACAACCTATTTTAAATGTTAAGTTTTTTATATATTTTTATTTATTTCTACCCAGGCTTTACTCCCAGACCTATTTTATATTTTATATTTGGAAACAGGGTCTCTTAAACCAGCGCGGCTGGCTTAGAACCTGCGTGATCCTCCTGTCTCAGCCTCCCAAGCCCGGGGATTACAAGCATGCGGCACCACACCCGGCTAAATGTTAGTTTTTAATAATAGAACAAGTGTCTTTGAAAGAATGAAGATGCTACTAATCTCTAAATATCTCCAGAAAAACACTTTCCACCTTCAAATTCTTGTCAGGCATGTTCACATATGGCTCATTCCTTGTTTTATTTGCCCCTCACCTTAGTATTACATAACTCTTACTTCTTTTTGTTCCCTTCCTATCAACTCCAATTTAATCATTTAAATATCAAGTCAGTTTGCTGGCTCAGTGAATATGTGTCAAAATCTAATATCCACAAAGATTAAAAAAATATATAACCTCAGTGATGGGTCCCAGCCTCTCATAGCTTTCTCTGACATTGACATGTCAATGGCAGAATCTTTGTGAAGATTCTCTATTGCCCAGAGTTGGAGACAAAACCAAAATATGTACCTTTGACCCTCTCCCATGTTACGATGAAAATAAAAGGACTGCAGCCAGCACCTAAATGGACGTGAAAAAAGAATGAAATTGCAGGTATTAGGTTTCTTGTCTTTTATACAATATACAATCCTGTTGTATATTCTTAAACTTCTCGGTGTTAAAATAATAAGCTCTACAGAAAACAAGAAACAATTTATTTCATGCCTTATGATACTAGCTATAATTTTTAAAATCTCAACCAGCAGTTATTACCTCTGTATAATTAAGTTTATATCATTCCATTTTGTAGGTTCACTAAGATTTGAGAGATATTAATGGTGGTCAAAATGCTTTATTAATGGTGAGAAATAGTTGCTACTATTATTCATACAGTCCCTTTCTTGCTATGATGGTAGAAAAGTTATTTGTAGGCTTCTCTATGGTATTGACATATCTCTGCAAAAATGCTTGTAAGTAGTGAGCTTTGCAAATGCCTATATACTTTATCTATATCTACTATCTCTCTCTCTTTCTCTCTGTGATATTTATAAATATCTAATGCTTTCTATATTTTATGTCTTTAACATAACATATACTGGTCAGGTTATTGAACAGAACACTAGTTGTGCTCTACAAAGCACTCTTCAGCCCATAAACAAATCATCATCTTGCCAATGTTAAGATACTGTGCATGAGGGCTGTTTTCATTGGCTTTTGCTGTGTAACAAATAACCTTGAGACAGAGGCTTAAAACAACAACCATTTATTTAACAATCTGGCTGGGCAATTTTTGTTGATGTCCACTGGGCAATTCTGATTTCAGTGGGGTCCCTTCACATAGTTGGATGGCTGAGAACTGAAAAAACTGGACCAGATTTCTATCATTATCAATATGGTGAGGGAATCGGCAGGGTTTCAACTCAGGGAACAGAAGTGGTTCTTATTGAGACTTTTCTTAGAACTGCCATATTTTTTTTTCTTTTACAACTTTTTGTAGCTCATGCTATTCACAAAACTAGTCCTGATTCAAGAGATAAATAATAGGTTGCTATTGTGAATTGTGCAGCTATAAACATAGATATGTATGTTTCACTATAGTATTCTATCCAACCTAAATATTCATCAATAGATGAATAGATGAAGAAAATGTTGTATATATACACAATGTTATTTTACTCAGGCATCAAAAGAACACAATTATGTCATTTACAGGAAAATGGATGGAATTAGAGAATATTATGCTAAACAAAACCAGCCAGTCTCTAAAAGTCAGTAATTGTATGTTTTCTCTTATAGGTCAAAGCTAGTGAGAGAGACCAGTAGAATAGTGGAAAGGGGATGGAGAAGGGAAGTGATTAGGGGAAAAATGAAGCTTGAGAAAGAAAACAGTTCAAATAATGCTATGTACATATACGAAGATTTCACTACCAATCTCACTAACATGTATGGGGGGTCCAGAGGAAAACAAATCAAATGCTGTGTGTATATATGTATCGCTTTCAAACAAACCAGCATGTAAAATGCACTAATGAAAGTATATTTAAAAATGAAAAAGAAATAGGCTGCACCTTTGGGCAGAAGAAGCCTCAAAATTACTTTGTAAGGTGCTCTACATGCTCATGGAGTAGGGGAGAATTGCAAACATTTTTGTAATCAATATTCCAGAAAGTTTTCCTCTTACTTGCAGTTAGATGAATGTGATTGTTTAATCCTTCAACAGCCTCTTATTGTCTGAGTTACAAAGTGAGGCCAAGATACATTCATATACTCAACAACAATTTTTAAGGTACTAGATGTATGCTAGGCACTCTAAGGTAATGAGGAAGTAGCAATGAACAAAAAAACAAAATTCCTTTCCTCATGGGTCTTATATTCTAGAGGTTAATATTATGGTTTATATTATTACACAAAATAATGGCCACTAATGATCAACTCGTAGCAAATACCTATATTGACAATTTTCATCTTCAGATTAGTAACACCAGTAGCTGCAGTCTTCAATACTAACACATTTTGCTAACACATTTATAGACATTTGTATATGTTGGCAGAAATAAAATGTTTCTGCCTATGTTTTGTTTTGGTCTCAAGACAAATATATGCATTTTTCCAGTGACCACCATGCTGATGTGCTACTACATGTTTGTAAGATGGCTAAGTAGGGTTAAAGGTACAGCTTGTGGCTGTGGAACAGAGCTGAGTTAACAGGGCCTTTGGAGAAATGACCCCAAGGCCTTGGCTACATTCACAGCCTGTTCTGGCCAACAGAAATCCCTGCCAATTAGGAGGGTTCCCTGGAGAGAGACTCCGGAGAGCATCAGCATAAATTTAAATTCTGGACCCCCAAATATGGTTTCCAAAAGGGCTTTCTAGCCCTTTGCTAATTACAAAGTAAACATTTCTCAGCAAAAAGACACTTCCTCCTTTCATTCTCCTGTCCTCCTTCCCACATCCCTAACACAATCACTTCTTGAAACTGCTGGTGTTGCTGAAACTTCTTTGGCACAGGAGAGACCCACATTTTGAAGACACAAAAGAATTATTCTTATCTCTACTTATCTATTCAATCAACTTCATAGAAAGCGTTACAGGTTAACTTTGTAGGCACTCTATAGTCTGACAAAGGACCGAATACATTGTTCTTAGGCCTCCCAAGAGGTGTGACCAAGCAAATACAACCCAGTTACAAGTGCCCAATATCATTGGGTCTATCCCTTCTTTCTCTTTGTTTATTGGTCTCTTATTTCCGCTGCATAGTCTTTCTCCATTTAGAGAAAATCTGGGTCTGAGTAGTCCTAGTCTACATCCACACTGCCATCAATGTAAAATAACAGCATTCTCTCTCTCTCTCTTTCAAAGTTCATTAATCCACCTACTTGAGAAGATTGTAATTGACCCTCCTTAGGTCAAATGCTTATTTACCACTTGAATCAATCTCTGTAGAGGTAACTTAGTACAGTAATTGGTTTACCTAGGTCACATGCCTGTAACTAAAGCCAGGGACAGATAGGCTATTGTGAGTGATGGTTCTGATCAGAAATAAGGACATAAGTACAAACAAAGAAACTAAAATTTTACCTCATATATGCTTTCTACACTATAATCTCTGTCCAATGTTAATTACTGAAAAATAATTTAAGCGCACACAATAGTATCCCAAGTGTTTTCAATCTAATTCAGACTAGACATGCAAGTCCAACATAATGATAATAACATTTTCATTCAACTAATTTTCTAGTTTCTCTGGATTTTTTAGAAACATTTTTATAGGCACAAACTGGCTTTAACTGAATGTAAAAATAATTCATTATTTCCATGAATTGTTTCTGGGGCTGATTTGTGCAGCCTTTAAGTCATGTCCAGCTCCATTTCTAACTACTGAGTGTTCCGTGTGAAATGCACCAGTGTGGATAATGAACTTTCACTTGATTATGCACTAGGCCACTGGAACTTTAAGACTGACTCAATCCTAATTACTGAACTCTCGTGTTTATATTATACATAGACCAAAAGGTCATAACTCTGGCCTCTGTGAGCCCAGGCTGCCATCATTGAAAAATATGCCTTATAAAGAGTTTTGTTTATTTGTTTCTACTAGAAGAGCCTGTTTTTTCTCTTTTTTTTCCTCAAGAATCATATTTAAGAGTTTCTTGTCAAAGTCCAATTATATTTTATATGTCAAGACAAACATGGATATTTTAAAATAAGATACTCCTTTTACATAAACTCTAGTATCTGGAGAAACAATAATACTTTTTGCTATCTTGAATAATATCACATCTTATGCAAGGAAATAATGCACTAAATTCATACTTGGGAAGTATGGGTAATTGCTAATTCCGAAAATAAAGCAGATACAGAAAATATGTGCCAACTTAGGGTTAGCAGTTATTGTCTAACTTAACCTATGAGCAAAAAGTGTTGTCCTAGTTGGCACAAATAAGTGTGTGTGTGTGTGTGTGTGTGTGTGTGTGTGTGTGTGTGTGTTTCGGTGCTGAGGATAGAACCCAGGGGCCTTCTACCTCTGGGCTACACTCCCAGACCTATTTTATATTTTATTTGGAAAAAAAGTCTCACTAAATAGCTGAGGCTGCCTTTGAACCTGCCCAATCCTCCTGTCTCAGCCTCCCATGTACTGGGATTACAAGCATGTGCCACCACGCCCAGCTTAACATTTTTTCATAGTGAAATTAGTAAAATTCTTACTAGATTACTATTTTATGTAATAAGTATATATTATAGTGAAATATTCCTCAGAATAATAAGTACACATTGTAAACATCTGATATACATCTCTGATAAATATCTGATATCCGTTCTCTGACAAACACCAGAAATCAGAGATTTTGGTTTATTTAAATTTTGCCTTGTTTCAGCAGCTAAGATACTATTTACTAAAATATTTTATGAGAAACCCTGTCATGAATTCATCATTTGTATTATTTGTCAAATTTTATTTTGAAATGTTTAAGAGAAGGGTGATTTAGTATTTAACTTTGCTCCCTTGGCCCTAGGGCTTCCTACCATATTATATTCCATCAGTGTCTCTCCTCTTCTCATCCTCCCATCTGTGCTCATTTCTTCAATTTTAA
Organism: Muscardinus avellanarius; assembly: GCF_963383645.1. Classification (NCBI taxonomy): domain Eukaryota; kingdom Metazoa; phylum Chordata; class Mammalia; order Rodentia; family Gliridae; genus Muscardinus; species Muscardinus avellanarius. The sequence continues at coordinate 80,459,102 of NC_137794.1, forward strand.
ATAAAAATCATTTGCTCACTGAACAACTATTTCTTCTCATATGCTCAATCTTCAAAAAAATAAAATTTAATATTCACAAGATCAGCCTAAAAAACACACAAAAAATACAGAAGTGGTATCTAAACCAGAACCATCTCAAATCAACTATGGTTTTGTTGTTTTATTTGTCTCATTGTTTTGTTATCACAAAAGCTTTACTTATTAATATTGGTAATGGTATATGTACTTTTGTAAAAACTCAAAAAATTAGAGGATAAAAAAATAAAAAAATAATAATCTCACTCTGCCTTGGTCTAGTCCCATCCCCTAAAAAAAGCTATGTAAAATTGTATTTCCATATTATTCTTCTGCCCATAAGAATATACAAATATAAAACAATTTCATAGTGACTTAATATTTTATTTTATTTTTTTGTGGTACTGGGCATGGAACCCAGGGGCCTTCTACCTCCAGGCTATACTCCCAGACCTATTTAATATTTTATTTGGAAACAGGGTCTCTTAAGCCAGCTGAGGTTGGCTTCAAACCTGCACAATCCTCCTGTCTCAGCCTCCCAAGCGTGGGGATTACAAGCATGCGCCACCATGCCCGGCAATATTTTATTTTAAAAGTGAATTTGGTTTATTCTTTTTATGTCTATAAAGAAAAGAAATTGTGCATCCTAATACTTCAATTGGGAGTGTATGTGTCACTTCTTAATCTACATATCATGGACAGCTTTCCAATTCATCCTTTTAGAAGCAGCAAGATGTTACATTCTATGAATAACATATAATTTATTCAACTATTCTGCTATTGATGGACAATAAACTTGCTTCTGGTTTTTTCTGTTATTACTACAGCAAAAATCTTTTTCAGGTCAATGAACTGATACATTTAGTTTCTATCAGAAGTAATGGAGGCAATACATCATAATATAATATTGTATTTAGTATTATCACAGTATTTAAAACACAGACTTTGAGCCAGGCTTGGTGGTGCAGGCTTGTAATTATGTGCTCAAAATGGTGTGATTTGCTAATAGTATAATTTACACTAGTGTAACAGGCACACTAGTGTATATTGCTTGTGTGCACTTATGATGATCCACATATACATATAAGGAATATACATCTTGCCCATATCTTTCATAAATTCACTTCTACCTTTGGTGCTATAATTAAAAACCCTCATATTAGAACTAATTAATTATATTTTAGATTTTCTCTTCTTGAATAGTAGAAGTAATATATGAGAGATCAGAATAAGTTAAAAGGTACCTTAGAGATGTGTTGCTCTTTTTTTCATAACAAAAAACACTGAAGAGTGACTTTGCTTAAATGATCTTATAACAAGACTAGTAATGATAGAGAAAAAAGAATCCTAGTGCATTACAGTTTCTACTATATCATGCTGCCTTATGGACAAAGAATTCTGTGTAATATTATTTCCACGAACTATGTTGTTGTTGTTCATTCAATGTGCAGAGAAACCCAGTTATTTAATAGTTGATCACTCTACGCATTTGCCTCTTTCTCCTTTTTTCAATCAATTCTTATCAGCCCTATTTTTAATTTTAACTAGCACTATGACTAAGTTGCACTTACCCTTTATATATCCTACTTTCCTCATCTGTAAAACAGTAACAGTAACCACCCACCCCACATGGTAGTGAGGAGTGACAAGTGTGCGTGACAAGCGAAGAGTGATGTAATTGTGTATTTATTGGGTACATTATGAGGATTTTATATATATTCTACATATATATGATCAACCTTATTTTTAGACAGCAAAGGGAGCCACCTCCTTGCACTCCTTCCACTACTAAAATGAAAAATTCTCCCTCCAATGAAATGATCTTCTAACAGTTTGTTCGTCAGTTCCTACTACCGGGGGTGGCTTGGGGCCAGGTATTCTGGAAAGTAGATCTGAAAATTAAGCTAAGAGAATTCTCCTTGGACAGGTGGTCTGGAGAGGGGTACTAAACAGATGGGAATGATAACAACAAAAAATAATAATCAGAAGGCAAGTAGTAGGTATCTTATAGGATTAAGAAGAGCCTTTTATTTAAAAAAATTATGGGTGCGCTGTTATTGTACAAAATGATTAGATTCATAGTGATACATTTATATATGCACATAGCATAATTTGGTCTGTTTTACTCTCCATACGTAAGAGGAGCCTGCGTGCGTGCGTGCGTGTGTGTGTGCATGTGTTGTACTGGAGATTGAATCCAGGGGTGTTCTACCTCAGAGCTATACCTCGGGACTATACCCCCAGGCCTTTTTATATTTTTGGTTTTGAACCAGGGTTTTGCTAGGTTCCTGAGAGTCTAGTAATGCGACTGAGGCTACCCTCAACCCTACAATCCTCAGCCTCCAAGTACTGGGATTACAGGTGCCACCACGGCCAGCTAAGAGGAGCCTTTTAATGGACATTTTACTGTTCTGCTCCTGGTAATAGATTGCTTGGTTATAAGCATATTCATACAAAGTGATATTTTAAAAATTAATTTAAAAATGGGTTTATTTTATTGGCACATTATAGTCTCACATCATAATGTAGATCATGTCGACAATGGCATACATTCACAAATTATGCTAAGTGAAATAAGCTAGTCACAAAAAGAAAATATAGTATGATTCCACTTATATGAGGTACCAAGTACCTCAAGGTAGCAAATTCATGAAATAGGAAGTAGAGTGGTAGATGGCAGGAAGAGCGTTTCAGTGTGACAAGATGAAGAGCTCTGAAAATGGATGGTGGTGGTAGTTACATAGCAAGTGAATGTGTTTGTGTTTGCAATGCCACTAAACTGTACACTTAGAAATGGTTTAGACTCTTGTGTGTATTTTACCCCAATTTAAAAAAAAAGAGAGAGACAAAATAAGTTCCAATCTACCAATAGCTTTGTGCTGGAGAACTCTATTTGAAACCCACTGGACAATGTGATTTTCAAAATCTTTTATGTTTTTATTTATGATAAGATCTAAATTTAACACTCCTATGTACTTTCTGCTACATAAAAACATGGTATTTTTCTTACGAAAATTAAATCTTGGGAAGGGAAAATGTGTCAGTGTGCTTTCTGAGCATCCTATACGTGTTATTTCAGAGGTCTTAGAGTCTAATATTCTATCACTATCAGATCTTAGAGGGTGGCAGGAAATAGCCTTGAAAACTAGCTTTTATGATATACTAATATACTAGGCTTTGCATTTGTTTTTTCATTTTGTGTTCATTTATACAAGCTTATGCAAATAGCCCTTCCATGTTTGTCATCTAAAGGAGTAAAACCATAGAATCCAGAGATAAAATTTTGTGACATTCCTAATACATATGTTGATACACAACCTTATTTTGCAGGAATGTTTGAGGTTTGGCACTGTATCATTTTGAACACCTCCTGTTATTTGTTCCAGGTGATTTCCTGGCAAAATGCTCTTTTCAGGATTTCCATCATTTGTTCCTCCTTTTTTTGATTGCTAAATACATAATCTAAAACATTAGGTTGCAAACTGGCCTTAAATTGGCTAGGACCTTAGGAAACTATTCTGAACACTTTTTATATAAACTCTAAGGAGGTCAAATTTTAGAAAGATCTCAGCTGCTGGACTTGGATCCCATGAGCCACTAACCATTTATAATTAATATTAGTAAGTGGTAGATGACAAATGTTTATTGCTTAACTAAAACTGTGTGTGCAATACTAAATATTTCATAAAGTTAGTTTGGTACCAAAGGAATATATATATATATATATATATATATATATATATATATATATATAAATATTAAAAGAATAAACTAGCAGCATATGGTCCAGAATCCTCTAACTTCAAACATAAAACTTTCTACAGGAAACAATTTTTATTTTATCATATTCAGCAATGGATGGCTAAAAAACTCTAATACCTTAAACTAAAAGTGCCTGTTTTATATGCCTACATTTCTCTAGAAAAGAAGCTAATAAAACATTTTATATGCAGATATGTGTGTATGTGTGTGTATATGCAGATATGCATGTACGTGTATGTATACGCAATAACACATTCATGAAAATAGCATTCACACAGACACACACACACACACACACACACACACACACACATACACACTTACTGACCTCAAAGTTTGAAACAAAATTGTTTAAGATATACAGTTTGCTGGGTATGGTGGCACACGCTTGTAATCCCCGCACTTGGGAGGCGGAGACAGGAGGATCGCGCAGGTTCAAAGCCAGTCACACTGGCTTGAGACCCTGTTTCCAAATTTAAAAAAAGTATAAAATAGGTCTGAGAGTGTAGCCTGGAGGTAGAAAGGTTTCCAGGAACCCCAGTACCTCCAAAAAAAAAAACTAAGATAAACAATTTTTATGACCAAAATTTTCAAAAACAATACATCAATTCTGAGTAAATTTAAATACTGATGTTACATTGAGTCTTAATAATAAAACATTCGACAGGAATGCATTTACCTCTGGACAATATACAGTTACAATACATCAGTTTGTTTATCTGGTTATATAACTCTGGGAACATGATAAGGTGCTTAAAATAGTAATGAAACCTCCAGCTATATAAGAGAAATAAAATGGACTTTATTCTCAGAACATGGACTCGAAAACATCTTACAAAAAAACCACAAAAAAGAAGAAAGTAATGTGCTTGGGTTATGTGCCTTTATGCAACTTAGATCTATTATAACTTACATCCATTAACTGTAACTACCTCTCCTAACATAGGTTCTTTCCAATTGGGCTGTGATTTAATAATATTATTTATTTAAACCTTGACAGTTTTACATAATTACCTTATTTAGTCCTTTAAATATTTCAGGAATGTATGTATTTTGTTACCAACTTCATTTTGACAGATGAGGATACAAAGCTTTAAGTGTAAGTAGTAAAAACACAAAAGTTGTGGAAACATGATTCACATCCAGACCAGACTCCAAGTCAAGTAAGATTTCAAGTAAATGAGGATAAAGATCACCCAAAACTACCTCAAGAGTGTCAGCTGATGAGTGAGTCAGAGCCATGATTAGAACCTGGGTCTTTTGACTGTTATCTAACATCTTTTCACTCTGTCTCCTGCCATACGTTGCCACGTGGTCAAGATGACCATTTTTCCCCCCTGTTTTCCCTTTTCTAATTATACCTACACATGAGACTTGGCTTTAGCCATTATTTCTTATTGCTGTCATTGTTGCTACTGCTGATAAAATTGAAAACATTCTATTCCTACCACTGAATCTGCTTAGTCTTTCTGTTTTACAACTGCTCTGTTGTTCAAAGAACAAACTTGAACTTAAAAAAATTGGCGAATGATTCCCCTTTTGCTTCAAATTGCACTGATGTTTAAAAGCCAAATAGTTTCATAAAAATTGCCAACATCATAGTCAAATGCAGTAAGTGGTTATGTTAGCAGTATCGTGTTGTCTAAACAGAGACACTGTCGGTCAATAAAGTCAGTGACCTTCAGCCTCTAAGTGCTTTGTGTACTTTTCACAGGGCTATGTTTAAATATGAAGCCTAATAAAGATCCTCATTTGGCTTTTTAAAAGATTAGTAAGGTTAATACTGCATCCAGCTACTATCAAATAACACTAAAGACAAAGTAAAACTAAGAATGTGTTTCAAAAGTTTGGATTTTCTACTAAATTTATGAAGCACATATGGACTCCTAAATGTTATATGAATGAGTGGTCATGCCTGACACAGAGCTAAGTTCCCAGCCCAAAAGGCTTCTCAGTGTGAAGCAAGCTGCAAGTGGGTAGGGTTCCAAGAGAACACATAATGTGTGTGTGCAAGCAGATGCAGCATGACTTGGGTTGTTCTTTGGGAATGCATGACTACATGGAAAAATCACATGCTGCTCTCTGTTGCTGCAGACATCTGCTGAAGGCATGTGAGATGGAGGTTTGGAATATGCTGCAAAATTTATCTCAGAGTACTGTAGCTTAATCTTAGGAGCAAGAAAAACTGGCAGTGACAGAAAGTTTCATTCTAACATAATAATTACAAAGTGTGCTCATTCATGTAGGCAGACGCATTAAGCTATTTATTTGCAAAAGTCTTTTTTTTTTTCTCTACTAGTATTATTTGCTATCTACTTATGGCCTTTGGCTGAGGTTGTCAAAGATCAGTCCATTTCTAATAGCATGTATGTTTGTGGTACCTTGCTTTAGGGAAGGATTAAAATTTTAAAGAGGCTTTTAAATGCTCTTAAGACATGAAATTGAGCTCACAAAATAAGCTTAGTAGCAAATTAGTCAGAAACACATGGATATGTTTCCTTTAAATTAGATACAGATTTTCGGAATTAAGATGTGGTTAAAAACCCACTAGTAGTCTATTAAGCTTTCTTAACCACTTGAAACATAATTAGAGATTTGCAAATTCAAGGTTGGCCTAATGGAAATAAGAACAAATTTGTGGTTGCCATTTTGACATTGCCTATGTATTTTTTTATAAATACTATGTTTTATCTAGTTTTGAAGTGCTAGCTATGCTTCCATTTGAAGACTGAGAGCTGCAAAGAAAGCAAAATTGAAGGCAGAATGTCAGGAAGTCAGGGCATTAGACACATCAAGAAATCGCTTCTGCTCTAGACTATTTTTCGGTGCCACTGTCCTATGGGAAGAAGAGGCCCATAGCTTTTCATTTGGCCTCGCCGCCACCATATTCTCTAGTGCCATTAGAATGGGCCTCTTCTTGCTCCAGGTTCCCTCGTTTACGTATATATGTGCCATATAGGTACATAAGAATTTAAAGCAATATGTGTGGAATCATAGACCTGGAGACACAGTGACCAACACACAAAATATTCAACACTAGCCTCCTCCTCTCACTTGCAATAATTCATTTGTCCTCTAACATATACATTTTTACAAAATAAATTATTTATTGACTCCTCTGTTTTCTCCCAGATTTTTATCAATCTTGTCTTTGCCTATGTGTTTTTTATAGTTTAGATTTATTTTAATACTTTTACTGGTGCGTTGTAGTCTTCATCATAATATAGTTCGCTGCGATAGTGACATCCATGCACACCACATTTAATTAGCTTTCCCCCAGCCCCCTCCCTATTCCCTCCTATCCCCATACAGGATATGGAGATTGGTGTTTGTAATTGTACATCTATAAATTAACAAAATAAGACAACTATCAGAGAATTTCCCAAACATTTGTTTTATTTTGTTCATTTGTTTAACTTAGAAAATAAGAGTCCCCTTAGTTGCTTGTTTCAGGAAAATATGCACTTTTCCGAATATTAAAAACCCAGAAAATCCAAAGAAATAAGACCTTTGCTAGCCTGGATTACAGAGTGCATTTGAAAGGCAAACACTTATGCTGCCTCCTTCAATTGCATATGATTCGTCAATCATTGCCAAATGGGAGTTGGCAGCTTCAGGTACCAAATAATACTATCTGGTGACTTTGACTTTTTGTCATAAATGAGTATTAATTGCCAGAAAACTTTCTACTCTTGGTCATTTAGGCACCTTTAAAAACAGTTGTTTAAAATGTGTAAAAAATCCTTTTTCTCCCTGATAATACAGCAAATGTCAATTATAGCACAATTGTCTCCTCTAAATCATGCATTCCAAATTCTTGAACTTTAGCTGGTTTTGTTATTACCCAAGCTGATTTATACACTCTGGACTGATCTCACTCTAAAATCTGGTAAGAAAAGGTCCAGTATCAAATCTATATATTCTTAAAGAATATGTTTTTAAAGACTGGTTCAAAAAATTTCTAGTATTTGTAAGTGGGGACACATTACATTGGATAAAGATAAGGTTAAACAAAATCTAAGATTCATCTTATACTGTTTTCTTATAGGCATTATGCATTTATCATAAAAATCACTATTATTTTAAAATACTTACAAAGTATTCATCTGAAAATGATACACTGCTGGATAGTCTGTAATGTTAAACAGATCCAGGCATAAGGACAAAAGCAAATTCCAGAGTATTTTCTGCACCATGAAACCCCCATAAAAAGAGGTTTGTGACCCCAATTTTACCTTAACATTGTCTTCAGCATTTCATATTTAATTATAGTAGATTACTCACAAATATAATAAATATAGATTTATGAGATACTTTAATGTTCTTAAAACAAATGAAAACCACCCAAGAGGAACCTCACCAAACCTGAGGTTGTCCAGATTGCATTGGCTGAGATTAAGTGGACGATCATTCATCTGCAAGGGTCATGCAATTAATCTCAGAGTGGGAGTTAGGGCAATGACTAAGCAGAAAAGGAAGTCTGAGTACAAGTTCTTAACAAAAGGGGTGGGAGCTCTAACATCAAGGAGCTTATTTTCTTTTTTTTGTGACTAAACCTAAAATACTCCTTAGTATTGATTTTTTTGGTTCCTAAATTATCATTTAAATCAGCAATTTTTCATATGGTCTACTTTGGTATGGTCAAACAGATATGAGTAATGTGCTTCTGATAGAGCACCATAGGGCTGGGGGGAGGGTGCCCGTCTGAAATTCTAGTACTTAGGACTCTGAGGCAGGAGGATCACAGGTTCGGAAACAGCCTTAGCAATCTAACAAGCAAGATTTTGAACAATCTAGAAAGACCCTGTTTCAAAACAAAATTTAATAAAAGCTGGCTATGGGAAGTAGCATACTCCTAGGTTCAATCCCCAGGACAACACACACTCACACACACACACACACACACACACACCCATGCACACACACATACACACACTAAAAAAAAAGCATCGTGGGTTTCAGTGTCTAGGATAAAAAAGAAAGCACTTCATCTTGTATGTCCCCAAGATAATAATTTAGGATGGATTATGACAATCCAGTATTTAGACAATGAAAAAGCTCAAGATATGCTTTCTGAAAGAAATATTCAACTTGAGGGTTTGTATATTATTAATTAAATTTCAAAATTATCATTTAGTTCAGGTGATACCTGTTTCCAAAAAAAAAAAAAGTTTGGCCATCATTCCTGCAACTGAATCATTATACTCTTTATAATTCTTATAGTCTCTATATGGCTGCAGTAAATTTTTATTTCCAGTAAATACCACCTGTTTTTCTCATCATATCAAGATTCTCAGACTTTACATTGTTAGCCGAAAATTATTTTGAACTTGGTTCTTTCTTGCTGGTAGGACCTTCCTCTAACTAGAGAGGAAGAATGACCCAAGAATGGCCTGCCTGTGGGGTTTTTAATGTAATGTGCCATGGCTCATGGCTAATGAAACGGCTAAGTCTAAAGCTAACATTGATTTTCCCACTGGGTATTTTTCTCAGTCCTTGGGAATTTAAAAGAATAACAAATAACCAACAAATCATCAAAAACTATAACATGTTACCCAATTCCTGGGTAAAAGCCAACGAGACTAAAATCTGCTTAAATGTCGCAAATGTGAATTCCCAGTCTTTAAAGCTGCCAAATTGTACCAAATGCTCACCAGTGGCAGGTCCACATCTCCGCTGCACAGAAGAGGTACATTTATCTGGTCGCCATCAACTGGGAGGGTCCACCTCCTTGAACTCAGCTGACCATGCACACAGGCAGGAACATTGTGCTCCACCCTGGGAGGGCAGAGGGTCATGCCCCATCAGGTAAACAGCATGAATGTAAACACTGTCGGGAATAAGATTTGAGGTTGGCACCAAGTACCCCATGCCAGTGGTAAGTGCTGATCACAAGAACTTAAGTCTGTATTGTTAGAATAAAATGTGAGCAGAGTATGTCACGTCCTACAGAAGTAGTCAAAATAGTGACACCTAAAATGGTGAGACAAGAATTAAAGTTTTTAAAAATGGCAATTGAAATTAGTGTCCACTTTCTCTCGTTTTTATAACATGAGTGAAAAAGATGAAAGGGTTGCAAGAAGTCAACCTTTAGTCTTACGCATGTGATTGTTTTTCCTCAAAAGTCCATTTTAAGTGCGGTCGACAGAAGGGAGTTGGGAGAGAGCCAAAGAGTGGACTTACACAGTTTTGTTTTTGTTATTGGAGTTTTGTTGCTGTGTTTTCAAAAGGGGAATGGTAAAAGAGCTTTTTATCATGTTAATATTAGCCTCATAATCTGTGGACCACAGTCCTGCTTTGATCCATTTCTATTTTAGAAATGAGTGTGAAATGAGCCTACTGCTCACTGGGTATTAATAGCTTCACTTGGCTACATGTCTGTGGCTGTGCATTCTCTGAGATGGCTAATTATCATGAGTTAAAATACTGAAATTTTAACTAAATTTTATTGTATATATTTTTAAATAGTACATTATATATTGTAGTTGGCAGAAAAAACATTTTATATTATTTGGGCTGAACTATATCTATCTCATAATATCACTGACAACTTTGATATTTTCTAAGTTCCATACAGAAGCTTCTTAATTAATGAACTCAGAATTTATATCTTAAAGCAGCTTTAAGATGAGTTCTACTTGTTTCATAATCATAAAAATTCAAATGATTAATTCGGGGCAAACAAGTTTTAGGTATCTCTTCCAGGGTTTTTCTAAAATAATTGGGAATCTGACAAAAATATTTTCCATGAGATAAATATGTTTTGTAGTAATTCAAAATAAATACAATTTTCAAAGAAAAAAATACTGGGCTGAGCCAGCATGATATACATTTATCGTGGTGAACGTTTGTGAATTAAATCAATAAAATAGGTGGTTATTTAAAATACATATTCTTCTAGATCTCTACTAGATTTTTTTCATATTACACTTCAAAAGTATAAAATTATTGTAGAGAAAGGAGCATCTGTGTCTTTTCACATTTAACTTTTCTTGATTATTTCTAGGAAGGCAGACTAAACATGCAGCTCTGACATAACGCAGCATCCTGTGCTGATTTCTGGCTAACTCAGAAGCCTTCACCAGCTTTTTAAAAAAAAATCTGAAAAGGGCAAAACTTTCTAATCTCATGAGGTTCTGATACAAAGAACTAAATTAGTGTACACTGAGACTAGTGAAAACACTAGGATAAATTCCCCAAAGTTCTGTAACCACACTGGTATGGGCAATGGAGGAAGGCATACTTTAATTCTTAAAGACTCCCTGTTTTCACATTCTTTCATTTGTCTTAATGCTGATTTTGCAGTTGATATAGTCCAGATGAATTTCTTCTTAATTAGAATTCTTCACAAATTGACATGAAAATATACCAGCCATATAGGAAAGATAAGGTAGATAGTACCCAATATATGACACTACTTTGTTCATAATTTACCTAATACTTAATCAGATCGTTTTTTAGGTAAAGAAAATGCTTGCTTCTCATAAGAATCAGATTGAAGATAGAGGGATGAACTGGTAATAAAAATGGTATATTTTATTTCTGATATTTAGCTGCCTTTGATTTATTTCACAATGATCAATAAATTCCATTTCTGCCAGGCATAGTGGTACATGTTTATAATCCCAGCATTCAGGAGGCTGAGATAGGAGGATTTCAGATTCATTGTCAGCCTCAGCTACTTAGTGAGGCCCTCTGCAACTTAGAGAAACCCTGCTCCAAAATAAAGAATTAAAAAGAGGGTTGGGATGTAGCGTGGAGGTAGAATACCCTGGATTCCATCCCCAGTACCACAATAAATAAACAAACAAACAAATAAACAAATAAATTCTATTACTCCAAATCTGCCAGAACAAAGTTTCCAGAAAGAAAATTAAGTTTCTTCTGTTCCAAAAGTCTGTATGGATAAATTAGTGCTGTTCATAACCAAGATGATCTCATTCAGTTTTCCTTCAAATATCTGAGTGGCCTTTGAAACTGCTGAGGGCATATGTAAACTGAAATATGAGAAAACAATTATAAAGTTGGGCTTCTGTTAGTTTTCTATTGCAGTCATAGATTATCAAAAATGTGTTTCTTAAATAACACAAGTTTATTATCTTACAGTTCTGCAAATTAGAACTCTGACACAATTTCACTAGGCTAAAATCAATATGTCAGCAAGGTTGCTTCTTGCCGCTGGCCCTTCAGAGGACCTTGTCTTTTCCATACTTTGGAGGCTTCCCACGTTTCCATGGACCATGACCTTTTCCTTCCATCTTCAAAGTCAGAAATGGAAAGCTGAGTTTCACATGGCACCATTCTGACCCATTCTTTTTACTCTTCTTTCACTTTTAAAGATATGTAATTTCTTAGAGCAACCTGGATAACCCTAGATAATCTTCCATCTCAAGGTCAGTCAATTAGCAACCTTAATTCCATCTGCAACCTTAATTCTCACTTTTCATGCAAAGTAACATATTCATCATCAGTTACTGGGCTTAGAATATGGACATTCTTATAAAAATAGGTCTGAGTGCATATCCTAGAGGTAGAAAGCCCCTGGGTTTCATCCCCAGTACCACACACACAAGAAAAAAAGAATATGGATATCCTTGGGAGGCTATTATCCTATACAGGCTCTTATTATCCTAGAGAAATGCTTTAGAAAAACAAGTTGTGCTTCTTAGAAATGGGAAGGGCTTCAATTTGCGTAATACTTTCTTACTAAGCCCTAGATGAATGGTCACCAAGCCAAGGACAAACATTAACTGGTCTTATGATTTGGATATAGAATTGGAAAAGCTAGTGTATTGGCCATGCAAAAATGTACAGAGGTGAAATAACTGAATTATGAAGATTCTAATTTCATCAGTGGATAAATTCACTGATGGATTAATAATCTGAATGGATTTTTTAGTGTGTTCCTGGGGTGTGGCTTGAGGACTATATATATTCACAAGTCTCCTCCTCTTTCTCTCTATGCTTCTGGCCTCCACTGATGTGAAAGCAGCATCCCTCCAAGCACCCTGCCTCCACCACCACCATTTGTATATTTCAGAGCTGGCCCTATGGACTGAATCCTCTGAAACTGTGAGCCCCAATAAACCATTCCTCCTTTAAGTTGTTCTTGTTGGGTGTTTCAGTCACAGTGATGGGAAAGCTGACTAAAACAACTGGCATTGCTCGTTTTTAGGAAGCAGACATTCTTCATGGTGATTTCCTTCATGAGAGTTGTTGACAGCTAAATTTGTCTAGCTCTTTCATTACTCTCTTTTTCTCCTCTATTTTTCACTGACTTAAAAAGAAAATTTAATGTTTCTCATAACATAATGTAGAAAAGTGTGAATAAAACTTTCATCCCTAATTCAAGCCTGATTGTGTTGTGCATGTTAATTAGAAGTCAAACTGAAGCCTAGAAACTAGAAACTGGATGTGATGGTATTATGAGTAAGCTAGATACTAGAAGTGAAAAGAATAAGAAAAATGTGTAAATATGACTTTACTCATCTGGAAGTTCATAATTTCATGGCCAAGTTTGTTACAAGCAACCAGTAAATAAATAAAGGCAGAAGAGATGTACACATCTGCTGGAGACAAAGCAGATAAATTTTTATTGGCTATTGAAAGCCAAGTAGAATTTTTACAGCTAAAAAGGGGGAGAGAAACTTTCCATTGAGAACAAGCATCTGCCAACACACAAAACCAAGACAAATGGAATATGATCAAATGATAGTGAGACATATATCATGGCTGAAGAAAAGACAAGCTACTGAAAGAGGTAATAATGTTCTGTAATAATAAGTAATAATAGGCTAAAATGAGATTCTGATGGGACTTCTTAGCATTGCTAAGGACTAGGAGAGAATAGTACCGGGGCTATTTATTTATTTATTTATTAGGTGGTATTGGGGTTCCTGGAAGCCCTTCTACCTCCAGGCTACACTCCCAGACCTATTTATATATTTTTACTTGGAAACAGGGTCTCTTAAGCCAGCGGGGCTGGCTTTGAACCTGCACGATCCTCCTGTCTCCGCCTCCCAAGCGCAGGAATTACAAGCGTGTGCCACCACGCCTGGCACTGGGGTGATTTAAAATCAAGAGATTAACAAGAATAAAAAGTCAGCTCCCTATACTATAAGAATGCAACCTGACAGAAAGGAGAAAAATATCTGGAAGCATATGAACACACAATGACCCAGTTTTTGCAAAAATACATTAATGAAATTGGAGACATTTGAACTAAATGAGAACAAAAGAATGACACATTTAAGAGATAAGGAAGAGGTGAACTGTTAGCCGGACGTGGTGCGCACGTTTGTCATCCCCGCACTTTGGGAGGTGGAGACGGGAGGATCGCACAGGTTTGAAGCCAGCCGCGCTGGCTTAGGAGACCCTGTTTCCAAATAAAAGATATAAAAAATAGGTTTGGGAGTGTAGCCTGGAGGTAGAAGGGCTTCCAGGAACCCCAGTACCACCAAAAAGAAAAAAAAAAAAGAGGTAAACTGTTTCATAATTTTACTAAGGCAGGTAGATTTGAGTAGGCTGATAAGTTTCACCAAAAATCTTAAAGGAATTGAATGCTCCTGAAATTTTACCCAAACCAGATTAAGGCTGATCTAATTTCAAATAGATTGTTATTACTGTACAGATTTGATAATTCTTTCCATATTCTAGTATTTATATATCACTTGTTTTTAATATGGCAAATAGTGAGAATAATAGAAATTAATCAATATAATCACATTTAAAATGCGCATTTCCTAATACCTATTTCAGATTTTTAAATTTTAATGCCACATTCTCTTTAAGTACACATTTAAAGAGATGAAGTCTAAAGAGTTTAAGTAACATCTCTCAGAATAGACAATGACTAAATGGCTTGGCAGGAAATCAAACTCAGAACTTTCAGACTTCAAAGCTCAAGGTTATAGCAGATCTACTCCACTATAGCTCTCCTCACCTGCTGGAGAAAGATCAGGAGGCAGCCTTTGAAATGTACTTTAAAGGATGCATACAGGCAACAGGTGGTTTTCAATATTTAACAAATAGTACAGTAAAATATTTGGTATATATATTAATCCATGTATCAATAAAATTGTTAACATATTAACATATGTAGATAAAGAATACAGCTGTTTAACAGCTTTTATAAGGAGTGGTACAAATCATCTATGAGATCATTCAGTAATGTCTAAAATATTGCCAAATTTTTTTAGAAATCTGTTGATATTATATTCTGTTTGTTAGGGCATATCCAGACACCCACACCCAGACCTGCTCATCCTCAGCAGTCTTCTGTGAATGCATTTTGTGCTTACGTCCTCTGCAGCTTAAAAAATTACAATAGAGTTTTCAGAACCCCAAACTGTGCTTGATTAAGGGTGGCCAAGCTGTAATGAAACATAAATGATTGTCCCTGCTTTTCTATAAAACTCCACCATTGCAGAAAAGCAAGTCTACAAATCTTGTTTTGCTTCCCTTAAATATTTTTACTCTCTAGTATTTTTAATCAACTCCGTCGCAGTACATTTTCTCCTAAAAATTCTCTGGAATAAGGGAAAGGTTTATGCATAAACATTGATCAGATCTCCTTTTTTCTACCTTAATACTCTTTTCTTTCAGTACTGGGGTAGAACTCAAAGGCATTTTACCTCTGAGCTGCACACCCAGCCCTATTTTTTATTTTTTATTTTGTTTTTGTTTGTTTGTTTGTTTGTTTGTTTGTTTTAGGTGGTACTGGGGTTCCTGGAAGCCCTTCTACCTCCGGGCTACACTCCCAGACCTATTTTTATATTTTTATTTGGAAACAGGGTCTCTTAAGCCAGCGTGGCTGGCTTCGAACCAGCACGACCCTCTTGTCTCCGCCTCCCAAGCACAGGGATTACAAGCGTGCGCCACCACGCCCGGCTATTCTTTATTTTGAAACAAGTTCTCACTGAATTGCAAAGGACCTCACTAAGTAGCTAAGGCTAGTCATGAACCACGATCCTCCTGTCTCAGACGTCTAAATGCTGGGATAACAAGCATGCATACCACACCTGGCTCTACCATAGTATTCTTAAGGTATATATGGAGGTTGGTCACTTTGCTCAGAAAATAAAAACCACAAACTGGATTATCAAAAGCTATTTATCCTTTTAAAACTGTTTCCCCCCTATTTCATTTGGCCTTTTTATTGGGAGGATAATTGTTTTTTTATTTTAAATACTTCAATCATAAAACAAATAGTTCTTTTTCTGGAGATCGGTAAAACAGGGTTCAGTTTTTCAGGAATTATCACTTTAAATTTTCACCGTACTTACTTAAGTTTTCCTCAGAACTTTCTCTCTTGCGTTAATTGTACTACACATGCTATCTGCTGTTTTTGCTACACCCTCTAAATGAAAGTTTCGTCATACTACCCAAAGGTCCTGCCTTTTAGTGGCATTTCACAGAAAGCAAAATTCAGTGGAAAACAACAAAAGCCACAGTCATTCAAAACTCAAGGGGAAGCCGGGCTTCTGAGGCTGTGTCGTGCCACTTCAAAGCAGCATGCAAAAGCTCCAAGATTGGGGCAAGATGGGCCAGGATCGTATTTCATGACTTTAAAGAAGACAACATTTCCAACTCCACCAAATAAAGCATCATTTATATCTGCTATAGAAGATAATTTAAGAAATAAAGAGTTGTTTGGACCTCTTTGAACTTTTGACAATCATCCAAAGTCCCTTCCTGTCTTCCTTCAGTTCCTTTATCTGTTGTTCTCCTGGACCACCTCTTTTTCTCCAAACAACCTTGGAAACTTTTCATTAGGCCACTATCTTTGGGCTGGGAAATGGACTCTCCATACTGGCAATCTCAGGGAAATGTAGAGCCTTCAAATCCCTAAGACTCGTCAAGGATTTAAATTATTTCTTGGAAAAAAACAGATTAGAACTCCCTGTCACTTCTCTGTTGTAACCTGGACTCTCCAAGACCTCTTCTTGAACCAGTCTTAGATTCTAGTTATTCTTCTCTGACTAGGTCCCAGTGATATCTACTAGAGCATGACAAGTCAAAATTTTATCCCTGAGAACTTGATGTCTCTGGAGTGGGCTGTACTGAAGCCAATATTGGAAGAAAAGTGAATAACTGGCTGAAGACACCAAAATAATAAATAGGGCTTATTACGACATGTTTGGGACACTGAGTAATCATTGCATGTTTGCATATGAGAGAGTAACACCCCAAACATCTCTCTCTGCCTGTTTTTCTCCAATTCTCCTTCAACTTGAGTAATACCCATGAAATCAAGAGAAAGAATATTATTTATCTTGTTCCTTTAATGTAGTCAACAAATATGGATTGAGTAGCTATTGTATGTTGGCTCTTGCCAAAAAAGAAAATAAAGCTGGCACATTTTTCGGAGCAATAGTGGCAGTGTTTACCAAGAAACCATGTATACATACTTCATGTACTTCACGCAAATAGATCAGGAACCCACTGCTGGAAGCTCCCAGTACTCTCCACCCCACCTATAATGACCAAATTCATCATATTTACAATGATTAATTAATATATTAATTAAATAATTATTAATTCCTAATATAAAAATAAAAGACAAAGCTCAATAACACTTTGACAAATTGCAAAAGAAATACAGATCAAAATTCAGTAGATTATATTGTGATGCACAGAGACCAATCAAAACAATGGAAGGAAACACACTAGTTAGTAGCAAAGAAAGAGTAGGGAGTGGAAGGAGGATAATGCCAGTGCTGGGAAGGAAAGTCCACATATATCAGGTTGAGTATTCAAAGAATTATGGTAATCCTTTGGTTTCTTTTGCATGAATCAGATGCTTAGTAGAAGGCTATATCCCATTTTCCTGGCAATATTTTGAAAATTTATGAAGAAAAAAATTAGAGGATACATACGAACTTAAAATATGGTTGATACACGGGGTAGGGTGGTGTTTATAATCCCAGTACTTGGGAAGCTGAGACAGGAGGATTGCAGGTTCACGGCCAACCTAGCAACTTGTGAGGCCCTCTGCAACTTAGTGAGACCATGTTTCAAAATAAAGAATAAAATAGAGGACTGGAGGTGTAGCTTGTGGATAGAATTTTAGTTCCCTGAGTTCAATTCCCAGTTCTGCAAAATAAAATTATATATATATATATATATATGTATATGGTTGATAAGAAAAAGTTAAAAGTCATAAATCCCTAAACAGTTCAATTTTCTAAAACACTCTTGAAAAAGAACACATTTCTTTTTAAAATTATTAAAAATTCAACTGGAAAACAGGCTGTTTTGGAATTCATATTTTAAAATACACTAAAAGAAGAATTTTCCATTTATCAGTGTACACACACACACACAGGATATATATATCCTGAGTGTGTATATATATATATATATATATATATATATATATATGTACACACACACACTCTGACAGACACATTTGTTGCACATGTGTCTACCCTACTATCCCTTCCCCCACCCCAACAGCAATACAATGCTAAAGTATAGTGAAAAGCTGTAAACGAGATTCAACAAAATCTTACAAATGTTCCTTAAGCACAGGGACAATATTTCTAAGTCCATAGCTGTTAAAATATTTTAAAGAAATTAAGTTAATTGTGTTCCACTGAAGTGTATATGACCTTTATTGATGAATTATTTACAAGGAGCTATCTTTCTAGCTAAGGAAATGCATGTGGAAAGTATTTCTAATTAAGAACAGATATTTGCCCAAACACATATAATCAATGAACTGTAATGGAAACAATCTACATTACATTCTGTAGGTGAAATATGCCTACTAAAATCTTATTTATATTACAAATAAAATTAATTTATCATAAAACAATGCAGTAGAGGCTAAGTAAAGTTTTCCATATTATTTGTTTGTTTGTATTTTGTTCATGGTGCTAGAACTTGAACCCAGGTCTGCATGCAACTACTGAACTACATCTCCATCCCCTGTATGTTTTCAAACTAATTATATCAAGAGTTAGAAATAGTTTGCAGCAAATAAAAAATAAAATACTGAATCAAAGCAAAAATATTTCAGAATGCATTTGAAGGTACATTTAAAAATTAGCCATACATAAGTAGCCAGTAAATTGCTGAGAACATTAAATGACAGCTATAAAAGTGTTTGATATCTTTAGCTAAAATATCATGAAGTAGCACACTAGAGACTTGGTAATTCTTTTCCCCTTTGTGATGCAACTCCAGATTAGAGTTACATTATTTTTCCCCATAGAACAATAAGCTCCAAAGAAATGAAAGAATGGGCTGTGGTAGAATGAGAATTTGACAGCAGAGTCAACTGGTGCATAACATGATGAAAGAGAGTAGAACAACATCAAGGTTTCTTGCATGATCAGTCACTGCAAATATGTCATCAAGCAGGAGGCCATCTCCTCCCATAAGCAGAACTGAGGAGACAATTGGGGTAATGGAAGAAGTACAGTACAGTCAAACAAGGCTATCAACACTTCTTTTTCAGTCTTAGAAGAACAAAATTCTGTGACAATTTCTTGGAGCAAATGAAAATTTATCCAAATGAAAATCAAATGATAAATGCCCAGAGAATATTCTTTCTTTGGAATTATTTCAGTTCTTCAATTTGCCCAGCTGGAATGAATTTTCAAGTAGCATTCTGTTTAGCCTTTTTGAAATGAAGGCCTTTTCTGCTCATTGGAAAACTATATTTCATAAAAGATGAACACAATGCTCTTGGCTTAGTGATTCTCTTTAAAACTAAAACAACAATAATAACAACAAAAGAGGCATTTGGTGGATATTTACTATAAAGAGATTTCAGAATATTTATTTCAATCCTGAAAAAGTGTACCATGAGCCTACACATCTAACTAAAGAAAAATGAGGAAATTTTAAATGCTGTTTTAATTTAAAACTCTACATGAAAACTCAGTATTGCTCTCTTATTAAAGGAATACATAAATATAGACAAAATTATTATCTTTTAGACCGAAATATATTTAAATAATGGTTTCAGACTTTCTGAGGTGAGTAAACTATATAAACCAGCAAATTTAAGCATTTTAATTGTGTTATTTAAATATGTGTTCCTGGGACTGAAGAAACATGATAGTCAACTAAGAAACATTTAGAGCTGTAAATTCATAAGAAAATATTCTTTTGAAGATTTATATTTCCTAAATAATCTATACTGTAGGCAGTACTTTCAACTTAATCGTTGATTAGTGGTAAATTAAATGCGGTTGTTACACTTACATTTTATATTGGCACAGATTAGGCAAACTATTATTATAACAAGGTAAGCATTTTTAAGAAATTATGATCAAGTATTAAATAGATAATTTTCCAGATTTATTAAAGGAATAACTTGTTAGATGGTACAAGTGATAATAGTGTATTCTGGTAGTAAACAATTTTATAGGAAAACTTATGAGTAATACTATTTATATACTTTCAGTTTAGTAATGTGTGTGTGATAGGAGTTTTCAAAGAGGTTGTTTTATTGTGGGTTTTTTATAATATTTAAATTTCTGAGAGAACTTTCTAAAGTGGGATATGAAAATATATGATCATCTCTCTGTCTCCATGTCTCTATATCTTATAATTTAGTAAAATTTGTGTTGAAAAACACTTCAAAACAAAAATTGCAACTGCCGGGACATCTATAGACTTTTTTTCTTGGTATTATTTCTTAAATAATGTAGTGTAACAACTATTGATATAGTATTTGCATAGTATTAAGTATTATAAGTAATCTAGGGACTATTTTAAGTTAATGGGAGGATATGCATTGGATAGACATATATTCAAATGAAATATAAAAAGTCCATTTTAAATAAGAAATTAGAACATCCACAGATTTTGATATCAATAAAGACCCTGTGACCAATCCCCCATGGATAATGAGGGACAACTCCATTTGACTTAAATATGCCATAGACCCATACATATTCTCTAGCTGGAGATAAAAGGTGTGGTCTAAAGCAGCAGGTGGCACCAGCGGAGGTGAGTGGTAAAATGGGAGACTAGGTAGAGTAGGTGTGTTACAAAAATAAGATGAGGACATCAATTTATTTAGGAGATAGTCATTAATACTTTAAAATAGGTTCAAACTAAATTTATTTTGTGGTACTGGGGATGGAACCCAGGGGCATTGAACCTTCGAGCTACAATCCCAGCACTATTTTTTAGTCTTTTTTAAAATTAGTTATTTATTATTTATTTATGTATTTATTTATTTATTTGCAGTAATGGGGATGGAACCCAGGGATTCTTCCTCTGAGAGACACCCCCAGCCCTAATTTTTTTTTTTTTTTTTTTTTTTTTTTTGGTACTGGGGATGGAACCGAGGGGTATTCTACCTGCGAGATACAACCCCAGCCCTATTTTTTAGTCTTTTTATTTTTGAAACAGGGTCTCACTGAATTGTGAAGGGCCTTGCTAAGTAGCTGAGACTGTCCTCGAACGGTGATCCTCCGGTCTCCACTTCCCGAATGCTAGGATTACAAGTGTGCACGATGACCGACTTTCTAACTAAAATTTTTTAGTACATTTCTTGACAATACTGCCAAGATTATGATCTTTGAACTATTAGAACTGGGCCACAATACTCTCACACTTTTTGAGGATAAGCAATAAAATTTCCATATTGCACATTTATAAATAACATATAGAATAATCAAAATGTTCTACATTCTTTTTAGGGAGATATATGTGTGTGTGTGTGTGTGTATTCATTTCATAAACTAGTCATGGGTTTCATAGCAAAAAAATATTAATAGAATTCAAGTGAATTTAAACACATCCTTTGACCTTGGGAAAAAATCAGAATAAATTTACAGTTTATTGAGTAGATGCAATTGCTTAAGGACCAACATCAAGTTCAAAATGTGTTTATACAAGCATGCTTAGATCAAGAAATTTTCAACATGTAAATTTATGTGTCTGATTCCATTTCCAAGAGTTTTGTGATCTAACCTAATGTGGCAGATGGGATTTCAAAGTTAGGAACTTCTGCACTGAAAAAAGAAACACTGAAATTGCTTATTTAAAATAAACTTTTAACCAAAAGGCAGTGATTTAAGGGAAACAAACTCATATACAAGAATACTGAATTTAAAATATCTATTATAAGTTGTTATGCCTGCTTTAAATATTATACAAAAAATAAAATATTATACAATAAAATACCAGATACCCTTTGCTTTTAAAATGAATACATTGTAAATATTGCAAATAGTTGATTAAAATAACTTTGGGTACTTTGGGTACTTTCTCTACTTTGTGCTTTTAACTATTCTTGTAACGCTGATGATTTACTACAAAAAGACATTGTGGTACTCACTATCCAATAATTTAAAAGTTTCTTTTGGACTTCAGCTAGTGTTCCTTTTAAATGCAAGTATGGATTCCACACTAGAGGTCAAAACAGCAGAAGCAATGAGGTAGAATGGAGTTACCTTGGGTGAAAGGGTCACTAAAACTTTCATCAGGATGTAAAGTCAAAAATTTGAATCTTCAGTGCATAATGAAATTATTTAAACAACAGAAGAAAAAAAATCTGTAAAAAGGTCTATTGAATAAAACCCACTATGAAAACCATTGATTCTAACAAATTGTGATTGATATTTATGATGTTTGCTATAAGAAGAAATGATTTATAGTGGACTATATTCAAAACTCACTGAGATTTTAAGAATATAAATTTATATAGATTTTTTCCTTTTTCTCATTAAGTATTACAAAATATTAAAATAGCTAATAATTTCACTGGAGTTTCAAAAATGTAATGGTTAACTGTCTCTAAATTTTATTTATATATATATATATACATATATATATACATATACATATATATATATATATATTACTCTGCATAGTAGTCTATTCTTATTAAAGGTTTCACTTTCTGAAATCTGTTGTCCACAGTCAACTGCAAGTCCAAAAATATTAGATAAAAAGTTCCATAAATAAACAAATCTCATGCCATTCTGAGTAATGTGATGAAATTCACTTTATCTCACTCCAAAAACTCAAGAAAAGAATCATTTTTTGCCCTACACAACCATGTTTCTTTGAAAGTATCTTTTATCTATACCTACCTGTTAGTCACTCAAGCAGCGATCTCAGATATACAGATTGTCTTGGTACCCTAGTGCTTGTGTTCCAGTGATCCTAGCCTAGGAAGAGATAGAATACCAAGGAAGGCTTCCTTGAAGGGATAATGTGGCTGGAGAATTAAACACTAAGTCTCACTAAGAGTGTGGGGTACTAAAAACTATATTCTAGGTAAGGGCATAAAATATATGGGATCCGTTGACACTGGTGGGGAAAGTGCAGGGTTGACTAGGAAAAGAGAAATGTGAGGTTGGAGTGGGTGAGGACACAAGCTGATTGACAGGTCAAAGGGGACAAGACCCCTCCCCCCAGTGTTGGGAGCCATGAAGGCCTTTCCCTAGATTAGTGTCTCTGACTCAGCTGACTGTCCTTTGCCCAGAGTCAACAAGGTTTGGGATTATGGAAAGTTCAAAGAGGTCTGAGAGAAGATCAGGTGGTGATGACATGAGGGTACTGAGAGGCCTATCTGTAATGTGTGTGTTTGTATTGGTCTTTATTGTATTCTAGTGGTGGTAGCACAAGAATGTTGATTGACCTGTAGCTGTGTATAAAAATACCTCTGGAAAAACAAAGGCAGGGTCGGTGCAATAAAGACAAGATTGACCCAGAAGCTGAATTGGCCAGGAGTGTCCACGCGATAGAGAATACTGACCCAGGCATAGTCGTCGACCCGTAGAAAATATTGACCCACCAACAGGGGTCGACCAGTAGAGATAGTAGGCTGGTGGCTCCCCCATGTTAGGATTAAAAACTCTTCATCCTCACACCTCACTTCAGAACCCCTACTCTTGCCAGCTGGCTCCGGCACCCCAGTGTCATGTTAAAAATCTTGGGTTAACTGCTTCAGCCTTCTACATGATATTAATAGAAAGCCTTTCTTAAATTGACCTTCTTTTTCCAATGGGTGGCAAAAATACTAATTCAACCTTAGTATATTTTGAAAATCAGAACTATCTTTGCAAAAATGGGCTCCAGGTAATATCCCAAATTAACAATGTACAGTAGAACATGTAATAATCTGACAAATTATTTTTATTTGAATAACTAATGAGAAGCATAAGAAGTTAAACAGAAAAGCAACAGAATTCATTCATGTTTAAACTGACAGGGTAGGTAATTCAGGTAGGTTTAAATTTCTTTTTTTTTTTTTTTTTTTGGTGGTGGTACTGGGGTTTCTGGAAACCCTTGTACCTCCGGGGTACACTCCCAGACCTATTTTATATTTCTTATTTGGAAACAGGGTCTCTTAAGCAAGCGAGGCTGGCTTCGAATCTGCGCGATCCTCCTGTCTCTGCTTCCCAAGCGCAGGGATTAAAAGCGTGTGCCACCACGCCCAGCTTAAATTTCAATTTGGATGATTAAAAACTATTTATCAAAAAAGAGAACATATACACTCTGATATTTTTATATTTGTTAAAATTATAGCAAAGAGAATATATATATATATATATATATATATATATATATATATATATATATATATATGTTTTATTAAAGCAAACCCCCCAAGAAGGCATCAGGTTTGGATGTTTCTCAAGTCATTTCTATTCCATAATAAAAAAAAAAATGAAGAAAGAAATTTGGCCTTGATGACTTTCAGCTGTGTTCTTCTCCACTGGGTCATGCTGTCCTGAGTTTACACAGCACAGTTCAGAGGCCTTTAAATATGTATCTACATAACATCATAATTGCTATTTTTAAAAAGTCAGACTGTAGTAATTCCCCTCCCTTCCAACTTTTCTCCAGGCATACATTAATTTAAAAAAACAAAAGTTGGAATTTTTCTCTATATATAAAACCCAAGTTCAGATTTAAAAATCACCAGCTTTGCCATTTTGAACACCATTGTGCTTTTTAGAACATAAAAAGTCTTCTAATTGAATTTACTTTTACATAAAATAAACAAAAAATTAACAATAAGTCGTACCTTTTTAATGGGATACTTATTTAACTGGCTGGAGTTATAGAATTGGTGGCATGTTTATTCCTAAGTCTAGAATGTAGGATACATTTTTAGCTTTGGGGGAAAAATTATAACCTAGTTTGTCTTAAGTCGTGGAACTACTTAAAGCTCAATGGCTCCCCTTAGTGACTCCTTGCAAGAACTTCACAAAGAAGCCCTTTAAAGACCTACCCAACAGATCACTTCTGAACTCATATTCATAATTTAAGTAATTATGAATAAATGAAGTTGATTTGTGATTCTGGGAAGAACATCTCTTTTATTCACAACCACAGTATTTTTGAAAGGGTATTGAACATATTCAAAGGTTTGTATTTTTACTTGGAACATAAATATATAATTTAGGAAAAAAATAATTCAGGCTTATTTTCTTCTCTGTTTCTTTTATAAGTTTTTTCTTTTCAGTTCACATTTGTATTTTGACAGATAATTGTTAAAAAGACATTCTGCAACTAATTTTCATTTCATATGTTTACCTATTCCAAATGTACCTAATTAGCAAGTATTTCTTAAAAATCAGTAAGAATAATAAGTCAAAAGAACATTTGACATCTAATTAAAAATAAATAAAATAGCCATGTGATTTTGTAATAAATTTTGATATTATGTTATTTAAGGAAACTGGGTATTCTATTGCTCTACAGACAGTTCTTAAATGTGGTTACACATCAAAATGATCCAGGGGTAAGCTTATTAACTCCTGGGTTCCTGAGTTACTCATAAAAACAACAGAATCATAATATCCAGAGGTGAGACATAAGGAATATGTCTTTTGAAAAGTCATTTATATTTGGGATCTGGTTTATAGAAAGCCCTAGCCAGGCATGGTGGTGCACGCTTGTAATCCCCGCACTTGGGAGGCAGACAGGAGGATCGCGCAGGTTCGAAGCCAGCCTTGGCTGGTTTAAGAGACCCTGTTTCCAAATGAAATATAAAATAGGTCTGGGACTGTAGCCCAGAGATAGAAGGGTTCCATCCCCAGTACCACCAAAAAAAAAAAAAAAAGAAAGAAAAAAGAAAAAAAGAAAAAGAAAAAAAAGAAAATTAAAGAAAAAGAAAGCCCTAGGAAAGTATTTATGTAAAAGTACTTATGCTTGTGTTAATAAAAAATAATTTCACAGTCTTAAAAATGTCAATTATCCACTCACTTATGTAATGCTAGTTTCCAACAAAGCTTAAATATGTGGCTTCATTGTCTACATAGAGATTTTTTAGCTACTCTTTTCAAATACTAAAGCTCAGATATAAATATCAGCCACTGACTCTACCTCCTGTATGGTTTCTTATTACATACAGCAATTTTCTGAAAAAATAAATGAGGTCACATATCACAATATTCCATTGGCCATTTCTAAATGAGTCAGAGAAACATCAAAACTCTGCCTTGCTTTCAATTCTGATCTGTGACCTTCTCCAGTTTTCAGTATCATTGGTCCTTGGGAAAAATTCCCAGTGTGGCTGTTGAGTCCTGTATGTCTTTCCAGCTTCCCTCAGTAATGTGCTATATATAGACTATGATCCTACAGAGGAAGTCTACTTGTGGTGCCCCAGATTACCTTGTCCCTGTATGCCTCCTGGTGTTCACTTACTGTTCACTGCCTACCATACTCTTCTCATCAGCCTGGCAAACCCTGTCATTCTTTTGGCCCCAACTCAAACATCATCTCACCTGCAGCATCCTATTCAAACTCTTTTTGAAAGAGCTGAATGCTTTCTCCGCTCCAGTAGCATCTTATGCATGTCTATTTTTGCAGTGGCAAATGACTATTTTAGCATTGGGATAAATTTGTGATTGTGTTGTTCTCCACATCTCACTTGTATCCCCGAGTTTTAGTATACTTTTGGCTTGGATTAGGGGCTTCATTCCTGTTTTTTAATGAGCTCATAATTTTAGCTTTCATTTTTCTGATGATTAACATGTGTCTGAAAGTATGCTAAGTGATTTACAAATATCTCATTTAATCCTTACAAAGTTTAGCAAATAGTAATTATTACTCATATTTAAAATAACAGGTCATTTTAAGAAATATCAGAAACTTGCCAAAGTTCATACAATTATTTAATGTCAGACATAAAATGGGGGGGGGGTTTGCTGGGGATTGAATCCCAGGATGTTCTACCTCTGAACTACACTCCCAGCCCCCATTTTATCTTTTATTGTGAAACAGGTTATTACTAAGTTCTTGAGGTCCTTGCTACATTGCTAAGGCTGGCCTTGAACTTGCAATCTTCCTCTCTCAGTTTCCCATATACTGGGATACGGGCCTCTTCCCCCACCAGCTGGACTTAGAATCTGAACAGTGTTTTTCTAAGCCTAAAAACTGATCTTAAATCATACAACACAGTACTTCCCTGCAAGGGCTATCTCAATCCATTATTTATGGCTGTAACAAAATGCCTCATACTGGATAAATTATAAACAATAGAAGTTTATAGAAGGACTCAAGAGTATGGCCCTGGCATCTGGTGAGGGCCTTCTTGCTGCATCACACCATGGTGGAAGGGCAACGGAACATGCATGATAGGGATGAAACTGAGCAGAACTCTTTTTTTTTTTTTTTTATCAGAAACACTTCCTGCAAAACCTCACTCCCACAAGAAGAGCATTAATCTATTCATGAAAGCAGCATCTTCACACCTGTTAAAGACTCCTGCTTTTATACTTTTATAATAGTTAAATTTTCACATGCATTTTAGTGGAGACCTTTAGACTAACTTGATTGCTAATAGCAATTTCTCCTTGATGATTTCTACTCAAACATTACCTTCACAGCTGGAATATTAAGGAAAGCCAAACATCATTTTGATCAGTAGAATGCGCCACAACCAATATCAGGCACAAGTGAGCATGTGCAAATGCACACATACACACGTGAGTGGCAAAACACATACATGTCAGATCATTGCAATGGGAACACTTCATTTGCAAAGCTGCAAGGAAAGAAAATCACAGGAGAACTATTAACCACATCAATGAAAAGTCAAGCACCAAAATAGAAAGAAAAGTCCCCTTTAATGAAAACCTTACAAAATCACCCCAAATTGCACATGATTCTTAATGGACTACAGCCACCCTTCTGCATTTCTATTTTATTTCTTCAGGAGGAAAATATATTTATGCAGAAGGGTAGTTAGCATTTCCAACCACCAACACATGGCCTGTAAAAAAATAATAATCCCATTTTTCTATTATGCAATCATCCTCTCGTGGGCAGCAACAATACAATGTGCTAGTTTCCTGTTACTTTACCAGATCCTTCCCTTTCACTCACCGCCCAGACTAAATAGTTATTCCTTGGACAATAAAGCTATAATACTGAATTTTGAGATACTTCCAAAAATGTTTCTGCCTGTCTTAAAAAATCATCATATCAGTTTGCTAATAAGCAGAAATGCTCTGCAAGTTGAGTATGTTGTCATAAGCGACTAAAAAACATATAAATCAATCTGTGACCAAGGAAAAAACAATATATTTCTTATGTTGCTAAAGAAATATGGCTGGGATCACAGCTGTAAGATGTTGGCCCACCATCAAGAGAACAATGTCAAACACTGAACTTCTGGAAGATTTCCATAAAAATAACATTTTGTTTGGGGTCAGTAATTTTTATGGAACTTTGGAATGCTTTTCGTTGACTTTTTTTTTTAGAGTTGAACTTGAACACCTCTGAAATGCTCTTCAGAATGGAAATATTATGTAATCTAGCCTTTGCAGCCATCTCCTTCTGAGAGCCCAGCACATCTCATGAAAACTAGCATTTCTTTTCTGGTTTGTGCAGCTTTAGAAAGTCTAAATTATGCTACATATTTAAGAAGGTAAACTTCCACTTCAATTTTTTTGTTTAGTTACCACGTTCAAGTAAAACATGTGGTCATTAAATCCAGCATGAAAAAAAGGTCCTAGATTCCATCTGTAGAATTCTCAACAACACGGGAATACCTTTAGAGTAAAAGAAATAATGGAATTGGCAAATCTGTGGATAAGTAGTTCAGCTTAAAAATGATAGTTGACTCTAATATTTTTGTTCATCTTTGTATATTCCAAATAATTCAATATTTACTTTGTTCTGGTCTTAATTTTCATTTTTATTAACTGTCATCTTAGAGTTCAAAAATCTGGAGATGTGTTATGCTGAACCCAACAAGACAAGTTTTCATAAAGCAATTGGAAAGCTTTGTAAATACTTTCGTGACAAAGCAAGTTGTGGCATAAAATCATTAATCTGAGGAGACTATATTGGCCTGCTATATGTATGCAGTATTAATAAGACTGCTTCCTAGGATTCTGTAGCTAGAGCTCAAGAAAATAAGAGCCAAACCACTGAATTCAATATTGGAGCCTGTTTCAGGACAAAGTAAAAATATTTTGGTTCTCTCATAAAAATAAGTTTTGCAAAATACTTTTGTCCAAAGTGACTTATTGTAGACTAATTTCATGGATTTTACATGGATCACTGTGCAAAGATATACATTTAGAACTTGTCACACATTGAAGAATAGTTGGTTCTAAGTTTTCATTTACTGAAAGTGATTTGAATATAAATAATTTCTCATAGGGATATGTGAGTTAATGTTTCTAAAACTGTGCCATTGTCAATTGTTCATACAAAATGTTTACATAACAAAACGTCTAGTTAATTTACTACTTACAGAAAAATGAAAACAATCTAATTTGGTACTTTGATCAAATTAATCTCTCTTAAAATCTCAGTGGTTTTCCAACGCTTACAGAATAAATTCACTTCTTCACTCTGGTTCAATGTTGGCTACAATATGCCTTCCCACATCAAAACCTCTATTGTCCTGCTGATTCCACTTGTAAAAATCCTTGACAATAAGAATTTGATTAAGCTAATGCTTCAAACATAGTTCTAGACCAGGAGTCTTTCTGAAGCCCAGTATACATCCAATAAACATCCCCTTTTTTATCTATAGAAACAAAAATTCCCTGCCCTTGTAGCATATGCCACAGGATTATTGATAAGTTGTAGTCAATACCACCCTGCATACAGACAATGGAATGTAAATTAATTCCAAAATTCAAATATTTGTGTTAAAATAAAGCATAGCTATCCTGATATATGCAAATAAATCTCTTAGATGATGTGCAGATGTTTCAACAGATTACAAATATGTAACTGGTACATGGAAAAAACTGAATACAAAATGATGCCTTAAAAATTATTTCTTAGCCGGGCGTGGTGGCGCACGCTTATAATCCCCGCGCTTGGGAGGCAGAGACAGGAGGATCGCGCAGGTTCAAAGCCAGCCACGCGTGCTGGCTTAGGAGACCCTGTTTCCAAATAAAAATGTGAAAATAGGTCTGGGAGTGTAGCCCAGAGGTAGAAGGGCTTCCAGAAACCCTAGTACCACCAAAATTATATATATTTCTTAAATAAGAGCTAGATAAAAACTCATTAGTGATTTTTAAATGGTAAGAAATCTATTCAAATTTTTTCTCTTACATATACATAAACAATTATCATATAAAATAAATGCCAAACTTATAGGAATAGAACTCTAACATTCAAACTATCATATATATTGTGTCATTATATTTTGTGTGCATGTTATCTTTACAGTGTTAAAATATTTAAGTTTATATTGCATGGACTTAATAAAAAGTAGTTGAATTAATGATATAAAGAGTAGATGTTTGTTATCCAAATATATCTATCAGTATGGTATGCAACCAAAGAGAAATTTAAGTAATTATTTAAAACTTAGAATACCCGAGTGGGACATAATTAAATATAAATTTTAAAGGATGTCTTTTCATTTCAGGAAAAAAGGGAAGGGAGAGGAAAAGAAAAAAACTTAATAAAGAAGAAAGTAAGGAAGCAATCCCTGATAACAAAGGGCTGGAATCCAGCAGAGAAACCCCAGAACAACGAGAAAACAAAGACAAACAGCAGCAGAAGAAGCGAAAAGTCCAAGAAAAACAACAGAAATCGGTATCCATCAGCACTGTACATTAGAGGTCCCATGAGATTATTGTAGACTCATGATGCTGCTATCTCAACCAGATGCCCAGGACAGGTGTTCTAGCCATTAGGACCATAAATGGACAACATATCTGTTATTGCTCTGTCTAAACAACATTCCAAATAGTTGCTATATTCTTCATACCAGCATAGTTAACAACAAAGAGCCAAAAGTTCAAAGAAGGGATACATTCAAATAGTTATCTTATGTGCTTCTTTGCATTTTTAAAACACAAGAAATTTGTGCATAATTATCAATAAGCTATAAGCTATCATCAACATAATGACATCTGGAGAAGAAACACCTTTTCCCTGTAAAAGTGTCTTTCAAGCTGTTATTTTAAGAAGCAAATTATAATTCTGAAAATTCAAAGTTGCAGTATCCCTTCAAACAAGTAAAAGATCAGGGGGGAGAGAAACAACGTTCTAAGATACTGTGGTTATGTTGAAGAGATCTAGAGAATGCTCAAACTTAGGGCCTGGCATTTGGAGTCATAGGATATATCATCAGAAAAACAACTGTTTTAAAGTTACTTGCATTGTCCTCAACCTGTACTTCCGCAAGAAGCACGACAGTGCGTACCTGAGTTAAATATTATGTATGAGACTGAAAGAAGGCAAAATGAGGAAGAAACCATAGAGTCGGACATTTGTTTTTGTGCTTTACAAAACTGTGACGGGTTATGATCACCTGGAACAGGTCTCCAATCTATGTGAGCACTGTGTGGTTTAGTCTCTGCTACCCCTTGGATTATATAAATCTATAAACATGTGCCTGTAACTTTCTTCCAAAAAGGCAAAATCATATATATTAGAAGAAAATTCTGATTTCATAGAAAACAATAGAGCAAGGACAATGGAACATGTTTGCAAAGTAATGTGTTTTGGAAAAAACAATTTTATTACCTGCTTAACGGTCCACCTGGAACTAAAAGGAATACTACTTTCTAACAAGGTGTATCTAGTAGGGGAGAAAGCCACCACAATAAATATATTTGTTAATAGTTTTTAAAGTTTGGCTTACTTTTGTTATTATTTTATGGGGAAGTTGTTGCAGAGACTTGAAAATTCTGCTCAAACATAATCTGTGTCCTTTGTGACTCAGAGCATCCATTTCTTGGTGTGGCCTTTCACATCCACCTTTATCTGAGCCAATGGAGACTTGGGTATAGGGCATTAGGAAGTATTTATGCAACTTTCTTATCTTAATCAACAAAATCCTAGTTATAGCCACATGAGTCTACTTAAATGATCTCCTTGCTCTCCCTTCATTGCTTAAAAAGGATCATCTTTTCTTGTGTGTTGGTTCCTCCTGTACTTTCAACGTTTTAGCCTTTTCTTCTCCATGTTTTCTCAGTCTGTGAATCTCTTTTGAGAACTGACGTCAGCCTAGCTGAAAGGCCTCACCAGTGTTGGACAGAGGACTCGGTCAGCGCAGTACAGAGGCTCTTGACCCACCTTATCCTTGCTGTACGGAAGGATGCATGGCTGCCCTGCGCACTGTGCTTCCTGGCCCTCTCAAGAGTACTGCTTTCTGAAGAACTTGCAATGAATCTGCATTCTGTCTATCTGTCTCTGGACACCCTCTCTCCACCTTGTGTGAACTGCTTGGCTTCATTAGTTTTCCACTTCTCTTTTCTTCTTCGAAGATATAAAGTTTAAAATGATATATTTCTGTTTTTTACTCTGTTTCTTTCTTTGTACACATGACATGAGTGTTTCAACTAACAAATCTATTCCTATGGTACAAAGTAATTCTGTCTTCAACAGAAGCTTAAGTTACCAAGGAGATACAACCCTATCCTACATAATTCTGCTAAATGAAAGTATATTCTCATGTTTTAGAACTTGGGGCTGATATGGAATTCCATGTGTCCTTTTACTTTCCCCAGTTGAATATAAGCAGCCAAATTATTTTGTAATGTCTTTCTGTGTTTCTAATTGTCTTTATTCTTTTAATAAGCATTTATTGGGAATGTCTATACCTGCACACGTAATGCTGAAAAGGGGGACACATTGATGGGAAAATGCCTATTCCCAAGTGATTCACCAGACCATGGAAGAAGACCTAAATCCTTTATGCAAAACTTAAATAAAGGTGCCAAAGGAAAGGAAACAAAAAGTATAATTTTCATGCATTGGGTGAAATATACATGAAGACAAAGATAACATCAATTTTTACTATAATTTGCAAACAATTTTTTTGTGGTACTGCGGATGGAACCCATGGGCACTGTACCTCTGAACTGTACCCCCAGCCCTATTTTTTTTAGTCCCTTCTTAATTTTGAGACAGGATCTCACTAAGTTGCGAAGGCCCTTGCTAAGTTGCTGAGGCTGTCTGCGAACCGTGATCATCTGGTCTCAGCCTCCTGAATCCTGGGATTACAAGTGTGCGCTACCATGTCCAGCTTGCAAACCATTTTAATAGGCTCTTAAGCACGTGGAATAATACATACAATATTCAAACTAGTAGCACTCACAACTTTGAGCAAGAACTTATTGACTTCTTGGTGAAATTCCTGCACTAGTCACAGAAAGCATTTTTTATGCTAACACTATCAGATAGTAATGTCTCAATTCAAAGATAGAAATGAGAGAGTGCAACAACATAAATTTGTCTGTTTCTGTTCTATGGTTCTGTTATTGTTTGAAAATTCTGCTCTATAACTGATGGAAGGCCTCTGTTCTCTCATCAGAAGATTCGTGTTATAGTATTAAGTACATAAACATTGGTAAGTCACTTATATTATCTGGGTCCCCATTTCTCATATCCAAGAGAAAGTGTGAGACTAGAGACAACCACTACAGTCCCAGGCAAGGAAACATTTGACATTTGTTCTACTTCAGAGTATTGCATCTTCAACAGTGATAGCATCCTTTGGAAATTAACTTACATCCACCTTCCAAAAAAGTGGAAATGTATTGACTGTAAGAGAAGTAAGATTTAACTCTGATTCTTTGATCTTATTGAATTATAAGTGGCTCAGGTTAGCAGTTATCAAAATATTGGAATGAATAGCATAGGAAAGAAGAAATATGCATAAATACAGCTAATGCTAAGAATAGGAGTGATCCCTACAAAGGGACATGGTAATGAAACTTGGAAGTGCTCTGTACCTAGAGGTAAATAGCCTATGTTAATGTCAGAATTCTGCTATTCCCTGTAACTTCTGTGATCTCGGGCAAATTGTATGATCTCTCAGAGCTTCCCTTCCACCTTTACAAAAAGGAAGTAGCACCATCTCTCATAAGGTTGTAATGAGAAGTAAAAGGTTCATCATTCAATATAAGAATAAATATCCTATAAATTAATCAAAATGAAAAGTAGTGATCAATTTCATGAAGTCATACACATAAATTCACTTTCTTTCTTGATTAATGACATGTGATGGTATCTTTATAATTGTACATGTATAATTACTTCATGGAATAAATACAAGCATATGAATCATATAAATGAAATGAATAATCATAACGAAAAGGTAAGTACCAATTTATGATCTTAGAACTTTTTAAAATTAAGATATTACTTATTCTTAATATTATGTACTTTTTATAAATGGTTATAAGTTAAAGGCATTCCCTTCTTCAGATGAAAATATTTTAACAGCAAAAGACCTGACTAGGTTCTTTCTCAACACCTCTCTAACTATTTCTGAAAAAATTAGGAGAAAAGCTCCTACCTTAGAATGATCATTATGGAGTGTAATTTATTGTAACATAAAGGGAGTTAGTCTAGAATCCATTTGCCACTAAAATAATAAGATTAAATAAAACTTGTGATCAGATAAATTAAGAATTTTCCCCTTTCAAGCAATAATACTTCATCTCACTAAATTAGTAGATTATCACATTTTATTTAAAGATTTTTTAGTAAAAGAGAAATAAAACAAGTAGCTGGGCCTTCTTTATGCTTGTCAATTATGATTTGACTAACTTATATTACACAATTATATCAAGAGCCCTCTGACGAAGTTACTGATACCCTTGTTTTACAAATGAGAAAACTGAAACACAGAAAAATGCTGAAAGTCACACAACCACAACCAGAGAGTCTGGAAGGCATACCCACTCTAGCTACCACCCAAACTTTAAGTTTCTTTCCCTTCATTATATCCCTTAAAATATTTATTTTTAGTCGCAATACTGCCTAGAGGTGAAATCTTGAAGTGCTTTGCTTTCTCATGATCTGGAATAACTCCTCCTGCAGAAACCTGAGAAGTCAAATTTCAGAGGCCTCAACCCCAGGATAAGACCTGAACTCAAAATGTGATTGCCACTGTATGTGAGTGAGTGAGTGAGTGAGTGTGTAAGAGAGAGAGAGGCCAAGAGAGAGTTCATGGGGTACTGGATTAGGGGAGAAGCAATATGTTGGGAGGTAAGAGGAATAAAAAGAAATTAGAATGTGTACCATATGAGAAACACCAAAGTTCAGACCAAAACAGAGATTGCAGATCTGAATCCTTATGAAATCTTGTAGCCTTTAATGACTTTGGAATAGCTCTCATTTCAGTTATTTTCCAGTGCGAACAAGGGTGTTTATCAACATACAGTATTTCCCCTGAGTCCTTATTCAGAAAGGCAGCTATCCAGAAAGAAGCATCAACAGATCTTCCTTGCTGCTGGAACTGCCAAAACAACTTTCTTCAAATGATTCTTCACTTTCCCCCAGCTACTTTCAGACATTTAATGTCAGGATTTTGATTGTCATGCATTTTTCCTTGTCTGCCCTGTCTCCTAAATAATTCAGAGGCCAATAACTAGTTACTAAAAAGAGTGAAGAAAGAATAAAAGGAAGAAAGGAACGAAAAGTATGGGAGGGAAAAAAGAGTCTGAAAGAGCCAGAGGAAGAAAACCAAGAAAATATCAACTACTTTTTAGTCATTAACACAGAGTTGTTAAGAGAATATCAACGAGTGGTAATATGCCACTAACTAGAAAATTGACAACATGAAAATTTCAGGAGGCAAAGTTACATGATCATAAAAAAACACATAAGCAGTTTGCAAAATATACTTTTCATATCTCTAGCTGTGTGCAATGAAGTTATTGAAATTATGTAGAGACAATACAAGTTATTGAAGCATCTACTAAAAATTAAGTTTTACTTTGAAGGATATAGAATTGGCAAATATGTATTAGAAAAAATTTTTGAGCAAAGCTGAATACTAACTCTAATTACTAAAAGTTTCTGGCTAATGAAGGTTTAATGGATGCATTAGCTTTCATAATATAAGTGCAGTTACTGTTTTACTATTTTTAACTTACATCAACAATGGATTTCAAGCAGAAATATTGTAAGCATTCTAAAATTGTTGAGCACATAAAATTGTTGAGCACAATAAATATATAAGCTATTATGGTTTCTGGCCAGTTGCACAACAGATAGTGTTCCCTTTTTCACTCCTTGTGCTACTGCTCTCATTGGAAATTTTAGCATAAGAAGAAATTATCCATATCTTTCTCTAAAAAAGGAGTCAATGGAAGTAACAATACCCAAGGTGACCACTTCACTGAGAGTGCAGTAACACAGCATTTCCATATAGCATATTTTTTCTATAGCTGCAGACATTGGAGCTAATTCAAAGATGTCACTAGAAGCAAGTTTTCACCTGTAAATATTGTGATGCCCAAACCCAATAAAATAAGCTACTACCAAATCTTGAATCTTGGTCTGAAGCCATTTATGAATCAAAAGGCAACCATATGTGGTCTCCCAAAGGTACAAAATTCTGCAACTGCTCAGTCAACCATTTGGCCCTTATGATCTCAAGGTTTGTAAGTTTGTTTTAATCTGCTTCCAAAAAGACCTTTACTTTTACTGTTATTGTTACTCAGTAACAACTATGTACTGCCTGTCCTCCAGAATGCCACATCAAAAAATGATAGAAAGAAAGAAAGAAAGAGAAAGAGAGAGAGAGAGAGAAACAAGAGTGGCATGCCTTGGAGTACTGGGTTGTCTTTGACATCTTTTCCTGCTGTGTGTGTGTGTGTGTGTGTGTGTGTGTGTGTCTGGTTGACTAGTTTGGAAAATAAAAACTAATTCATAATTCCATAATTTTAAAATCATAGGAATAAGTTAGAGAATTTATTAAGTTCCTCTATCCTTAATATAGAACCAATGACAGAATATTATTTGTACTTCTTGAGGCATGAGTTTAATAAAAACAAAGTAAAAGAAAACTAGAAAAACAAAACATTTGGTGTTTAATCCAAGGGCTCATTCTCATGTGGTAACTATTTATCATTAGATTAGCCCCTACTGATCTTTTTCCCATAGCAAAAAATGGTTATGACTCATTTTAGGAACACATCAAATACTCCAGGAAAACAGATTTTAGTTTTATCCAAAACAGCAGTGAAAATAATTTAAAATTCCAAAAAAAGAGGACAGATAAGCAGATTCACTTTAGGAAACTGAGCTTCACACAAATAAATTCTAATTTTCCTGATTGCCAGTTTTCTTTTAAATTCTGGAGTTTGTGGTGGTGGGATTACTTATTGTATATATCAACATTTCCACTTGTTGACTATGGAATATTTGAAGCATAAGTTAATATGCCTACATGAAGTAGTTAAGAGAATATAAGTTAATGTACAGATGATGATCCAATATAAGTTAATGTACATACAGATGATCCAATCAAATTGCAAATGGTATTATTTATAGAAAGGGAAAGATCATTAGGACATGCTGCTTTAGTGTCTCTAGATTTTTCAAATTAATTATCAAATTACCCTTTCCATAATAATAAAAATAGAATGTTGAGTCATAGACATTATTGAAGAGCTAAGCTAAACTCAGGGCCTGCAATAGTTCCCCTTCCTCTATCCTTCTATCTCCCCCCCCCGAAAAAAAAACTCAGTCAATATGATAACAGATAAATTAAGAGTAAATTAACGAAGTGTAATTAGAAATAATAAGTCATAAAAAGAAATTACCATATAATATTATCATTTTGTTTTAAGTTTAATATAGTTACTTTGGGACATGAATATAAAGATATACTTCCCATCTAATAAAGAGACATAGTTTAAATAACTGATCAAGATATAAGCTCCTCTATCCTTAATGTATTACTAATTAGTAATAGTGCTTTGAGGTGCAATCTAAATAGATTTGAATATCTAGTAGAGATTTGATATCTAGTAGGCATTTATCTCCTAAATTTGTACAAATATCAGACTAGATTTGAATATCTTCATAAATATAAGCTACATAATATCCTAAAATTTATGTGAGGTTTCTAGGTGGAAATTAAAGTCCTATATTATTTTGCATTAATTGATATATCAAGCTTGGCATCTATGGTAAATATTAATGTTTTCCATTCTGAGGCAATTATATGAAAACATATTATTGCTTTTATGCAAGTTTTTTTTTTATATCTGTCACCTGCCCCCTCCAAAAAAAAAAAAAAGAAATGTGAAAATACACATGTTTTTTATTTGTTTGTTTTGCAGGTCTGAGGGTGGAACCCAGGAGCATTCGACCTCCAAGCTACACCTTCTGCCCTATTTTTTATTCTTTATTTTGAAACCGGGTCTCACTGAGTTGCAGAGGGCCTCACTAAGTAGCTGAGGCTGTCTGTGAACCACAATCCTCAGGTCTCAGCTTCCTGAATGCTGGGATTACAAGCGTGCGCCACCACGCCCAGTTTACACATGGTTATTTAAGTATAAATTCATATAGGTCAAGCACATTTTGTCAGTTTGAGAGCAAGTTTTCTCCTGTAAATATTGTGATGCCCAAACCCAATAAAATAAGCTACTACCAAATCTTGAATCTTGGTCTGAAGCCATTTACGAATCAGAAGGCAACCATATGTGGTGTCCCAAAAGAAAGAAAGAATAATCAGGACTGAATGAGTGGACTAGCCAGCAAAATCAAGGTCATAATTTACTACTCCAGCAATGGTTCAAATAACTAAAATATAAAATGAACTCTTCTTTTAAGGGACATTTCAATTGGGGAATAGCCAATTATAATGTCCAGCCACAGCCAAAGTGTTAATATGAGAGTCTCCTTACAAGGTATAAGTATAATTCAGATCCTCAAAAAAATGGCAGATAGTCTTGCTTTTTTTTTTAAGTCACTTCAAACACCATATAAGACTGAAATATTAAGTTTTAAAAGTAAATTGAGGGGAATACTTAAGAAACAAATTCCTCCACAAATCATTTCTTTAAAAGCATGGGAAGAACAGTGATGCTAAAGTGGAGGAAAGTCATTTAAAGTAGAGGGCAATAATTAAAAGTGGAATCCCCTGTGCATTCTAATTTGCTAGATAATGCTTCTTTTTTTTTTGCCATAAACAGCCATATTATGGTTCTATTGATATCACTTCAATCCTAAAAGGGAAATTGTCCTCAGTGCTTCCCCATCCCTCATTGGGTCTCATGTTGGCAGCTTCTATTTAGTAAGGCCCTGCCCTATTCTCCCACAGACTGGATTTACTAATAGAAAGAGAACACATTCTGAGAAACTCAAACAAGCAGGCATAAGAAAAACAATTTTTGAAAAAGAAATTCTGCTTCGTATTTCAAAATAGGTTTTGAAATAAATTCTGTTCAATAGTACCAAAATGGCATTAAGTAGTCGTAATAGGAAAAACAAAAACTTGGTTGAACTTCCTTCTTTTGGTTTTACAGTTTAATACTGTTTTAATTTGCAATGCTTAAAAGGACTAAGAGAATCTTTTAGCTCTCAAGGACTTCAATGACCTTGGTCCATGCTGGAGCCAGCCGGCAAGAGAACGGGTTCTGAAGTGAGGCAAGAGGATGAAGAGTTTTTAACCCTAACGTGGGGGAGCCGCCAGCCTACTATCTCTACTGGTCGGCCCCTGTTGGTGGGTCAATGTTTCCTACGGGTCGACGACTATACCTGGGTCAGTATTCTCTATTGCGCAGACGCTCCTGGCCAACGCAGCTTCTGGGTCAATCTTGTCTTTATTGCGTCGACGCCGACTTTGTTTTTCCAGAGGTATTTATACACAGCTATAGGTCAATCAACATTCTCTGCTACCACCACCGGAATACAATACAGACCAATACAAAACACACACATTACAGATAGGTCAATCAGTACCCTCGTGCCATCACCACCTGATCCTCTCTCAGACCTCTTTGAACTTTCCATAACCCCAAACCTTGTTGACTCTGGGCGGAGGACAATCAGCTGAGTCAGAGACACCAATCTAGGGGAAGGCCTCAATGGCTCCCAACAATTCCCCCTTTTTACTATATTCTAAGAAGACTGTGCCTGTCTTAGGTTGTTTCCTTCAGGTATCAAGGATTACCCATCTTTGGATAATACAGAGCTAAGCTGTATATCCTGTCTTAGGTTTCCTTGTCCCAAGAAAATCTTACCCATCATTGACTACCAGCCTCTTAAATGGGGGTACCCTTCAAAGGTAAACTGTGCACTTCTGCTGAAAAACTGTTCTCACTTTGTCCCGAGTCTCTAACAAGGTATTGGTAGTATCATGTAACATAGGTATTTCAGCAAGACATTTTCTCCAATTAACACAATGCTTTTTACATGTTGAATCAGAGTTACAGAGTAAACAAGTTATTAGTGGGCTAACATTTTTATCTCCTTTCCCTGGGTAACCAGGGCCCCACAAGACCAAATCTTCAATAGCACAATTACTTATCAGTCTTTGTCCAAAATAATCGAAAGTACCAATTTCCAAAATAATACTATCAGTCTTTGTACTATCAATTCTTTGTCCAAAATATCAGTCTCTGTACTTCTGCAATATCACAGGTGTCAACTGTAGACATCCCATCTTCCTGACATTTTTAACAGTTCTTTGTTCAGCATAACCAAAAGTTTCCGCAATGGGTGCAAAATTCCCGACATTTTTAACAGTTCTTCCCATTAATAAACAATTTCAATTCTGGTCTTTAAGTTCCAATTGCTTGGATACAAAAAGTATCTGATGAACCAAATCCCTTTTTACCCCGCTTAGGTCTCTGAGCACTATTATTCATTTGCACCTGAGGTAGCAATACTAATTGTACCAGTTGGCCTGCATTAATAACAGCTATCCCCTGAGGAGAATGTATCATAATTTTTATTTCTCCTTCATAGTCAGAATCAACT
Organism: Muscardinus avellanarius; assembly: GCF_963383645.1. Lineage (NCBI taxonomy): Eukaryota > Metazoa > Chordata > Mammalia > Rodentia > Gliridae > Muscardinus > Muscardinus avellanarius. The sequence goes on from NC_137794.1 coordinate 80,500,013, forward strand.
ATGCCAGGGGCTACTATAATTCCCTTCATGGTGACACTACTCCGTCCTAACAACAATCCTACTGTCCCTTTAGGTAACGGACCATAAACGCCAGTAGGAAGGGCTTGCATTCCCATTTTGGGAGTTAACACTGTATAGGTGGAGCACAGAGGTCCAATCCTGCGCTGCCTGGGGTTGCTCGGAATAAGTCCTGAATGGTTTGTTTTGTTGAAAGTTGTCCTGCTGTGGTACAGCTGTCTGAAGTGCCCCATAACATTGTTGCTGCAGGGCCTGAGGCGGGCCCCTCCTCCTGTTTCCCGACAGGAACTGATTCCCTTGCTCATCAGTCCTTGATTTACATTCCTTAGCCCAATGCTTCCCTCTCCTACATAGAGGGCATAAGCCTCGCTCTCGTCTATTACTAGCACTCTGCCTCTGTGGACAGTTAACTAAATGACCATTTTGTCTATACCCATAGCTTTTAACCTATTATTCTTAGTTCCGATTTTTTTATGTTGTTGGAAACGGATTTCTTGTACAGTTTTCCCTTGTAGTGCTGCAGCCATAGCTAATCCCTGTGTATATGCAGGTCCTGTATCGGAACATAGCCGAATATAATAAGACAGGTCTCCTTTCTTTCTAAAAGGGCGTAAGGCAGCTTGACAAACAGCATAAGCATTCTCAAAGGCTAATTGCTTTATGAGCAACAGCCCTGCTTCACTGTCGTCTATCAACCAACTAGCAGTTTGTAATAACCTGGCTACAAACTCCTGATATGGCTCATCTGGTCCTTGTCTTATTTTTGAAAGATCTTCTGATTTCCTGAAGGCAACTTGTTCCATGCTCGGCGTGCAGCAGCATTGGTCTGAGCATAAGAAGCTAGACTAAATTTCAATTGCTGAGCAGTCTCCCTAAACTCTCCTTCTCCTGCTAACATATCAAAATTTATGGTTATTCCCTGAGCTATGTTTAAATCTGCTGTGGATTGGCATTGTTCTACAAATTCAGACTTCCATAATAAAAAATCACCCCCTGATAAACAGGCTCGGGCTATCTGTTTCCGATCAAAAGGACACAAAGCCTCCATAGAGAGATTCTAACATGGCTTGAGTAAAAGTTGCTGTTGGCCCATATTGAGCACAAGCTATTTTTAATTCTTTTAATTGTTTGAAAGGAAAAGGCCTGTGTCCCCTAATAACACTTCCTTGACCGTCAGGGTCTTCAGTTACTGGAAAAGCTCTGAATCCTTTAGTATCTTCTCCGTTTTCTGCAGCGCAATTTATAGCTGCTTGAAGTGGGGATAGTAAATATAAAGATCTGTGTTTTTCACTCTTTTGTTTAGCAAATGCTACAGTGGGAGAATTTTGAAGGCTTGCATTGCTGATAATAGGAGAATATTGTTAAGATCCTCCCTTTTCACTATTTGAAGGAGCTATCTCATCTACTCATTTAATTAAAGTCTCTAAGGTTATTTGTAATTGCTTTATACAAAAATCGGGCTCCGGTGACTGTTTTTGGAATGTCTGGATAAACCCCCAACTCATTTCTATATGGTGCTGAGCAGCAGTCTCCTCAAAATGCTCCTCTTTCAGTATCTAAAGTGTCTTCTTCAGGAAGAGAAGGCAAATCGCCCTCATTTTCCCTCCTGGTTTCTCTAACAAAAAGCCTGTGTAAGTAAAAACAAAAAGCTAATCTTCTGACCCATTGTATATTATATTTTTAACCCATTGGATTTTTACAACTCTTACATTAGGAACTAATCTTCTGATCTATCCTTTATTACTATTTACACGTTAGGCGCCTTCATTTTCTATCCTATTTTCTTCACTTTCTATTTTAGTTTCTTTCTTCATTTGCCGGCTTAGTTTCTTTTGCTCAAAGCTTTACTTTAGTGACCGATTATATATTACAAAATTCTCACATTTCACTGCTACCAAAAATCTTTTGAGCGTGCTTTTTTATTCAGCAGTGTCCTTTACGGAATCCTCAGTTTCAGAAGTTGGTCCCGTATGGGCCACCACCTGCTGGAGCCAGCCGGCAAGAGTACGGGTTCTGAAGTGAGGCATGAGGATGAAGAGTTTTTAACCCTAACATGGGGGAGCCGCCAGCCTAATATCTCTACTGGTTGACCCCTGTTCATGGGTCAATATTTCCTACAGGTCGACAACTATGCCTGAGTCAGTATTCTCTATTGCGCCGGACACTCCTGGCCAACGCAGCTTCTGGGTCAATCTTGTCTTTATTGCGTCGACGCCGACTTTGTTTTTCCAGAGGTATTTATACACAGCTATAGGTCAATCAACATTCTCTGCTACCACCACCGGAATACAATACAGACCAATACAAAACACACACATTACAGATAGGTCAATCAGTACCCTCGTGTCATCACCACCTGATCTTCTCTCAGACCTCTTTGAATTTTCCATAACCCCAAACCTTGTTGACTCTGGGCGGAGGACAATCAACTGAGTCAGAGACACCAATCTAGGGGAAGGCCTTAATGGCTCCCAACAGGTCCACAAATATCACCAACTGCCCCCCCTGTCTGCAGGTAGCCAGTCCTAAACCTCCTTGGAGAAGCGCCAATGATTCTATCAAAATGCAACAAATTGGTCTCTATCCTCAATGCTTTTAGAAAATCTCCAACCATTCCAGTCTCACCTTTGATGGGAGCTGGACTTATAAACAAATGTGACAAAGCCTATCACCCATCCTGCCCTGTGTTTCTTTAATTTCCTGTGCAGGATAACAGCTCCAAGAGCTTAAATATTTCCTACAGAGTAAATCATGTAAAAACATACAGTATTTAAAAGAAAAAATAAAAGAATAAAATGGATCTCTGATAATGAAAAGGAATGAGGTATTATAGAGAACACACTGGAGGGAAACAGACACCCATTCTTTCTAGTGCTGTGTAACTTAGCCCATGCCCAAAGTAAACTGTCTTCACGTCAAGAAGCTGTCTCTCTATAAACTGGCCAATCTATCTTTAAAATGTAAGCATCTTGGACTGTCATAATAAACATCTCAAAATAAATATAAAATAACATCTGGAGGCAAAGCTTTGCACAGAATGGGGTGAGGGAGAGTGCTAACTTTTCTTGGTATCATTAATAAAGTATGGATTTAATTTTTTAATTTGGGAAATGCTTTACACTATTAACCAAACATTAACCAAGACTTACTAATTTTACTTTAAAATCACAAAGAATACAATGCTGTCTGTACACAATGTCTTTTCACAAATTGGACTAATCTTCTTAGTAGATACTTTAATTTTCTTGTTTTCTACTATTTGAAAGTAGGGTAGTAAGCATTAAATTATCGAATTACTTCATTTACATGTAAAAATACTTCCTCTTTAAGTATAATTATTGTAATGATAGATATAAAAACTATCCACTTTTTTGGCCTTGGAAAACAGAAACTCCAATGCAACATACTTCCATTAAAATTATTATGATGATTATGACATTCTCCTTTATATCTCACAACAATGATAATCTAAAAAAACTAGGTTTTCCCATTTTCTATAGTTGGCTGTGATTCTCTCATTCAGCTAACCTTTACAACAGCTTCTAATGGAAGTCATGCACTCTTCCTATGCAAAATAATTAAATAGACTGTTTGACTCACTCCTAGTAAATTTAAAAAATTGCATGCAAATTCTTGACTGATAAATCACTTCACTTATTTTATATGCTAATAAGATTTTTGCAGGTGACATAATAGTCATTATATGCCCAATGCCAAACAAACAAATGCATTAGAAATTTATATAATGTGGCCGGGCGTGGTGGCGCATGCTTGTAATCACAGCACTTGGGAGGCTGAGACAGGAGGATCTCACAGGTTTGAAGCCAGCCTCAGCTACTTAGTGAGGCTCTCAGCAACTTAGTAAGACCATTTCCAAAAAAAATATAAAAATATAGGTCTGAGAGTATAGCCTGGAGGTTAGAAAGCCTCTGGGTTCCACCTCCAGTACCACAAAAACAAAAAAATATATATGTAATGTGTAAGTAAATTTTAATACCTCCTAAAAACTACCATGCCTTATTTATAAGAACTGCTAATAATAAAGGATGAGATGAATTACTCCAAATTTTCATACCCTGACTTATTTCTAGTTTCCAGTTCATAAAATTTGACTTAAAATTTTAAGCAAACCTGTTAACTACCAATGGGATATTTCTCATTTAGTCAAATAAACATATAGACATTTAATTTCAGATATGTATTTTTGAAAAGTATACTTGACTCTTCATGGAGAGTTGTGTTTTGTAGAGGAAGATTGGTAAGGTATATCTGAGATCTAATTCTAACTGCTCACAGTCTTCTCCTAATAAAATGTATTTACTGTATTTCTCCCATAGCCTAAACTATGCCAGAAAAATGAATTTTCTATTAAAAAAACAATAATGTTTTAACCAAGGTATGGCAGTGCATGCCTGTGTTCCTAGTACTTCAGAGGCTGAGACAGAAGGATTGCAGTTTCACGTCAGCCTCAGCAACTTAGACCCTCAGCAAATTAGCAAGAGCCTGTTTCAAAATAAAAAAATAAAAAGGGGTAGGAGTGTAGCTCAAAAGTAGAATGCCCTTTGTTTCAACCCCCAGAACAACAACAATGCTTAATTTTTTTAAAAAAATAAGCATTTTTCTAAACTTTTTTTAAACTGAAATGTCAGTCGTCAGCAGGCTGCATAAAGGATATTCTAAATTCCAGACTGTCCTTCATCAGATATTGCAAAGGTTGGAGGTAAGATCAAATTCTTTGTAGTAAATGTGAAAGAACCATACTCAGCTTCTTTGATTAATAATTTCCTTTAATTCAACAAACAACAACAAATGCAAGCAAAAACTGACTCAGATGGAAAGTTTTAAAAAGAGTATTTTTTCATCCTATAAACTTCTTAATGTAACAAAACAAAACCAGCCACAAATACTCTATAATTCAACACAAAGGAAGGGGTAGGAGGAATAGTGGGGACAGAGTGTGAGCCTTTTGTGTACATCCCTTCATCCAGTCTGCCTACCACCTCTGCGGTGAATTCTGCTCATCTGTTCCTATTCCTTTCCTAAATAACCTGCCCCCTAAGGATGTTTCCTGAGACAACGAAATGCACTTCTGAAAATGCAACCAAGACATAGGGTCACTGGGGAACACTGGGAAATGAGTCTGGGTTGCCTTCTTAAGTGAAAGTTAGTGGGACGGGCACAGGTTTTGATGACAGAAGGACTTGTATTTAAATCTCTCTACTGTTGACTGCAACCACGGGAAAATAATTTAAGTTCTTTAATTCTCAGTATCCTCCTATGACAGATAAATATATTATTACAGGCTGTAGAGTTGGAGCAAAGATTTAAGGAAATAATGTGGCATGCCTAACATGATGAGTGCTTAGTAAACTGTTGCTTGTTAGGTCTTGTATGCCCTTGTTTACAATAGAATCTCTACGTCAAACTGAAGAAGTACACACATGCAAGTCTACACACACATACAGATTAACTTTAATAATTAATCCTCCTATAAGCATTTGGGAGGCTGAGACAGGAGGATCACTGTTCACGAGCAACCTCAGCTACTACTTAGTGAGGCCCTTCGCAACTCAGTGAGTTTTTTTCAAAATAAAATATTTTTTCAAAATAAAGAAAAAAATAGGTTTGGTGTTATAGCTCAAAGATAGAATGCCCCTGGGTTCCATTCCCAGTATTGCAAAAAAAATTTTAATTTAATCAATGTCTATTTATAGTATACCTACTGTTTGCCAGACGTGTTTAATATTGCTGGTATAAATCCACAAGACAAAATACTTGCTTATCTTTTTTATTATATTAGCACATTTTAATTGTAAAAAATAATTTTTTGTTACATTTTCATGCATGTACCTAACTTGTTTTGGCCATACTCACCTTCCCTATTAAATTCCTTTCTTATCTGCTGCTCCAACACTCCAGCCTTTTTCTCCTTTCCTAACAGTTTCCCTTCTACTTGTATGTCATCTCCCCCTCCTAGATTTTATGTATGAAAAAACATGCATTTGTCTTTCTTAAATCGGTTTTATTTTGCTTAAACAAACTGATGATCCTCAGTTCCATACATTTTTTATCATTTTATTTTTGCTTTATAGTCTCATATCACGAAGTAGATCACAGCAATAGTGACATACATGCACACAGCACTTGATTTCATTCTTTCTTTTAAATTATTATTTTTTCTTTGTGGTACTAGGAATTGAACCCAGGGGCATTCTAGCTCCAAGATACATCCCCAGTCCTATTTTTTGTTCTTGAATTGAAACAGAGCAAAATTGCAAAGTACCTCACTGAGTAGCTGAGGCTGGCCACAAACCTGTGATCCTCCTGTCTCAGCCTCCCAAGTATTGAGATGACAAGCGTGTGCCACCTTGTCTGGCTCATTCTTCTTTATGGTTGAATAACACTCTTATGTACACATACCACATTTTCTTTTTCCATTCATCTGCTGATGGGCATCTAGGCTTGCCTACTGTGGATAGTGCGAGGACATGGGTATGCAGGTATCTCTATTCCACTCCATCTTTGACTTGGGTTTGTACCCAGAAGTAGTGTAACTATATCATATGGTACTTCTACCCTCTGCTTTGTACTGTTTTGTTTTGTTTGGAAGCCTCCATACTGTTTTCCACAGTGGCTGTGCTAGTTTACATTGCCAACAACAGTATGCCAATATTTCCTTTTTTTCTGCATACTCTGCAGCATTGGTTTTTTCTTGATAATAGCCATTCTGACTAGGATAAGATAGAATCTCATGTGGTTTGAGTTGCATTTGATGGCTAAAGATGTTGAAAATAATTATATATATATATATATATATATATATATATATATATGCCTTTTTTACTTCTTTTGAGACCTATCTGTTCAGCGTATACTCCCATTTGATTGGATTACACATTATTGTGTGTGTGTGTGTGTGTGTGTGTGTGTGTGTGTGCATGTGTGTGTGGTGCTGGGGATTGAACTCAGTCATTTGACCTTCAAGCTACACCTTTGGCCCAATTTTATTTCCTCTTTGGAAATATAGTCTCTCACAAGGTTGATGAGACACTCACTACTTTCTGAGGCTGTCCTCAAACCTGTGATTCTCCTGCCTTAGCCTTTCATGGATCACATGTTCTTTTGGTGTTAAATTTTTTGGAATTTTTCATATATTTTGAAAATTCTTAGCTTTGAATCTTCCTAGTGGGAGAAATTTATAGTGATACCAAAATGTTTTTAATGTGTTTTTACCTAAATATGTGCCGTATTGTGCAGAGGTCAAGAGGAATAAGACCTTCACTAAGTCTTGGTCCAGAGAGGATAACTGTTTAGGAACCAGAAATAATTCCAAGTATGAGTATCTATTTGCCAATAAAACAAGAGAGGTGAATAAGGCTGGATTATGTATTACAGACTATGAGAAGAATGTGACATAAAAGGAAATATGCACTTTGGTGAATTGCAAGCAGATTCTGTGTTCTTTGGTAAGAAATTTAGGAGCTATGTGGGCAGGGAACAGATGACAAATGACTTCACGTGTTATGGGGAAATTCTGGACTTTCCAGATGGACGTCTTAGAAATTCTGGACATCCAGAAAACAGTGATGACTCTTAAAGGCTTATGAAGGGCAACAGAATGTTTCATTTTGATTGGCAAAGTTGCCTTTGGGGCAATGAAAGGATGGGTGTTAAGAAAGAGGAAGACTCTGAAGGGCAGCAGATTTAAAGTAGAGAAGCATTAAATCATACTCCAAAATGAATAGAGACTAAATCAGTGCAGAGAAAAGTAAAGGAGAGAAGCGGATAAATACCCGAGGTCATTTGAAGTTCGTGTCTACAAAACATGGTGACCAATAGGAGGAAGCATGTCAACAAAATGTCTCGTGTTTCTCTCTGTGGTGTCTGAGGACAGCAGTATCATTACCCAGAGAATTGACCACAGCCAATACTGGGACTGCTTGTTTGCTTTGTTGATATTCAATTATGTAAGAGTTAATCAGTGGAAATGAAACAACAGGAGTCTGGAATAGAAGTCTGTCCCTGGTTAAAATACAGGACAGGTAGAGATATTGACTAAAAAATAATCATCTAATAAATAAATCAGAAGGCATGAGTGAGTGGGCCTGAGGAAAATAAAGTGAAAGAAAAGAGAGAAGGTTGAATGCCATTAGTGATATTTAATGAGTAATTTGAGAAAATAGGGGCTATGAAGAAAACCCAAAAAGATGGACTGAGAGGTCAAGAGCAAAATAGTCATGATACAGAAATGCTGGAGGTATAGTTATATCAAATATTATAGCAGAATCAATCTAAAGATTGACATGTATCCTGTATTTGCCAGTATGATGATCTTTTATGACTTGTTTCAACAAAGTTCTGAGGAAGACTCCAGATCTTGGTGTGTGACGAAAAAATGAGAGATAGAGAATTTCAGATATAGATGTAGGCAGCTCAGCAGAGAAGGTCCTATATTGGTGGATGAGGAGGGGATTTCACGAAAGGGGTACAGCGGTGGGGAGTGGTGGTACACGCTTGTATTCCCCGCGCTTGAGAGGCGGAGACAGGAGGATCACGCAGGTTCAAAGCCAGACGCACTGGATTTAAAAGACCCTGTTTCCAAATTTAAAAAAAAAGTATAAAATAAGTCTGGGAGTGTATCCCGGAGGTAGAAGGGCTCCCAGGAACCCCAGTACCACCATCAAAAAAAAAAGGAGTACAGCAGTTCAGATATGACTTAGTTGGGTTTGTTTTATGAAGAAATAAATTAGACTAGAGCAGGTTAACCTGCTAGGAAAAGGAGAAAAGGGAATAAACTTTCTAGCTTAAAAGATAAGGATTAGAATTATACTTTGCATAATCATACAAATTACACTAAATTAATGACCAATTATACTAACTCTGTGATGAAACTAAAAATGCTACCAAAAACATAAACCACGATAAATAATGTCAATCCTAATGGTATTTCCCTTCTGACCTGTTCCACTAACATATCTTTCTACTCTTTCTTGACTGTGTACATCACTTCATAATTCTCAGCAAGGTAAATTATACCCTCTTTTTTATTTGACTAAGTTCTTTTCTATAAAAATACATCTGCTAATACTATATCACCTTAACTGAACTTCCATTTAAATTGATCTCTATTTCTGCCTTCCTTAACACCTAGATCAAGTTTCTCAACCTTTAGACAATCTTGCTTACTCACCTCTTTGCCAGGAATTTTATGTTCTGTATTCATTTCTACTTCTTGCATGTTACTCTGTAAATGAATTACAAATAAAGAGATATAATAATCTTTGAAAATGTAAAATGCTAAAAATTGAAATATGATAATATCAATATGGATTTAAGGATGCATTGTCTCTTCATCAAGTTGTCGGTATTTGAATCATAAATTTAAATCATCAACAAAATAACCACCTTGTAAAAACTAAACTTAAACCTATTAATTACGTTTTACATGAAACATGAATTTTTTTGTTTGATATTTGCTTTTTTCTTTCTCAAATGCACACATCAGCAGTTGGCTATATGCAATCCTATTTAATGCAATGTATTATACTTTGTAACAGTTTATAACTCTGTCCTTCACATATTGGCATGGTTTCAGCTATTCAATTAAAAATGAGATGTTTTATTAATATATTTGGTTGCTGATAGAAAACATCTTGTGCTTAATATTTTCAGCAAAAATAGAACTAAATTGTCTCCATTAACTTGTCATTTAATATCTAAAAATAGAAGCCTAATGTAATGCTTACAGTATAGATCCAACAATAGTTTTCTGCCCAAAGGAAACTCAGAACAGTAAAAATAAAAGAAAACGCACATCTTCAAAGTTTCTTCTATGTCAATAGATGAGAAATGCTTGCTTTCATGTTTGATTCTAAATCACAAAATCAGAGATAAGACCATAAAAAATAAGCAATATTCTTACATCTATTTTACATTCTTTTGGGGGAAACATCAATTATATTTTAGCACTTCCCACAAAAGTACTCAATTTTATTTTATTTTTTATTGGTGTACTGCAATCATAAATCTTGATGAAGTTCAGGCTGATAGAGGCACACACACACACAGCACTTTCTGAGCGCTCCCTCAGTTCCCACCACACTTCATCTCCCTCCCCACTTTTCAGTGCTCAACACATTGATTAGCTTTGAGAAGTTTGAGTATGTACATCATGACCATTGAAGTATTTCTCTTTAAGTCTTCCTCCTCCCTCCTATCTCCCTCATGTCCCCTCCTTTACTCCACTGACAGTTCTCCTTCTTTGTCTGGATTCCCACCAATGTCCTTTCTCCCTGGCTGTCACATATGAGGCAATATCTGACCCTACAATGAAAATTATGAAACATTAAAGAAGGAAATTTAAGATCTTAGAAGGCAAAAGGATCTCTCATGCTCTCAGATAGGCAGGATAAATATGATAAAAATGGTCATCCTTCCAAAAGTTATCTAAAGATTCAATGCAATTCCCACTAAAATATCATGATCATTCTTTGCATATATAGAAAAATTAGTCCTTAAATTTATTTGGAATAACGACAACAACGAAAAAAACAGAATAGCCAAAATAGTTCTTGGCAATAAAAACCATGCAGGAGGCATTACAATACCTGACTTCAAACTATACTACAGAGCCATAGTAATAAAAACAGCATGGTACTGGCACAAAAAACAGATACATAGACCAATGGAGCAGAATAGAAGTTTTAGAAAACTCCACACACTTATAGCAAATTGATTTTGGACAAAGGAGCCAAAAATCATACATTGGAAAATAAGAAAGCCTCTTATTACATATGCAAAATCCATATGCAAAAAAATGAAAAATCCATCCCACTTTCTCACTCTGTACAAAAATCAATTCAAGACAGATCAAAGATCTGGAAATTAGACCGGAAACTTTGCAGTTCATTGAAAAGGGCATAGGACGAAAACCACAATCTATAGGCTCAAGCAAAAACGTCCTGAATAAGACCCCAAGAGCACAAGAAAATAAAACAAGAATTAATACATGAGACTGCACTAAACTGAAGAGTCTCTGTGCAGCAAAGGAAACTATCAAGAACCACAAGAGAGAGCCAATAAAATAGGATATTTTTGCCACCTACACCTCTGATAGAGGACTATTGTCTACAATATACAGGAAATTCAAGAAACAAACTGCCCCCCAAAATAATCCAATCAAATGGGCAAGTGAACTAAAAAGACACTTCACAAAAAATACAAATTACCAATAAATATATGAAAAAAATATTCAACATCATTAGCAGAGAGATGAAAATTTACCCTAGGATTTCACTTAACCCCAATTAGAAGTGCAATTATTAAAAACACAAACAATAATAAACACTGGCAAAGATGTGGAGAAGTAGGAACTCTGCTATACTATTAGTGGGATTGCAAGTAAGTGCAATCCACTTTGAAAAACAGTGGGGAGGATCCTCAGAAGAATGGAAATAATGCTACCATATGACCCAGCTATACCACTCCTGGCTATCTACCCTGAACAATGAAAGCAGGCTACAGTAGCAATGTACACACATCTGTTTATAGCTGCACAATTTATAATTGCCAAAATATAGAACCAGCTGAGATATCCATCAACAGATGAATGGATTACAAAAATACAGAATGTTGTACACAGGAATTCTACTCAGCCATAAAGAAAAACAAAATTATTTCATTTGCAGAGAAATGGATAGAACTGGAGTATATAATGCTTAGTGAGATTAGTCACAAAACTACTCATTTTAAAAATTCCTTTATTTTCAAACGTATTTTCTTGTGCCTAAACAAAAAGGTCTGCCCTGAGCAACAAATTAAATTCTGGATACTACACTAAAATTACATGTTGTATCTGACAAAATTATAAAGATAACATAAACTATTAATAGAAAAGCTATGAAACAAGACTTTTCATTAGAGGATACTGTACAGATCACCTGGGTTCCCCACAGTTCTCAGACCTCAGGCTCTGCCACACTAAGGGCACCCTGCCTGTTGAGTTTTGTTCTTGTCATTGCTGTCTTTGTTTAGAATTTTTTAAAGAAATAAAATAGGAAACGTTTGTATAAATGTGCACTGACTTTAACAAAGGATTTGATAGAGTTTCTCTGGATATATTTGTAGGTAAGATTTATAGAAGCAGTTACAATAAGATGGCTCCATGTCTTAGTGAACAATAAGGATTATGGATAAAGTTATCACTGTCAGCCTTCAGGTGCTATACACCAGAGTTTAAGTCCTTCATCCTGCCCTGTAAGCTTAATCTCATGGCTTAGATGGAGCTAAAGAAGGAATGCTTACCTAAATTTGCAAATAAATAAGGCACCATTAAGAGAAATAACTAGTGCTTTGGATGGGAAAATCAAAACCATATAAAAGTCAAACAGGCTAGAATAATATACTTGGGCCAAAATGATAAAAATCAGTAATAAGATTATAGCCTACACTAAAGTTTGGCAAAATACACATGAGGGAACTGACAGCAATTAACATGAAAAAAATCCACCAGTGGAGGTGTTAATTAACCACAGACTTACTAGAAGCAAAGAAGCTGATCCCTCAGTATATATAAACCTTTCATCCTCCTACCCCTTGTACCTTAAGGAGCTAACAAAACGGGGTTGGGGCAGCCTATCATCCCTAGGAGCTACTGCTATTTGCCCCTTGGGTCAGGTCTTGAGAACTAGCTAATCTAAGTCTCTGTGTTGCTGAGCTAGAATTTCTTCAGAGGCACCATAATAACATCTCCATAGCAATTATTTTTCATGTCCTCAAACCTCTGATGTTCAAGTGTGCCCCTGGGCTCTATCAGAAAATGTGAGGCTAGCAAATGTCCGCCATCAGGTAGGACTGCCATACCCCTGTGTTCACGAGATTTATTCAAATTTCAGCTAAATTAAGGAAATGGACAGTTCAGTTTAGAAGTTATATGTTGGATTCTAGGTTCTAGACTGGGAGAAAGATAGAAGTGGGCAGTAGAGAAATCAGACTAGAAGCAGCACAGAATAAATAAAAGAAGAATAGAATGGGGGAGTGACAAAGAACAAGACAGCTGTGCATAGAGGAAGAACAACCAGAAGGATAAGATTTCCTATTACATTTTTTTAAGTTTAACTTCTCTTTGAAGCTCAGGACACCTGGAAAAATCATGCCTTACACTTAAATGCCATTGCCTCCCAAACTCCCCATACACTTTCTGAAGACTTAGCAAGCCAGTCACGCAGCAGTTGGCTTCGTATATCTTTCTATTCATCCTGATAACTGCCACTTCTGTGTGGACAGTATATGCAACAGTCCAACCTCACCATTTATGTTTCTCTACATGTATGACCTAGTCCATATCATATCCAGAATTTGACCAGCTCTTTCTTTAGAATTTATAGTCTACCAATTTTTTTGCTCCCTCAGCCTTCTAGTGTATTAAGAGTATTATTTATTATTATTATTAAGAACTCTAACCCTTGATTCTTTAGTATATATTAATCTCTAATCCTCCTACTGGCATCATTAAATTATTATCTGAGATTCATTTTCCTCATTTATAAATAGAAGTAGTAATGCCAATTTTACATATTTGATGTGAAAAATAAAGATGAATTATGTAAAACATTGCCCGGTTCCTTGCTAAGACTAGGCATTAAATGATCGTCATCAACCTTAGTCCAAATAAATCTCATGATTTATTACTTTTTTTTTCAGTGATGATGATAGAACCCTGGGCCTCGTGGTAAATACTAGTCAAGCACTAACCCACTGATCTATGCCCCCTGCCCTAATTTATTACTTTTAAATTCCCTTGCCAACACCACCAGTGATCTTTCCTTTGTTCTTCTTCTGCACCTAATTAGAACAACTCAAACCCTGGATCAACCAGTCACTCCCTTTCCAGTCACATAGCTGGCTGCCAAGCATGGCTGAAAATAAATGCCACAGCTGCATGGATTGATGCCACTACAAACTCGGGGTCTCCCACATCAGTCGAGCTATTAACACTGCACAGTAAAATTTCTAACTACCCATAGTTCGTTTCCTCTCTTGTTTCCCACAATAATATTTTCAGACCTTCACTACTCTGATCTTCTCCATCACTCTCAGCAAATAGACTCTACTTCAGAGAGAAAATACAGAACATTTTAAAAGAATGTTCTCCACTTCTGATCTCTTCCCACAACACAAACAAATGTAAATACAGTCATTGCCAGCTCTACCTCTTCTCCATTCTATCCAAATGTTATCCTGTGTTTCAAATGTTAATCTTTCCATCTATTCTCTGAATCACATTTTTCCATTTCTTTGGGAATCTTAGTTACATCAAGTGTTTCTCCTCTCTTCAGTATTTCAATTTCTCTTCTTTCTTTTACCATCTCCCATACTGTTTCCTTTCTCTTTCTCCTTAAAGCTATATTTATCCAAAAATCAACGTGTACTGACCTTCACCTTCCCATTTATGATGGCTGTCTCAACCACGGAATCTGTGATTCTTTACCTCTCTTAGAGTAAATCCAATCCTGCAAAGTTGCTAAAACAAGAGACATGTTTCAGTCCTTACCTTATATGACCTCTGTACTATTCATGATGTTATTTATCATCCTTCTTCCTGAAATCTTTCCCCATATGATTTCCATGGCATCACTTACTTCTTTTTTTCTTTTGATGTGGCATTAGAGATTGAACTCAGGAACATTCTCCCTCTGAGCTACAACCCTAGACCATATTATTTCTTACTTGGAAACAAGGTCTTACTAGGTTGCTGAGAGTCTCACTAAATTAAGCTTTTGGTCCTCCTGTCTCAGCCTCCCAAGTACTAGGATTACAAGTGTGCGCCACCATGTCCAGTTATCACTTACTCTTGAGTTTCGTCCTTTATCTCCCATGGAGAAAATCTTATTCATTTACCGGATTTTTTTCTTTTTCAGTCCTGGGTATGGAACCCAGGGGCATTCTACCTCTAAGCTACACCTCCAGCCCCAGTTTTTATTCTTTATGTTTGAAACATGGTCTCACTAAATTGTGGAGGACCTCACTAAGTAGCTGAGGATATCCTCGAACCTGCAATCCTCCTATTTCAGCTTCTTAAGTATTGGTATTACAAGTGGACACCACCACACCTGGCTATTTATCAGATTTCAACTATAGTTAATATTAATACCCAACAAATGAACTTCCAATATTTATTCTCCCCAGATCCTCATAGATAATGTTAATTGAAGAAACAACAAATAAGACTTCTTGTCTTGAATATTCTTTTTTTTTTTTTTTTTTTTGGTGGTACTGGGTTTCCTGGAATCCCTGCTACACTCCCATGGGCTACACTCCAAGACCTATTTTTATACTTTTTTATGTGGAAACAGGGTCTCGTAAGCCAGTGCGGCTGGCTTCGAACCTGCGTGATCCTCCTGTCTCTGCCTCGCAAGCGCTGGGATTACAAGCGTGTGCCACTACACCCGGCTTGACTTGAATATTCTGTAGCATTTCTATGTTGTCCCAAATTGAAGTCAGTACCATCTTGCTCCTTTAAAAAGGTTTTCTCACCTATTTTTTTCTCTCATGGTAAATGGTATCATGTGGCTCCCACCCATTTTGTCGAGTCAGAAACTACATATGATCCATTGATTGAGTCCTGTCTATTTTGCTATAATATTTTCTAAATCCATTGTTTTCTTATTCTATGATCACTGTTGTATGCTTTGCCTTCCCTATAGTTTTATAAAAAGACTCCTTGCTTTGTATGTAAAAGCCAGTAGGGCCATACTCATCATGACACCACTGTTAGGTTTACATCCAAGATGAAATTTTTCCCAATGTTTTCCATTACTTCCAACTAGTATGTAAATATTATATAAAATATTATATAATATGTATTTCTTTTTTCCTTAAAGCCATAGTGTGTATATAAGTATATATATTATTTATGTTATATAGTACATATATAATATATATTTACAATGACTACCATTTGTTAACTATGTGACAGTAGCTTATTATAAGACTTCTAAATCCATTCTAAGAACAATCTTTAAAATATAAATACAATATGAACAGATTAAGAAATCCAAGATTAAACAATTGATGAAGGCAGTAAAGCCAAATTTCAAACAAAAGACTTTATGATTGGAAAAAATCATAAAATATCTTTTACATTAATGAGTAAAAAATAACCTCTGTAAGCCCACCACCACCAAACTCAAAATTTTATATATCAAACTATTCTAAATACCCTAAACAAGCAAATTTTGGGTTATTTAGAGTCTGTCTGCTTTGCATACTCTGTGAAATCTCAACTTACAGCTGCTTTCCATGATAATATAAAGGCTAGTAGTTATAAGACACCAAGATACTATGGCAATTTTTTTTTTGTCTTTTTCTTTTTTTAGACTGGGGATCGAACCCAGGGCGGTGCACTTGCCAGGCAAGCACTTTGCCACTGAGCTACATCCCAACCCTACTATGGCAATTTTAAACAGAGCAAGCAGGATGCAGCCAGAGTAGACCTGTAATTCCAGTCCTTGGTAGGCTGAGACAGGAGGATTGCAGCTTCAAGTCCAGTACAGGGTAACTTGGCAAGATAGTGGTTCAAAATAATAAAAGGGCTGGGTGTGTAGCTTAGTAGTAAAGCACCGCTGGGTTCAATTCACAGTACCACAAAGAAGGAAAAAAAAAAGAAAAAAAAAGAAAGGAAGGGAAAGGAAACAGAAGGAAAGGAAAGGAAAGGAAAGGAAAGGAAAGGAAAGGAAAGGAAAGGAAAGGAGATTTCATGGAAATGATGCAAGTGTGTCTGGGACAAATAGGGAGTCACTGGAGAACTTGAGGGGAGGACTTCCTTGATATGGCTAATATTTCTACAGAATCTCTCTAGCTTCTAGGCTGAGAATAGATTTTAGGAGATAAAGAACAAAGAAGCAGCTAAAAAAAGTTGACATATTAGATATTTTAACAGCAATGAAACTAGCAATAAAAGATCAAATCCCGGAATTAGATTGAAAATAGAGCTACCATATTTGCATAGTGGGATATGAAAGAAGAAGAGGAATTTGGCATAACTCTAATATTTTCTTGTCTGAATAACTAAAAGGGTGGAGGAGCCATAACCTGTAGTCAGGAAGGTTTTGGTGAGATCTTAGAATTTATTCTTTCTCCTCAATAAATAGAAATTGTTATTGTATATAAAAGCTTTTCAAATATATTGATCCTGTAGAACATAAAATGATCTGAACCCAGCAATCTCATCTCAAATTCTATAACAAGGCAAAGACAAGCCAGATGGGTCAGTGTTCTAGATACTCTGATAGTGCATATGGTTTAACAAATAGTACAATCCCACTGCATGCATAAAACATGAGTCACACATAGGGACCATTTAGTTCTTGCAAAAATGCAATACAAATACCAAAGTGGTTTTAAGATCTATTTTTGAAAAAAAATAGATCTCTTTAATATGTTATATAATCCTCCTTTTGTACACTTCTTTTTATTCTTCTATTAGCTTCTTTCTGTTTATTTTTTCTATTTCTTACTATTAGATTTGGGGGGAAGGGATTCTGTGGCCCATTAAATTCTCAAGGCATTGGGGAGGGGTTTTTTTTTGAATTTAACATTTGATTTCTGGCACATGTGTGAATTAAATCTCATCCAAATCCACCATGTTTTATTTCAATCAGCCTCTTCCTATTAGCAATGCAAAATTTTCCAAATCTACTGTGAGGTCTAATTGGTAACAGGGGGGCTTTGGTGAGTCTCACTGTGAGTAGGTGGAGTACGTGCTCACCCCATTACTCACTTGAACAAAATACACACACTGATTTAAAAATAGAAAGCCCTAGGAAGACAAGAATCAGATTTTTGTCAGCCTGAAAAATAGCATAAATCTTAAAGTCACAGGCCGTGGCAACTACATAACTTGCAAACTGAGTGAATTTGGGGAGGTCACTTAACCTCTTGAGGCACTGCTCCTTTGGCTGCATGGAATCATTGTATGGTCTTTGCCACTTTTCCTCCTTTCTTTTATCTTTACTTTCTCTCCCTCCTTTTTTCTCCCTCCACCTCTTTCTCTTTTCTTCTCTCATCCTATACTTCATGCCTTTGAGGATAAAAGAAAGATTTCAATAAGAACATATCAACTAAAATAATGGATAAATGAAAATAAGCAAGGAAATCTAAGAGAACAAATAACTGACCTACAAAGTACCTACAGAGATCTCTAAGCAAGGACAAGTTGAAAATGTTAGCTGCCTAAGTTATCATGTTTTGATTCAAACTGAGGCACCTAGTCAACACTGCCAGCTGGAGGGAAGCAGTCACACCACTCTATGGAAGTGCTTTCAGCCTCAGTTTCTAAATTACTTCATCACTTGAACCCATAACATAGGTCTTTCTGCCCCTAATATGGTCTTCCTGCTCTGTGAACCTACTAACCTTTCTAAACTCAGTTTCATTATATGGAAACTCTGAGATAAAGCATAAATCTACATAAATCTGTCTGTTGCTATAAGGATAAGATAATGCCGGTGAGTTTGTCTTTACTTTCTACTGCTACAAAAACAGTATCACCACAAACTTAGGTATGCAAAACACCTCAGTTCTCTGGGGTCAAAAACCTGAGTATGGCTTAGCTGGGTCTTCTTCTCAAACACATACAACCGTTACATGGAGATGCTGACCACACTGCCCTCCTCACTTGGAGCCCCACATCCTCTTCTAAGCTTATTCAGGATTTTAGAAAAATTCTTTTCCTTACCACTGTATGACTAAGGTTTCTGTTTTCTTCCTGGCTGTTGGCTGGTGACTACTCTCTGTTCCTGGAATTCCTTAAAATGTGGCTCCCATAGGCAGGTCACAGTCTAGATGTTTGCTTTTTCCAGGCCAGAAAACATGTCTGCTGATGTTTCTGACTTAAGAAATAACCTGGTCAGGTTTAGCATATAGAGGAGAATCTCCATTTTGAGATTAAGCAGTTAACAAATGATTGCCCAAATTGTAAGGATGATAACCCATCATGTTAGCAGTTTCACCTACTCTCAAGGGGTGGGAGTTATGAAAGGTCATGGTCCCTGAGGGTCATTTAGAATTCTGCTGTTTTATATAGCATATCATGATACCCACTCCTTACAACTGAAACAAGTTTGTTCAAGAACTAGTAACTTAGCCGGGCATGGCGGCTCACACTTGTAATCCCACTACTTGGGAGACTGAGGCAGGAGGATCACAGATTCAAGGCCAACCTCAGCAACTTAGTGAGGCCTTCTGCAATTTAGTAATATCCTGTTTCAAAATAAAAAGTAAAATAGCTCAGAGATAGAATGATCCTCAATACCACAAATTTAAAAAAAGAGTGAGGTTTGAAGACAAAGGTGGAGGTGGGGGAAAACATATGCCAGCTGACCATTAAATGGAATTTTGAAAAGCTGAAAAATAAAAAAAAAAAGTATTCTTACATCTCATCAACTGGAACTTAGTTACATGGCCATTTGTAGCTGCAAGGAAAATAAGAAAATAGAGCCTTTTCTCCAAGGAAACATATGTCCAACTAAAAATCCAGGGTAGGTAAATAGCAGTGTCTAAAGTAGGTAAATAGCAGTGTCTCCCCATGTAGTAAAAGCCAGGAGATAATCTGTTTTCTTCCCCATATCTCCTCTGTGTTTGTTTATTAACCTCCCCATCATGTATGGGAAGGGAGGAAGGGAAGGAAAAGGGAGGTATTATGTGTATAAAGGAATGTATCACTATGAATCTCACTATCATATACAATTATAATGCATCAACAAAAATGTTAAAAAAGAAGAAAAAATGTTAAAAATGAAAAGTCAAGAGATGGATTTGAGTAGAGAAGGCACAATCTACAACTTCTGGCCAATTTTTTTCTAGGCCACTCAGCTAACTCTGTCTAGATGAAAAGGGTCCTATCTGTGGCCCAGCCCCATGAACTTGAATTCCCTATATGGAGTTTAAAGCTGAAACTGTAGTTAGAACTGTTATAGCAATGTAGGAACAAATATAAGTCTTGGTATGTTAGGACTGTCAGATATATGTGACAGTGACCCACCTTATACAAATTGAAGCACAAAAGGAAGTTTATTAGACAGATACTTGACTAATGTTTAGAAAAATCAAGCAACCAAAACCTTTAGAGAAAAGGTTTTGAACCAGCCTCAAGAATAAACCAGATACTGAAGGGTAAATATATTAATATTATCATGGTATTCGACCTGCTTCTCATCTTTCTTGTTTTGGAAGGTAGAATGGTATCAACTCTAATTTCTTGGATTTCCCAATATGGTGAGTATGTGGGATGCCTTCCAATTGACTAACCAAAGGTCACATTCCACAATTCCTGGCCAAGAAGAGATAGTGATTCAATTCCTGGAGAGAGACTCTAGTTTTCACAGTGTGGGAAATATTCTCACCCATGTGCCATTTACTACCAGCCCCCAACTGAACCAAGTAGATGGAAATATGAATAAATAGGATCTGTAAATAAAAAAAGAAAAGAAGCTATCAGTAAAATAAATTTAACAGAGGTCTGCTATATCTGGAGTTGACATGCAAAACTTTGAAAATCATGAATGACAGTTCCAACAGCAGGCTAAGAAGCAAAAGAAAAGTAGATGTTGCCATACTATTTTAGAATTTAATATTTCTTCAAGAATAATTTGAGGATAGGGACAATTTAAGGGATTTTCATTTCTTTGTGGCAACAAAAGATGTTCTTGATTAAAAGAAAGGATTCATTTTGTTTAGTTTTATAGAAAGACAACAATTTTCAGACACTTTATATTTTTGGCCTTGTTTAACTGAGCTAGGCTTTTATCTGGTGTATGTTGCATAACCCTGGCTAGTTCTTCCACCCAGCTGCACACAAAGAGCCAAGGGAGCTCCCTTGAGTTCCCTTCCCAGCCAACCCAAAACACACAGAGGATGGGAACCCAACCAGCTCTGCCCTATGTCTTGGGCCAAATACTATCTTGGTTTTCTGTGCTTTCTTCCAGTGCCTGTTGTTAGATGATGTGCTTTCCTTGAGTCAATGAGTGCTGACATTCAAAATTTAAATTGGAGTAGAAGTAAAGAAAGCAAGTAGGCCTTCCACTTGACCTTGGCTCTAGAATGCTTAGGTTCAGTAAACCAAGCTGAAAGAATTAGTGAATGGTCAAGGCTAGAACAGGCCACTGGACCTCTCCATGGGAATCTGGAGCCAATCCCAGATAGTAATGAAATATTCCTTGGTTTGGTTTTATTTTCTGTGCTTACATTTTCCTTGATATGTGATTGTGGGTACTTGTTAAGAATAAAATCAAGATGTTTAGGATGTTCTCTCCTGGATAATCATATCTTTTGCCATTAATATATATATATATATATATATATATATATATATATATATGTATACACATACATAGACATAGACATATATATGACTAAATACACATACATATATATACATATATGCATACAGTTTTATATACTAGAATAATATGGTTCTAAAAGAGACTTTTAAGTATTTTTTTTACTAAGGATCTTGTGAGACCCCCCTTAGCCAGTTTGGATATGGTCATATAACATCTGTACTGGATTCAATTCTGGAATGCTTTCACGTGTTTCCCTATTGCTCTGATAGTTTTTATCAGGCCATCTACACTGGGATTTGTCTCTTTCTTATTTAAAAGCCCTCATTACTATTTTCAGAGTAGTCTTCCTTTTTGTATCTAGAAATGCTCAAATTTCACTATTAGTTCAGTTCTTTAGAGAGTTGGCTCTTCTAATTTGTTCTACAAAATACTTCCAGCCTGCTTTATTGCTTAACCTTGAAACACTTGATATCTCTTTTTTCTCTCTTCCTCCCTTCCTCCTCTCCCTCCTCCACACTCTCTTCCCATCTGCTTCTTTCTCACTTGGGATGAATAGATAGATAGATGGATGAATGGGAAGGAGAAAGGGAAGGAGGGAGGTAAGAAACTTCTCTGAGAGCACTGATACTATGTTCCACAAATTTGGCAGAAAGAGTTATCTCCAGAAAGAGTAATAATTTTTACATTGACCAAAACATGACGATCATATATGACAGGTACTATGTCAATACTAACTATATTAGAGGTGCATCTACTTAACCATTTTATACTAGCACCATAGAGGTTATAGTATATTCAGTTAAAACAGTACTAGCAGGTGTCATGGCTCATGCCTGTAATCCCAGTGCTTGGGAGGCTGAGACAGGAAAATCATATGTTCAGTACCAGCCTCAGAAACTTAGCACAGCTCTTAGCAACTTGGTGAGACTCTGTTTCAGAATAAAAAATAAAAAGGGCTGGGAGTATAACTCAAAAGTAAAATAACCCTAGTTTCAATCTTCAGTTCCAAAAAAGTGCTAATTTTCTTCTCTTTTGGTAGAGGAGAATCAAAGAGAAAACATACTTATAGGAGTCTCAGAGAGAGCAAAAAGAGACTCAGACAAAAGACAATGCAGCTGCCAGATCCCAGATCCACTGCCTCAGTACTTCCTACATAGCTTGTTTTTGGCCAGCCTTCCCTATGCTTGAGGAACAAGACAGGAAAAAGCTTTGCAGAGAGAAGTGTGTTTAAGGGGCCATTTGGAACCTCTGAAATCAAGAAATTAGGAAAAGAAGGACATTAAACTTGAATTTTTCATTTGAGGCTGCCTCAACAGCCCAATAGGGTCAGAGGGAGTTAGCTATGGTTAGCTTACTTAGGTAGCTTTCCTGACCCTAAAAGGTAATGAACCTGTGATATATTTAGCCTTGAGATGACTTCTTACATCATTATTACTTGTACCAACTTGCACATACAATTATAAGGAAAGTCAGTTTGAATTAAGGCATAGATCTGCTGTAACTATTTTTAATTGAACTAGTATCTAAGCTAGTTAGATTTAAACCATGTTGCTGCAGCACAAAAGGTATAGCTACCAAATGTTCAGTATGCCACCCGCCATGTGTTAACATGCTAACACCTCACAGTGACTTGTTTTTAAAAGTAAGTTTAAACAGATTTAAAGTTTATCTCCAAAATATTATTACTCTCCATCCTTGCATCTGCATATTTGCAGAGCTGGTACACTTTCAGGGCTCTGCCTTCCTAAGCAGTTGTTAGTTTCTTAGCATCTAAGACTTGTGAAAAACACCTGATGTTGTTTCACCTGAAGACTTAAAGCAAAGGAGCTAGAAGTTCTTGGCAGCTTATGTACCTCCCTTGCTCCCAGCCCTTGGCCACTTAATTACTGGGGCAAAATATAAAAGCCCAGTTCTTTTTCCTCCAACTGGAACAAATGCTAGGGTGAGTTCCATATCACAGAGATTGTGACATCCCCGCAAAATCAGACTGGTATATCACTTGACTTCTTTTGTGGTCCTGTTAAACCTAATCATATCCTGTGAGTACTTCTTTTACAAATCACTGGTACACAAATATTTGTCTCAGGTTGGAAGGCTTCTTAGAAACTTATCTGAGGCAATATGCTGCCTTGAATGTAAGAGAAAATAATAAATTCGAAGGCTTGTTTCCAGAAATACACAATCTTCAGAATCCATTAGAACTGTCTCTCCTAGAAAACTAGGAATGTCATCTTCCACATGTGTCACTCCAAAAAAAAAAATTGAAATTCTTCCCTAAATAAACCTGTATGAAATATTTTCTAACGTATAGATATTATATCTCTGGACAGAAAAGTTAATGTTCACAAAATCTTTAAGATTCAGGGTTTTTTTTTTTTTTTTTTTTTTTTTGGTGGTACTGATGTTCCTATAAACCCTTCTACCTTCTACCTCCAGGCTACACTTCCAGACCTATTTTTATATTTTTATTTGGAAACAGGGTCTCTTAAGCCAGAGAGGTTGGCTTCGAACCTGCGTGATCCTCCTGTCTCCGCCTCCCAAGCGCGGGGATTACAAGTGTGTGCTACCACACCCGGCCATCAGTTGAATTTTTTAAGAGAGAGGAATGTATCATCGTCTGCTGGTCTTTTAAAACTAATCAGACATGGAGGAATATGCTTGTAATCTTAGTAGTTGGGAGGCTGAGACAGAAGGATCACAGGTTCACCACCAGCCTCGGCAACTTAGCAAAGCACACTGCAATTTAGTGAGATGCTGTTTAAACATAAAAAATAGGGATGGGATGTGGCTCAAAGGCAGAATGCCCCTGAGTTCAACCCTCAGTACTACAACAAAATTAAAAAATGGGAATATTTGCTCTATGGATTTACTCAGGAAATAAATGTTCACATAATTTACTTTCCAAGAAAATGTGAGAAGTAGAAGAGGCTAAAAACAAGGGACAAAAAACAAAGAAAAGAAACACAGTGAAAATCAAAACTTATAATAATGTCTAAAGTTTCTTCTTTAAATGATAGTTGTTCCAACTATCACTTTAAAACACATACATATGTGCATATATAGACACACATGTAAATACATATATACACATATGCACACATTATTTATGTGCACATTGACTTATCTACACAATAACTCTGAGTTGAGGGTTACAGTTGTCCCCCCTTATTTTCAGAGGATATGTTCTAAGATCACTCAGTGTATGCCTAAAATCATGAATAGCACTGAACCCTATATACTGATTTTTTCCTATACATACATACCTATTACAAAGTTTAATTTATTAGTTAGGTCCAGTAAAAGATTAGTAATAACAAATAATAATATAGAACAAATATAATAATATGCTCTAATAAAAGTTATAGGAATAGGCTCTCACTGTTTCAAAATATATGAATTATACTTTTACCTGTTCACTTATAGCAAGCACTTTATGGCATCTCTATGCATATTAGAATTGCTGATTTGCCACTTTTGAATTTTTTAGTCATTATTAAGTAAAAATAAGTGTTACTTGAACACAAATACTGTTGTACTATAACAGTCAATATTTTAAGATGGCTATTAAGTGACTAACAGTCCGGTAGCTAATACAGTGTGGATACACTTGACAAGGGGATCATTCACGTCTCAGGCAGGATCATGTGAGACAGCATGAGAGTTCTTCATGCTACTCATAGCAGTGGGCAATCTTAAGCTAATGAATTATTCATCTCTGGAATTTTCCATTTAATATTCAAAGACCACATTTAGTAGTGGTTAACTGAAATTGCAGAATCTGAAACCGTGGATAAAGGCAGAAAGTGCTGTTTTAATATCATCTTCACATTTCATTTAGAAAAGCTATAACACTGAGATGTTATGATATTTTCCCAGAGTTGTCACACGGTCAGCAGCAGAAGGGGAGCCTGTCTCCAACAATTGGCTCTGGTGTCTGTGCTCTAATTTACTGTTCTGTATGATTTGTCCTTGGAGACAGTAGAAGAAATTAATAGGGAGAGGCAAAGAAATAAAAGGAAAAATAGAAAGTTATTTAAACATTTTAAAACTGACCCATCCATAAATATAAAGCATTAGGGAGAAAGATCAACAGAGAGAAATACATATATACACTTCCCCATAAGCAGTAGAAGATGAATATAAAATATCACTGTAACATAATCAAATAAAATTCATGTACAAAAAATAATACATATGCTTTAAAAAGACAGAACAATTACAAACCAAGGCAGAAAAAGATGTTCACATAAATAAGCAAGACTCAGAAAGAATGGAATGAACAAAGGAGATGTAAGACAAAGGAAACTGGGAACTGGAATTCCGGCAGGAAGCCCTTCAATAGTGAGGTAATAACTCTCTGTCATGAGGTGCAGTGAAGGTAACTACCCATCTTTAGAGACAGAGCAGAGGAAATGACATAGACCAGCCAGTAAGGAAAAATTACCTCCACATCTCAGAATAGCTGATATCTACTGCTGTGTGATAAATATCCCCAAACTTATTGACAAAAACAATAATCAATTTACTATATGCAATTTTGTGAGTCAGAGATTTGATTGCACTCTGTTGGATGTACATCTTGCTCTACGGGATGCTTATTCTCTGGTTTTAACCTGGAGGCTGGCTGGGCTTTAGGATCCCAGAGGGCTTTCCAAGGGCCCCCAGCTAGGAGGCAGGCTCAGCCATATCCTCTTTGTCTTTCCATTTTTTCCCTGTCCTCTCCCTATAGACTCACTAGAAATAAGGTATGGTTTCTTATCATGTACCTGGGGTTTTACCAGACCTAAACAGAAGCTCTTGATCTCAAACAAACAAAGACTGGGATTGCCATGGTCTCCTTCACAGCGCTCCATTAGCTTTGTACTGGACCCAAATGAAGAGAAATAGATCCCACCTCCTGAAATAAAATTTGTCAAAGGATTTGTGGCTATTGTCTGCCATTCAATGGGAGCAGAAACAGACCAGTAATGCACAGGTGTCTGAGAAGCCAGCAAGATTTCAAACTTTGAATATTTTCCAGAAGGAAGTATCCTGGGACATTGGAGTTAAAAAATAAAAAATTGAGACAACTAGTGAGCCTGATAGTTAATTATTGGAAATGAAAGAAATGAGAAGTTTCTCATAGTCACACACCTCTATTTGGAACTAATTAAACATGCTGTACTATGTGGCCAAAAAGGTTTATTTTATGTACTAGATTATGTTTTCATTGTGCATATTGTCTTTCTCATTTTGCCTCTGTGACTGTATTAGTCAATTTAATAAAATGCTGGAGGCAGGCTTTTATGTAAAGAAAAGAAATTTTTGGCTCACAGTTCTAGTCCAAGGTTGAGGGGCCACATTTGGAAAAGGTCTTGCTGGCAGAGTCCCCAGTTGGCACTGTGCATAGCACAGCAAGACACAGGGAGCACATGCCTGTGCTTGTGTCTTCTGGTTTCTCTTCCTCTTCATATAAAGCTAATAGTGTTCAATTCATGAAGGTTCCACACCAATGGCTTTATCTAATCCTAAACAGCTCCCAAAGGTTCTACCTCTAAACATCACAGTCAGATTAAGTCATTTTGTGGTGGTTGTTGTTTTTTACAGTAATGAGGTTTAACCCAGGGGCATTCTACCTCCAAGCTACACCCTAGCCCTATTTTTATTCTTTATTTGAAACAAGGTCTAACTAAGTTGTGCAGGGCCTCACTAAGTAGCAGAGGCTGACCGTAAACCTAAAATCCTCCTGTCTCAGCCTTCCAGGTACAGGGATTACAAACTTGTGCCACCACACACAGCTCAGATTAAGTTTTGGTATTATCGAAGGCTCCTAGAAGTAGGATGGGAGTAAAGGCAATAATAATAATAATAATAATAATAATAATAATAATAAATATTGGAGATTATTAATAATTAATAATGGAGATTAAATTTTGATATGTGAAACTTTGAGGAACACACTGAAACCATAACTTACAATGACCATATCTTAGAGATTATAAATTCTGATGTATTTCACTGTCCATTATGTTTCAGAAATACCTTCAATCTGTAAATATATCTAGGTACACAGAGCTCAGAACTCTCCCATATTATTTGCTAATTAAGAGACATACACAAAAGTAGGAGTGCATACATGGCTGGTAAAACAGGACTGACTACTAAATAATTATATTAGCATTCAGGAGGCTGAGACCAGAGGATCACGGTTCATGGACAGCCTCAGTGACTTAGGCTCTCTGCAACTTAGTGAGACCCCGTTTCAAAATAACAAATAAAAAAATAGGGTAGGGGGTATAGCTCGGAGGCCAAATGTCCCTGGGTTCCATCCCCAAACCTGCAAATCAAAACAAAACAAAACAAAAACCTCAGGTCCAGATAAGTTTCTAGCTGAGTTCTACCAAATTTTCAGAGAAGAACTAATACCAATACATTACAACTTGTTCAGGAAATTGAAAAAGATGGAATTCTTCCAAACTCCTTCTACAAGGCTAGCACTACATTAATATCAAAACCAAATAAAGATATCTCAAGAAAAAACTGCAGACCAATATCTTTGATGAACATAAATGCAAAAATTATAAACAAAATACTAGCTATACACATTCAAAACTGCATCAAGAGAATTGTACACCACGACCAAGTTGGTTACATCTCAGAAAAGCAAGGCTGGTTCAACCTACACAAATCAATACATGTTATTCACTACATAAGTGGAACTGAGAACAAGAACCACATGGTCATATCAATAGATACTAGAAATGTATTTGACAAAATCTAACACCCATTCATGTTAAAAAAAAAAACACTGCAGAAAATTGGAATAGAAGGAATGTATCTCAACATCATTAAGGCAATATGCAATAAACCCAAAGTAAACATCCTATTGAATGGGGAAAAATGCACAAATTATCTCTAAAATCAGGAAGAAGACAAGGATGCCCACTATTACCACTCCTTTTCAATATAGTCCTCGAAACTCTTGCCAGAGCAATAAGAGAAGGATATCAAAGGAATTTAAATAGGAAAAGAGGAATTTAAATTATCCTCATTTGCAAATGACATGATCCTATATCTGGAAGACCCAAAGTCCTCAACCAAAAGACTACTGGAGCTGATTAACCAATTCAGCAATGTGGCAGGATACAAAGTCAACCTAAAGAAATCAGTTGTTATTCTATATGCCAACAATTCCATTCACAATAGCCTCAAAACCAATGAAATACCTAGGAATAAACGTAACCAAAGATGTAAAAGACCTCTACAATGAAAACTATAAAACATTAAAGAAAGAAATTAAAGACTTTGGAAGATGGAAAGATCTCTCATGCTCATGGAAGGCAGAATAAATAGTATCAAAATGGCCATTCTGCCAAAAGTGATCTACAGATTCAATACAGTTCCTACCAAAATACCAAAGACATTCTTTAGAGATCTAGAAAAATCAATCATGAATTTCATATAGAGAAACAAAAGACCCAGAATAGCCAAAGCAATTCTCAGCAATAAAAACCATGCCAGAGGCATCACAATTCCTGACTTCTAATTATACTACAGAGCAACAGTAGTTAAAACAGCATGATATTGACACAGTAACAGGCCCACTGATGAATGTAAGAAAATAAAAGATACAGAAACAAACCCACACACTAACAGTCAATTGATTTTTTGACAAAGGTGCCAAATTCATATGCTGGAGAAAAGACAGTCTTTTCAACAAATGATGTTGAAAGAACTGGTTATCCATTTGTAGAAAGATGAAACTAAATTCTTGCCTCTCACCCTGCACAGGAATCAATTCAAGATGGATCAAAGACCTGGAAATCAGACAAGAGACTGGGAAGCTATTAGAGGAGTGCAACATAAATTAAAAAGAACATGATAAGTAAAAGATAACAGGGTAAAATGCTAGAAGACTGATCAGAGAGCAGAAAAGGACCCTGCCCACCTGCAAAGGCAGCAGCCACAGGTGTCACAGTGATACCATCTTTCCTCACTGCACCCAGCTGCTAGAGACTCACAGGAAAACAACCAACAATTTGAAATGAAGTAAGTGGCTGCAGCTCATCAGAATTATAAGACATCAGTTCCTACTCTGCAAACACCAGCTATGATTTGCAGCAAAGGTAGTTGAGCTCACCACTCCCTCCTAAGATCCAGAACAGTGTTCAACAACAGCGTAAGTGAACCACTGTCCCTGTGGGAAAATGCCCAATGTAGCCATAGGGACTCACACAGCCCCAATAAACTCACTGGGTCTGAGACTTGTGCTTCAGCTCGGCAAAGGTGGGGATCTGCCACAGACTTTGCTCAGTTGGGGCACGAGTCCACTCGTGATCGATCTCAGAAAAGATGGGGGAGGATAGGGTGCCCGTACTGCAGACACTTATCTGCAGCGATTCTTTCCCTTCTAGGAAATAAATTTCTTTAAGTTCATATTTGTGGCGCTTTTTGGAAAGAACCTGACATGGATCAATGCTTCTTGTGCAATCGAACACTTTATTCTAGCCACAAGATTTTTTATATTTTCTCATTTCCCAGCGATTCTCTAGTAAAAAAGTGCAAACACCCAAAATACAATAGAGAGATACACATGAAAATTACCAACCCTGAACAAGACAAAAGTAAGGCCTGTGACATCACAGGTCCTTGTGATTGAAATTAATCCCATGACCCCAGGTGGGTCTTGTGCTTGAGTCAGCCCCTTTGGCCTTGCAGCTGCAGAGGCTTTTAGTGGGCTAATTCCAGAAAGTCACACCCAAAATCACTTGAAGAATCCAGTTTTTAAGAGTTTTCTTTAACCCTTTCGGAACTTTTATTCCTAGGGCTTAGTCCAATGTCCTTCTCTATCTAGCAACCTCCTTTGAGCTGAATGGGGGGCGAAGTCCGAGATTCCAGCTTTCATACATGTAGTTGGCGTAGGGAAATCCATGTACATTTATGATGATTTAGAGGATTTTGATGAATGTCTGCTGGATTTTGTCTGCAATACCATCTGCTGTCTGAAAGCTTAAGCAAA
Source organism: Muscardinus avellanarius (assembly GCF_963383645.1). NCBI lineage: Eukaryota > Metazoa > Chordata > Mammalia > Rodentia > Gliridae > Muscardinus > Muscardinus avellanarius. The sequence continues at coordinate 80,530,370 of NC_137794.1, forward strand.
CTCATAACACAGTTTAGCAGGTAAACACCAGGAAATAACATGTAGTTTTTAGATTTAGTTGTCAGATGTACTTCTCTAGCAGCTGAGCACTTTTCCTCAAATGATAGGCTTATTAGAAGCCTATTCCTCTTTTAATAATCCATTTCCACACCACAATACTTCTGCAACCTGCTTTTAATCTTTCTATTTCCTTTCTTTCCCATTTGGGACAATCTTAGGATAAGCTCCTCTTCATACAAAAATGCTTTCTTATTCTCACCATATTTTCTTTCTTTCACATTTACACATCTATTTTGTCTGTCCTTTGTTTTGACATTGCTACTTTAACCAGGTGGTGTCGCCCTGCCTCCAGGCAGCGCTATCACTAGGTGCAAAGGTCAAGATTCCTTTCAGCCCTTGGCTCTATTAGAATGAAGGTCAAAGATAGGGAGGAGTTCTGCATTTGTAATTAATGACTGGAATGCTGCCACTGCATCTAAATTCTAACTAATTTTTATTACCATTTGAACAAAGCCAAGGATGTTTACCAGAAAGATTATTTTCCACGGACTCAGTTTCTCTCACAGTCCTGATCTTACACCACCGGAGCAATTCGTGTGGAGAGTTAAAAGAATCATTACCAAAAGAATAATAGTTATAAAAGAATATCTAAAAATGGGAAGAATTTTAGCCAGAGACCACACCTTCTCTCGGGGCTATATGCCGATTTGACTATGTGGGGGCCCAAGCAGATACCGAGAGGAAGTAGATTCCGGCAGGGATCGAGTCTGCTGTTGAACATAACAGAGGCTCAGAAGGACTCAGATTCTGCATCAGTGGAAAGCATGGAGGGTGACCTATGCTTAACACAGATCCAACTAGTAGATCTTTGAGATCATCACAGAACACCAAATCATGGTGAAAGGGAAGAAATCAGACCAACCCAACCCTAGCAATGAAGAAGAGTCTCTTATACATACACTGGATTTGGTCTAAGAGATGCCCACCACCTGCTCTGAAAGGGAGAGGCTCAGGCTCCACATCTATGGAAAGTATGGAGGGAGACCTATGCTTAACATGAGATCCAGTTTCATTTATACTACTGGTCATCTATATAAACAGAAAGACTCAGAAAAACAGGGTTGCAGCAGAAAATGTGTCAGTGGCCTGCAGCAGAAAATGTGCCAGTGGCATTTGGCATCTGCAGAGAGAGACTGCAGAGGCCAATTCTGCTGAGTATACAGACATTTGTAGGGTCGCATTATTTGTCTGTGTGTGTGTGTGTGTGTGTGTGTGTGTGTGTGTGTGTGTGTGTGTATGCTTGGTTTTTTTCTCTCTTCCCCACCCCATTCCAAAGCCTCTTCCTTTTACATGCCTACTATCTTCTCTCTTTCCCTTTTCTTTTTTCTCTCTTCTTGTCCTTCTTTGTCTTGCATTAAATCTACTTTATATCACCAGACTACATATTCTACATTGGTAACTAGAATACTACTACATATTCACTCTCTAATCTCTACTATCTACTATCTTACCAAACTCATATTCTCATCCTATTTGATCCTATCTGTGGCTTTACCCTATTCTGGCATTTACAACTGCATGTCCCTCCTCACTCTATCTTCACCTTTGAATACAACACAAGTTTCATTGGCTATGCCAACTGACACCTGGAGACTGAGAGAAATCTACCAAAAGCAACATATACAAACTTCTGAAATCATGAGAAGAAAGAATAACAAGGAAGTAATGAACTCCCACAACCCCACAGTAGCAGAACCTAACACAGAATTGCAGAGATAACCAAAAGGACAAATCAGAAAATTAACAGTAGAAATCATACAGAATTTCTGAAAAGAATTTAGAGTCTGAAAGAAATAAAGGATGCAATCACTGAAAGGAAGGCATCAATTAAAAACTATAAACAATAGATTAGACCACATGGAGATTAGAATCTTGCTCTTAGAAGATGATCACTCCAAAAATGAACACATAGTATAAAATTTAGAAAAAACAATTGGACAGCATGTATTAGACATTGAAGAGATATGGGCCAACCTAAAAAAGCTAATATAGAATAATATGCATAAAAGAGGGAATAGAAGTTGAAGCCAAAAGGATCACAACAATCTTTTCCAAGAAGTAATATCAGAAAATACCTGACTTTAAACTATACTACAAAGTCATAGTAGTAAAAGCAGCATGTACTGGCACAAAAACGTATACATGAAACAATGGAGCAGAATAAAAGACTCGGAAACAAATCTGCACACTTACAGACAATTGACTTTTGACAAAGGGGCCAAAAACATACACTGGAAAAAAGATACCTTGTCCAACAAATGGTGTTGGCAAAACTGGTTAACCATATGCAGAAAAATGAAAATAAACCTCACTTTCTCACCCTGCTCAAGAGTCAATTCAAGAAGGATCAAAGATTTGGAAATTAGAGACTTTTAGGTTCCTTGAAGAGAGAATAGGTCTAACACTGCAAGATATAGGCACAGGTAAAATCTTTCTCAACAAAACCACAAAAGCACAAGAAAGTAAAAGGTAGATCAATACTTGGGATTTTATTAAACTAAAGAGTTTCTGTATAGCATAAGAAACCACCAAAAACCTCAACAGAGAGCAAATAGAATGGCAGAAAATTTTTGCTACCTACTCTTCAGATAGAGGACTAATATCTAGAATACACAGAGAACTCAAGAAGCTTAGCACTAACAAAACAAATAACCCAATCAAAAAATGGGCAAGCAAACTAAATAGATACTTCACCAAAAAAGAAATTCAAGTTGCCAATAAATGTATAAAAAATGCTCAATATCATTAGCAGTCAAATACACACAAATCAAAACTACCAAGTGATTTCACCTAACCCCAACTAGAATGGCAATCATTCAAAACACAAACAACAAATGCTGGTGAGGATGTGGAGAAGTGGGAACTCCAATACATTGTTGGTGTGATTGCAAATCAGTGCAACCACTTGGAAAACACTATGTAGGATCCTCAGAAGAATGAGAACAAACCTATCATATGATCCACCAATATCACTTCTAGATATCTACTCAAAAGAATGGAAACCAAACTACCAAACTAATGCATGCATATCTATGTTCATAGCTGCACAATTCACCACTGCCAGTATAGCTCAGTGGTAGAGGTCTTGCCTAGCATGTAGAAGGCCCTAGGATTAATTCCCAATACTACCGCTACAAAGAATAAGGGAGAAAAAAGAAAAATAAACTGTTTTAGCACTTTTATTTGATATTTTTTCAGAGATTTTTGTTTTAAGCTTGTCTCAACTTGATTATGAGCTCATGAAAGAGAGATCCTGACCCTATATTCCTAAAATATAAACTAAAAGTCTTTGCACAAAAAGGATATTCAATAAGATAAATTAAATTTACTTAATACTGGATTTTCCTCAGAAATATTTCTATACATTTTTATGCTGGACTTTTTAAAATATTGAATCTTACTAGGGCATTATGTCTAGTTTTCATCCAAAAAATACATCTAGTGTATAATACAGAATTGCAACTATATAATCTTTAGATTTTTAAGACAGTGCAACTCCAAGTGTACTCTGAGGACCAGCGGCATCATCAAGATCTGGGAATTTAATGAAGATGCAAATTATCTGTCTTCACCCCATATGAACTGAAGGAAAACTTCTTGAATGCAGCAGTCAGAAATCTGCTTAAACCCTCTAGGTACTTTTGATGCATGCTAAAATTTGAGAGATACTAATCTAAATACTTTTAAAATATCTGAGAAGAGAATTTGGAGATCTTTGAGCCTACCCCTTTTTCTATTGGATGTGAAATGGGGACTATGGAGAGAGAAGGTAATTGTTGAAGTATCAACTAAGATCAAAACCCTACTTAAATTCAGGGTTATTTTTATTTTATCATCCCCAAAACATACAGTTTTATCCATTTTACTGAATATTAAATACTTCCATGTTTTGATATGGCTGAGTAAAATTCTATTGTGTATATATACCACATTTTTTTAAATCCACTCATTTGTAGACAGACACCTAGGTTGGGTACATATCTTGGCTACTGTTAATTGTGCTATTATAAATATGGGAATGTATATACCACTGCAGTATTCTTTTTAATTTATTTTTATACTTTTGTTGGTGCATTATTGTCTCACATCATAATCCAGCTCATAGTTACCATGACATTCTAAATCTTCTGGAAAAATACCAAGGAGTGGTATAGCTTGGTCATATGGTAGTTCCATTCCTAGTCATTAGAGGAACCTCCATAGTGATTTCCATGGTGGTTATATAATCCCATTAACAGTGTATAACTGCTCCTTTTTCCTGCATCCTTGCCAGAATTTACTATCATTTGTGTTAAGGATGACTGCCGTTCTAACTGGAGTGAGACAAAATCTCTGGAGTTTTGATTTGCATTTCCTTGATTGTTGAAAATGTTGAACATTCTAATGAAAATAAGAGGACCAAAGAGTAAAAAAGTATCTAGACAGTGGAAAATTCTAACACATTGCTCTCAGAAATTGATAAAGTATATAATTGTTTTTTAAAGATAAAACAATTTGATTAAGAACTGTAATTCAGAGAACAATTCGAGAGTGCACATTCTCTTCAAGTTCAAATGGAACATTTTCAAAATGTTTTCTCAACAAATGTCTCCCAAACTCATAAAACATATATTACATTCTATAACTACTTGCTATAAATATTTCAAGTAAATAATAAAAAATAGCATAAAGTGAAGAAGTAAATCAAGATCATACTAATAAATATCTGGACACTTAAAAGAGGTCAATAGTAAGTAAGCTATGAACCAAAGAAGAAATCATAATGGACAATGATTTTAAATAAGTAATGAATTAAAATTAAATTCCTTTCTAATTGAATTTGTAAAATGAAAACAGTTTATAGATAAAAATGTTGTCTTAGAATGCATGTATTACAAAACAATGAGTATGAACTAAACATTCACCCAGAACCTTTAAAAACAGAGTAAATTCTAAAAATAGAACAGAGAATAGTAAAATTAAGATCAAATATAAATTAAGAAACAAAGATAAAAACAGAATAATATAAACCAAAAATATTTTTAAAAACTAATTAAACAGAAAAATCTGTAGCAGATCTGATAAGAAAAGAAGGAAAAATGAGAAAAGGTGGAGACAGAAAAAAATGGTATTAAAGTCAGAGAGAAAGAATTGATGTTATACTGGTAAACCAGCTCCCTGGGGTAGGGGGTGGTTCTGTAATTATAGTTTTGTGTTTACAATAATATAGATATTTACACCATTGATGATTGTAATCTAATAACTTGATGCCATTGGCTAAAAATTGAAAATTGCATAGACAGTTGTCTCTGGGCATCTAGTACAAGCAAGCTCGCACACCATGAGAGAGGTCACAGAGAAATATTGAAATTGAAAAACTGAGGTGAGTTGAGGTGGAATATACCTGTACTTGGGACACTGAGACAGTAGAAGTGCAAGTCTAATGACATCCTCATCAAGTAGTAAAATGCTCATCAACCTAGTGATTCCCTGTTTTAAAATACAAATAAAATAGGGTTGGGAGTGTGAATTGGAGGTAGAATGCCCCTGGGTTCAGTCTCCAGTAACACACACACACACACACACACACACACACACACACACACGTGAAATTTAAAAATGAGTCACAATGTTGTAAAATTTTAAATCATTTTCAGAGAATATCCTGAAAAACTGTCAAATTAAATAAAAAATTGAATGAAATAGGTTTTTTTAGAAAAATAAAAATTTCCAAAATAGATTCCATAGGCAACCGATGAAGAAATATATCATTAAGATAGTAAATAGTTTAAATCCACATACTATTTAATAAAACAAACCAAATAGGCCCATCAGATTTTATAAATGAACATTGCCAAATTTTAAGGGGGTTCTTATATTCTAGTTCTAAGAAAGAAAGCATTAGCTTCACTGGAAACTTGTTAGAAATTCAAATTCTCAAGTTCACTTCATACACACTAAATTAGAAACTCTGGATTTGAGGTTGATGAATATGTATTAGGGAGGATTCATGCTGAAGTTTAAGAATTACTATTTCAAGGACAAGATGAGTCTAAAATTATGTGAACTATTTTAAAGGATAGAAAAAGAAATCCCTCTCTACTGATTTCATTATATGATGTTAATATAGATTTCACTCCAGAATTAGACATGAATACTATAAGAAAGAAAAATAATAAGCTGGTGTCACATAAGATATAAACTCTATTAAAAATTAGCAAATGTAACCCACCATTGTGTGTGTGTGTGTGTGTGTGTGTGTGTGTGTGTGTGTGTCTGTCTGCCTGTCTATCTGAATGTACCATGACTGCATTGGAAGTATCTCATGGGGAGTGGCCCATGACCAAATTGAGAACATTTATGCCAAAAAATATTTTTATACCATGAATTTGCCACATTAATAAATAGAGAAAAACCATATGACAATCTCTGTAAGTATAAAGAAAAATTTTTAACATTTTAATACCCAATAATTATAATAATACTTATAAACTCTTAGTGAAATAGAAGTAGAAAAGCATTAATCTGATTTTTAAAATCTACTAAAACCCTTCAATAAATGCAATATTTTTGAATGGTGGGTGTAGTGGCATATGCCTATAATCCCAGTATGTGGGAGACTGAGACAGGATTGCAGGTTTGCAGCCAGTTTCCGCACTTAGTGAGGTATTCTGAAATTTAGTGAGAATATAAAAAATAAAATAAAGCTGGGAGTGTAGCTCAGAGGTAGAATGCCCCTGGCTTTAATCTCCAGTAATACACACACAATCCCCAATCCCCAGCAGTTACCAAGAGATGATTATATGTAAAATTTTTTGCTTACCTGCACTTCAAACTCAACTAAGCATCCTGTATTTTATTGGACACAACTACATCAAATTGACTTTTCAATTCAGTATAATACTATGCAATCCCAACAGCAATTTTATGGAATTTAAAAAGAATCCTCAAAATCATTGGGGAACATGAAGCATGTAACATACAAATATGAAGTCTCTTTTCAAAAATCAGTGGGTAAGTTGTTGCTTTAGACCTGTATTATTAAAGAGACATTTCTAAGAAGTCTATTTCAAAACAAGGAAATAAAATAAAGATTTATGTCTTTCCCTAACATAAATTCAATTTTTCACTCCAGACCTCAGAAACCTCAGATCTTATTATACCTGCATTTTCCTATTGATTCCTTTTAGGTAGAAACAGGAGGGAAGGCAGCCACCTGAATGAATGGTTCTTTCTTTAATTCAAACTCTAATTCATATCCTCATCAGGAATGAGAATGCTTTGTGAGGCAGTAAAATGCAAATATAAAACTATATTATTTTAAATATGAGTTATTGGGTATCAATAAACCACATTTCAGGTGTGATGTGGCCCTATTTATATCCTGGGGATAGATTCCACAAGTGAAAGGTAGACCAGTGCAATTTAGGTTTTCATCCTAGTGGAGAGTAACAGGCAATTTGGGAGAAACACACACTTATATAAAAAGTTAATCATGGTTAGAACGTGTACCCATTAATATTCCTTAAGTATAAGAAACAGAAGTCAAACCAGCCTAACAAGCACAAGAAATATATAGTAGGGTTGAGGAATATAAACACCTTTACACAATCTTAGACTCACTTAGACTCAGTCTTAAAAACAGGATATATATATATATATATATATATATATATATATATATATTCTCTCCATATATATGTACATATGTGTATGTATATATACATATATATTATATATACACATATATATGATATATATTCTCTCCATATATATGTACATATGTGTATGTATATACACATATATATTATATATACACATATATATGATATATATATATATATATGGATAGAATAGAAACTAATGGATAATTATAACCAGATGGGATAAATCAGCACCTTTTTTCACCTTTTCTCACATTCTACATGAACTCCAAATTCCATGAAGAAAGTGTTTGCTTGGCATAGCTTGGGTCACATGCCCATTACTTGGCCAGGAAATATGAGTACATCTTGATTAATAGTTTCATGACTGTATGGCATACTGAAGGAAGAACTTTCCCAATTTAAGTTCAGGGCACCATTTCAAAAGAAGGGGAAATAGATTTTGGCAGACATAGACAACAGATGTCCACTGCCTGGCCGAGTAACACATATTTTGGGAAATATTCCAATAGCGAGTAATGTTATGATTGGCAGTTTAACCTTGGTAAAAGACCTTTTTTTAAAAAATAATTTTATCAAGATGAGCCATTTTAGGAAGTGTTTAATAAGCCAGAAAATGAGGTGGGCCTGTGTCTTGATGTGGAAATAACAGACAACTATTCTAGGTTGGAGACATTGTACTGCCCCTAGTTTGTTATTCCCAAGCTGCCTCTCTCTGAGGTGGCACCCGAGAACCTCTGTTTACCATTAAGTAGCAATAGCAACAACCATGAAGAAATACAAATTAGTTTCTGTAGCTTGCAATCCATGGCAGTGGTTGTGGATTAGTCTCATGTCAAGGAAAGTACCTTGGAGTGAGAGGTAGGTAGTGGGTATATAGTCACACAAACAAATACTGTCCTCTGCACCAAGAAACAAAAACAACAAAAAATCATTTGGACTGAAGGTAAAGATGTCTTCTTTGCCCAAAATCAAGATGGTATTTCACCAGTGGTGAAGAGAAGAGAAAATGTTTCAAACAGAGTAATTCTCAAGAGAATCATCCGCAAAAGCAGCAGAGCACAGATGAGAAAATTAGAGTGACAACAGTTATTCCAGAGTTACATGCGTACAGTTTGCATTTAGAGAAAAGCAATCTCCCCATTCTTGCATAAGAATTTAATACAGAAAACAGTAAAAGGAAAACAGAAAACATTCTTTTGTATTATGTTTTATTATATAAAAATGTAATTTATCTCTCCGATCACTACCAGAAGTTTTATATAATCAGTGTGTGAATAATAGAAAAGGGCTTTTGTTGACAAAGTGGACTTTTTATTAGGGATATTAATGAGACTTGAAATACATTAATTGGGTAAAGAAGTTCAGAGATACATTCCACTCTTTTAACAACAGTATTAAAAAAATCCAGATAACCCTATTTTCTGTTCACTTAGAGCTGGCACCAAGACTTGGTCCCTAAGAAGACTGTTTTCCAATGGCCACCTATATGACCAAATTTTCTCTTAGAATTTCTTTCTTTGTTAGCCAGGAAACGGGTTGAGAAAAAAGTTAGTTGTCAACAACCTCCAAATTTTGGAGGCTACTGTTAATTAACATATATCACCTAAGAGCCATACAAGATCAAATTGGCTTAGGCCAGTTCACAAGAATCATCTAAATATCCATCTGTATTTTCTTTTAATTTATTTTATGTTTTTAGCTTTTCCTACTCTTGACCTGCCTGTAGTTTTTCATCTAAAATGTCTAGAGGAGTAGAGTATTCATATAAATGTAGGAGGCAAATACACATTAATCAGGAGGTGGAGAGAATTGTGCCAAATTGCAGAGCACCAGGGGGCTCTCACTCCTACGTTTGTGCCAAATGTTACCATCTGGGAATGTGGGTCCAGAGCTTCTATATCTTCTGATTCACATTTTCTTCCAAAACTTTTAAATAAAAATTTGTATTTTTATGTAAAATGTTCTATTAAGATACCAAGCAATATACTATATACCTTTGTAGACTGACTATACTACGGGGTGGCCTGTTTGTAATCTTTGGTTTATAGTGGATTACTAGATGTAATATATTTTTTTTTCTCCAGGTAGGCAATTTTTCCCAAAAACTTTTTGTTGAAAAACATATTGTTAAAATCTTACTCTTCCATTAGCAAACCCTCAGACAAGTGTAGACTAGCAGTGATCCCATTTGTGGGTATATTATTCTACCAATTCTATATTATTTTTATACTAATAAATTCTATATAACTATTTTAACTATTTTTGAAAAAAATTAATAGCCATGAGAAAAAGTATATGCACCTACTTCAAAACTAGCATCCCTCTACTGATAGCATTTTTTAAAGTTTCTTTGCATACTATATCCTGCATGTAGAGAAAATTTAAGAATAATTTTGTTCATCTCCAACAATGTCCTTTGAGATTTCTACTTGAAACTTATCTTCTATGTGGTTGGCAATGAATAAAAATGTCCTCATATATTTGTTTTGCATCTTGATATTTAGCTTAAATTTCTTTTGATTCTAAGATGTTTTAGATTTATTCTCAAAGGGAATTTAATGTCCTCTACATATTTATCTAGATATCAGAGATATCAAGCATTTTATATAACATGGACGTGTTTTATTTATTGAAAGCTTAAAGTGCTCAACAGTAGTATATTATGTGTTGGAACTACTGAGTTAGTTTCATGATCACTGAATATATGTTTTATGATTCTGGTCATTTCTATTTTCCTAAAGCTACTATTGATACCAAAACTATATCTCTGCTCTGTGTGCATTTTTCAATAAGCACACACAGAACCCTATTCTCAAGGAATTTTCATTCTCAAAAGACAGATAATAACCCAAAAATAAAATTTAAAAATATCAGATAATAATAAATGCTATGGTAGAATTCAAAGAATAAGATATTGTAGAGAGTGACAGAATAGCTTTTTTTGTGAAATGAAGATGGGCATGTACCAAACTAGTCGTGTGACGAGGATTTTCAAATGTATTAGTAAAGTAAATGTTAACTTACATTTACAAGCTTATAAGTTGCAAAGTAAGTTAACTTCCTACCTATCTATGCTTCTTTTATTTCTCATTCTTAATGCTTATTAATATTTTATATCATCTTATTAATGAGAGTTTGCCTGTGATTAATGTGTTACATTGTGCACTTATTGTTAAATCAAAATAAAATGTTAGGATTATTAATTCTACTTTGTTTTTTATATCTGGGATTTTATTTCTTGTTAATCAGATTTCTATCTTTCTATATTTGTGACAAAATACTTTATAAAATCAACTTAGGGAGGAAAGAATTTATTTTGGTTCTCATTTTAGAGGTTTCAGTCCATGGTCAGCTGGCTCTATTGCTGTGGGCCTGAGGTGAGATTGAACATCATGGCAGAAGAACAAAGTGGAGGAAAGCTGTTGATTTCATGGCAGCCAGGAAAGAAAAAGATAAATAGATAGATAGATAGATAGATAGATAGACAGACAGACAGACAGACAGACAGGAAGGCAGGCAGAAAGGCAGAAAGGCAGACAGATGAACACACTAGGAAGAAAATGTACTCTTTCAGAGCATGCCCCCAGTGACCTACTTTTTCCAACTGGGCCCAACCTGCTACAGTTTCTACTACCTCCCACTAATCCATAATGGATTTAACCCACTGCTGGGTTCAGGGCCCTCATGATCCAATCACTTCCCCAAAGCCCCACATTCTGCATTGGGAACGGCTTTCAACATATGTGTCTTTGGGGGACACTTCATATCCAAACCATAACATTTCTTTATTCTTGTTCCTTTTTTAAGGTTCTTATTTTCATTTTTTATCGTGATAAAACTTCGTATAAGACTACAAATGTTTCTTTAAGGTAAGATTTTCCCACACTTAAAAACATGTGAATGCTTAATATTTTTATTTTAACACGTTCTCAAATTATGTTGATTTGCTTATTGACAAGAGAATTTGCTGTGGACTTTGAAATAATAAGTGTTTGATTTCCTCAGTTCAATCCCTTCTCATTAATATCCCATTTAATTACATTGTAGTCAGAAGATATGACTTGATTAAATTTCAATTTGAAAATAAATTATTCTTTGTAGTCTGAGTTCCCTTTCTTCTTTCCTTCTTCTGTTTAGTAATAGTTACATGGGTACTTGAATATAAGTGATACTCTTCTCTTGTGAATATAAACTGTAATACATATTATGTATATTTTTAAATTATCATGCAATTTCTCCTTGCTATTACCATTTTCCATCCATGTACTCTATCAAAACCTGAGAAATGTTTTAGTTGCCTAAAACAGTTTTTTCCCTACATTTGCCTTGTACATCTAATATTTTAGTAGGACTGAGAATGTGGGAGAGCCATAAATGTTTCAGTTTGTACTAAGCATACAAGATTGTTTATATCCCAAGCTAGAAATAATATAGGGCGTTTCTTGTGGCAAACACTGCATGAAAAGCTAACTCAAACTCAAATAATATAAGGGCTGGGTCAGTCAATGTTCCATTGCTGTAGAAAATACATGAGAATCAACTTAAAAGAGAAAGGTTTATTTGGGCTCACTGTTTTGGAGATTTCAGTCTGACTCATAGGCCCTGTTGTGGCCTACCACATTGGAAATGGGTAATTGACCAACCCATTTGCTTCATGGATGGGGGAAAAAGGAAGAGATGAAGAGACCAATGTCCTGGTTTCCTTTGAGTGCATGCTCTCAATGACTTAACACCTCCTTCTAGGTGCCACCTTTTAAAAGGTTTCTACTACCTTCAATAGCACCAAGCTGAGGATCAAGCATTTACCACATGGGTCTTTGGGGAACATTCCCAAACTGAACAACAGCGGAGGCTCTTTGAGTTCACCTTCTTGAGAAGTACAAAAGAAAAGGCAACTTATAGATGTGCTTCAATGAACATTTTCCATTAGGTGGTTAATCCTGTTGCCTTCTATGTATCAGTTTCGACTTAAAGCTGGCTTTTCTCATGAAAGTGGCATGTGTGACACTTGCATGTGATGACATGCAGAGGAGGTGAAGGTGTGTATCTTAAAGTTTCTGCAAAAGTCCTGGAATTTCATTGATAGCATGGTCTCATATCAATAGTTCACATCTTTACAATCATTAGTCCAGAGGCTGGTTTGCACTCACTGCCTTAACCCATTTGATACATTCCATTTATAAAACTAGGATAATGTTCCCAGAATCTCCTGGGTTCTTAGTAAAATCAGGAACAATGAATGTAATAGTTCGAGTTCTCCAAAGAAACAGAGCCAAGAGGATATACAGAAAGATATTTATTACAAGGGATTGGCTCTCAAGAATATGAAGGCTGAGACGTCCCACCATCTGCTATCTGCAAACTGGAGGTCCAGAATGCTGTTGATACAGTTTCAACCCAAATCCAAATCTCTGAGAATCTGAAGCCTTGAGAGACAAGAGCAATAATGTTGGCAAGCAAGAGAAGATGATGTTTCATCTCAAGAGGATGGAATGAATTTGGCCTTCCTTTGTCTTTTTCTTCTATTTGGACTCTCAATGGATTGAATGCTACTCACCCACACTGAAAGGACGATCATTTTTTTTTTTTTTCCGGGACTGGGAAATTGAACCCAGTCTACCTTCAAACTACACCCCAAGCCCTATTTTTTTATTCTTTATTTTGAAATGGGGTCTAAGTTGCCGAGGGCCTCACATAGTAGCTGAGGCTTTCTGAGAACCTGCGATCCTCTGCAACTGACCAGCTCGGCTGGAGCAATGGGACTGTTGGGACTGGGTCTTGGAAAGTGGGCAAGGATTCGGTTTTTTCTGCTGCTTCTGCAGCGGACCCCTCCCTTTTGTACGGGGTGCACTTCAAGTCCCTATTTATGGCGCTAATGTGGAGATTCGTCTCTGGGACTTGGGAGGGAGAGACGTGAAATGAGGAACTCAGACAATTGCTTCTCATGCAACTGACAATGTTTATTCTCTAAAACCAAAATCTTATACCCTTCACCAGTGAAATTCCTAGTAGAAAAGTGTAAACACCAAAGAATAATGGGGTATTAAGTGAAGAACATGTGAATTACCAATCATAAGCAAGACAAAAGGAAGACCTGTGACATCACTGGTCTTGTGATTAAGATCAGCGCCAGACCTTGTGATTAAGGTTAGCCCCCTGGCCTTGTAACTTCCTGATACCTGTCAGGACAAAGGTAAACATAAAAAATACATTTTGACTTTTACAATTTTACAAACAGTTAACATGAGCTAATTTCTCCTCAATTTTCTCCCATTACCATTACATACATGTACCCATAGCAAAGGAATAAGGGCAATGAAAAATATCTATCTTCATCACATATGCAAACAAACATACCACAAGCATTCTGCAATTTGCTTTAACCCTCTGATTTTTATCCTGGTCCTTTCTTTCCCATTTGGGATAATCTTAGGATAAACCTTACTTCATACGGAATGCTTTTTTATTCTCACAAGATTTCCTTTCTTTATACCTGCACACTTATTATATCTGTCTTTTGTTCTGTCCTACTAGCTAAACCAAAAAAATACCATTTTATAATGTTGTTTATGTACCAGCAATTAAAAAACCCATTTAAAAAAACTTAAGTGTTACTTTAAACCTTATGAAGTTAAGAGCACTTTAAAGCATTGCATTCTGCATTTCTCCAATTTAATAATTGAATTATAAGACATTAGGTAAATATCACTAGCACCTTAAAACCTTAGTTCTACAAAAGGAATAAAATTTAAAAGACAATGCATATCACATTTGATTATAACTTAATAAATGTATAATAGATTACTACAGAAATCCACAACATCATAAGCATCACGAGTGTCTTAAAACATTAATTTTGTCAATGGAAAAAGAACTTTAAAAGCAATGTATATTGTATTTAATCACACCTCATATAGGTCTAATAAAGAAATCTGGGTGGTCTCTGAAGTTAAAGAACAGCTGGAGATAAGCTACTTCAAACCTCTTGCTAAACAAGTACAATATTCTCATAATTAATCTAAAACAAGAAGCAAAAATGATTGGCGGGTTTGCCTGCTATAGTAATTGGTAAAAGAAAAACTATTTGTCAATCAGGATGGGAAAGGGGAGTTAATTTTATTATAGCTTGGAACAAGGCAGGGGGAGTCTGAGAACTCAAACATATTACCAGAAAATTTATCTTCCACGGAATCAGTTTCTCCCACAGTCCTGATTGGGACCTCCTTCTACATCACCAGAGCCATGTGTGTGAAAAATTAATAGAATCATTACCAAAAGACAATAGCTACAAAAGAACATCCAAGAACAGGGAGTAGTCTGACCAGGAACCATCCTTCCTCAGGGCTGCTTTCCTTGAAGCGTGCCACGTCATGCGTGCAGGGTCACGCAGACTCCAAGGGAGGCAAGGTCGTGGGATCCTCCTGTCTCATCCTCCCAAGTACTGGGATTATAAGCAAACACCACCAAGCCTGGCTAAGGATGATCTTCTTGATCCAGTCTACTGATTAAAACTCTGGTCTAATCTATAAATATGTCACAGGCACATCCAGAAATAATGTTTTTACCAGGTATGTGGGAATTCCTTAGCCCAGTCAAGTTGACACATAAAATAATTTTCTTATTGTGGAAGAAAGGGAGAAACTATAGTCAGAGGGGTAGCAAATTCCAGTGTACTTAAGAAGTAAAATAGAGATGACTATCATTGAAGATGAGAATACAGGAACAGTATTTTGGACATTAGAAATGTTAAAAATCGCGAAGTTGATAAATCTCTTAAAATAACAGAAAATAAAACTGGGTGTAGTGGCGTATGCTTGTAATCCTAGCATTTTTTTGAGAGGCTAAGACATGAGGATTGCGGTTCGCGGACAGTGAACATCATCAGTTACTTAGTGAGGTCCTCTGCAACTCAGTGAGACCCTATTTCAAAACTAAAGAATAAAAAATAGGGCTAGGGGTATAGCTCAGAGGTAAAATTCCATCCCCAGTACCATACACACACACACAAAAAAAAAAAAAAAAAAAAAAAGGAAAAGAAAAGAAAAGAACAGAACATCAAATGGTAGGACAGAGACCAAGCTATATATCAACTCTGGGAACAAAACCTTCAATTAAAATGGAAAAGTTTGCTTTCCAAAACTTCCTTTTGGTTTTATTTCTATTTCTCTGCTGGCTTTAATGATTGATACATTCCTGAATCTAACTTGTTCTGTTTCCAGACATATGAAAATGTTGTATCTACAGCTAGAAATGATTGCTGGCATGTGGAATGAAATCTAACTTAGAGTTGATACATAAAATAACCCCAAACCAGTGTTGTCAAAATTTTTTGGTCCCTTTAAATTCTTTAAAATTCTATCAGACCCAAAGAACTTTTATTTTTTGTGAATCAATATTTATCAAACTAGAAATTAAAAGTGAAAGCCATTTAAAATATTTAGTTCATTTTAAAATGATACTAATTAAGTATTAAGTGTATAAGCAAAACATTTTATAAAAGTTACTATATTTTCAAAAACAGAGGCAATCCAGTAAAAAGAATGGTTTTATTTTACATTTTGGTTTATTAGATGGCTAAATTCTTCTTAATGTTTGACTTATTAGATGGCTAAATTCTCACATTTGTGTCTACATTCGATCTTTTGCTATATTACACATTGTGGAGATTCTGGAAAACTCCACCATACATTTGGGAAAAAGTAAAACTGAAGAAGGAGATTAAATCTTGAATTTATTATGAAAATAATTTTCCCTTATTGACACTTTGCAAGGGTCACAAAACCCCTAAGGGTCACTAGATAACATTTTAAAAACCACTGCCCCACGCCAGCTAAGGAAATGACTTGTAATATATATTCCACTGCAATAAATATCATTTTCTCCTGCATATTTTCTGGGATGTCATCATATATTAAATAAGAAATGTTTTATCCTTAAGTAAAACAAGTAACATCAGGCAATTGCATGCACTGGGAGGACAATATGGGTCAGGGTGGAGGAAATGTGTGGTATTCATGAAAGTATTTCATGAGCTATCAGGAAGTAGCAAGTTACAGACAATGGGCAATTTCCAGTAGTAAGCTGCAACTCCTATACTTTTGATTCAGTGAAGTAAAATAGAATTTCAGTGACAAGAACATTATTACAGAGATATCTTGAATCTTTTCTTTCTTTAAGTAAACACTTTTTGCTTATAAACAACACAAATTTATTTCTCCCAGTTCTGGAAGCTGGAATCCCATGATCAAGGACCTGCTTGAGTTCATGGGCACCTGTGTTTGTCTCTTTCTCTTTCTCTCTACATATGTATGTATATGTATATGTACACACACACATACATACATACATATGTGCATTGTACATATGTATGTATGCACAATGTACATACATATGTGCATATGTACATATTGTGATGTAGTTCACAGTGATGATGACATGCATACGCAGGCACTTGGTGAGCTTCCCCCTGGTTCCCTCCCCTTCCCCATACATGATATTGAGATTGTAACTGGTATTCTCATATATGTACATAATGTCAATGGAAGTGTTTCCTTTATTAGTTCTCCTTCCCCTCCACCACTCTCCTCTAGACCACCTCAAAGTAAATAGTTTGAAAGTTTAGGCATTTAAAAACTACTGTTCCGCCGGGGGTGGTGGCGCACGCTTGTAATCCCTGAGCTTGGGAGGCAGAGACAGGAGGATCGCGCTGGTTCGGAGCCAGCCTCACTGGTTTAAGAGACCCTGTTTCCACATAAAGTTTAAAAAAATAGGTCTGGGAGTGTAGCCCGTGGGGGTGTATCCCGGAGGTAGAAGGGCTTCCAGGAACCCCAGTACCACAAAAAATAAAATAAAATAAAAACTACTGTTAATCAATTACTCTTTTGCTTATGGTGCTGGGTTTTGAACCCAGAGGCACTCTACCTCTAAGCTACACCCTCAGTCCTATTTTTTTTTTTTAAACAGTGTCTTGCTAAGTTTCTGAGAGCCTCATTAAGTTGCTGAAGCTAGCTTTGAACTTGTGATCTTTGTCTTCATCTTAGCCTCCCAAATACTGGGATTACAGGCATTTGTCACCATGTTTGACAATAAATTATTTTTAAAACACTTCTGTTAACATTAAGAGCTGCTGCCTTGTATTATGCAAAGAAAAAGACTTACCACTATCTTTCAGGTGGTTAGTGGACGTGAGGTGTATTATATTCTGCACATTCAATTTATCTCTTTATATATAATTGCTGACAAATAACAAAAAGTTAACTTTTTACTCAGTTATATATTAGCATATATATGTATGTACACATACATCTGTACATATTCATGTATATGCATATATTCATTCAACGCATTACACAGAATATATTAGGCACTATTCTTAGCCACAAGGGTACAAAAAAGGAGCACAAATTCCTGCTCTTTCTGGAGTCATATGTTCTAGTACAGAGAAATACAGTGAAAATGAGTAAGTTAAAAATAGCATCCATTATGTCATGGTAAGTATTAGAGAAAAAAATGTAAAAGTGGGGGAGGGTAAGAAATTTGGGGAATGGGCAATGTTATGATTTAAACTAGAGTGGCAGGTAGAGAACTCACTGGAAAGATGGATTTGAGCACAGCAGGAGGAACAGGCCATTAGGTACCAAGCAGAGAAAACAGCAACTGCAGAAAACACGAAGCTGAGAATTGTGTGGAAACACAAAGCTCAGCAGACAGTCTGTGAGGTCAAAGAGGTGGAGGGGAAGGTGTATAAGCTATTATAAAAACTTTTGTCTTTTTTTTGCATTGGGAAGCCATAGAAGACTTTGAACAAACAAGGATGATGTCACTTCCTTTTTAACAAGTTTACTTTGTGGCTTTTATGTTGAGAATAGACCAGTTTCTGGGCTACTGTGTCATCCAAACAAAATATGATGTAGGTTGTATTAGAGATCCTAAGAAGTCAGATCCTGGTTGTATCTTAAAGGAAGAGCCAAAACATTTTTGCAAAATGAATATGGGACAAAAGAGAAAGAGAGGAACTAGAGATGAGTTTGAACAAGGAAAGATGGAGACATTTACTGAAATAAAGATTGTGGATTTGAGAGGGGTTGAAGTCTGAACAGTGTTTTATCTGTTGATTCATTTCTGTTGATTATCTCAACAGAATATCTCTGTTGATTCATTTCTGTCTTGAGTCACATTTTTATAGATGGAGAAAACTCAACCTATTAATTTAGAAAATCTCACCTAAATATGAACCTAGAGCAGAGAAGAACTGAAAAAAAAAACTTTCCCTAAAATAATTTTGGACCAAGAAACATACTTATGTTCTGGTTCCAGCTCTATCTCAAAGAAGGAGGCCTTTAATCAGGCCATATGAAATTGTTACATCTATTTTCTAATTGATAAGATGAAGAGTTGGAATGACTAGGTGAGTTACAGTCTTACCTGAATTCAAATCCCAGCTGTGTGCTTGTTCCATTAAAACTGAAACAGCAATGGTACCTATCTCATTGCTTATTGTGAGAATTAAATGAGTTTATGTGTGTAAAGCACTTAGAATAGTGCTTGGTACACTGGTAGTTAATATTAGTATTACCTTTTCAATTTGAAATCTTCAAGCAAATAACAAAATATTGCTATTATCTGCTCATGTGTAGAACAGATGGGTAAAACTACATCATTAATAGAATATGATACAGAACTAAGCTTAAAACTGGAGGACATGTATCTCATTATTTCCGCACTTATCGAAGTTACAAGAAAAATAGAATTACTTAACAGGAAAAAACATTGTTGAAGAAAACAGTACCCTTCCAGAGACCTTTACAAATTGATATATATGTGTATATAGAGACCCTAAAATAAATTGATTTAAAAGGAATAAAAAAAAGACGTACAAATTTCTTTACATACAAGGTAGCTGAAAATTTCTAATCCTAAATGAAAAATTTAATGAAATCTTAAAGTACAACACTATTGCATGTAAGAAAATAATGTTACAGAATGTTGAAATATATTCCCTTTTAAAGATAAAAGGACTGGCTCTCGTCCTTTTAATTTAGCTAAAACTAAGAAAGTTTATTCAATTTTCAAAAAGGCATTGTACCTGCTAATGTGAAATGGAGCTAGAGTTTTGATGTTCAAAACCGCACTCCTTCCCCAGAACCGTAAAAACAAAAAACAAAAACTCTAACCATTGAAACCACCCATTTCTTTAATTTTAGATTCCTAGGCGGATCAATTTTTCCCTCCAGCTTCTTATATCCTATTCTGTTAGGCAAAATAGGCCCAAAAGGACAATGAGACCTATTTTTTCCCCGGATTACACTGCTTAACATTCAGAAGGTGAATAACTTGGACCGCTGTAGAGGGCTCCCCCTGCTCCGCCCACTTGTATTTTTGTTTTTCTTGAACGGGAACAAGCAGTACTTTGGCGAGGGCTCTTCAAACCGAAACTCAGCTGGGCGCCCAAGGGCTTCTTTGGGTCACAAAGACGGGTTTCTGAGCAGCACCACTGTCTGGCTCGAAAAGCATCCTACTTCCTCCACCCCAATTTCTCCGTGCTGGACCCACATTCTCTCACAAGCCCCTGCCCCTAATTCCTACAATGGAGCAAAATAGGAAACAGAAAGGTTCCGGCCTTGACCCCGCCGCAGCGCCGCGCAGGAGGGCGGGCCGGAGGGCGGGCGGACACGGCGGCGCGCCCGGGGGCGGGGCGTGGGCACGAGGACGCGAGGCGCGAGCCCGCGGGCGCGGTCACGAGCGTAGGCGTGGCTTCCGCCCCGCGCGGCCCCACCCCCTCGAGCGCCGGGCGGTCACGTGACGGCCGCGCGCGCGCGCCCGGCGGCTGCGGGCTCTGAGGCCGAAGAGAAAAGACTGCGCGGCCCAGCCCGTGGTCGGAGAGGTGGGCGCCGGGGCGAAGGCCTCGCCGGGGGCGAAGGGGAGTCGGCCGCGGCGGGATCCGAGCTCGGGGGAGGCGCCATCGCCTGCGGTGTCACCTGCCGCCGCGACGCGCTTCGGGCCTGAGGGGCGGCGGCGGGGTCGGGGGCCGGTACGGAGATGGACGCCCTTGGCCGGCGCGGCCCGCGGAGGGCGTGGGGCCGTCGAGCCCTCGGACGCCCCCGCGGGGCGGCTGCCGCGGCCGGGCCCACTGTGACGGCCCCGGCGCCGCGGGCGGGTGGCCCCTGCCGAGGGCGACGGCCGGAGCCGGGCCGGGGTGGGGGGCGGAGCGGCGGCCATTACTGCGCGGCCTCTTCCGGCGGCCGCGGGCTCCGGGGGCCGCGCTCCCCTCTCCCGGCTCAGCGGCGGGGCCGGCCGCCACCCGGGCCTTGGGCCACAGGTCTAAGGCGGCCACGGTTTGGGGGAATCCTGTTTCCGGTATGGCCGAGCACCTCGGCCCTTGGGTCAGACCAAAGTCGGGGAGCACAGTCCCAGCATTCGTCTTCCTGGAGTCCGGCTGCTGCTTTCTCTTTTTTCCCTTCTCTGCCTCCTCCTGCTCAGCCGCTGGTCTTGCCTAATGGGAAGAGCTATCCCTCCGCCGTGTCCTAGTGAAATCCAGTACTGAATATTTTTATTCGTTTTGACGGTCACCAAAGCATCACAATAATCAAGCGAGGTCTCCGGATACCGGCCGAGCCTCTCCAGACTCTGCATCTGAAGAGCCGGGCTGTTGCTTTGTTCTGGTTGCTGGGTGCGGAGTTCTCTCCCTACTCTGCATCCCTTTGGAAGAGTGTGGGCTTCCATTGTTGTCGCTAGTTTGTTTTCCGAAGGCTTCTAGAGAAAGGCTGTAACAGTTTTCTTAGTGTGAGATGGACCAGTCTTCGTCACTGGTAAAATCTCCAGTTTTGTAAATTTGCCCAAATATTCTGACAGCTAGAAAAATTTTTCTTGTTAAATCATTTTGGCGTATGTGTTTTTTTTTTCCCCTCTGAGTGCCATTTTAGTGAGCACTTGTTTCTCAAGTTTGAAGATTTCATTATATTTTTCAAATATTTAGTATAGAACTGAGGAGAGAAGAAAACCAAGAGAAATAGAAAAGGCTTTGTTCCTTGAATGACTGACATTTAAGGTGGTAGGGTGCCCCCCCGCCCGTGTGTGTGTGTGTGTGTGTGTGTGTGTGTGTGTGTACACGTGTACATTTCCAATGGGATATGAACATAGAACTTGGATACTAAAAGTAACTACAGAATTTGGAAGACAACATTTTAGTACTATGTGTAGACTTTTAGAAGTGGCATATTAGAACACTTGGGGAAAAAAGACCCATACAAATAACGGGATTTGTGATGTTTGCTTTTGTTTTGTTTTGACTTGCAAATATTGTTTGTGCAGTGTCTGGCTGCTATAAAAATAGGTCAAGTAAATCTCATTTTAAAGAGAAAACTGAAGAGTGAATGCTACTCCAAAAATAGATTTGGATGTGTTTGTTTTGGCCCTGAATATCTTAAAGTGGAGCACTTGGATTTAGATTGTATGTCTCAAAGGAGCCAGTGTAAATTATGGGCCAAATTAGAATGCTACTTAAACATTTGAAGGTTTTTGTTTTTTACTGGTCATTAACATGGTAGAACTACAATAATCAGGAAAAGTTTCTCCAAATAGCTCATTAGACAAGAAGAATTAAAAAGGAAATGACATTTTATTCTTTAGGAGACATGTCAACTGGTAAAGTGTTTGTTTATACCATAAAACTTGAATAGAAGCAGACTTTTCTTATTTAAGGATCCAAGATGATTTGTTGATTTAGAAGTAGAATATGATGGTGGGATTAAAATATTCTTTTTTATATTAGGTCTGTGTAAATAATGTTATTTTCTGTATTAGCCATATATTAGCATGAAACACCTGACACTCATTTGATATTTGAGTACTTGTTTTTCCTCCAGTAGAAGTTACTGCGCCTTTTCTTTTCTCATGTCTTGTTGCCTTTAGAGAAGGAATCTGTGAAAAAACAAGCTGGATTAGGAACAGTCTTTGTATGTATAGACACTTACCTTTCTAACACTGGACTATAACCCTGTACTTATTTGTAGACTCTAGTATTGATGGAATATTATCTTTCAGGTTAGTTAAAATCTTTTATTAAATGCCAATTAATTAGAGCATTTAGGATTACAAAATTATACAGTAAGATGAAGCAACAAAGACATGGGAGTTATGACTTCACCAAAATCACATGTCTAATTAGCTAGAGACTTTTTTATTTGCAAATGGTTAGTTGCTGGCTGTGAAACTTTTGATATAATTAAAAAGACAATATTTGTTAATATTTACAGTTTATTTATTTATTACTAGTAGGGATTGAACTTGGGCATTCTACCTCCAGGCTACACTCCCAACCTTTTTTCTTTATTTTGAAACATAGTCTTGCTATGTAGCTGAAGCTGGCCTCAAACCTGGGATCCTCTTGTCTCAACCTCCTAAGTTGATTATAGGTCTCTACCACTGCTCCTGACTCTTATATTTTATTTAAATAAAACTCAAAACCCACTTGGAAGAGGAGGAATGTGAAGAAGATTGAATGCCTAAGTAAGTAGATTGGGAAGGCAGTAAGTAGATAGCCATATAGTTTTGTTTTGTTTTTTGTGGTACTGGGGATTGACTGAACCTAGGGGCATTCAGCCTCTAAACTATTACCCCAGGCCCTTCTCTCCTTTTTTTTAATCATTATTTTTTTGCTTTGAAACAAGGTCTCACTAGGTTGCTGATAGTCTTACTATGTTGTGAAGTCTGTCCTCAAACTTGAGATCTTCCTCTCTCTCAGCCTCCCAAATACTGGGATTAAAAGCATGCACCTCCATTCCCAGACACCTGGCTCAGTATTATTTTTTAAAAGGAAGTGATATATAATGAGGAAAAGTGTTCTTTAAAGTATTGGGCCCCATTTAGCCAAAAGGAATTTTGACTGAACACTTTATAAGTATGATACGTGGTTTTTTTTTTTTGTTTTTTTTTTTTTTTTTTTTTGTGTGTGTGTGTGTGTGTGTAAAACTGGGTAGAGTTAGAACCCAGGGGCTTTCTACATCCGGGCTACACTCCCAGCTCTATTTTATAATTTGCTTGGAAACAGGGTCTAAGTTGCTGAGAACCTCAGTAAGTAGCTGAGGCTGGCTTCGAACCTGTGCGATCTTCCTGTCTCAGCCTCCTAAACATTGGGATTATAAGCGTGGGCCACCATGCAGTCAGGCTGATATGTTGCCTGGCTGATATGTGCTTTTTTGTAAGCTGTTTTAACCTGGGGTGATGAAGGCTAGAAATGAATATATTATAGCACTTGGTTACATTTCTCAATTTGGGATTCTTAGTGTGTTAAGAACCTGTATTTCTTCCTTTATGTGATATATAGTAGAGATCAGGGGTGTGTGTGTGTGTGTGTGTGTGTGTGTGTGTGTGTTTTATGCCAAAACTTGGAAAGTTTGATGTATTTCGCCATTCTGTCCCTGAAAGCTTTTATGCAGTTTTTCCTGTTGTGTATATTTTGAATATAGGGTAAAAACATTTTTATTAAATACTAGCTATTAATTGATAAAATAGAGCCTTCAAGGAATTATATTTTTAGTTTTAAGTATTTATATTGATATTATATGCTCATGTTTTAAATTGGTTTTGTTTTAAAAATAATTATTTGGAGAGGGGGGGGTGCTGGGGGGTGGAACTCAGGGTCTTTTCTACCTCTGGGCTCTACTCTCAGACCTATTTTATACTTTATTTGGAAACAGGGTCTCACTAAGTTGCTGAGAGCGTAAGTAGCTGAGGCTGGCTTTGAACCTGTGCAATCCTCCTGTCTAAGCCTCCCAATTGCTGGGATTACAAGTGTGTGCCAACACTCCTGGCTATTTGGATCTTTTATTAGGAAAATATCTTGGACTTTTTTTGAACTTGTTACTGGCTTGAAATGTACAATAGTAATTAACCTTAGATATTTTCACAGAAAATAACAGTGAATATAAATGATATGAGTGAATTTTATTACAAATTTTAAATAGTACAATATTACTTCATTTTTTATAATAATTTAATTGGGCCGGGCGTGGTGGCGTACGCCTGTAATCCCCGCACTTGGGAGGCTGTGACAGGAAGATCGCACGGGTTCGAAGCCAGCCTCAGCTACTCAGTGAGGCTCTCAGCAACTTAGACCCTATTTCCAAAAAATATATAAAATAGGTCTGGGAGTATAGTCCGGAGGTAGAAAGCCCCGGGTTCCATCCCCAGTACCACCAAAAAAGTAATAATAAATAAATAATAATTTAGTTGGTTTAGTAGGTAAAAAATTAAATTCACTGATAATCCTTAAACCCTTTTATGTTATCCATTTTTTTCTCCACAGTTGTAAAATAATAAAGTCTTGTGTTACTTTCTTGTGCTGAGTTTGGTGTATAATTTACAAAGAATTCATTGCAGCAGGAATTATGTATATTTGAATTATGTTTGCCAAATTATTTCTGGCCTATCTTTATTACACTGTTCTGTTTTACTTCCTGCCTTTGGATGAAATAAAAGCATTACTCTTCCCCCAGTTTAAAAATAAATCTTATTTTCAGATAATGAAGTTTTCTGGGGGCTTCTTTACATTATTGTTCTATTACCAGTATGTCCTATTTGGCATTATAATCTACAGAGATTGTGGCTGGTGTGTCAGTTTGGTAGAATTGGGCCTACGCAATCTGTCAAGTTTGATCAGACAGAATATACAATTTTCTTTTACCTGTGTTAAACTAAGTCTTGGGTAAACTAACATGAAGTTCATTTTTTTCCCCAGTGATTACTGTAATTTGCCAATTTTGAGCTAAAAAAAGATAAATATGGAAGACCTACATCTGCATTGGCCAGTCTGTTAACCACTGACCACATGGAGCTATGAACACTTGATGTATGGTCAGAGTTGTGTAAAGTATACATTGGATTTCAAAGAGTATACACACCTCCACATAGTGCAGAATATCAAATGAATAATTTTTATATTTAATGCATGTTGAAATGGTAATATTGTAGATGTGTTGGGTTAAATAAATTGATATCTACATTAATTTTACCTGTTTTTAATTAGTCAACAATTAAAAATTATGTGATTTGCAACATAATTCTGTTAGGTAATGTTATTCTAGACCATTTCCTTGAAAAACAGTACATTGTAAGCCAGGCATGGTGGAATACACTTGTAATCCCAGGATTTGGGAATCTGAGACAGGACTGCAGGTTCACAGCCAGCCTCAGCTACTTAGGCCTTCTACAACTTGGTTGAGACCCTTTTTCAAAATAAAGAATAGGGGTGGGGCTGGGAGTGTAGCTCAGAGGTAGAATACTACTAGGTTCCATCCCCAGTTTTGCAAAAAAGAAAAAGAGTACATTGTAGAAATGATTTCTAAAACATGCAGTAAACTTGAGTTTGAATTCTATCTCACATATTTGTGACTTTGGGTCAGTTATTAGCCTGCTGGGGTTGAGGCTTTTTATTTGCAAAACGGGCATAGTCCTTTTTCATAGGTTGTTTTGAGGATGCAATGATATAATGAGCTTTGATATCCCTGTAAGAGAACTGGTATTGTAGATCTGGGGTGGGGCTTCAAATTTTATTTGTAATGAAATAGTAAATGCTAATACTACTGGTTGAGGACCACAGTTTGCGTAAAGATCTAGATGACTACAAACTTATTACAGATTTAGACTCTACTTTGAAAACTATCCTTCAAATGTACACTTTTTAAAAATCACCATAGTGTACAAAGTTTTTAAAAGTTTTATGTAGTTTGCACTCTTAGGGATACTACTGTGGGAGTCTGGCTTTATACCTACAATTTTTAGCTGCTTTTAGCTAATTATTTTTATTGATGGGATAGTATTACTAAATCTAAGTCTAGATGAGCCACATTTTATTTATTTACAAATTACTTTTGATATGTGAGGCATATTAGAAGTGAAATATTTTAAGAATATACTAAGAAAATTTAGGAGGGTAGTATTTGAGATAATTGCTAAAGATCTGAAAAGGAAGAAATTAGCAAATTTTGAAGATTGGTGGATGGTATTTCTGAGAGTTTTAGCAATCACTTTAGGCCAGAATAAAAATGAAAAGGGAGAAATAACAAGCTAAGTGAATACATTTTGAAATATATAATTTCTGCAAACGGACATGAGGTAAAATAAGGCGAGGTCTTTCTGTACTATGGATTATAATCTCTGATATATTCTGATATATTCTTTTGTTTACTACTAAATCTTACTCGAGTAGAAGAGTGTGATAAAGGTGAGGGTGTTTTTGGAAGAAGGATCAAGTTGATGGAAAGTGTCTGTTCATAGTAGATTCATTGCCCATCACTTACTGAGTGAATAGGCCCCTGTTCTTTGATTTTTGTTTTAATCCATAAAGGACTTTTACAAAAATTGTTATTTTCTCAGTAAATTGCTTTAATTCAGTTAGTCTTCATGCCTGGGAAGCAGAATGTGAGAACTGCATCCCTTTGGATTAAATAGAATGGTTTTTTTTTTTTTTTCATTACATTCTGTACATGTAACAAAGTTTTTCTTTACTATTGGTGTCTATACCTGTATTTTGTTGATGTAGAATAGGTCTATGAAAAAAAAATCACAACTTATTGAGGTATCCAAATGCAAGATTTTTAGAAGATTTCTATGTTACTTTAAAGCTGCTTTGCTTCAATAAACTTAGATACCTTTGAATAGTTGAGATATATTAAAGAGTAAGAATGTATAAATGCAGTAAAGTAAGATGAGAACTAAGTGTGTTTTGTGTTATTTCATTGGTGTAAAAAGGTACCTTCTGTTTATCTAAATTAGTAAAGTATACACAGGAAGATTTTTCAAAGAAATATGCAATTAAGTCATATCAAGATTTAACATTCAACCAAATGTGTTTGTAGAATATGTAATTAAAAGGTTGATTAAAGCACTTTAAAAGGTTTGTAAGATACGGAAGGATAGATACTTAGCAGGAATTTTTGTGCCAAAACTGTCTTGGGTACACTGTGTAAAGCACAAATTGACTTTGATTCAGGTCCATACACCTTTGCAATTGGTGTTTGTATAATTTATTTTCCAAACTTGGGTACTTTTGTCAGAAAAAAAAAAAAGGGGGCTACATTGGAAAAATACTAGGCTGTTCTATATGGTCATCATTTACTTTTATTGGGGAAAAAAAAAGGTGCGTGAGGCTGTTTTAGGTATCTTAAAACCTATTTTGGTTTATTCTTGTATTTTTATTTGCATTCTAGATAATTCATTACCAGTAGACAATAGCTAGATATATCATGCCAAAAGATACAAAAGTGATTTCAATCTTATGTTTATAAATGTAGTTACTCCCTCTGATACATTCTAATTTCTTTTCTGTTTATTTAAATTTTTTTTTATTGGTACACTGTATTCATATATCATAATGGGATAAAAACTTGTGTAGACATACATGCACACATCTCCCAGTTAGCCCCTACCCAGTCGCCACCCCATTCCCTCCCTATCCCTCCTTCCCATGCTTGGCTTAGTGGTTGACATCTAATATAGCAATTTATCTAAAATTAACAGTTATAATCTCACATAACAGATTCATCTGTCTGATATCAAACTTTTGAGAAAACATTTCAGTATTTCTTTTTGCTTTCTTAACAGAGGATTTTTTTCATTTTAAGGTAAAACTATCGTACTTTTTTTTTTTCAGAAAAAAGTCTATCCTAACATGAAATATGAATTCTAAATATCCAAAACATTCTCGAAAAAGAACAAAGCAAGAAGATGTACATTTTCTGATTTCAAACCTTATAGAACTACAATAATTGAAACAGTGTAGTACTGCTATAAAGGCAGATACATAAACCAGTGGGGTAAAATAAAAAGCCTAGAAATAAATTCTTACATATGTGGTCAAGTTATTTTTGACAAAGTTTCCAAGAACATTTGGTGAAGGAAATAATCTTTTCACTAAATATCGTTGAAAAATAATTACATGAAAAGAATAAAATTGGACCCTTACCTAACACCATATACAAATATTAACTCAAAATAGATAAAAGACCTAAATGTAAATCTTAAGACTATAAACTTTTAGAAGAAAACCTGGGTCATAACACTTTACAACATTGAAATTGGCAATGATTTCTTGGATATGATTTCAAAGGCACAGGCAACAAAAGAATAAACTTCTTAAAAATATATATTGTACATCCAAAGACAATGTAAACAGAGTTAGTTTCTGATTATATCTGAAGGTATATTAATATTCTAAGTAGAAATCCTAAAACTTAGCAACAATAAAAGCAAACAGTACAATTTAGAAATAGTTAAAAGACTGAAATAAATAATGAATCTCCAAAGATTTTAACCAATAAACACATGAATATATTCTTTGCTTAGTTGTCTGCTGGATAGAAAATCTTGTTTCTCTAGTTCTGGTGTGTATTACCTATTTCTTCTTTGTAGTTAATCTCTTTGAGTATTTTCTTTAGCGCTGGTTTTGAAGACATAAATTCCTTCAGTTTCTGTTTGTCATGGAAGCTTCTTATTTCCCCATCTAATTTGATAGTTTTGCTGGGTAGGAAATTTTTGGCTGGAAGTTGTTTTCTTTCAGAGTTTGGAATATGTTACTCCAAGCCCTTCTGGCTTTCATGACTTGGTTTGGGAAGTCTGGAGTGATTCTAATTCATTTGCCTCTGAATGTCACTTGGCCTTTTGTTTTTGTTGCCTTTAAGATTCTCTGCTTGGCTTCCACATTGGTCATTTTGATAATTAATGTGGTGTGGGGATCCTCTTCTCTGATCCTGTCTAAAGGGAGTTCTATAAGTTTCCTGGACCTGTGTATCGACTTCTTGCTCTATGTTTGGAAAATTTTCTGCTATTATTCCTTTGAAGAGATTATTGATCCCTTTGGTTTCACCTTCTTTTCCCTCTATTCTGATTATTCTTAGGTTAGCTCTCTTAAAATGGGCCCATTTTTCTTCAATGTCAGATTCCTGCTGTCTGATTTTTTTTTTCTAAGTTAGAAATTATTCATTCGTTTTTAGAGTGATCATCTTCTAGGAGCGATATTCTATTCTCCATGTGGTCTAATCGATTGTTTATACTTTGAATTGTGGCCTTTACCTCAATGATCGCTTACTTTATTTCTTTTAGACTCTCTAAATTCTCTTTGAAACTCCTGTATTATTTCTACAGTTATATTCCTGATTTGATCTTCTGGAGATCTCTGAATTTCTGTGTTATCAGGTTCTGATAATATGGAGTTGTGGGCATTCATTGCTCTGTTGTTGTTCCTCTTTCCCATGACGTCAGAAGTTTGTGCCTTCTCTGGGTTCTTCTCCTGGTCACCATGACTTCACTTAGGGTGCTCTGTATCTCGAGTCTGTTATAATCTCAGCCACCACTACTTCTTTACTGGGTTGTATCACAAAGTCTCATACCCAGGAAGTTAATGAGACTGTGCAAGACCCTGGGGGTGCCGGGCTGGGCATTTTCCCATGGGGAGCTGCAACTAGGGCATGGTATCTCTGCCACTGCTACTCCTTCACTGGGTTGGACTGCAAAATATCCAACCCAAGGAGATTATCACAGCTATGCAAGTCCCCGGGAGTGCAGAACAGAGATTTCTCCTTTAGGGGCCGCAGTTACACTCACAGTTATTGTGCGCGCAGATCTGGAGCTGTGACGGGACGCGGTGAACTTGCTGTTGCTACTGGCAATATGGAGCTGCAGCCATGCCCTTGGCCGTGAGGCAGGTGTATTTCTTTTCTGGTTTTGAGCTCTGTTCTGATTCCCTGGAAGGCGTTATGAGCTTGGCCACTGGGAGTTTTAGACATTCATTGCGCTGAAAGAACTGCTGAATTGCACCCGAATGATCCACAGCTGCTCACTTTAGCTCCTCGTTTATCTTTCCTCTCTGGAGCCTGGTGCTGTGAGGGAAGATGGCGCCAGCGCGGCTCCGCTGCCACATTGCGAGCTTGATTTCTGGTCTCTGGTTCTTCTGGTCTTTCTTTTCGTTGTCCCTTGTGTTTACATTTTTTATTTCTCTGCTGATGGTGTTTTCTGGCTTTGAAACACACTGATTTGTGGCAACAGAGATCGAGTTTTAGCAGGACTTGTAAATGCTGCTTTTCTCGGTCGCCATCTTCCTGGAAGTGATACATTCTAATTTCTGTAAAGAAAGGATTAGTTATCCTTTTATCTTTTGTCAATACCAACTGGATGCCTTGTTCACAGAACTTAAATGTTGTGTTAGATATGTAAACAAATTCACTTATTTTTTTATCCAACAAATACTGATTCAAATCAACAAAATAAAATGATTGGCAGTTTAGTAGCTACATAAAGACATAAAAACAATCTATCTTCATGGGCCTCATGGTTTAACACATTGTCCCATGGTCCCAGATGTGAAACATCTATAAGTTTAAATTTATCAACATTTATACCACCTATAGTAAATTTAAAATAAACATGTTTTCAGAATTTTATTTTTTTAGAAAAGGTGAGTAATTAGAGCATTTGAAAATACTTTTAAGTTAATTGTCAGATTGACATAAAAGTAATTGCAAAGTTATATTTACTAAACTTTCAATTGAACAAAATATTAGGTACAGAAATAATGTAATATAAGAAGTACATTTGTGAACATTTTCTAGAACTAAGCTGTCATTTTGAGGAATGGACTGTATTTCAAGTTACCAATGTTCAAAAGTAGCTCTCCTATAAATAGGACACTGGGACAATGCATACTTCTTAATGTGTACTGTTGTACTTCTGCCTGACAAAGTCCAGTGTGTTGTTTATGACTATTTGTTGAAAAGTTATGACCTGTGTTTTCATACTTCAAAAAATATCACTTATTCTGAATGCTTGATAAAATTACATTTTCTCAGTATCCTATCTATAAAGAAAGTCTATAGTTTCACTATGATAATGATGTATAAGTTATAGATTATGATTTCCATCTATTTTAATGCACCTGTGTTTAGACTGCAGTATTCATACAGAGTTCAAGATTTGGGGTTTGATGGGTTAATAGGTGGTTTCGGCCTATAATCCCAGTAGTTGGGAGTCTGAGACAGTATCATACTCATCAAAAATAAAAATCAAATAGGGCTGGGAATGTAGATTAGAGGCAGAGTGTCCTGGGTTCAGTCCCCAGTAACTAACAACACACACACACACACACACACACAAAACAGCCTTTTCAAGCAAGTGATGTAAGCGCATGTGATTAATTTAGTAATATAATAATGTACAGAAAGAGAACAAATTAATTCTGGAGGTTTTCAGAGAAAATGCTAGGCCTGACCATTTCAGAGCAATGTATTGAAGAACAAATAGGCATTTATAAACTGAAAGAGAATAGATTATAACAGGCAGGGGGAAATAGAAAACTAAAAGGGAAATTTGGAGGACTGTAAGTTGGTATAATGAGTATTGGCTATCAGAGGTAAAACTAGAGTTATTTAGGGTTCAGATCACTAAGGCCATTATTGTTCTAAGGAGCTTTGCCTATATTGTATAGATTGGGAGCCAATATTGGGCTTCAGGTAAAGAAAGTGTATGGTTCACTTTACTCTTTATCACTCAGAGGCTTAATAAATTATAGGTTGATACTGAAGCAGAGTAATTAGTTAGGTGAGCAGTTGTCCAGGTGAAGTACAGGCTTAAACTAGGGCTCTATTAATGACCTAGTATATTCTAATGACCTAGTATAGAATAGGAAGTATAGGATAGATCATAGAGGTTACAAAAGTTGCAAAATTTGGTGTGGTTGGTTGGAGGAATAGGTAAAATTTTCTCTTATTCTCCATTAACACTTAGAATGGAAGAAGAGATATCACGTTTTAAGACTAGTCCAGGTTGGGGGTTTGTGAACTTAAGGTGAGAGACCAAGATATGGAGCCACAGGTTATGTTAAGAAGTTCAAATAATTATGTTCAGTTGGGCAGGAAAGAAGATAAGTTGGGGACTGGATGAAGGAAAGGAGATGGTCAAGAGATTGGAGGTCTCCATGATTAAAGAGCAGCTGTGGGAGTAAGTGAGCTGGAAGGACCAGAACCTGTTATCTGAATGGGATTATTATTTCAGAGAGGCAGCAGTTTTAGGCATCAGTTAGTTCCAGATGTGGCCATGATACTCTGTTGCTGAAAAGAGGTGAGGTTAATTAAATTTGGGATATTAGAAATTGAAAATTGAGGACAGTTTAGTATTCTTTGGACTACCAGTATCAATATCACTGTCCTCAAATTTTTGGTCATGGGGCCTGTGGGTGATTATTTCTAGCAAACAGCTTCATCGAGTCTAATGAAGATAAATTGGGACAAGTGTTAAACCTCTATGATAGATGCTGGATGATTCATTTTCTAGGATATTTAAATAGGTTGATAGTGATGTCAAGAATTAGGGTTAAGAGGACAGTCAGTTGTGAAATGAAGTCAGTGCCATAAAGGTTGAAAAAGTTTGGCAGTAGGGAGTTATGGAGTATATTATAGCTAGTGGTAGAACTCACAGAATTGTCTTAAAGGTTGAAAGAGAATAACAAAATTATGAAGTATTTTATAGCCAATGGTAGAGACTCCACAGAATAAGTAAAGAAGTTAGAACAGTAGAATGACTTTTGACCTGCCGAGAGTTTGTGATTAAATGGGCTGATTCTGTTTTGAGGAGGCTATAGGTCGGAAGGTAATAGAGTCTACTGTGACACTATTGACGTGGTAGGCAACTTGTGGACAAAGTGAAAGGGTTGCAAGGAAAGTCAGAATAGAGGAATCTGTATCATTTAGAGTCAAAACAAAATGAAAATCCAAGTTACTAAGAATCCTTGCTTAGTAATAATTCTTTAAAGTTCTCTGGTTTTGAAACTGATTCTTGTTTATTCTGTTAAACATTGATGAGTTATGTTGGCTTGTATATAGAGACCACATATATTACAAATATTTATCTTGTGTGTGTTGTGGGGGTATTGGGGGTGGA
This sequence comes from Muscardinus avellanarius, assembly GCF_963383645.1. Taxonomy (NCBI): domain Eukaryota; kingdom Metazoa; phylum Chordata; class Mammalia; order Rodentia; family Gliridae; genus Muscardinus; species Muscardinus avellanarius. The sequence continues at coordinate 80,564,002 of NC_137794.1, forward strand.
ACCCAGGGTTTTTTCTACCTCCAGGCTATACTCCCAGACCTATTTTATATTTTATTTCAGAACAGGGTCTCAGTAAGTAGCTGAGGCTGGCTTCGAACCTGTGCAATCCTCCTGTCTTAGCCTCCTCCCAAGTGCTAGGATTACAAGTGTGCGCCACCACGCCTGGCTCTAAATATTTATCTTTAAACACTAGAATCTTAGATATCTTAATGAGGTAGATACCTACAGTATTGAGACACACACCAAACTGAAAGACAAGATTCAAGTGTGTCTTACCTTGTACTTACTATGAGTTTAGCTCTCTCTTTAGTTACCATGTTTGTTTGACTTTAAGTTCTATGTAGTATGATATGTCTGTTGTATAGGCATGGTAAAGTGCAAGCAGGAAATACTAAGAAGAAAGATTAATGTCTGAGATGGTATTCTGGATAGTGCCTCTATTTGTTGGACAATAGACATCTTGAGAGAAATTTGGTTTAAAAATTACAAACTTTGGCATATATATGCATATAAGTAGCAGGAAATCCAAGTCTTTTATTTTTATTTTTTGAAGATTTAAAGAAGTTTATTTAAAACAGAAATACAGAAAATAGTTACAGCCCCATGCCAAAATGGCATGAGGGGGGAGGGTGATCTGGGCCAACTCACCAGTCCCCCCAAGTCTTTTATTTTTAATTGTTTTTCTTTTATTGAATTGTAGCAATTTTAATTTCTGAACATAAATAAATGTTTAAAAATTTTATTCTATGCTACAGGTTATTTAATTCTTGACAATGTTCTTTGATGCACAAAAATTTTTATTTTGATAAAACCTAATTTATATGTTTCTATCTTTCCCACTCATCCTTTTGGTTTCATATGTAGGAATCCACTGCCAATTCCAAGATCATGAAGATTTGATCCTTGCTTTCTTATATGATTTAAGGCTTTTCCTTCTCAGATTTAAATCATTCATCTATTTTGAGTTAATCTTTGTGTATAATGTGAAGGAAGGAATACAACTTTATTTTTTTGCACGTGGAAGCCCAGCTGTTCCAACATTTGTTGAAAAGAATATTCTTTCCTCATTGAATGGAGTTGATCACTTTTTGAAAAATTAAATGGCTAAGGATATATGAGTTTATTTCCATGTTCTGTTTCATTCCATTGATGTATTATACCCTTCTGCTCCTCTCATACTATCTTAATTACAATAGGCCTGACAAGTTTTGACATTGGGAAGTAAGAGTTATTCAAGTCAACCCCTGCCTTCTTTCTCTTTTTTTATTTTTTTTCTTCCTTGTACTGGGGATTAGACCCAGGGGTATTTTACTTCTCAGCTACACCACTAGCCTTATTTTTTATTTTGAACTGGTCACACTATGTTACCACAGGCCCTCATTGAATCTGTCAAGTACTGGGATTACAGGTGTGTGACAACATACCCTGGCTTTTTTCTTCTTTTTGAAGATTATTTTGGCTCTCTGGGGCTCCTTCTGATTTTGTATGAATTTGAGCATTGGCTTTTTCATTTCTACAAAAAACATTATTGGAATTTTGACAGGAATTATGTTGAATCTACAGATCGCTTTGGCTAGTATTGGTCATCTTAAAATAAGCCTTCCAAGCCACAAATACTGCTTGTCTTTTTACCTATGTAGCTCTTTTTTATTTATTTTAGTACATTTTATAGTTCTAGCCTTTTATATCCTTTCTTAAGTTGGTTCCTTCTAATTTTTTTTTCCTTTTGAGGCTATTATAAATGGAATTGTTTCCTTCATTCCCATTTTGGATTGTTGACTTCTAGTAATATATAGAAACACAGCAAATTTTGTTATGTGTGCATTAGATTTGTAATCTGCAACTTGGCTGAACTTTTGATTTACTTTCTTAAGGATTCTTTGGGATTTTCTATTTATGGAGAATAGAGATATTTTTATTCAATGAACAAATCTAGATACTTATTTTTCTTTCTTACCAACTATTTTTTTTCCAGTCAAATTGTTCTATTAGAACTTCAAGTAATGTTGAATAGCAGTGATAGAACCAGGCATTTTTGTCTTTAGTTTTGTTTTGTTTTTGCCTTTAACTGTTAAAGTAAAATTTGCGCTAAGTTTTGTTAAAGGATCATATATAGTTGAGAAGTTAATGTTGAAATTTTTGTCTTTTACAGCACAAAGAATGAACCAGCAGTGGAAGGGAAAATACTGCAAGCTGACTGACCACTGGTGAAGATGATGTTTTATTTTTGTGGCAGGCATCTGTGGGATCTATAATAGAAATGTAAGTGTAGCATCATGGTTTTTCAGAGCTGCAGTTAATTAGTATAAAATAAAAACCAATCAAATATCTGTCATACTCAGTTTTAATTAAACCAAATGACCAAATGAGTACTTTATATTCATCTATAGATGCTCATGTTAAATTTAGCTATATTCTTTGCATTAATTTCTCATTAATGAGGTTTTCTAAAGTATTCTCATGGGGAAAAAATCTCTAGACAAACTAAAGACAGAAACTTGCTCATAAAAGTCAGAAAAACTGGAGAGATCTCTAGGGGCTCTAGTCTACTACAGTAATTTACTCAAATGACCAGGTTAAGCAGACAATATTACCTTTTATAAATAAGAGAAACTTCTAGAAACTGTACTTAATAAAAATTTGTTTTACTCAGTCTAAGGAATCTCTTCATACCATACATAAATTACTTCAAAGGAAAAAAATACTAATGCATGATTATTTTCATATTGATTCATTCTGATTTGCAGTTTTATTGTTTTTCTATTACTTAGTTCCTGAGTAATATATGAGTACAGTGTTAGGCTACCTTGATCTTGCTTGTATTCAGCAAGATTCATTCTGTTACTGATGAAACAGTAACATTTCCCAGGATGAACTTCATAGTTCTGTCAAATTAAGATGAATGTTACCCAACTTGCCATCATTCAAGTGTGTTAGTAGGTAATACACCTACTGTATTACCAGGTGCTTATGAGTTGTTTTACTTTAGTTACATTGGGTTTCATTACTGTGCATGATCATGAGCTCACTGATGAAAAATAGATAAAGTCACTTACCTAGATAAGTGGTTTTTTTACTAAGCTTTTCTGAGAATAATTCTGGGGCACTTAAAATTCAGGTTCCTATAGATCCTAACCTAGACCTAGGGTTCAGTAATTCCTACCTTTTGTCAAGTTTATAATTGGCCTAAGTCATACTTAGCAGAGCCAAGATTTTACCTGATTCTCTTTTAGTATGGAGGTGTATCGGTGGTCTTGAAAGTCAGTGCCTTTTGGATTATTATACATACATACATACATACATACATACATACATACATACGAAAAGATCTTTATAGCATCTCACTGCCAGCAACCATTTCTTCCATTGAATTCCCTGGTATTTGCTGCATGTGTCATAAAACCAATAAGGCATGTGTTTATGAACTTATCTTTCTCCATGCTTTGATGGGAAGTATTATGATCTGTATTTCCTTTCTAGTGCCATGGGCATATTAGATTCTGTAACACTTTTTTCCTTAGTTCAAAGTTGAAAGAGACATAGGGAAATGTTGAAAGTATCAAATTGCTTTTCAGGCAAGTAATATAAATTTCATACCTTCATTAATCAGCCTGTGAAATTTCTCATTGAACTGTATCTTTTTAAAAATTCATATAATTGGATAGCATAGTTTTGGAAGCAGACTGTGGCAGTTAAGAGTGCAAACTATAAGTCAGATCCCCTGGATTTGAAGCTGCCTGTTATTCATTAACTGTGAGTTAGTGGCCTTGGCCACATCGCATGAGCTTCCTGTACCTCAATTCCTTCACATGTAAAATAAGAAAAATAATTAACTATTTTATAGGATAATGTGAGCATTAAATGTAAAGGGCTTCAAACAGTGTACATATTACACAATCCATAAATTATAGTCATTTTGTTCATATCAACAAACACCCAGGCTCTGTTAAACACCCACCATTTACAAGACATTGAAATATGAGAAGTGAAGAATTTTTGTCTTAAGGATTTGAAGATGGTTATTGTTATTTAAATTTTAAAGTTTCAAAACACAAAAAAAGGAGCTGGATGGGAGGCTGAAACAGGAGGATAGCACAGATTCTGAGTGAGGCTCTCAGCAATTTAGTGAGACCCTGTTTCCAAATAAACTATAAGATAGGTCTGGGAGTATTACCTGGAAGTAGAAAAGCCCCTGGGTTCTACCCCCAGTACCACCAAAAAGGGGGAGGGAGCTGGAGGTATAACTCAGAATAGAGTACCCCTAGTTCAATCTCCAGTACTCCAAAAATGTTATATTTTAAACTTGTATTAAACGTCAAACTCTCTATTCCAAAAAAGCAAAGATCTGAAGAATTTTTGTCTTTAAAGTTGCTGGGTGTGGTGGCGCATGTTTGTAATCCCAGCATTCAGGAAGCTGAGACAGGAGGATCACAGTTCACAGTTCACAGACAGCCTCAGCTACTTAGTGAAGCCCTTTGCAACTCAGTGAGACCCTGTTTCAAAATAAAGGATAAAAAAACTAGGGCTGGGGGTGTAGCTAGGAGGTAGAATGCCCCTGAGTTCCATCCCCAGTATCTCAAGAAAAAAAAGTCAACATTTTGGGAAAAAAGAAATCTTTTATAATAGGTTCCACATTAAATAGGTGATGTTACCTTAATCTTAATATGTTAGTAATTGAATTCTGAGCCCAGACTTAAAGTCTAGTTTTAATATTTGGAGATTTTATTGTTAGCTAAGAAGTTCTATACTGCATGTGCTAAAAGGCTTTTCACCTTTGTGATAATTCTACCTTTGTTTTAACTAAATGTCTTCAAAAAGGTTCAGCATAATCTTTGAGTCCTTGGAAATTTCTACCAATTCTGCCTATACCCCTTTGTAGTTTATCTTCTTAAGAGAAGACTTACTAGTATTAATAGACACGTTCTGCATTACAGAAATAGTTTACGTTTTTAGTAGGAGAATAAGAATGGAATTTATGTTTATTTTATTATTTTATTTTATTTTGTGTGTGTGGTACTGGGGTTCCTGGAACCCCTTCTACCTCCGGGGTACACTCCCAGACCTATTTTTATATTTTTATTTGGAAACAGGTTCTCTTAAGCCAGAGAGGCTGGCTTAGAACCTGCCTGATCCTCCTGTCTCTGCCTCCCAAGTGCGGGGATTTCAAGCGTGTGCCACCACACCCAGCCGAATTTGTGTTTAAAAGTTATAATAAACTTAGTTTGTAATAAAGGCTTTGCAAGTGAATGCTTTTATTTATTATGCTCCTTAGTAGAGTTAGACTAATTTGACCACAAATTTCTGAGTATTAAGTTATTGATTTAGTAACTAGGACTAAATTCCCCCCTTTTGAAATGGTTTCTTGAGTTTCGCAAAACACTTCTTAGGGAATGAATACCTCTTTGGTTAGTGTCACCTAAATCTGTGCTTTATAAAAAGGGAAGTGGGGATGCTTTTTAGTTAGTCCAATCATATCTTTGCTTACCTATTGTTTAGAATAGAGATCAAGCACTACTTATTTACATGCATAAATGTTTGGCCTTCCACCTATGTGAAAAACATTAAAATTATGTAACATAGAAACTGAAGGATAGATTGGAATGGTAATAAAAATCTAAAGTCTTTAGTTATCTGGGCTAAAGATAATCAGAATTTAAAATTTGCTCTTGAGTGCTTCATATAAATAATGCACCATTAGCTGTTCAGTGTCTGTTTTCTGATGAAATTTATTCAGTGTACTTTATTGAGATGAAGGAATCAAAATATCTGACCAAACAGAATTGTTTGCCTTTCCAAGTACATTGTTTTTGCAGTTTGTGACTTCCCCTGACATGGTCGTAATTGCTTTTTTCATTTAATAATTGTTTAGTTTTATTTGTATGTGGAAGGGTAGAGTCATACAAAATATTGAACACATTAAACAGATGTTTTTGGTTAACTTTATTTTCTATATGTAAGCCAGCTGCATCTGATGGAAAACTGATATTCTGAATCAATTTTACTTATATATAATGGGCTTGGAACTACGTATTTGAAAGTATAACATTGGCCCAAGTGACATGTCAGATATCTTTATATTTTACCAGACTTATATTTTTTCCTAATTAAAATTTATAAGATGTTGCTAATTTTTGGAAGTGGTGATGAACATCAGCTCATTTTTTCATTTTGTCTTATGAACAGAATCATAAATAGAAACATTTTTCCTATTACTTATAAACAAATTGCTTTCTTTTTCTTAATTGGAGATTAAAATACATATGGAAATCTCAAAGATTTTCAGGCATTTCATTGAAACATTTCTTTGGCCTAAATTTCAAGGAATGAAAGTTTATGAGAACCTTTTAATTAACCTGGTACAAAGATTTTGTCACTCATTAAAGCATTAACTAATGGTTTCTAATCTCAGATCTTTACCTTTATTTCTCTCTTATCACTATTCCCTTTAAAAATATCTATGGTTTTCAATTACTGTAGTATAAAAATCAAATCAGATGTTTCTTTAGTAAGTGCAATAAGGTTTTCATGATTTGGATACTGAATACCTTGGCAGCGCCATCTCTTACTCTTTCATTGTGCATATGATTCAGTGCCTTGCATGTCTTGGCCTGGTCTCTCATCCACCGCTCAGCGCCACCCCCCCCCCATCACCCAAAGTTTCTAAACTATGTCTACTCATCTCTCATCGTTATTTTTAGTAAGTATTGTAACATATTTTGATTACTGCATAGTGATTATCTGCTTACATGTTTCCTTACTTAACACATTAGGCATGTGCCTTAGTCATCTTTTTATTTAACCAGTAAACTTTTATTTAAGAAATTTCACATGTTCTGTTTCTTTCACTGTTCATCAAGGTCACTTTAGTTTCTTTTTCTAAAGTTAATGTTCTATTTTTTTTTTCTTTTCTCTCTCTCATTTTTCTTTTTTTTTTTTTTTTCGGTACTGAGAATTGAACCCAGGGGCATTCTGTCTCCAGTCTATACTATTATCTCTATTTTTTAATTCTGTATTTTAAAATGGGGTCTCAGTAAGTATTTTCTGATATAATGATGTATTCATTTTATTGTTTGAAAAAATACACTTTTTCTTAGCAGATAATTGCCAAGTCCTATATAGAAATACAGAGATGAACCCAAAGTGTCTATTCCCTGACCTTATAAAACATATATCGTCTTATGGGGAAGACTGATGTTAACAAAAAAATCACAAATAAATGCCACATTGCAATAAGTTATTAGGGTGATAAGATTTTCATCATGGAGGCTTTCTCAAGTGGGATTAGAGATGGGTAGTAGCCTATCAAGGGGTGTGAAAGGCAGGAGGTGAGAAGAGAGTGATGGTTCCTTATAGAGAAAGTTTATTATTGGAGGGAGTAGCCAGTGTGGCTGGAACCCTGACCAAGGGGAAGTTTGATATGAAATGTGGCTACTGTGGGAGGTAAGTTCAGACCATACAGAGCATCATAGGTCCTTTTAGATATTTTGGCCTTTATCCTAAAAATCAACCTTATCAAGACTGTGGCTGAACCAATATAGAGGTATATGCAGTAATTAACAATTGTTTGATGGCTAGGGAAGGGTAGAGATTGATAGTGGGTGGATTCAGGAGGTATTTAGCAGATAGAATTGATACAACCTAATGATTTAGATGGAGAGGGATAGGAGAAGAGCAGCTTCTAAGCTGGATGTTTGGTTTGGATAAGCAGATAGATAGTGGTGACCCTTTGAGGGCTATTTTAGGGAGTAAGCATGAAGCAGATCATGAGTTGTTTTGTATCTTCCAATGTCCTAGATATAAAATAGGTAATTAGAAATATAGGTCCATAATGAATGGAGAGGTCTGATCTAGTGATGCCAATTTTGTGTCACTTATATATAATAAATGAAACCATAAGCATAAATGAGATTATCTCAAAAGCATATAGTAAGCTGGATGTGGTCATAATCCCAGTATTTGGGAGGCTGAGACAGGAGAATCGTCATCCTCAGCAACTTAGCAAGACCATGTTTCAAAATAAAAAGTAAAACATAGGGCTAAGGGTGTAGCTTGTAAGTATAATGCTCTTGGGTTAGATCCCCAGTACCATTACCATACACAACCCCCCCCCCCAAAGTATACAGTAAGAAAAACATGTGGTTTCAAAAGAAACAACAACAAAAAAGGCAATCACAATAAAATGCCATTAGAAGATAATCTTTGCAGAGAAGAAATTGTTAGGTATGAGAAGTGACTGATTAAAGCAACATTTTTAGATATGCAACAGGGACAGGGAAGTTCTAGATTTCAGCTTTAGTCTTAATTTTACATGGCCTGCTTGTGAAGTGCCAAATATATACTAATACAGGGCAAAATTTGCAAAATTGCTAGCAGTATCTTGGGTATAAAATTATTGCTGTCTGTAATTCAAATTACTTTTTAGCTATTTTCTGTTTCTCTGACTTTCAAACCAGTTGTAAAGTCAGTCTGGAATAGGTTGTAAATTTTTTTTAAATTTGCATTGGGTCTCTGATTCTCTGGGTAGATATGGTATATTTAAAAGCTACAACTTGGCTTTATTTTTTTGGTTAGTATTTGTGTGACTCATTGCCCCCTTCAAGTAAAAACTTGATACAAAATTAGTTTTCTGTTTTTATTTTTGTCTCATAGTATGCTATATGGCTTGCATATAACAGGTACTTATTAAATATTTTATGAATTGCTGAAGATAATGGAAAAGTTTAAATATGGTTTCAATATTTTTTTTTCTTATTTCTTAGGATGGCTGGCTGTGGTGAAATTGATCACTCAATAAATATGCTTCCTACCAACAGGAAAGCGAACGAGTCCTGTTCTAATACTGCACCTTCTCTAACTGTTCCTGAATGTGCCATTTGTCTGCAAACTTGTGTTCACCCAGTCAGTCTGCCCTGTAAGCATGTTTTCTGCTATCTGTGTGTAAAAGGAGCCTCATGGCTTGGAAAGCGATGTGCCCTTTGTCGACAAGAAATTCCTGAGGACTTCCTTGACAAGCCAACATTGTTGTCACCAGAAGAACTCAAGGCAGCAAGTAGAGGAAATGGTGAATACGCATGGTATTATGAAGGAAGAAATGGGTGGTGGCAGTATGATGAGCGTACTAGTAGAGAACTGGAAGATGCTTTTTCCAAAGGTAAAAAGAACACTGAAATGTTAATTGCTGGGTTTCTATATGTTGCTGATCTTGAAAATATGGTTCAATATAGGAGAAATGAACATGGACGTCGCAGGAAGATTAAGCGAGACATAATAGATATACCAAAGAAGGGAGTAGCTGGACTTAGGCTGGACTGTGACTCGAATGCTGTAAACCTAGCAAGAGAGAGCTCTGCCGATGGAGCGGACAGCATATCAGCACAGAGTGGAGCTTCTGTTCAGCCGCCAGTGTCTTCTGTAAGGCCCCTAACATCAGTAGATGGTCAGTTAACCAGCCCTGCAACACCATCCCCTGATGCAGGCACTTCTCTGGAAGACTCTTTTGCTCACTTACAACTGAGTGGAGACAGCATAGCAGAAAGGAGTCATAGGGGGGAAGGAGAAGAAGATCATGAATCACCATCTTCAGGCAGGGTACCAGACACCTCCATTGAAGAAACTGAGTCAGATGCCAGTAGCGATAGTGAGGATGTATCTGCGATTGTTGCACAGCACTCCTTGACCCAACAGAGACTTTTGGTTCCTAATGCCAACCAGACAGTAGCTGATAGATCAGTTTCTGATCGATCAGTAGCAGGGGCTGGAACAGTGAGTGTCAGATCTAGAAGGCCTGATGGACAGTGCACAGTAACTGAAGTTTAAATAAAAATGTCTTCAGCTCCATGCTCAAGGTTGAAATGGTTATCTGTAAATTTCTGCCCACATAACATTATACTCATCCCTAGTAGTGTATTTTGGGAGCTGGGGTGGGAAAGGGTATGGGAAGGATAGAAATTAAAATGTTTAATATGTCTCTGTTGAGAAATTTATTTAAGGAACTTGGGTGTTAATAGTTGAGAGCTGTTTAGTAATAACCCAGTTTTCTTGATGTCTGTTTGTAGGTTTTTTTTTTTTTTTTAATTTCTTTAGTTCTTTTGGCCAGTGTGTGTATATTATCTGTGCATCAATGGTCCTCATCAGACTCTTGCATTATCTTATTTTTCTGCATGGATTGGCGTAAAACCATTACTAAAATTTGGCATCAATAAGATGCTTGGTATCATGAGCAGGAAGCTTTAATTTAATGTGGCAATAGTTGTGAATTTGGGACTTAAAATTAAATGAATAATAACTCATAGTAAAGTTATTGAAATGTAAATGTAATGAAAACAGCTAATAATTTATGTTTCAGAATCTTTGTAACACGTCATGGCGTTCTTCATGGCTTTGCAGTCTAGTCCTTGTATTCTCAGGTTTTTCTTGGTCTGCATTTTTCTTTTTGATTAAAAAATTTATAATTTAATAAAAATTAGAATTTATCAAAAATACTTGTCTCTGGTTTGAATCTGGAAAAGGAATGGAAATATTTTGATGTTTGTGGCCAAAGGTGGTAGTTTGAACTGATTATATTCAACTTTAAATAGTCACCTGCTCAGGAGTTTTGATTTCTTTCTAGAAAAATTTTATACAGAATCTACAGACAGTGTATATAGAATAAATAGGTATAGAAATAAATCTAAAGCAAATAAAACTAGTTGATGTAATATTTTCCTTATCAGTCGTCATAAGTGGTCTTAGGCTTTGGATAACATGGCAGACAAACTTATAAGCAGAAATAGTACACAAAAATTCACTTTACATGTAATGCTGTAGACAGAAAATCCACTTTTATTGGATAGTTTTATTAGGAAGTACTGGGTTAACATAATATAGAATTTATCTCCAAGAGAAAGTCATGAGAGTCTTTCTTACTGTTTTCTGAACTAAAGGATCATGTTGATAAAGTATATTTAAGTCATTTTTACTGTGATTCTCCAGTGTGAATTAAATGTCATAAAAGCAACAAGTTAAAATTTCACCACAACTTTGAATTTTTCATTTTGTACTACTCCAAGCTGCCTTCTCAGCCATTTTTTATTTTGAAATAACGTCTGACCAAGTTGCTGAGGCTGTCCTCAAACCTGAGATCTTTTCTTAGCCTCCCACGTACTGGAATTAAAGGTGTATGCCACTGTACATGGCTTGAAATGATCTTTTACTCCTTGCCAGAGGTTAGATTTGGGGCTTAATTCTTTGACTTACATATTTTTAATGAAGTCAATTACTGGGATGATCATAAAAGTTTGAGTTGTACATTTTTTAACTTTTCATAAACGAGTTTATTTTTTTATTTTTAAAGAGCCACTTAATTTCTCACTAATTTCACTCCAGCTGCTTGGAGTAGAAAAATATATATATTTTTTTATTTCCTTATGCTCCGATCATCCCCCACTTTTGTTCTTTAACTGCAAGGCTCATTAAGCTATTTTTGTAAATTCAGGTAAGACAGAACGAAATTTTCATGAAAAATCGCCTAACCCCAGGAATAGGTTTTGTGTAACTTTTCCTTTTAAAAACTGGTCTTTGGTTATAGGCCAAGAACTAGTAAAGGAATGTAGAAATTTGTGAAAATAGTTTTAAAACAAAAAGTTTTCTAGACATTAGCCAAATGGTACAAAACTAGACCAATGAGTTTGGATATTCAAGAAATTACCAAACAAATCAGAATACTAGTAATAGACTTCAAGGAATTCAGCTATGCATATTTAATATTTTACTTTCACAAATATTAGTCATTGGAGCTTGTATATCGACATTTTGAAAAGTAAATTATTTATTAAATTTTCCTTTTCTAGCAATAGCCTCTAAATTTGCAGGTCCACCCCACACTGTTCCTAAAAGATCTCTTTCATTCTGTAATGCCTCCTCTAAATAAAGCTCTCTGCCTGAACAGACAGACTTTTTCAAAGCTCTTATGACTTCTGGTGGCCCATTGACAAATTGCATTAGCCACTCCTGTGCCTCTTCTAGAGATTTAGTTTCATCTGAAGACTGCAAGACTTCTTCAATCATTCCTATGTTTAAAGCCTTTTTTGAATCCAGTTTGAGGGCCCCACTTAACACTTTGAGAGCTTCTCTACTGCCAATGATTTCAACCAGCCGGCTGGCTCCACCCCAGCTTGGAACTATACCCATCTCCTTGTGGACAAATCTGATTTCACTCTCTGGAGTCATTAACCTACAAAAGAAAAAGGGAAAAGCTTAATCTTAACATGTTACATATATGTGCTACAATAAAAGTACTACTTGTTTGTGCTCTGATAAGAATTCTCCATTGACCTGTCTGGGCAGACATTTAATATTAAAAACTGAATGTTAGAAAAACATGGCTTTTGTAGATTTATGGTTACATATACATATATGTATACACACACACACACACACATATTTAAATGAGTTGGGACTTAGTGAAAAACTTGGATCCAGTGAAAGTACAGGCATAGGGGAAAAAAAGCATGGTAAGTTAAGGGTCCTCATAAAAATAGGGTTTGGTTTGGTTTTAGCACAGCATCTGTCTAGATGCTGTCTGAGCAATGGCAATGCTAAGTAGTGTTCTTAAGTGCTGAGAACATAGGAATGACCAAAATATCATCCTTGTGCTTGAGCTTACATACCAGTCTGGAGAAGGGCACTAAATATCATGTCTATGGTGATGTATAAAAACTTAGTGAGATAATATATAAGGATGTGTGTTGAAGATGTACTATTTTAGGTGAATATGGCCTAAATATTTGAACAACTACCTGAGGGAATGAGCAATGCAAAATTTTGGAGAGTTAAGTATTCCAGAAAAAAGAAATACCAAATGCAAAGAAAGGCCTTGACTAGAACTTCTCAGTATCTCTTGGGACCAGGCTAATATAATGAATAGAGGAACAAAGAGTAATGAGGGATGAAATAAGAGATTTATAGGCCTCAGTAAAGAGTTCATACTTTATTATATTATGAAAGTATGAAGTTACTTAGAGGAGGTCAACTGAGGGCTTACAATCAGAAATATTTATAAAGGTTCTGGTTGCTGTATGAAGACCTTAATTTGTATTTAATAACACACCATTTGTTTAGGAGCCCTTATGTTTAGCCTCAGAACAACCAAATGAGGTATGGTAATACTAGAGCAATAGAAGTTAAACAGCTGAAAGAAGGCAGTGCAGCTATGACAGAGCTAGCACATAAACCTAAGCAGTTTGGCTTCTGTGTGTGTATTCCTAGCCTCTGGGCACACACAAGAGTGAAACTAGAGTGAAAATAGGGATACCAGTAAAAATGCTGGTAATGGCCTGGTTCAGACTGATAGCAGTGGTTTCCCGTTGGAAGGGTTCATTTTCCCAAATCATGGATTTCCAGGGATACAGTGATTGTTTAATAAGCAAAATGGAATAAAGGGGAACTGATGCAAATAAACTGATGGGCATATCAAAAGGCTTCATGTTTGCCAGTTAAATATTTGTATACTATTAACAGACTAAATAAAGCTCTGTAGTTAGGAAATACTACCTGTGAGTTTTATTTTGATTGTATGCTTCAATTAGAAGCTTTTTGCTATGTTAAACTTCATTTGGACTAAATGTCAGAATTTTTTAAGGAAAACTACTGCTTTCAAACTAATTGCAAAAATGAAGACATTAAGTTAGTTTTGGCTTTCCAAATGTTAAATGTTCAACTACAGGTGCTTTAGTTTTCTTAGCACCAAGAACAACAGATTGAAGTCCTTGACCCTTTAATCAGGAGAGATATTGCAGTAAAGAATTCCCACAAAAGCCTATTTATTAACCCACTGCAAAACTTTCTCGTCTCAGCTGTGAATTTTGGCAAAGGAAAATATGCCATGTTTATGAGCAATTCCTTCTCAAAGCAAATAGTTATTAAATAATTTTAAATGAAGAGAGAAAAAAAAAACTCTCTTTAAGGTCCAGAATCTAGCCCCAGGATTGTAAGAGTGTTGCCTTATAATAAAAACAACTGTCAAAAATTTAAAGAGTCAAAATTAAATAATATCTGACAGCCTTGGTGACAGGAATATTGTTAACACTGACAGCCCTATATAAAACTTTTCACAAAATGAATTATGTCACTGTTTAGATCCTAAAATTGATACTGATGTTGGCTTAAAGCTATGCCTACAATGAGAAAAGGATTGTCAGGAATAAACTGATTGAGAATCAGCCGAACATAAAAACTGCTTAACATCCAGTAAGTTATTACCAATGTGTATACATTTGTATATGAAATATTTTGCTTCTAAAGAATCTTCATCATCATAATCTTTATACCATGTTTTCCCCTTGCCCTACAAGATAAATATGACTTTTTGAATCTTATTTAATAACAAATTCTTGTGAAAAAGATCTGTTGTGATCAAAATGACATCCATTCTTTATCAGCATGTGCCTATGTGTGACCAAGAAATGCATTAGTGACAAAAGAACAGAAGTGTTTAACAGGGTGTTAGAGGGAAACCTTCCATAACATTCTTTATTAGCCTAAATATCACAGTCTAAATATAAAATTTTAAATGTTGGAAGAGAAAATGTGATCCAATCAAGAACATATATCCCAAAATAGAAACTGTTTCATCAACTTAAAAGATTATATACTAATTCTAGGGTTTGATGCCATTATCTGGTATTACCTAGAATGTAATTTATCACAAGGGACAACCTGTTAATCCATGTAGATTATAGAGGATTTAGCTTTTATAATTCTAAAGTCTATGACAGACTTGATTTATAAAACAATATTAAACTTTCTTATAAGTAAGAATTACTCCTATCTTCATACTCTTTATTACTATAATCATTACTGGCAATGTTTAAATTTTTTCTCTGATATCTAAAAAAGATGAAATTAATCAAATTGGATGTCTTGATATTATCTGAATGGAATAGTGTTATAGGAAAGACTACCTATAACTGTGGAAAGACTATTACATTTGACAGATGATAGGTCAACTGTTGATACCCGGAAAGACTATTCATTGTGCTACTACTTTTTGATGAGTTAAGCCTAAATCTCAAGAGTTAACAAATACATTCAAAAGAAAAAATTTTAAAAAGAAAGTATCAAATTATACTAAAAAGTATAATTTAGTAAAAGTTACACAAGAAAAAGTCTTCAATATTCAAGAAAGGCACTTACAGTGAACTCTGTGATAAAGAATACACGCATTGAATTAAGAGACTACACAACTTCATTGTGAAGGGCAGAGACTCAGGAGCCAGGATGCTCAGCTTGAAATCCTAGCATTGGCCACTGGACTGGCTGTGTACTGTGCCTCATAAAATGTAGCAACGAAAAAGATGCACAGTACAAAGAGGATGAGGAGGATTGATCTCTAGATTGTAGGAAGTTACTTAGTATCTGTAGACCTCCATTTTCTTGTTTATAAAGTAGAATATAATAATAGTATTTATGCCATAAACTTTTAAAATACTAAATGACTTCATATGTGACAGGAACATAGAACACATATACTCTATAACTGTTTTGTAAGATAATCTTAAAGGGGTTGTTCCTGTATGATTTAAAAGATCTGTAAAATTGCTTAACTAGATCTATAGTAGAACACATTATTATTTGCACTTTTATTTGGAACTATTAAGTTGTATATATTTTGTTGACTGACACACTGAACTGTGTATATATTGGCTTTTATTACTTATTTGTTGTATTGATAGGTAAATCAAGTGCATATAACAGAAGTGTTTCTGATAGGTATAAAGTTGTTTACTGGACTAAAATGAGTGAATCCCTAAACTACTTAAAGTAAAAGAGCTATCTATTCTCACAATGTGCAACCCAGCAAATGATGGTATACTGTCCCTCATCAATGGTGGTTATATAAATGATAAAGTATATATCATATGAAAGTTTTATATTTCTAAATGAATAATCCTCTGTTCTACTATAGATAAGGCAGAAGCATTACTTTTCCCTCTAAAATTTAAGGAAAATTATGCAATAGAAGTAACAAATATTTTAAAGATTTAAAGAACTGATGCCATACAATCAATATGATTTCCTAAGTTTAGGTTTATAACCACTGATTTAAATAATCCTTAGGTCCAGAAACTGCTAGGCCTTCTATATTCAACAAGACAGACTCTATATATAGAAATATGGTACAGAAAATTATATAATTAGCAACATCTGACTACAAACATACTTTAAAATGCTGTGAACACAAATACTTATTTGTTGCACATGTAACTTCCTGGCACTTTCTTCTGCTTTTTACCTACCATCACAAAACAAATTATGGAAAAGAGAAGAACCCAAAGTTTCTCCCTATAATCTCATTTTTTTTATTCGCAACTCTGAGATAACTAACCTCATAAGACTCCCTTTATTTTATGCAAAAGTACTTGAAGAGGTAAGCTGGATGAAGGAAATTCTGTTTTAGTATATATGGTGGTGGTTGTAGGGTCTGGAAGCAGACTAGAAAATGCTTTGTGAGAGTCTTCTGATTTTAATATGCAGTAATCCTAGCATGATCACAATGGAATTTTTTTTTATGCAGACTTTAAAAATTCTAAGCAATGTGGTGCTAACTACCAAACAAAGCAATATGAGCAATGTGACAGCTTCCTGAGGTGGACTTCTTATATTCAAAGTCTAAATAACTTTCAGGTAAAAAGTGGAATTAAGACAGGCGTTGTGATGCATGCTTGTAATCCCAGTTCTTGGGAGGTTGAGACAGGAGGATCACAGTCAAGGCCAGCCTCATAATTTAGTGAGACGCTTCTAAGTAGGTAAATAAATATAATCTCCAGCCCACCCCTAAATAAATCTCCAGCCCACCCCTAAAAATTGAGAACCCAAAAATGTATCCCTCACCAAAATTCTCTATGAATGCAAATGAAATAAGTTTTGATTATCAAAATCAGAAAAAAAAAATCTTTACAAGAGTATATTCATTGTAAGGATATTCTCAAATACTCATTTACTGCTGATGGTGGTATAAATTGATGATCTCTATTGAAGGACAAGTTGGCAATATATATCAAAAGCCTTGAATATTTTTATATTCTTGAAAGTATCTGGGCAACTTATAGCACTTATTTTTAGAAGATAATCTTTAGATAGATGAAAGGGGAGTTATCACAGCATTATCAACAGTACAGAAAAATTGGAAATAATGGAACAAAACAGATGATTCATCAATAGACCCAACTGCAAGTGGAAATCTAGCTCAATTCACTACAACACAGAAGTCCTTTTAAAATAAGTAGTGTTGGGGGAAATGGTAATTTAAGATCCACTATTTACACCATATTAAAAATAAAGAGATAAATGTTTAACACAAAATTACTCAAGTACTAGATGAGAATAAGTGAATTATCTATGCCTCAGCATATGTCAAAGCTTTTAACTATGGGAAATGCAGATGTAAAACAAAGTTATGTCTAAATATTTTATTAAAAAAAGATTGTGTTGCAAAAAATAATAGTCTCAGAAGACTTATGCTATACTAGGAAAATATTTTAAAATATATCACTTATAATAATACATTTCCCTAATATTTGAAAAACAAAAATTGAAAGTAAAAGAAATATTCTATAAGAAACAAGCCAAATGCAAATAGGTAATTCACAAAGAATTTAAAAATGGCCCTTAGATGTATGAAAATATCATCATCATTGGAAAAATGCATATTAAAACTGCTGAACACTCCTCCCCCATTAGGCTTGCAAAAATTCAAAAGCTTAACAGTAGGTTCTGCTGATTAGGCAGAGTGAGATGGGCTAGATGGAGTGCAAGACTGACCTTTTCCTATAAAGGAGAACTTGGTAATGACTAACAAATATTAATTTTTAATACTCATTTAACTTTTGAATTGGCAATCTTCTAGAATTTATTCTTTTGAGAATACCATTAATAACAAAAAGTACATACTTACTACAACATTCTATATACTCAAAAAATTAAATTCAATAAACAAAGATGGGAAGAAAAAAACTAAAATCAAAACTAAATGAAACAAAGTACTTCAAATAAAAATCACATGAAGAAAGAAAACAGTAGCGAACTAATTGAAGTGACTTTTGAACATAGCTCTTTTGAGTTATTTACCTTAGTCTAGTAAAGAGAGAAATATATGTGATGCAGAAAAGAATAGCAAAAGTAAAAACTTGATAAATCTCAGTAAATGGCATATGAAAACTTTTTTTTCTCCCCTTCCCTATAGTTTTTCTTTTAAGAATGACTGGGGTATATAAATATAAGTGCCTACTAAAACACATTCTGGAATTTTGAAATCAGTTTAAGAGACTAGTTATGTTTGAAATAATGTATTAATGAGTCCTAATTTTAAGGACACTTAAAAGCAGAGAACTTCAAGGTAGAGACATAGTTGCAGGAGAAGTATAAGCCAGAGACATTCAATGTATGAGAGGAACGTGACTCACCACTGATGGAGGGAGCCACTTGGAAAGCCTGAGCAGGGATGCAGGCTGCACCTAGGAGCACGCCACCAGGCTGACAGCAAGGTCGCAGTGACCTCAGTTCTACGTTCTGCCAACTGGAACCTGGATGAGCCTGGAAGTGGACCCTCCACACTTTGACTTTGTGAGATAAGGTTTAGAGAAACTAGCTAGTCCAGCCAGACTTTTGGACCTATACTACATCTGTGAGATAACTGTTGTTTTAAAGTCACTAAATGTGTGGTAATATATTAAGACAACAATAGAAAGCCACTGTACATATAAATATTTTCTTAATCCATATTCATTCTAAATGTTTTTAATTTGTCAAGGCAAGTTAAAATTAGGAGGAAAACATGTTGGTCACATTTCTAGCTTTTCATTCCCATGTCAATTTTGTCACTAAAATGGAAACATAATACTTGAAGTGACTAGAATCAAAACATTGAGAAATACTGTTCTTTAATCAGTCTGTTTGTTCCTTTATTCCTTTAAAAATTATATTAATCCATATCACTTGCACAAATTACTGGGTTTGATTGTGACATACATATACATTGCTTTTGACATTCTCTGCCTTCCCTATTACCTTCTCTCCTCCCCTTTCCCCTGCCCCTGTCCCCGTCCCTGAGCATCCCTCCTCTTTCAGGTCATCTTGTTTTGTTTTTTAGTTAAGGACTGCCAGGTTTTCAGCCACAAGTTAGTCTCCTGTTTTGAAAAAAGCCATTTTCACTTGGAATATTTTATATAAAAACTATGACTCAACAGAATGCAATTTAATATGAAAGTCTATATATGCCAAGTAGACCTGAATGCTTCTTCCATATGCATTCATTAAGTATACTGTCAGCTGGTGCTTATAAGAGGTTTTTTATTTTTTTATTAATTATGGAAGGAGGCAATGCTAGAATGATGTACAGGCTCATTCTTGTGTAAACTCATATTAAACATATCTCCATCTGCTGAAGTACTTTCCATTGGAAGTGGAAGAATGATTGAGTACAAATATCAGTTGAGTGAATTTTAGGCAATTTTCTGAGAAAAAAGTTAAATAAGGTAGCTACAAGAAACAACATAGATAATTTTAAAATTAACTTGATCTTTTTAGTAGGATACTATGGAAGTTTTGGCAAATGCAGATAAGTCTTAGAATTTTTGATTTTAAGGCAATTTGTCAGAATATAACTGACAGAATACGGATCAAGTTGGAAAAAACATCAACTGGAAGAGCTTGTACTGACGTATAGCTTCCTCATATCTGGGGCTAGTAATTAAGATATTTGATAGGCAATCCTGTTAGCCTCTAACTTTAGGAACAATTCTTGGTATGTGGGTTTAAAAAGGGATAAGTTATCTAAACAGTGCTTTTCAAACTTCTATGATGAAGTATCCGTTTCTTCTTTCTAATTTCTAGAATACTGGATGCCTGAAACTACAGATAGTACCAAGCACTATATATATTATTTTTCCTATACATACAGTCTTATGATAAAGTTTAATTTACAATTAGGCACAGCTAAAATATTAAGAACAAAAATAAAAATAGAACAATTTAACAATATAGTATAATAAAAGTTCCAGCATCATTACTCTTGTACTTTAAGGCAATTATAAAGTAAAATAAGGTAACTTAAACATAAGCACCCTGTTGATCTGATAACTTTGACAGCTATCAGAGATTAATGGGCAGGTAGCATATACAACATGGATACACTGGACAATGGGATAATTCCCATGTCAGGCAGATGGTACAGGATGGCATGAGATTTTATCAGACTACTTAACAGTGTACAATTTAAAACTTATACATTGTTTACTCATAAAATTTCTCACTTGATATTTTCAGACTATAGATGACTGCAGTAACTGAAACTATGAAAGATAAAGCCCTACATAAAGGAAACTATTATAATTGTGAACCAATAATTTTATAAAATATAACAAAATATACTCCTAGAAAAATTAAACAAAAAAATAAGACATACATATTTTGTGAAAGACTGTGACAGGCATTTACGTGGGTGGTAAAAATATTTAATGAATGAAGACAATACTTCCAGGAACGATGATCAACAAATGAGCATGTTTTCATTGGAAAGCTATTCTGTGAATGTAACTAGTACATTCCTAAATACATCTGATAAGAGGGCAGTGTCCTCAGATATAACAAAATCAAATATTTAATGGAACTCTAGAGCATATTACACTTCCTTGAGCTAGAGATTAACATAGCAAGGTAATTTAGAAGTATCAGAGAAGAGCCCATGAAAACTATTTTGCCTTTTGTCCTAAACCTTAACTATACCTAAATACAAATAAAGGATAATGCAAAGTCTAACATATGCTTAAAGATGAAGACTATATTCTACATTAAAGGATTTTCACTTTCTCCAAAAAACATTTATAGTTCTAATTTGTATTTTATGTAGAAGATTTTTACTGTGTAGCAATGCACACTTGCATATACTTGGAATTTTTATAGTAAATATGTGTAACTATGTTATATTTACATATATACTTTGTTATATATATTTAAGTTGTGTATTTTATAAACACATGTATTTCAGGATAACACAAGGAAAGCATTTAATCTTTTCAAAACACAGAGAAATTTCCTATTTGTCTCGCATCATGCCAAAGACTGCTCATAAAAAGCAGTCGCTGTGTCCTGATGCAATCTGAACAGATACCAGCAGAGGGCACTTTCATAAGAATAAACCATAAGAATATTTTATTTCAAAGAATAAAATAAGAATTAAAAAAATTTTAAAAAATTTTAATTAGGAATTAACTAGTTTTGGCAAACTTTCCTATACACTAAAACTACTTAAAAATTTCTATATAAGTCTAAAGTAATGGAAATGATAAACTGAAACTTGAGTAATAAATTATAAAAAAGAAAAATATTACTGTTTCAAATAAGTTTACTGAATTTTTACTCCTGTTTTTAATTGAACTGTGATGTCATTTATATAAAGTTGAAATAGATAAAACAATATATTTTATAGTATGGTTAGTTTATAAAACTGTAAAGGAAAGCAAGAAAGGAATGATCATAAAATTCATTGTAATAATTAAAAAGGGATTGTGATTAAGAAAGGGAAAGCAGATGATTTTGAAAGAGCTAGCAATATTCTAATTCTTTACCTGAATCAAGGTTAGGTAGGGTTGTTTGTTGTTTTTTTTTGTTGTTGTTGTTGTTGTTTTTGGTGGTACTGGGGTTCCTGGAAGCCCTTCTCCCTCCGGGCTACACTCCCAGACCTTTTTATTTATTTATTTATTTGGAAACAGGGTCTCTTAAGCCAGCAAGGCTGACTACGAACCTGCACGATCCTCCTGTCTCCGCCTCCCAAGCGCAGGGATTAAAAGTGTGCGCCACCACGCCCAGCTAGGGTTTTTTTTTTTTTTAATATACTTGTATTGGTGCATTATAGTCTCACATCACATTGTAGTTCTTTGTGATGGCAACTACATGCACACAGTGTAACAAGTAACAAAACCAAACATTCCTTTTATACAAACAGAACTAAACATTAGAAGGCCTTGTCAGAGCAACTTAGTATGCAGAAGAAACATCTTTAAGATATAACATGAGATAAAATATTGTATCTGTAGAAATATCTTTGTACTGGGGATTGAACTCAAGGTGTATTCTATTTCTGAATGCACTCCCAGCCCTATTTTATTTTATTTTATTTTATTTATTTATTTATTTATTTATTTATTTATTTTGGCAGTAATTGGGATGAACTCAGGGGCACTCTACCTCCGAGCTACACCACCAGCCCTATTTTTTAGTATTTTTATTTTTGAAACAGGGTCTCACTGAGTTGTGAAACAGGCTTTCTCTAGGTTATGAGATTATGACTACTTGAAGTTATCCTTGTACCTAAGACCTCCCTGTCTCAGCCTCCCAGTTACTGGGATTGCAAGGGCTACCAAATCTAACTAGAAATATCAGAGGTCTAAAGGTTTCTTGGAAAATATTTTATGTGAAGTTTCCTCATGTAGACTTCCTAGCTATCATTATATTCTCAAAAAAATATATTATTAATGTAGAAATGTTATACAGGCATTAATGCAAGTGTAGCTATTTTAGAAGTAATTAATTTCTAAAGCTATTTAAATAACATATAATAAAACATCTAGTACTAAGCAACTTTCTGATTAGGAGAATCATCTTCATATGTATAGTCAAAAATCCAAATATGCTTAGACCAAATTATTCTTTGTGGTAAAAATATGAATAAAGGGACATTTTATTCTGTGTTTATTTCTTTAAATAATAATTGACTGTTTAAAGCAAAAATATAGTAACTATGGAGTTGTAATATACAAATATGTCAATGATACACAATGAACAGGAGATGAAAACTAGATGTATATGGTAATGTTCTCATATCTTTTCTGAATTAGTATATTATTATGTGAAGATAGGCTATGACTACTTAAAGGTTTATTTTTTTTTTTTCGGTACTGGGGATGGAACTCAGGGGCTTTCTACCTCTGAGCTACACCTCTAGCCCTACTTTTTATTCTTTATTTGGTCTCACTGAGTTGCAAAGGGCCTCAACTAAGTAATAGCTGAGGCTGTCCGCGAACCATGATCCTCTTGTCTCAGCCTCCTGAATGTTGGGATTACAGGCATGTGCCATCATGCCTGGCTAAGGTTTAGTATGTTAATACAACTAGCAAAGCAAACAATACACATGGTATAGTCAATAGTAGATATAAAGTGGGATCATAAAAGTAATTTAGAATGAGGAAGGAAGAGAATAAGGAATGAACAGATAGGACAAATACAAAACAAATATCAAGATGGTAAATTTAAACCCAGTCACACCAATAGTAATATTGACTATACATAGCAACTTAATAGGCAGAGATCATTACTTTGGATTAAAATAAAAGAAGACCCTGATATATGTTGTCCACTATATTCTACTTTAAAAAATATAGACAGTTTAGGATGAAAGAACAGAAAAATGTAAATCATAAAATAGTTGGGGTAGAGATAGGCAGACAGACACACAGCCAGCCAGCCAGGCAGACAGCCAGGCAGACAAGGTTAGCACTAAGGCTAAAAATGTCCCAAATGAAAAGAGAATAAAAGTATGTCAGAATAGCTCTGTAAAAGAGAGTAGTATAGAGCCAGGAGTGGCGGTGCATGCTTGTAATACCAGTCCTTGAGAGGCTGAGACAGGAGGATGGCAGGTTCACAGCCAGTCTCATCTAGTGAGACCCTGCACAACATACTGAGACCCTCTTTCAAAATAAAGAATAATGTATGGCTGGGTATATAGCTCGGAGGTAGAATGCCCCTAGGTCTCATTCCCAGTACCATTGAGAGAGAGAGAGAGAGAGAGAGAGAGAGAGAGAGAGAGAGAGAGAGAAAGAAAGAGAGTAGTATAACTGTAAGATCCTAAGCAATAACATTTTGTGTACATGTATATTTTATGTTACACATTATGCTAAGATCTATATTCATGTATATTCATGATCTCATTTAATTTATAGAGTGTGTGTGTGTGTGTGTGTGTGTGTGTGTGTGTGTGTGTTACTGGGGATTGAACCTAGAGGCATCCTACCTCTGAGCCACACACCCAGCACGATTTTGTTTTTTTGAAACAGCGTCTCACTTGGTTGATGAAAGTGTCACTACTTGCTGAGGCTGTCCTTCAACCTGCAATCCTCCTGTCTCAGCCTCCTAAGTACTAGAATTACAGCGTACACTACCACGTTCAGTAAGCTTATAGATATTTGCATTTTAAAAATTAAGAAACTGAGACATAGATGAAATAGCTGCTCAAAGTTAAATAAATGTGGCAAATTGAGAATGAACCCAAGTCTGACTCCAATGTTTAGGTTTTTTACTGTTCTACCATTTTATTTTCAATTATGCTATATATACTACAGCTTGCATTATAGAGTGGCTCAAGTGTATGAGCCTGAACAGATTATTGTATTAATTTTCTTATAACTATGGTTGTAGATCTTGGGAGTGGTACTGTGAAAGCAATTTCAAACACATATAGGACTTTCCAAAATGCCATATATGGCATAGCTATCCAATACTGAAAAACATTTAGAGACTGAAGAGCTATTAGTACCAAAAAACACTCTATAATTTTATTCCCTAGTCTTCCCCAAAGCCCTACAAAGATGTGATAAGTCATAGGGTAAAAATACTTGGTGGAGCTCAGAAAACCTCTTATTTGCTGGTAAGAGAACTGGCATAGCAGTCTTTTTTCTCCATTCTTTTCCCTTTTTACAGCTGTTTACTTTTCTTGTATAATTCTTTTGGATTTTAAAGTTTCATATATTTCCTTAGCTTTCTTCTCCAGTGGTATAACTAATATGTATTTGATTTATTCAAAACCATTGTTTTTAATTTTTTAATGAATAAATAGTAATTGTACTAAACTGTCAATCTACTTTAGTGACTGACAAAAATTAGCTGATTATTCTATTTAAGAATATAAAAAATATTAAAATTAAAGCATAAAATTAGTCTGAGCATATGCTAATTGTATTTGTGCAAGAAATAATGCAATTTTTATCCTACCTGAAGTCACATGCTGTAGTAAATTCTGCTCCTCCACCCAAAGCCCGACCTTGAACCAATGCAACACTTATTAAAGGAAGTCTGTATATTGAAGGAAAAGTGGATATTAATACTTCTAATTTCAAATGTTATTCACTTTTAAAAATCTTAAAATGCAGTATAAATCAAATTACTGTACCGTTTATAATACACACCAAAGAATACATTCTTGAAACTGTGCACCATGAGAAGAAAATTACTATAATACTAAAAACACAATAATTCACACTAAATTCCTCCAAGACTTATCAAAATACTTCCTTGAATCATTAGCCATTTTGAAAGTAAAGGCATACAGTAACTTTCTTCCAAGTAAAGGTACTTTGTGTAAGATAGCCCTAAGCATTCTCAGCAGCTGACAACTGGAAATACTCCCATATGATATTATGTTAATCCATTGTCTTTATTTATTATTGTTGGTTTTTTAGCACTGGAGGTTGAACATAGAGGCATTCTACCTCTGAGCTATATCACTAGCCTTATTTTATTTTTTATTTGGAAACCAAGTCTCACTAAGTTACTGGGACTGAGACTGCAAGTGTGCACCACCACACTTAGCTATATCTTAGTCCATTTTTTTCTTTTCTTTTTTGTGGTGCTGGGGATTGAATCCAGAGGAATTCTACCTCCGAACTATACCCCCAGCCCGATTTTTTATTCTTTATTTTGAAACAGGGTCTCACTAAATTTCAGAAAGCCTCACTAAGTAGATGAGGCTGGCCATGAACCTGCAAACCTCCTGTCTCAGCCTTCCAAGTACTGGGATATAAGCATATGCCACCACACCCATCTTATCTTAGTCCATTTTTATTAGTATTGGTTAAGGATGGGAAAATTAAAACTGTAGCCAATGGCATAAAATGTGTTCTATAAGACAAAGCTCCAAAACTGTGTTGAAGGTCCCTATCAAAAACCTTCTGAAGCCAGGCATGGTGGCACACATTTGTAAACCCAGTACTTGGGAAGCTGAGACAGGAGGATTGCAGGTTTGCAGTCATCCTCAGCTACTTAGTGAGACCTCCACAACTTAGTGAGACCCTGTTTCAAAATAAAGAATACAAAATTGGCCTGGGGTATAGCTCGGAGGCCCCTGGGTTCCATCCCCAGTACCACACACACAGAAAATCTTCTCATTATAGAAATGATCTTCAAACTAATCCTATATACAGGCATTATTCTGTGGTATAAAACAAATCTTTCACCTTTCGTATTCACAAGAGTATATCTAAAATGTTTTACAGGTATAACATTTTTATAAGTTTTAACCCAAATATAAATCCTCAGTTGTAAAGAAAGGGATTATTTCTTAATACACACTGTTCCTAAATACATATGATTATTTTAAAAGAATAATTTTTCAAATTTATTTGAGGAAAAAAGTTAAACATAATAAAAAGAAAGGTGAACAGAAGCTAAGACAATGAAAGAAGTATTTTAGAATAATAATGCTATGATCTATTGTTCTTCTAGAATCTCAGGTATAATAAGTACTAAAAATAAAATGATGCTTAAATGTGAACTTACTTAATTTCCATAATTTTTTAAATGTCTATATTCAGATTATGAATGCAGAAAGCTAACTAAGCAAAAGATATGTTTGTATCATCAAATGGATAAAAGGATTTTTCCCCTTTTCTTCTTCACTTAGATACCAAGTAAATCTTTTTCTCAAAGCTGTAAAAGCCTTCTCCATTCACTGTTCTTTTTCCCTCTCTTCTTGCTCCAGTCCACTTCACTACATTCTACTAATTTTCAATATGAAGTAATCTCTGACTGTTGTCTACTGATCAGCATCTTTATTCTGCTCCAGTGTCAATATTTGATTTGCCTCATATCTATTCTTTAAGATAACAAGTTATACAAGCCCTTTATGGGAAGGGGATATATATATATATATATATATATATATATATATATATATATATTTTTTTTTTTTTTTTTTTTTGGTGGTACTGGGGTTCCTGGGAGCCCTTCTACCTCCAGGCTACACTCCCAGACCTATTTTATACTTTTTATTTGGAAACAGGGTCTCTTAAGCCAGCGCGTCTGGCTTTGAACTTGCGCGATCCTCCTGTCTCTGCCTCCCAAGCATGGGGATTACAAGCGTGCACCACCACGCCTGGCAAAAGCTATATCTTAATTTCTTTTTCTCCCTCACTTCTCTTATTTATAAAAATTCTTCTGTACACATCACACATTTAACTAAATGACGTTCTCTGTGACATAGAGAAACAGTTCATCACTAGACTATAATTTGAAAATCAGCTATTAATTTTTTTTTTTTTTTTTGCAGTACTGGGGATGGAACCCAGGGTCATTCTACCTCCAAGCTATACCCCCAGCCCTATTTTTATTCTTTATTTTGAAACCAGGTCTCACTGAGTTACAAAGGGCTTCACTAAGTAGCTAAGGCTGTTGGCGAACTGTGATCCTCTGGTCTCAGCCTCCCGAATGCTAAGATTACGAGTGTGTGCCACCACGCCTGGCAGCTATTAATTTTAAACTGGTATAAATAATATAATATAGTAAACTATTTTTAATCTTTTAGAAATTGTGTTTTTAAAATAAAGATACATTACCTCATAAATCTTGTTAAGGTGTTTTGCATGAACATAGATAAGGCCATCCCATCCTTTAAATAAAAATAAGCATAAAAACAAAGATATAATGCAAGTATATTACATAGTCAATAGTTTTAAATTAAGGTTTTAATAAGTAATAAAGATAAAAATGAATCTGAGTTTCTATTTAAAATTCATTGATGTCATCTGAAATGTAAATGATCAAAATGCAAATGGTGTATTCAACTCTTGATGTTCTAGCATTCTTTGAGTTCAGTTCTGCATGAGATACAAGCAAAAAAAAAATGCAGGTATGAGAGTCAGATCAAATACCTAGGCCAGTAAGGAGTTCTACTATTCTGGATAATTTGAGGGGGAAGAAGCAAAGATAAACCTACCTAATACCTCTACAAAGATAAACAGAAAAAGGAAGAAATAAGGGAAAAATAAAATAATTTGATTTTTTATATTTTCAAGGATTTCATCATGAGATCTCCACAAATTACAAATTGCCTAAATGTAGTCCAAATGCATTTTCTCTCCTTTTTCACCCCAACATACTCTCTTCAACCCCGTGTGATCTAGCCTTCAATATTCTCCCAAAAGATTCTTCTCAAAATTTTCTAACAATCTCCTATTGGTCAAATTAAGTGACTTATTTTTATTCCATATCTTCTTTCTATTAAACATGGTGCCTTTCTTTGACCAGTTTCTTCACTGTGATACTTTCTCTTAGTTTCTAACATTTTACACTCTGAATTCCCTTCCTATTTGACTGTTCTTTCTCAGTTTCCATCCATGGCTCTTCCTATTCAGCTGATCTCATAAATGCATGCATTCTCAAAAATCCAATCCATGATTCTCTCTTCTTTATTTATAATTTCTTCCTTGGGAGTCTCATCCACTCCCACAGAAGTCAAACCAGCCTAACAAGCACAAGAAATATATAGTAGGGTTGAGGAATATAAACACCTTTACAGAATCTTAGACTTACTTTGACTCAGTCTTAAAACCAGGAGTATACAGCAAAAAATTAAGAAGCAATAAATAGATTGTAGAAGAGTAAAAAAGGAGTTCAGAGCACAAAGAATGACATGAAGGCTTCTAAATGACCAGACTTTTCCTTGAGGCATTATGCCCATTCATTGCAAAGTAAGCAGGTTTTTTTTTTTTGTTGTTGTTTTTTGTTTTTTTTTTTTTTAGGAGGGTACTGCGACTAAACCCAGGGGAATTCTACTTCTCAACTACACCCCAGTCCTATTTTTTATTCTTCATCCAGGGTCTCACTAAGTTGCGGAGGGCCTCACTAAGTAAATGATGTTGGCTGCAAACCTATAATCTTCCTGTCTCAGCCTCCCATGTACTAGGATTACAAGCATGCGCCACCACGCCCAGTTCAGTAAACAGGTTTTTATGTACCTATATTATGAACCTTAAAATTGGAGTTATTATTTCCTCTCTCTAAAAAGGAGCTCTTATAGTCTATGAAACATGTGACAATCAAATCCCAATCTTATAATTAGATTAGTATTTACATTATCTTTTCATTTTATTCTTTCTCCTTTCTGTAGCTTGTCAGGGATAATCCTTGTCTTACTAGCCCACCTCTTGACCATTACCTTTCAATTAGGAATTGATTGCCTAGTAGAGACATCTGGAGCACTTTTCTTGCTCATTAAATAAAAGATACTAAAATGAAGTAAACTTAAGAAATCAGTTATACTTAAATGGAAAAAGAATGGAGTGAAAGCTAAACAAATAGAATAAAATGTTGACAGTTACTAATGCTTCTTGCTCATTAAATAAAAGATACTAAAATGAAGTAAACTTAAGAAATCAGTTATACTTAAATGGAAAAAGAATGGAGTGAAAGCTAAACAAATACAATAAAATGTTACAGTTACTAATGCTGTTATAGATACATGAGGATTTCATTGTAATGGTCTCTGTTTTTGTTTATATTTGGTAATTTTTTGGGTGGTACTATGGATTGAACCCAGGTGCATTCTACTTCTATGTTGTACCCCCAGCCCTATTTTTATTATTTATTTTGAAACAGGGTCTAAGTTGTGGTGAGCCTCACTAAATAGCTGAGGCTGGCCACTAACCTGCAATCCTCCTGCATCAGCCTTCCAGGTACTGGGATTACAAGTGTACACCACCATGCCTGGCTGGTGATTTTCATTAATAAACACTTAAAGACTGGAAAATTACAATTGCAAGAACATTGACCTAATTATTTTTAAAGGGACATTTAATAACCATTTTTACACATTTCATTATTATGAGAATGTAACCCAATTACTAAAATCATCATATATTCCAGTTAAACATTCTCAGAAAAATCAAATTAACCAAATAAGCAGATGCTAGTGATGCATCTGTATCAACAAAGAGTCAGTATGCTGGATAAAGAACAGCTTCATTGAGAGAAAAACTGTTTACAACTTGAAATTATGTTAAGAGTCTCAGAATGTCTCAGCTGGGAAGGGAAATGTATTCATACATACAGCTGCAACTCATACATGTGCATGAATTTCTAAGTCCCAAAGTCATTTTAAATTTTAGCTTTATACATATTTATAGTTACTTCTCAAGTATATAAGAATATAGTCTATATGAAAAATGTTAAGTGGTTATCAGGAACTCTACATACACCATTTCTGGTTCTTATTTATTTTAAAAGCACAAATGTATAATCATACCTTATATTTTATACATGAATTGTTTCTTAATATTACTCAAACAGAAAATTTTATGAAAATAAATTTATTTTTTCCTATATATTTTCTATACTAGGACTAGGGAGATTTCATAAAAGTGAAATAAGAATCTGTAGTAGAAAGTAAAATATGCCCATTCTAATTTGTATTCTAAACATACTTAATATAAAGCATTCAAAATTTCAGATTTTCTTGAGGAGACTGGAAGATGTATATGGCAATAAGTGATGGATGCCTCTAGATCTCAGCTGTCAATCAACAAATTTATTGTAGAAATTGATCAGAACACATTACTTGGAGAATGCCTATACTAGAAAAAACAAACTTAACTAATGAACAAACTTTACATATGAAATCAGATAGCGGATTTTCATTAACAATAAAATACCAGTGTTAGCTGGGTGTGGTGGTGCACACTTGTAATCCCAGTATTTGGGAGGCTGAGACAGGAGGATCCCAGGTTCTTGGCCAGCCTTAGCTACTCAGCTATTTAGTGAGGTCTTCCACAGCTTAGTGAGACCCTGGTTCAAAAAACAGGGCTAGGGGTATATTCCAGAAGTAGAATGCCCCTTGGTTTAATCCCCAGTTCTGCAAAAATAAATAAATAAATAATAAAAAAATACCAATGTTGGAGCTGGGTGTGGTGCATGCCTGTAATCCAGTACTTAGGAGGCTGAAAGGAGAATCTCAGGTTTGAGGCCAAAGTCAGAAATTTAGGGGAGACCTTCAGCAACTTAGCAAGACCCTTTAAAAAAAAAAAGCCAGGCATGGTGGCACATGCCTATATCCCAGTACTTGGGAGAACTGAAATAGGAAGACGGCAGTACTTGAGAGGCTGAGATAAGCGGATTGTAGATTCAAGACCATCCCCTCAGCAACTTAGTGAAACACTCAGCTTCCTAGACCTTCCCTGTTTCAAAAAGGCTGAGGGTGTAACGAAGAGGTAGAATGCCCCTGGGTTCGATCCTCAGTACCAAAACATATAAATAAACAAAAAACAAATAAAAAAGGCTGTAAATGTAGCTTGAATATAGACTGTCTCTAGGTTTAATCCTCAGGACCAAATACACAACAACAACAAAAACAGCAAAACCAGTGCTGGTTCATTAATTGTGACCAATTCATGTACCATAGTTAAAAGATGTTAAAATCAGAGAAACTGAGTATGGAGTAAATGGAAATTCTGTTCTACATTAGCAACTTTTCTGTAAATCTAAAAATTTTACAGTTTTTTTTTTAAAGGATTGATTAAACTGGAAAAGAAAAAGATGAAGTAGGGGTTGAGGGAAGTAGTAGGAATAACATAGACAGCAAGAAAGAGAATCTAAGTATGCAAAATCATAAACACAATTAACAACTGAGAGTGCTCTGCTAAACCAAAAGATTAGTGATTTCTAAATGTTAACCAGGTTGCTTTTTACAGTTATCCTACTAGTAATACCTTCAGAATCATTTATTTCTCCTTTATCATCCTTCTTATAATTTTCTACCACCAAAACCCAAACAAATCCCTTTGATCCTTTGAAAGCTATTAAAGAGATATGAAAATAACCACATAGGTAAATAAATATCTCAGTCATAATGTCTAATCACACATGAACAATCTAAAGCAGAGATTGCACAACACTTGCCTCTGGAGTTCCTAGTGCTTTCACAGCATTCAGATCAGATCCTGAAGAGAAAGTATTTTTTGCACCATGGACAATGATGCCTTTCCCTTCCGTCCAATTTTCCAGCTCAATCACTTTTTCCAAAAGTTGTAGCATCATAACACCTGCCAGAGAGAGGAAGGGAAAATCACAAATACATGTCAGAAACTGAAAAACAGAATAATTTTGAAATAAAAAGGTGTCAAGAAAGACTCTTAACTATGTTAAGTGTCTCAGTCAACAAACTCAACAAGCTTTACTGCATAACATATGACTCTGAGATCTTATGACATATTGGACATATGGTATACAGAGTAAGGTGAGATTCCTATCTTATTCACATCAGTAGTAGTATAATAGTTCAGAAAAGGGGTGATATAGATCATCTTGTGTGTATGTGTATATCTATATCTATATCTTATATATCATCTCTAGCTTAAAGACTGCTCTGATGAACCAAGTCACACTATGGAAATTTTTCACAGGCCTACCAACATCAAGTATGATTCATAGATTAAATTAGTTGTTACCTTGATGTTATTCAAAAATTTTATTTCTTACATTAGATAAATTTAAAAGAGAAACAGCATGGACTATTATGTTAAATGTTAATCCTAAACTTTTAAATATGCTTATTTTTTGTGATCTTCCAAGTTTATAAAACTCATAATGTTATTAGCAGGATTAATTTTATTTTCCTCTCCCTAAAAAATGCTTTAAAAGCCCATGTAAAAAAAAAACATAACAAAGGGTGAAACTGGCAAAGAATCTGTACTGCAAATTTCCAATACTTCTATGTAGTCTCCATTACACTATGTATACTTCATTTTTGTTTTGTTTTGTTTTTGTTTTTGGTGGTGGTACTGAGGAGTGTAACCCAGGGGCTTTCTACCTCTGGGCTATTCCCCAGCCCTATTTTATAATTCATTTGGAAACAGGGTCTCATTAAGTTGCTGAGAGCCTCACTAAGTAGCTGAGGCTGGCTTCGAACCTGTGTGATCCTCCTGTCTCAGCCTCCCAAGTGTGGGGATTACAAGGGTGCACCACCACACCCGGCTTGTATACTTCATTTTGGAATATAAATCCCACAAAGTTAAATTTTTTAAGTAATTTTTTGAAGTAACCAGTAGTGAGGTGGTTCTACAAAAATAATGTTAAATTAATTTTATGAACTCAGAAATTACTAATGCAGTTATCCTTTCTCATTGCTATTTATGATATACTTACTTAAAACTGTAATATTTCCACCAGGCATGGTAGTGCAAATTTGTAATCCCAGCATTTGAGGAGGCTGAAACAGGAGGATCACACAGGTTTGAAGCCAGCCTCAGCTACTTAGTGAGGACCTCTAGAACTTAATGAGACCCTATTTCAAAATAAAAAATAAAAAATAGGTCTGGGAGTGTAGCTCAGAGGTAGAATTCCCCTGGGTTCTATCTCCAGTACCTAAAAAAAAAATACTGTAACAATTCCAAGAATATCCTAGATGCTTTAGAAATATAGTTCTTGCTCTCAAGTGATTTATAGGTTAGTAGAAAAAGAAAAAAGACCCACATATTTTAGGCAAGAATAAATAGCTATAGTCAAATGTGGACCTTCAAATCATCCATTTGTAAAACAAACCTTGAGAGTTAGAGTCCTTATGGGGTGTCTCACTGGATGAATTTTAAGCAAGGGCATTGAGGACCTACTCATCTTTTCCCCACACAACCAAATTGAAGAGCATTACCCAAATCAAAGCAGCTCTGCTTTTACTACTGTTATATATTATGCATCATATTAGTAATTATTTCCAGTTAAATAAAACTTTTTATAACTCTTTAGTAATAAATTAAAACTATTGATCTAGTTTAACCATCTAGAGCAGTATAACCTTCCTAATTTTATCTTGGACTAATACTAAAAGTTGGATTTTATTCCCTAAACTAACTGAAAGTATAAAGCTACACTGTCTAATAAAATAGCTATTGAGCACTTGAAATGTTGCTAAATTGAGATGTACTCCAAGTATAGTACTAAATTTTAAAAACTGAAAATAAAAAGGAAAACATCTGATTCATAATTTTTTTATCAGTTACTTACTAAAAGAATATTTTGGATATACTAAATAAATAAAAGGTGTTATCCAGGTGTGGTGGCACACACTTGTAATCCCAGTACTTGGGAGGCTGAGACAGGAGGATCACAGGTTTAGGACAGCCTTCATAATGTAGCAAGTCTCTCAGTAACCTAGGAAGACCCTATTTCAAAACAAACAAACAGTAAAAAAGAGGTGGGGGTGTAGCTCCTGGGTTCAATTTTCACTACTGCACACAGATTTTTAAAAAAGTATTATTAATTTTACCCATTTTTTTTACTTCTTAAATGATGGTTACCATAATATATATATATATATGTTTATTTATTTATTGGTGTTACTGGGGATGGAACCCTTCTACACTCCCAGGCCCATTTTTTATTTTTTTATTTGGAAACAGGGTCTCTTAAGCCAGCAAGGTTGGCTTCAAACCTGAGTGATCCTTCTGTCTCCGCCTCCCAAGCACAGGGATTACAAGCGTGTGCCACCATGCCTGGCTGGCTACCATAATATTTAAAATTACATATTTATGTCACATTTATGTCTTGCATTACATTTTTACTGGTCATCACCAATATAGAGAAATATCTCTGAATTCTGATGAGTGGAAAGAAAAGTCATGTTGGGCATAAAGACCGGCTATTGGTATTTACAAAATATACAGTTTATGAAATTAAGTTTATAAGTATGATTGTATATAAAGTAGACACAAAAATTTGTTGAGATATTTCTAAGCCAAGTATGTGTGGGTATGTGGTGTTCTGAGAATTTAACCCAGGGGTATTCTACCTCTGAGCTATGCATCCAGCCCCATTTTATTCTTATTTTAAAAAATTGTCTCACTAGGTTGATGTAAGTCTCACTACTTTCTGTGGCTGCCCTCAAACCTGCAATCATCCTGACCCAGTCTCTCAAGTTACTGAGAATACAATGCCCAACTTAGCTCAGTATTGCAAATGCTACTAAAGAATATCATTTATCCTGCCCCATGCAGTACATAACTAACAAGCAGAGATTACCAAAATCACACTGAAATGTGAGTGATGCATGCGTGGTCAGAATACTCATTGGCACTTCTATAATGCTGTGGTAGAATCTGTGCTTCAGCAAAAATTACAAATTACCACATGTCCTGGCTCTCCAAGTCTCTTATATATAAAATTCTTATCTACTGAGAGTATTGACTAGTAAATAAAAGATATCCATCAGTATCTTTTAAAGTTAATAGCGTTTCCATTGAAGAAATGAGTTCTAGTTTTCTATAGCAGAGTAGGTGACTTCAATTTACAATAATTTATTATGCATCTAAAAATAACTAGAAGAGTTTGAGGGTTCTCAATACAAAGAAATACAACCTGTATCAAATTATCACTGTACCCTATAATTATGTAATTTTATATGCCAATTAAAAAAAGAGTAGTCTTTTCATTAAAGATTTTGTGGGCATGAGGAGGGAAATTAACAATGACAGTCTTATCTCAATTCTTGGAAAAAATTAAACTAATTCTTTCATTTATAAGGTTTTCTATTTAGTTTCAGAAAATCTTTAAAACCTGCTCCTTCTCATTTCTAAGTAGCATTAGCTCAAAACAAGCACATGAAGTTTTTATATGGTTAATAAATTTCAATGGGAAAATAATTAAGGTTGATTTAACAGTGTAATTTTCATCAACACCTGTATTAATGAATTTCTGAAAGCATTAAAATAACGACAATTAATAAAAATGGTTCATATTTTAGAGAGGGGGGTGGTGTGGGGTGGTGTGTATGTGTGTGTGTGTTCTACAAAGAGTACCAAGACTTTCAAGACCAGGTACAGGGAAAAAAAAAAAACACATGATAGCAGGTAAAAATTAATCTCATTCTTTCTCTAGGAAAAGAAAGATCTCTCCTACCTGAGAATGCATTCATTTTACTGGGATTGTTCAGAGTAAGAATGCCAATGCCACTGTCTGTCTTCTGAAGGTCAACGGATCCACCAGGAAATTGCTGGAGTGTCTTTTTCACTTCTTCCTCCCGGAAGCCATGAGAAGTATTATAAAGTGATACTCCCACTTGTTGTAGTAGTTTTGTCCTTGCAGACAGAGATGTATTCAAAAGACTTTTTGCCATTTCTGGAAGAGAAGAAGTATGCAGTTGTCTGACTAACAGGCTCTCATTTTTCTAATATTATGTGCTAACAGGCTTTAGGCATTTCTGTTGAATAAAGACTACGTTCCTGCTTTTGAAAGTACTCATTCATTCAGTCAGGCATGGTGGCTCCTGCTTATAATCCCGGTGCTTGTGAGGATCCCGCAGGTTCGAAGCCAGCCTCCCTGGCTTAAGAGACCCTGTTTTCAAGTAAAATAAAAATAGGTCTAGGAGTGTAGCCCAGTGGTAGAAAGTAGAAGGGTTTCCAGGAACCCCAGTACCACCAAAAAAACAAAACAAAAAGAAAAGAAAAGAAAGTACTCATTCAGCTGGGCACAGTGGTATGCTTCTATAGTCCCTGCTACTCAGGGCTTAAACCCAGGAGTTCAAGACCAGCCTGAGGAACATAGCAAGACCCTATCTCTTAAAAAATAAAGTACACTTTCTGTAGAACGCTTTCTGCAGATTGTCAACATGGAATTGATTTTCTCTTTCCTTTCTTCTCAGATTAAATGATTTGGTATATCACTGAGAGATGATGATATAGTTACAGTCCATTTACTAGGATATAATCCACTAGAAAGGTTAAAAAAATGCTGCTGTTCTGAATTTAGCATCATCTCTTGCCTCCAGGTAGTCTTTCCCATCATAGTATTTTTTTTTTTTTTTGTCCTTCAACCCTTAATATTTCAAAATCTAAAAATAGAGCCTGGGATGTAGCTCAGTGGTGCATGAGACCCAAGTTCAACCTCCAGCTCTGCCAAAACAAACAAAAAATCCAAGAATATGTTAGTCCAAATACCCCCCTGGGATATGCATAACACTATAAAAGTAATCTCACTCTCTAATAAAAATTTTATTCTTAACATTACCCTTAATTGCTGCCTGTCTTGCTTTCATAAAGAGAGCTAGAAAGCATCCTCAGGAAAATGGGGACAGAGATAAAAATGTGAAAGTGGCTTTTTTGTTCCCCAAGGTTCTGTCACTCTTTTCTTCTCATTTTACATATGCATCGTGGATAATTTCATTCTGCCCATAGAAATTCTTGTCCTATATAAGCATTTCTTTGATTAAAAAAAAGTACATTCAGAAAAGTATTCAAGACATAAGTTACAGCATAATGAAGTTTCACTAGTTGAAAAAAAAAAAAGCATCCTAGTAAATAGCACCCAACTCAAACAGATCATAAACTAAACCTTCTTTAAAATCTCTCTCTCTCTCTCTCTCCATCTCTCCATCTCTCCATCTCTCTCATTTTTATTTTATTATTACGTTTTTTGGTACTGAGGATTGACTCAGGGACACTCTACCTCTGAGCTACGCTACCCCCTCCCACTGTATTTGAAACAGAGTATCACTAAAGTGCAGAGGGCTTCAATAAATTGCTAAAGCTGTTATGTGAACCTGTAATCCTGTCTCAGCCTCCCAATTACTGAGATTACAGGCCTGCATCATTATGCCCAGCAAGAGGTGTATTTTTGTTTGTTTGTTTGTTTGATTGATTGTTTTGTGGGGTTTTTGTGGTACTGCGGATGGAACCCAGGGGCATTCTACCTCCAAGTGACACCCTCAGTCCTATTTTTTTTTATTTCTTTATCTTGAAACAGGTCTGAGTTGCAAAGGGCCTCACTAAGTAGCTCAGGCTGTCTGCAAACCACCATCCTTCTGTCTTGCCTCCCAAATGCTGGGATTACAAATGTGTGCCACCACACTCAGCTCCCAGCAAGAGGTTTCTTATACCACCTTTCAGTCACAACCCCTCAAGTAAGGATAATGACTATATTGTCTTCTAATACCCATGATTAGTTTGCCTGTTTCTAAACTTTACATAAATGGAATTATATATTATTTTGTGTCTGGTTTTGACTTTATGCTTCTGAATCAATTACTGTTATTAGGAGTAATTAAGAGTCTAAATAGTCAATTTTTCTCATCCCTGCATTCTATAAATATACCACAATTTATCTCTTCTAACATTAATAGATATTTGGGTTGTTTCCAATTTGGGGCATTACAGAGTTACTGTAAACACTGATATATATTCAATTTTGTTTAGACATCTTAGAATTCTTGGGTTGTTTCAGCCCAGCTTATACTATATTATTATTATTATTATTATTATTATTATTATTATTTTAGTGGTACTGGGGTTCCTGGAAGCCCTTCTACCTCTGGGCTACATTCCCAGACCTATTTTTATATTTTTATTTTGAAACAGGGTCTCTTAAGCTAGCACGGCTGGCTTCGATCTTGTGAGAGCCTCCTGTCTCTGCCTCCCAAGCACGGGGATTACAAGTGTGCACCACCATGCCCGGCCTAATTATTATTTTTATTAGTGCATTGTAGTCATACATCTTAATCGGACACAAGATGCTAATAGAGGCATACATGCTCCCATCACTCAGCTTTCCCCACTTCCCACCCCATTCCCGCCTGCTCACATTTGGAATAGCGATTGCCTTTTTTTATGTTATACTAATTATTAAACACTAAAACTTTTGGGAAATGGTCTTTTAAACCACTAGTATCGCCAGGCATAGTGGCACATGCTTGTAATCCCCGCGCTTGGGAGGCGGGGTACAGGAGGGTCGCACAGGTTCGAAGCCAGCCTCGCTGGCTTAAGAGATCCTGTTTCCAAATTTTAAAAAATATAAAAAATAGGTCTGGGAGTGTAACCACTGGGAGTGGGTAGAAGGGCTTCCAGGAACCCCAGTACCACCAAAAAAAACCCAAAAAAACAAAAAAACCCACCCACTAGTATCTTCAAATTGAAGGCGTGGGAGTATTAGCAAACACTAGGTATCAATCTTTCTCACTCATTAATACACATGTACACTGCCAATTGACTAGTACCCCAGTCATAATGTGTTCATTTGTTCAATTTTAGAAGATACTGCCAGAGTTTTCCAAAATGGTTGTACCAATGTACATTATCATAGGTAGTGAATGTTACAGTGGCTCTTCAATCTTGTTATCACTTGTTGCTATCCTCCACACTTTCCATTTTAAGCATTCTGATGGTTAATGATTTTTGTTTCATTTTGTGTATTCATGATGAAAATGAAGTTAAGCCCTATTTTCTTATGTTTATTGGTCCTTTGCATATTATCTGTTGTGAAATGTCTGTTCAAAATTCTTGCCTATTTTTTATTTGCCTTTTATTATTAATTTGTTAGAGATCTTTTATTCCTCACCCCATCGCTTTTCTAAAACCTAAAAGGCAACAAATGTCACATTTCTATCTCTAATTCAGAGTTTATGCCTGGACAACTTCATAATCTAATCATGAGATAAGAAATATAAGGTTTTTAAATAGCTCTCTACTATCAAATAATCAGGTTCATCACTGTCTTTGAGTTGGCCCTTAATAATGACTCTTTTCTCCTAACATACACAGTATATATGTGGGACACCAAATAATCAGAGTATCACACATTTCCCATGTTATTTTATATTATTATTCCCTCCCTTAAATGTCCTTTCCACCTTATTGACCTGGAAAATCCCCAATCATCTCTAAAAACTGAATTCCTAAGTTTCTACATTTCCTAAGTTTCCCCTAAAAGTGATTCCTTAATAATCAATCCCTTTATTTATACTAACCCAGAATATAGTATTAATACTATCCCATTTCAATATATTTTATACACTGGCTTACTTTTATTTTTCAGTTTGATTTTCTTAGTAGAAAAATGCTTCCTGAGGGCAGTTCTCTGAGAAACATATCCTGTGTCTCTAGGGCCTAGTACTGTACTCAACACATAAAAGGTACTTACTACATGGTTAAGGGAGGAAAGTGTGGGTGAGTGAAAAACCAAGAAGTTAAATGGAATGCCACAAACATGTTTTGTAGGTTTAAAAATGTCTTTGACTTATAAAACAATGTCAGAAATGAAGAAAGTGCATCATAAAGTTATATAACATATCCTCTCTCTTTTAAACTGATTCAACTTCAAGTGACACTTGTCCGAATATCTCAGCGTATCTTTGTAATGTCTAAGTCACTAAAAAGAAAACCTGGTAGGATATAATTCACTAAACAAATAGATTAAGAAAATGAGATAAGTTTTTCAAAATGTAGCCACTAACCGCCAGGTGTGGTGGACTATGGTTGTAATCCCAGCATTCAGGAGGCGGAGACCCTAAGATTGAAGTTCGTGGACAGCCTCAGCTTCTTAGGCCCTTCACAACTGAGACACTGTTTCAAATATATAAAAAAAACAATGACTAAAAAAATAGGACTTGGGTGTAGCGTGGAGATATAATTCCCCTGGGTTCCATCCCCAGTACCACCAAAAAAACAAACAAAAAAATTATATATAGCCACTAGGGTGATTTATAAATATTGAAGCAAACAAAGTTTTCCTTAAACATCAAGTGACTTAATAAAATATAATTCATATTAGATAGATTATGATTTAACATTCTGTAATATGTTTTAAAGAGTTTAACAAAAAAGGTAGTGAAGTACCCACTTTTTTAGAGAATGATATCAGAGAATAAGAACTTGATATTGTTTTTCCAAGCACTGGGTGACTCACTTATAGATTT
Source organism: Muscardinus avellanarius (assembly GCF_963383645.1). Taxonomy (NCBI): domain Eukaryota; kingdom Metazoa; phylum Chordata; class Mammalia; order Rodentia; family Gliridae; genus Muscardinus; species Muscardinus avellanarius. The sequence goes on from NC_137794.1 coordinate 80,604,752, forward strand.
GGATTAATACTGGTATGGGTCAGTGTGATAAACAGAATTATTACTAAACAACTAAGGACAGTCATGAAATATTAGAAGTAAAATAAAGTATCTAACTAAAGTTACCTTTAATATTTTCCCGATACCAATTCCATATTCCCTTTCCAAAACTCCCTCACTTGTGCAATGTCCTCCTATCAGCAGTCCTAACTATCAAATTAGAAATAATATCCTCAAGGCACTTGCTGAGTCCAGTATCTAGAGCCTGTTGGAGACTTAGAAAGGTAGGAATTATAATGAAACCTGATATTTCAACATCCCGGTATATGTCTAGCATATATTGAAATGACAAGTTATTAAATGGATGATTCACTTTAAATATATATATATAATTTTCTAAAAAATATTACTTTGATTCAATAAATAGTTTTCTTCTTCTTTACATTATGCCCTTACCTTGAATGGTTGCAATTTCTAAATCTGCAACTCAGTTCAAAGACTTATTTCCCTGTTTTCTAAGGTACAATAAAAGTTCTGTCTATGGAAAAGAGACATTTTTCATATCATGGTCAATAGTTATCTAACAACATTAGAAAATGAGCTCTTTGACAAAAATAAACTATCACTATAATGGAAAATAAAGCTACCCTAAAAAAGGACAAATCATTTCATGAGAGTTTTGTTGCTCTCAAACACATAGAACTGTGTTAAATACTGTGTTAAGGTACTTTGATTCTTAAGATACTACACATATAACTACATCTCTAATTTACCCTAAGAAGTAAAAATCAATATAGATACTCCCAAAGAAAATGAGAAAATTTAAAATTAGGAGGCCTTTCAGGACTTGAACAGAACCTGAAGAATGAATAAAGGCAGAAAATTTGTGTCTATGGGAAATGGAATTGGTGGAGAGGTACAAAAATAAAATGCTATTACCAGTTAAGAAGTATGAAGTGGTTGTAAAAAAGTATTTGGGAGACTTCTTAAAGATTTTCAAATGTAAATAATGCCTTAAGATTTCTTAATTAGAGAAAGAAAAGAGGCTAAAACTTCATGTTAATGAGAAATGACAAGCAATGGAATTTGAAATAAATTAACTAGCCAAATCTGTACTCTCATGACAGACATATTTGTTCTGAAGTTTGTTTATAACATCCATTTCTGTTCAGAACCCTCCCATCCCCCACCACCATTCTCTTTTTCACCTATTTTTCACTATTCCAAAACCCACTTCTGTAGTCAGTCTGTGGGCAAAACAGGTATTGGTACAGTTATAATAATACATTCAAAATGAGTTCTGAGAACTTGCTTTTTCAAATACAAATTTTGAAAAACATGCATAATAACTAGGTTAGCAGTGAGGTAAAATATTTAAATAAAGGACAGTACTGTTTTATTATTATTTAAAGAAGGTAGATAGAAGTTTAACATGGTTTTCAGGAAGAAAAAAGTTCTTTTTTTTTTGCCATGTGAGCTATAAAGGAAACTATGTGTATGTGTAGGATTTTATGACCTAGAAATTCATATAATGGGACCTCAAAATACAAACACACATACATAAAGTTAAGAGCATTTGGTAATAGGTTATTTTGTAGCAAATCAATGGGTAGTTTCTGCATACTTATCTCAGTGAGAAATAAAGCATTTTTATACTCAGTTTTCATTTTCACCAGGGAACTAAAATATGCATACCTAAAGCAAAGTAATTCAAATATAGTTAGGTCTCCATATCTAAAGGCTCTGCATTCATCAATTTATCAACCCAGACCGAACAATATATTTTTCATTTGCATCTATATTGAACACATACTCTTTTTTTTCTTTTCATTCTCTAAACAATGCAGTAAAATAACTGAGACAGGAGGATCATAGGTTCCTTTCAGGTCAGCCTCAGCAATGTAGCATACTCTCAGCAACTTAGCTAGACTGTTTCAAAACAAAAAAATTAAAAACAGGGCTGGGAATATAGCTCAGAGGTAGAATGCCTCTGGGTTCAATCCTCAGTACCCTACATACAAACACACAAAGTAATCTAGAGGTGATATAAACTACTTAAAGTGTGCTGGATGATGTGCATAAATACTATGTATGCCATTTTATATACAAGAATTTGGTATCCATGGAGGTCTTCAATCCTCCATGGCTATTGAAGGACAATTATATCTAACTAAGAATAAAACAAACTGCCTCCTTGTATTAAGTTTTTGTTACTTGAATTAAATTTATAGTCATAACTTCATAAGAGGAACTTTTTTCTACCATTACACTTGTATCATGTAGTTTGAGCCAATTTTTAAAATTCTTATCTGAAGTAGAACAAATATCAAATAACATATCAAATTCTGCTGGGGACTCTAAAGAAAAACTAACTCAGATAAGCTTTTTTTTCTTTCTTTCTGGACAAGTTATTGGCAGGGAAAGAAAGCCTTAGAATGTTTCAGTCTTACATGTTTTCATGGTATTATCTCCTCAAAAGATGATTTTTAGAACTAATTTACAGCATGTAAGTTATATAGCCTCATTCCCCTACCCGAAAACAAACTAGAAAGTAAAAGAAAAATAATGCCTTGCTATGGTTTGAACATTTTTGTCCTCTTAAAAATTCACATTGAAACTTAATCTTCAGTGGTCTTTGGGAGGTGATTGCACCATAAGGGCAACACTCTCCTGAATCTGATTAAGTGCTTTTATAAAAAGAACGGATGGGGAGAGTTTGTTTGTCTTGCCCTCCAGCCTTCTGCCATTTGAGGACACAGTATTCTTCCCATATAACAAACCATTCAATTCAACATCTTGGAAGGGTGTGGCAGAAGAAAGCTGCTCGGTTCATGGCATATACAAAGCAGAAAAAGAATAATACTTTTATTGAATGAAATAACCTATATGTAAAGTATATTCTATTTCATTGAGCAGACTTCTGATTCTAGTCAACTATGAAGAGATCTGACTTTAAAGAGTGTTTCAGGTTTTACAGTATTTTGATTTTTAAAGTATATATTTATTTGGAGGGAAAAGCTAATAAGAGTGAGGTTTGGCTAAAGTGCTAGGATCTTTTATTATTATTATTTAACAATAAGTCACTGACTAGAGAAAACCTATAAACTAAGATAAGTTTTAGTTCATTGTAAAATGAAAATGTGGACCTGTCTCAAATCTTCTGCTCAAAATACCAAGACTTGGGAACTTAAAAAGAACAGAAATTTATTCTCACATTTTTAGAGGCTGAGAAGTCCAAGATTAAGATATCTGAATGCAGGATGCCTTCCTGTCCCACCACAAAGCAGATTCAGTCCAGCTGAACAAACTCATTGCCACAACCCCTGGAAAAGGGAGACTAGAGGAAACCTTCTCCAGCTGTTTCCAAGTTCTATAGAGATGATCAAATACAGTATTCCTCAGTGCATTGGAAATAAGCTAGATGCTCTATTAAACAAACTAGGTGCTAGGTCTTCAAAAAGTCTTTGTTTAGTCATTACATTGAAATTATTAAGTCCAGAAAACTAACGCAATCCATACCTAATAAGAAAATCATTAGTCTAAGGCAGAAAAAAAATCAAAAGTATGTGACTTTAAACAGTGAACATACAGCCGTTTTGCAAGTTCTTTTTAATCTGATGTTAGGCTACAATCATATAAAATACCTCTCAAGTTTTATTACATGTCACCCCACACCTTTCTCCCACAAAGCTAAAATAAACAACTTTTATTTCCTCAAATCCTTCAGGTTTTCCGTCATCCCAAAGCTTAGCATATGTGATCTCTCTACCTGTTATACTTTTTTTTCCCCTCAGAATAATTCCAAGCATCTCCTCTAGCACCCTACGTTGCATAGTCACCTTACTGTCTGCACTCACACATCTATATTCAAACCCTCACTCACTGCCTTACCTACTTCAACCAAATTGTCTCTTACAAAATTTAGCTGAAAGAGGACATTTGCAGTTCCTAGAACAATACCTGACAAACGGTAATTACCAATAATAATAATATCATTAAAGAAGAAATTCCATACAGGAGCTTAAAAATCTGGCCACAAACCAACTTTCCATTTACTTTATTTACTATTCTCATAACTCACCCTGTTTCAAATCCATTCCTCTTCACAAGCTGGTTTCTTTCACTGGAATGCTGATCACTGCCTATGCCCCAATTAATCTCGACGCTACTCAGCCTCATCCAATAAGGTGTCAAGAAAAGATCAGCTGTTTGACAGGTTGGGTCCCTCCCTGCAGGGGCAGGACCCAACCTGTCACTGTTTGATTACTCTGTCTCTCCCCCCTCCAGCAATGTCATAATTATACTTCTTCCCCCAAACTTATCTCTACCAAGAAATTGAAATCTCTTTTTTTTCAATCTCTCCCTATGTCCAGTTTTATCTCTACGCTGGCTGATATACTTTAGTTTCTCAGATGTGGATGTTGGCGGGGGTGAGGGAGGAATGCCGATTTCGATCTTCTCTCAGGCTTTATCACCTTTTCCAACATGTCAACTTTCTGTGGTTTTAATCTACATTTGTAACCTTTCCTCCTGTGTGTAGTCTTAAAAGGATTACGTGGAACCGAGAAGAAAAGTTCTAAAACGAAAGAACCCATACCAATATTGGGCTACGTGTGTGTGTGTGTGTGTGTGTGTGTGTGTGTGTGTGTGTGTGTGTGTTTCTGAACATTTCATATACAGATAATCCTATGACAGACAACTTTCGCCATCCCAGGAAATAATTAAAGTTAGCAGAAGGGTTTGCAAGCATTTCAAAATTAGAGCAGTGCTTTGAAAGCCGGCCTCCTGATCCTTTTGAAAACGTCAAAGGCAGTGGCGCCGCGTCGCCGGGCCGCTCGGGGGATCGCTCCCGCCGCGTCCCAGCGCCCAGCAGAGGGCAGTGGCCGGCGAAGGCTGGCAGCCTGGCGGGCGGGCTCCGCGGGAGAGCTTCGTGGAAAGGCGCCAGCGTCCAACCCCCACCGACATCCTGGAATTCTCTTCCTAGGAACACCTAAAGAATGGCCTTAGGAACGGGACCCACTTCCGCTTTCCCGCGACCCTCTTCCGCTCCCCTCACCCCACCTGCTGCCTCGCGCGTCCGCTCTGCGCTCCCTGGACCCTCTTCCGCTCGCCGGTGCGCATCCTCCGTTCACCCACTTCCTCCGCCTCCCGGGGGCGCCCGGATTCCGTCCCCACCAGCAACCGCCCGCGACCCCGGAAGTTCCGCCCCCTTCACGGGCCGCCCCTTTCTCGTGAATGCTTTGCAGTTTTGCGCCTTCCCTGGCGTCCCGAAGGACTCGGGAATGCAGGGCACCGATTGAACTAGTTTTGAATTTTCGGTTCTGTCCTAGAGGATCTAGGCTGGGAAACTAAATCCTCTACAGGCCAGTAAATTCCCAGTTTTCCATGTCCCGCTGAAACCACGGAACAAGGATGGAAGAAAGCCCCCGTTTAGCCTAAAAGAGGAAGGGAGTGGTAGAGGTCTCAAAGGCTTACGAAGATACTGAAGGCTTTGTTTGTTTGTGTGTGTGTTTATTTTGTTTTGTTTTGCGGTACTGAGTTGGGAACCAAAGGGTAATCCCACCTCCGAGCTACACCCCCAACCCTATTTTTCATTCTGCTCCTCCCCCTCCCCGCTCCTCCTTCCCTGTCTCACTGAGTTGCAAAGGGCTTCACTAAGTAGCTGAGGCAGGCCCTGAACCAAGATCTTTCTGTCTCAGCCTCCCAAATGCTGGGATTCCAGGCGTGTGCCACCACGCCCGGCAGGATGCTAGAGTTTTTGAGGAATTGGGGAGAGAGTATTTTGCTTTTTTTTTTTTTTTAAAATCAAATACTCAACCAGGTGTGGTGGCATGCTCCTGTAATACCACTTGGAATGCTGAGACAGTAGGATCGCAGGTTCGAGGACAGCCTCAGCAACATAGCAAGACCCTCAGCAACCTAATGAGACTCTGTTTCCAAAAATAAATTAAAGAAGATGGGGAGCTCTCAGATAAAAATACTCCTGGGTTCAATCTCCAGTACCCTCCTCTGCAATTTGAATATTCAGGTTTCTCCTGAATATTATAAACTTAGCTTAAATTTCCATGCCAGTACCAGTTCTGTGGTGTAGACAGTAAATATTTTGGAAGACAACCCAAAGGGGATATCATTTTGCACCAGGATCATTTGTCAATGAAGAACAAGAGACACATATTTGCCATTTAAAATCCTTTCTGGTAACTGCTATATAAAAGGAGATGAAGAGCCTGTTATCAGTTTTGTCTTGGCTTAAACAGTTGGGCTTTCTTAGGCATTTTAAAGGTGGCTGGGTTCACAGTGGTGTGAGAAACAGGAACTTCTAACCCAATGACAATATAAATGACACCAGGTCAAACTTTAATTGTGGGTTTTACCTTAAGAATAGGAGAGACCACACTGACTGAGATGGGCTCTTCTCTGAATAAGTGAGAGGGGCAAGCCTTTTTTGCTTTGTTTTGTTTGTTTTAATTGGGTTGCCAGGGCAGCTAAATTCTGGTTGATGATTACCTCAGCTGTTTTTCACTGGTAACTTCAGAGAAGTCCTGTCACTTGAGGGGCAATCTCCAGTTGTTTTGTAGGATGAGATCCTGGAAGGGGAAGCAATTTAGTTCCCATGAGGCGATTATTCCTGCTTAAGGGAGTCAGGCTAATCAAGGACTGATCTATGTGTCAGATTTTGCTGTTCCTGGAATTCACAGTGACTGCAAGTTTAAGGCAATAATTGGAGGCTTTTACGTGCTGCTGGGGGGTCTGGAACAGGATACTATAAAAGCTGCAGTTTGAAAGTTCCTAAAATTCTTGAAAATACCTTACACTTGATGTCCTCAGTCTTGAAGGGGAAGAAGATAGGTAAATTTGAAGCAAATAAGCCTTTCATTACCAGTTTTAGGTGAATACTCCTTGAGTGATTCACCTGCCTATGTGCAGAATTGAGAAGAACTTGACCCAAGGTTTAAGGCTATAAAGGAGACAGATGCAAAATGAGTCAGAGATGTCAAGATTTTATCCTGCTTTTTATTACCCATCAGGTTTCTACAGGCCCAGGTGAAGAATCAGTAAAACAGGGTTTCTTGAGAAGAAACCCGGCGTTTCCTTAAGATGAAATGGAGTTTCTTGAGAAAAAAAACTCGGTGTTTTTTTTACTGGGATCTTGTCTGCGGTGAGCGAAGAATGACACCCACAGACGGCAGGAAGGGGAGTAAAAGGTTTATTGGAAGCAGCAGGGAATAGGGAAAAGTGGCCGAACACCCCTAAGGGCTGTCGAAACTTTTGATGTCCAGCAGCTGCCTTCAGGTCACTACCGGAGTGTGTCCGGGCCAAGTGCCTTCAGTTGCAAGCTGCTTTCTCCCAGAGTCCACGCAATCTGCCAGAAGAGAATAGGGGAAGTGGCAGAACACCTCTAAGGGCTATCGGGGCTCTAGTGTCCAGTAGCTGACTTCAGGACAATACTTGAGGGTAGCCCAAGCCAAATGCCTTTAGTTGCAAGCTGTTTTCTCCCAGAGTCCACGCAATCTGCCAGAAAAGAAGTGCAGGTCACCCCTAGAGGCCCTGGTTGGCTTTGATGTCCAGTGGAGGCCTTCAGGTCACTACCCAAGTGTAGCCCGGGCCAAGTGCCTTCAATTGCACCCCACCTTCTCTCAAAGCTAGCATGACCTGCAAGAGAGAGAGATAAGCTCCCCAACGGGGAGGGGTTCCCAGAGTGGGTAGCCATCCTGGTGACTGCGCTAGGGGTTTATATATGTCTCATTGTCCTCTATTGCTTGGAGTTTGGGAAGCAGCTCTCAAAATTTGCATAGAGTATTTGCATGTGTTTTGAGGGGTCCCCTTTCAGTAGGAGTGTCATTTGCATGTCCTTTGAAGGGTCTCCTTTCATTAGGAGTGTCAGACTTGCTCCAGTGATGTCTCCTGGGTTTGTTGATTAGTAAACAGATGGTTTTGTGAAGCTTTGGTCATTCTTATCGCTGAACCTTGGAAGAGCTGATCTCTTTTAGGAGCCTTGGAAGTTAATTAGTATTCATCACCCCTCAGGAAATTAAGTTTGTTTCTACTGAGGCCTCTTCCCTCTCTGCCTGCTTTCTTTCTATCTCCTCATCAGTACTTTTTAACAAAAGAAGCCTAAGTCCCTGTTATAATTGGGAGCTCAGTCTGGTCCAGGTTTTGTGGTTCTTTAAATGAGTCATGAGTTACAGCTTGGGAGTGTATCTGCTCTTTATGGGTGTGGTGGTCTCTGTCTTAATATTGTCTTAATACTGCTAGATGCCATGCTGAAGTTAGATGACATGCTGGAGTTTGATCAGGCCTCTTAGTACAAGGGTTTTAATAAAGGTGTCAAAGTCCCACAGTTATCATAAAGTTTTAGTAAGTAAAGGAAATACTTCTAGTAGGAGGTATGGAATATGCCAAGGCATTGAAGCAGGGGTGGTAACCAAGTTTTAGAGTATAGAGATGTGTATGATAGGGAAGAAGCCCAAGCCTGGCTTGGTAGGGCTCACAGAAAAGAATTATTGTTCGACATACTTAATTCTATTTTATTATGAGATATGGAACTTAAACCATTACACTTTGTCGAATAATAAATAATCTGAGAGAAATAATCTGTCAGCTGAATGATAGCGACATCTAGATGTATTATTTGTGCTATAAGCTTATGTATTTGTGATACTATGGCCATGCAACTGGCAGCTGTGGCTGGTAGGATTAATCTTTGGATTGTTGTCTTTGGTGGTTTGTTTGTCGTTTTTGTTTGTTTTATGTCTCTGATGTCTTTTTTTAAATAAGTAAAAAACAAAAGTGTCATTTGGGGATGGTACTATCTCATTTCATGCCATTTTGCCAAGTGTTTCATTATTTGCCTTTTCTCAAAGAATGGACCAACAAGTTAAGGAGATAAAATATTTTAAAATAATGTATAAAAATGATCAAAAGACATCCAAAGTACCTTAGAGGTTTGGAGAAGGTTTTTACTTTGCAATTGCCATTTTCCCAAGTGTTTCATCATTTGACTATTCTCAAAGAATTGTGCCAGGGCCAGCTGGCAAAAGTACGGGTTCTGAAGAAAGGTGTGAGGATGAAATGGGAGTGTTGCCAGCACACGTCTGGGTCGATATCTCTACTGGCCAACAACCAGGTTTATTTCTCTTCTGGTATTTATACAATTTCCAGCTTTTGGTTGGACAGGAATGCAATAATGACAAAGCCAAAGTACATATATCACTTCGCAAGTCAAACGGTACCGTGGTACAACATAAATCTAATCTTAACTAGCAGACAGAACAATTAGCATCAATCATTCCAAGAGGGTCTTATTTACTTAGACTCCATGACTCCAAACCTTGTTGACTCTGGGCAAAGGACAGTCAGAAGTGCACTTTTGAGTAAGGGTGAGACAAGATAAGGTAAAAACCTTAATGGCTCCCCACATTTCCCCCTTTCTTTTTATTTTAAAAGAAGACTGTGCCTGTCTTAGGTTGTTTCCTTCAGGTAGCAAGGATTACCTGTCATTGGATAATACAGAGCTATAAGCTGTATATCCTGTCTTTGGTTTCCTTGTCCCAAGGAAATCTTACCGTCATTGACGTCATTACCAGCCTATTAAATGGGGGCATTTTTTAAACGTAGATTGTGCACTTCTGCTTTTATTTTCCAGAGTTGGGTACAAAATACTTGAACAAGGACCGGAAGAATACATAATACCACTATAACAATCAAAACCAACCCTATTGTACCAGATAGAAAGGTACTTAATGATGGCAAAGAAGGAAAAAATTGTTTTAAAGAATTAATTATATTATTGGCTGTCTATGCTGCATTAAACTGAAGGGGATCAGCATGTTGCATACTCCAAATATCCTGATGAAGGTTATTCAAATCTAGAGATAGGTCATGGCTATTTCATGTTCCCATTAAATGCCTGTGAACATTATCCCATGAATGCTCGGAAGCATTATATTTCTTAGAAGTAACACAAATCCAAGAAAACTTGGCATGACACACAAACTGTGTTCTTAATTTTAGGCTTTGCATTTCTTTTCCAATATAATTGACAGTTTCATACAATGCTTCTAATCAGCTTTCAAGTTTGTCATCAATGCTTTCCTGAAAGCCTAAACCATTAGAACATTTTTTGATAAATCATAAACATAGGAGGCTGTTTGCACTTCCTGACTAAGAGCAACAGCAGTGGTTGTTGCAGTTGCTATTAGTATAATAAAGGCCACCAATACAATCCTGCTATAATCAGTCCTACCATTCTCTTTGTTCTTGTCAGAGCTTTCTGTAATTCAATCAACACTTGTAGCCCATTGTCAGCATACCAGAGTTCAGATAACTTAACAGGTACCATAAAAAAAGGGAGGTTGATGAACTATCAGAACTTGTTTCCCATATATTCAATATGAGCAATACAATTAGACAATTTAAAAAAGGTACAGGTTACAAAAAATTGTGATCCATTAAACTTTATCTCTACATTTCTACTTATTAAAGCATACAGTGCAGCAACACAGGCCATAGTGTTCCAACGAGGTTTAGTATTTGATGGTATTTTATAAGTTCTAAATTCTCCCACAGAAGCAGCAATTTTCCACATATTAGTTTGAGGCCATCCTGTTGATGACCACCATAATCCTGAAGTAAATCCCATTAGCATTTCCATTTGTGCCCTCTTTCTGGTATCATTACTTATGCTTGTTCCTGCAATAAAAGTATTAACACTCTGCCCTGAGGACCAATCCCTAATAAACAAGGTATTGGAAATTTCATGCAAAGTAGGTATTTCAGTAAGACATCTCCTCCAATTAACACTATAATTTCTACATGTTAAATCAGCTTCACAGGGCAAACGAGTTATTGGTGGGCTAACATTTTTATCTTCTTTCCCTGTGTAACCAGGGTCTCACAAGACTACACCTTTAATAGCACAGGTACGATCAGTCTTTGTACTTGTCTGTAACACCACAGGTGTCAACTGCAGGCATCCCATCTTCTTGACATTTTTAGAAAAACATAAGGGTGTGCCAATTCCTTGTCCAGAATAATTAAAAGTTTCTGCAATGGGTGTAAAATTCAAAGTAGGAAGTCCCAGCAATCGTGAGTTGTTACTGAAGACAGTGATCTCCCGTTGTTCCCAAACAGCTGGATGAATTATGGGAGGATCTGGAACATAAGTCCAATATGTTTCAGTCATCATAGAAGCTGGGAGCATCATCAGCATTAATCCAAGGGTTTTCCAGTTTTTCTTGATCCACATGTCACACTAGCCGCTCAGGTATCCACCGTGCATTATCTTCACCCTGTGAGAAAACACAAATATGTCCTCATCCCGATATTAGTACAGGGTCGGGACCTTTCCAAATTCCTGTGCAAGGATCTTTCCAAATTCCTGTGCAAGGATCTTTCCATTTTACTAGAGCAAAATTGTTTTTGGAGGATGGATGCCAATATCTCTTTGCTGCTGTGTGACCAGTTTTGTCAGCATTTAAGAAATTAAGAATAAAAAGAGCATGTTTTAAAGAGTTCTGTGGTGAATGGGGATATAAATCCCTCATTTTATTTATTTTCAAAAGTGTTGTTTTCAAAGAATTGTGGGCACATTCTACAATGCCCTGTCCTTGAGGATTATAGGGTATACCTATAATATGCTGAATACTATATGTATTGCAAAATCGTTTAAAAGCCATATTAATGTATCCTGAACCATTATCAGTTTTAATGCAGGTAGGAAGGCCTGAGAAAGAAGAACATTTTAAACAATGGAAAATCACATGTTTAGCGGCCTCCCCAGTTTGGGCAGTAGCCATACTAAATCCTGAAAAAGTATCAATAGACACATGAACATAGATTTGCTTACCAAAGGCAGAAATGTGTGTAACATCTATTTGCCATAAATTATTGGGGACCAATCCCTGTGGATTTACACCTAAATGAGGAACAGGCAAATATTCTGGACATAAAGGACATTGTTTAACAATTTGTCATGTTGCTTTTCGAGTAATTTGAAACTGTTTATGCAGACCAGCACTATTTTGATGATGTAAAGAATGTGATCGCTGAGCTTGTTCCAATTGAGAGGGGCAGACAAATTTTGTAGCATCGTCAGCAATTTGATTACCTTCTGGCATAGGACCAGGTAGGGCAGAATGTGCTCTTAGGTGCCCAATAAAACAAGGATGCTGGTGTGATAAGATCTGGGTTTGAATCTGAAGAAATAAATTACCTATTAATTTATTATGTCTATCAACATATGGTACTGTTTCCAGTATTGGAAGGGCATTAGCTATATATAAACTATCAGTATATAAATTAAAAGGTGTATCAGATAGATGTTGCAAAACAGCTGCTACTGCATGTAATTCTACAACTTGAGCAGGCATAAAAGATGTTTGAATTATAGTACTATGTTTATTAATTACATAAGATGTCTTACCATTTGAGGAGCCATCAGTAAATACCAAGACTGCTTGAGATATGGGAGTGGCATGAATTATTTTAGGGAATATAAGGGCATGTTTATTAACAAACTGTAATAATTTATCATGAGGTAAATGACTGGCAATTTCTCCGATAAAGGATGCAAAAGCAATAGCCCATTAATCAGCATTCTGAAAAAGCCATTGTACTCCTTGTCTAGTAAAAGGAACACTAATAAGCGAAGACTTTTTACCAAAATATTTTACAGATTCTGACCTAACAGAACACACCAAGCAGGCAACTAATTCTCAATATGGCATTAAAACTCTGCTTGGAGTAGTGGGTAAATGTATCCACATTAATGGTCCATCCTGCCACAAAACAGCAGTGGGTGTATGATGTCAATATATAAGCATCTCACTTTTTAGCATAGTCAATGTACTGTTTTCTTTGACATTTAATAGCCAATTTAACTCTTTTAAGAGCAGCACGTCTTTCCTCTGTTAAGATCCGAGAGGAAGTTGGGTCTGAGTCACCTTTCAAGATATCAAATAAAGGTTTTAATTCTCCAGAAGTAATATTTAAGGATGGTCTTCACCAATTGATATCTCCTAAAAGTTTTTGAAAATCATTTAAGGTTTTTAAATTATCTTTACGTAATTGAATTTTTTGTGGCTTAATAGTCTTGGGATAAAGAATGTTTCCAAGTAAGTATAAGGTGGCTCTCTTTGTACTTTTTCTGGAGCTATAATCAAACCATTATCTTGTAATGATAACAAAATTCCTTCATCCACATGTTCTAATAAAATATCATCTATATAATGTATCATATATACAGATTTATAGGATCTTCTGACAGTGGCTATAGCCTTTGCAACAAATTTTTGACACAGAGTTGGACTATTAGCCATTCCCTGAGGTAGCACTTTCCACTGATACCTTTGCATGGGAGCTCTATAATTTGTAGATGGAACACTAAAGGCAAATCTCTTACAATCTTATTGTGCTAAAGGTATCATATAAAAGCAGTCTTTTAAATCTAAAATTATTTTATAAGTGTCTTTGGGGATAACTGATGGATTGGGTAGTCCAGGCTGTAAAGCTCCCATTAATTCCATAGTTTTATTAACTTGCCTGAGATCCTGTAACAGTCTCCACTTACCAAATTTTTTCTTAATGACAAATATGGGTGAATTCCAAGGGGAGTTAGAACTTTCTATATGGCCACAGTCAAGCTGTTCCTGTACTAACTGCTCTGCAGCTTTTATTTTTTCTAAGGTTAGGGGCCATTGATCAATCCAGACTGATTTCTCATTTTTCCAAGTAATAGGATCAGCATGGAGTACAGGCCTATCAACAGCCCCTTCTAAAAATACCCTAGACCTTTTGAGGGGGTCGTAAATTAGGCCGTAAAAGTTCTATTATACCCTGATTATTTTTCCCTAGATCTTTCTCTGGTAAAAGTCCTTGATCAAACATTTGCTGTGTCACTATAGGGCTGGGGCTATAAAGATATACACCCATGTTCTGCATAACATCTCGGCCCCATAAGTTGACAGGAAGTCCTGGAACAATATAGGGCTGAAAAACTCTGGTATGGCCTTCCTCATCTCTCCAAGTAAGCCAATCACTGCTTTGTTCTGGGTTTTGCATCTGTCCTATGCTTTTAAGGTGAGTGAGGGAAGAATGCTTAGGCCATTTGTTAGGCCATAAATCAGCTGTTATCACAGAAACATCTGCTCCTGTGTCTAACAACCCTGAGAATTCTTTTCCATTAATAAACAATTTCAATTCTGGTCTTTGAGTTCCAATCACTTGGACCCCAAAAGCATCTGATGAGCCAAATCCTTTTTACCTCGTTTAGGTCTCTGAGCACTCTTATTAGTTTGCACCTGAGGTAGCAATACTAATTGTGACAGTCGTTGACCTGCATTAAAAACAGCTATACCTTGAGGGGAATGTGTCATAATTTTTGTTTCTCCTTCATAGTCAGAATCAACTACGCCAGGGGCTACTATAATTCCCTTCATGGTGACACTACTTTATCCTAACAACAAGCCTACTGAAATGGGGGTTTCTTGAGAGGAAACCCGGAGAGTTACGGTGAGCGAAGAATGACACCTGCAGACCTCAGGAAGGGGGGCTTTAAATGGTTTATTGGAAGCAGCAGGGAATGGGGGGAGGATGGCTGAACACCCCAAAAGGGGCTGGAACTCTGGGTTCAGCAGCTGCGTTCAGGACAATACTTGAGAGTAGCCCAAGCTGAATTGCCTTCAGGTGTAGGCTGCTTTCTTCCAGAGTCCGCACGATCTGCCAGAAGGGAATAGAGAAAAGTGGCTACTGCGGGGTCCGGCAGCTGCCTTCAGGGTCACTACCGAGCCAAGTGCCCATCAGTTGCAAACTACTTTCTCCCAGAATCCACGTGATCTCCCAGAAAAGAGGTACAGGACACCCCTAGGGGCCTGGCCAGCCATGATGTCCAGCAGAGACCTTTAGGTCACTACTCGAGAGTTGCCCGAGCCACGTGCCCTCAGATGCACTCTGCCTTCTCTCAGGGCCAACATGACCTGCGAGAGAAAGAGAACAGCTCCCCAAAAGGGGAGGGGGTCCTGAGAGGGAAAGTCCCCAATTTGTCTTCTGTTCAGGCAAGACCGCTTGCAAGTTCGTTTATGGTTAGGGTGACTTTGGGAATTCCAGGAGGCAGCTCTCAGGATTCGCATAGGGTATTTGCAAGTCCTTTGAAGGGTCTCCTTTCAGGAATGCCAGACTTCGGTTTGTTGATTAGTAAACAGATGGCTTTGTGAAGCTCTGGCCTTCTTATCTCTGAGCCTTTGGAGTTTCAGGCATTTGTCGCTCCTCAGGAAACTCAGGAAATTAACTTTTTTCTACCAAGGCCTTTTTCCTATCTGCCTATTTCCTTTCTACCTCCTCACTACTGTCCCTTTAGGTAAGGGACCATAAACACCAGTAGGAAGGGCCTGCATTTCCATTTCAAGAGTTAATACTGTATAGGCGGAGGCACAGAGGTCCAATCCTGCGCTGCCTGGGGTTGCTCTGAATAAGTCCGGAATGGATTGCCTTGTTGAGGGTTGCTTTGCTGAGGTACAAATGTCTGGAGTGCCCCATAACATTGTTGTTTTGGGGCCTGAGGCGGGCCTCTCCTCCTGTTTCCTGACAGGAGCTGATTCCCTTGCGCATCAGTCTTTGATTTACATTCCTTAGCCCAATGCTTCCCTCTTTTGCATCGAGGGCATAAGCCTCTGCCTCTGTGGACAGTTCTTGACTAAATGACCATTTTGTCCACACCCATAGCATTTTGCCATATTTTTCCTGGGTCCTGATTTATTATGTTGTTGGAAAAGGATTTCTTGTACAGTTTTCCCTTGTAATGCTGCAGCCATAGCTAATCCCTGTGTATATGCAAGTCCTATATCAGAACATAACCGAATATAATCAGACAGTTCTCCTTTCTTTCTAAAAGGTCGTAAAGCTGCTTGACAAACAGTATTAGAATTCTCAAAGTCTAATTGCTTTACAAGCAATAACCCTGCTTCACTGTCGCCTATCAGTCGGCTAGCAGTTTGTAACAACCTAGCTAACAAAATCCTGATATGGCTTATCTGGTCCTTGTCTTATTTTTGAAAGATCTTCAGTTTGCTTTCCTGAAGAAGGCAACTTGTACCATGCTTGACATGCAGCAGCACTGGTCTGAGAATAAGAAGCTAGACTAAATTCTAATTGCTGATCTGTCTCCCTAAATTGCCCTTCTCCTGCTAACATACCAAAATTAATGGGTATTCCCTGAGCTGTGTTCAAATCTGCTGTGGATTGGCATTGTTCTGCAAATTTAGACGTCCATAATAAAAAGTCACCTTCTGATAAACAGGCTCGGGCTATCTGTTTCCAATCAGAAGGACACAAAGCCTCCATAGAGAGAGATTCTAACATGGCTTGAGTAAAAGATGCCGTTGGCCCATATTGAGCACAAGCCGTTTTTAACTCTTTTAATTGTTTAAAAGGAAAGGGTCTATGTCCTCTAATAACAACTCCCTTGTTGTGGGGGAGGAAATGTGCGTGGTGTGTGTGTGGGGAGAGGTAATCCCCCCCCCACCACCACACAAACAGACAAACAGAAAAACCGTGTATTTTTGTCCTAAGCTAAGAATAAGTATTCATCGCTTGGACAGCTGCTGAAGATTTAAAGAAGTTTATTAAAAAGATAGAAATACAGAAAATAGAAATACAGCCCCATGCCAAGATGGCATGAGGGGATGACTCGAATGAGTACACCCAAGGGCTTATACGTGGACTTGGCCTTTTATATCCATGACCTCCATCTTGTTTGTGTGACTCTGACATAGTGAACGCCCCTGTAAGTTACCTCCCCTAGCGAGGTGTGGTGAGGTGTCTCCTTTCATAGAGGGCAAGGTCAAACCCTGCCCCCTCCTCCCTAGCTCATCCTGTAGATTTGTCTTTAGAAAGAGGAAGCCCTAGCTCTCCTCTATTGACTTGTTGATTACTTTGAGCTAGGTTGATTTACATTGGAATAGCTGCCTGTTTTAGGCAGAAACCAAGTCCTTTATCCATGTCTGCCTCCATTTTAACACAACTATTTTGAAATATACCAATTATTTTCTTTTGAAATATATTAATAATCAGAGGTTTCCCAAATCTTCCTAGGCCATTCCCCATACTGGCACATCCCTGACCATCAGGGTCTTCAGTAACTGGAAAAACTCTGAATCCATTAGTGTCTTCTCCATTTTCTGCAGCCTGATTTATAGCTGCTTGAAGTGGTGATATTAAAGGTCTGGGTTTTTCAATGCTTTGTTTAGCAAATGCTACAGTGAGAAAATTTTGAAGGTTTGAATTGCTGATAATAGGAGAATACTGTG
The DNA here is from genome assembly GCF_963383645.1 of Muscardinus avellanarius. Lineage (NCBI taxonomy): Eukaryota > Metazoa > Chordata > Mammalia > Rodentia > Gliridae > Muscardinus > Muscardinus avellanarius. The sequence continues at coordinate 80,622,034 of NC_137794.1, forward strand.
GAGGTCATTCCTTCTCACTATCTGAAGAAGTTATCTGATTTAATTGTTTTGTCAAAGTATCTATGGCTTCTTGTAATTGTTTTATATAAACATAGGGCTTCAGTGGCTTAGTTTCTGGAATAACTGCATAAGCCCTTAACTCATCTTGATGGTACTGAGCAGCAACTTCCTCAAGCTGCTCCTCTTCTTCAGTATCTAAAGTACTCTCATCTTCCCTAGAAAGTGAAGGCAAATTACCATTGTGTTCTGGTTTCAGCTGAGCTGTCGAAATGCTTTTGCTTAATTATTGGGGTTGTGCAAGTCCCTGGGGGCACAGGGCTGGGTGTTTACCCATGGGAACCATAACTTCACTTATGGTGTTACTGAGAGCCACTGTGGATCTCTAGATGGTGTGATAATCTCAGCCGCCACTACTCCTTCACTGGGTTGAACCACAAAATTTCAGACCTAGAGAGTTTATTGTGATGCATGAGTCCCTGGGGTGCAGTGATGGGAGTTCTCCTGTGGGGACTGTAGTTTCACTAACAATTTTGGTTAGTGAAAACTACCAAAATTGCTAGTCTGGATCTCTGGAGGGCGTGGTGAGCTGAAGTGAGTAGTGGGGATCATTTGGGTGTAATTCAAGAGTTCTTTCAGCACAAAGACCATCTAAAATTTCCAGTGGCCAAGCTCATCATGTCCTCCAGGGATTCAGAGTGGAGCTGAAAAACAGAAATGAAATATGCCAGCCTCATGGCCGAGGGCATGTTGGTGGCACCATATTGCCAGCAGCAGTGGCAAGTTTATCATGCCCGTGACAGCTCCAGATCAGCATGCACAACAATCAAAAGTGAAATTGTGGCCCCTATTGGAGAAATCCCAGCACTGCACCCCCAGGGACTTGCGCAGCTTTAATAAACTCCCTGCCCCTGAGATCTAGTAGTACAACCCAGTGAAGGAGTAGCAGTGGCAGAGATACCACACCCTAGTCGCAGCTTCCCATGAAAAAACGCCCAGGCTGGCACCCCCAAGGTCTGGTGCAGTCTCAACTAACTCCCTGGGTCTGAGACTTTGTGATACAACCCAGTAAAGGAGTAGTGGCAGCTGAGATTGCCACAAACTCCAGAGATCCAGAGCACCATAAGTACAGTCATGGTTATCTGGAGAAGAACCCAGAGAAGGCACAAACTTCTGAAATCATGAGGAGGAGCAACAGTGGATCAATGAGATCCCACAACCCTGCAATATCAGAACCTGATAACACAGAAATGCAGATATCCCCAGAAGATCAAATCAGGAATGTAACTGTATAAATAATACAGGGCTTTCAAAAAGAATTTAGAGAAAGTCTGAAAGAAATAAAGGATGCACTCATTGAAGTAAAAGCATCAATTCAAACTATAAGCAATAGGGTAGACCACATAGAGAATAGAATCTCACTCCTAGAAGATGATCACTTCAAAAACAAATGCACTTCCTTTTAATAAAAGGAACAATTCATCAAGAAGATATAATTATAGTAAATGTTTATGCCCCAAATGTGGGTGCACCCACATTTGTAAAACAAAACCTCTAAGTTTGCAACTTAGAGGAAAAAAAATTCGACAGCAGGAATTAGACACTGAAGAAATATGGGCCCATTTAAAGAGAGCTAACCTAAGAATAACTGGAATTGAGGAGAGAAACAAAGGTGAAACAAAAGGGATTAATAATTACTTCAAAGAAGTAATAGCAGAAAATTTTACAACTCAGAGGCAAGCAGGAATAACAACAATGATATCATACAACTTAGACTTCAAGCCCAAACTTATTAGAAGAGACAAAGAAAGTCATATTTTACTGGTAAAAGGAACAATCCAGCAAGAGGAAATAACAATAATCAAAATCTATGCTCCAAACATAGGCGCAGCTATGTTTGTAAAACAAACTCTTTGTGATATTAAGTCACACATAAATCCCAATACAATAATACTGGGATACTTCAACACCCCTTAGACCAACCTTCCAGACAAAAAGTCAGTAAAGATACCTCAGACCTAAAGAATACCATTAGTCAAATGGACCTGTTGGACACATATAGAATTCACCCAAATACAGCGGAGTTTACATTTGCTCATGGAATGTTCTCCAAAATAGATCACATCCTGGGCCACAAAATGAGCACTAGCAAATTTAAAAAATTTTACATACTTCCCTGTGGCATTTCAGACCATAAAGGAATGAAACTAGAAATCAACTATAAGAAGACCCAAAGTAACCACATAAACATGTGGAGACTGAACACAGAAAATGCAATACTGAACACAGAAGATACAATACACAAAATCAACAAAACCAAAAGCTGGTTTCTCAAAAAAAAAAAAAAAAAAAACTAACAAGATAGATAAACCACTAGCCAACCTCACTAAAAAGAGAGAGAATAAACCCAAATTATGAAGATAAGAGATGAAAACGAAGATATTATTACTGATAGTGTAGAAATCCAGAGGATTATCAGAAACTACTTTGGAAAACTATACTCCAACAAAATGGAAAATCTGGAGGAAACTGACAACTTTCTAGATGAATACAATCTTCCTAAACGGAGTCAAGAAGACATAGAAAATTTAAACCAACCAATAGCAATCAAAGAGATTGAAACAGCAATAAAGAGCTTACCATCAAAGAAAAGCCCAGGAACAGATAGTTTGCAAAGTGAATTCTATAAAAATTTTATAGAAGAGATAATATCAATACTTCTCAAACTATTTCATGAAATAGAAAAAAATGGACTCTCCCAAATACATTCTATGAAGCCAACATCACACTAATACCAAAACTGAATAAAGACAGTTCAAGGAAGGAAAACTACAGACTTATATCTTTGATAAACTTGGATGCAAAAATACTAAATAAAATACTAGCAATACACATTCAAAACCACATAAAATCATACATCATGACCAGGTAGGGTTCATCCAAAGGATGCAAAGCTGGTTCAACATACAAAAATTAATCCATGTAATTCATCATATAAACAGAATCAAAGACAAAAATCACATGATCACTTCAATAAACACTGAAAAAGCATTTGATAAAATCCAACATGCAGTATGATAAAAGCACTGTAGAGCATTGGAATAGAAGGAACATATCTCAACATCATAAAGACAATCTACAAAAAGCTCACAGCCAACATCATATTAAATGGGGAAAAAATTGAGAATTCCCCTTAAAAACCGGAACAAGACAAGGATGTCCATTATCACCACTCCTCTTCAATATAGTTCTAGAGACTCTAGTCAGAGCAATAAGGCAAGCAAAGGAATCAAAGGAGTAGAAATAGGAAAAGAAGAACTCAAACTTTCACTATTTGCATATGACATGATACTATATTTAGAAAACCCAACAAACTCAACCAAAAGGCTGATCAACAAATTCAGCAAAGTGTCTGGATACAAAATCAATCTTAAAAAATTAGAAGCTTTTCTGTACACCAACCATAAATCCACTGAAAAGGAAATTCAGACTTCCACTCAGGTTCTCCCACAAAAAATAAAATACTTAGGAATAAAATTATCCAAGGAGGTAAAAGATCTTTACAACAAAAATTATAAAACATTGAAAAAAGTAATTGAAGATCTTAGAAGATGGAGAGATCTGCCATGTTCATGGATAGGCAGAATAAATATCACCACACCCAGCTACGGTTGGATTTTAATGTTCCCTAAAGGCCCATGTGCTAAAGACTTGGTCATCAGCCTATGGCACAACTGGGAAGTGGTGAAACCTGCAGGAGGTGGTTATATGTGCTTATAAATCTATCAATTTCTTTCATGTTTTCCAGTCTATTGGAGCATAAATTTTCAAAATAGTTCTGATAATCCTTTGAGTTTCGCCACTGTCTGTTGTGATGTCTCCTTTTTCATTTATGATTTTAATAATTTGAGTTGATTCTCTCTTTCTTTGGTTAGTTTGGCCAGGGGTTTGTCAATGTTATTAATCTTTTCAATGAACCAGATTTTTGTTTTGTTGATCCTTTGTATTGTTTTTTATTCTTTATTTCACGTATATCTGCTCTGATTTTAATAATTTCCTGCCTTTTGCTAGTTTAGACTGTTGCAGTCTTCCTAGATCCTTAAGATGTGTCATTAGGTTGTTTACTTGGCGACTCTGTTCTTCTAATGTGGGTGCTCAATGTTATAAACTTTCTTCTTAACACTGCCCTTAAAGTGTCCCATAGATTTTGGTAAGTTTTGTCTCTATTTTCATTTAATTCTGAAATTTATTTATTTCTCCCCTTATTTCTGATCTTACCCGTTCATCATTCAATAGTATATCATTCAATCTCCATGTATTTAAATAGTTTCTTTTGGCTTTCCTGTTTTTGATTTTTACTTTCATTGCATTATGGTCTGTTGGAGCTGGGCATGATGGTGCATGCTTGTAATCCCAGCACTTGGGAGGCTGAGACAGGAGGATTGCACAGTTTCAAAGCCAGCCTCTGTTACTTAGTGAGGCTCTCAGCAACTTAGTGAGACCCTGTTTCCAAATAAAGTATAAAATAGGTCTGGGAGTATAGCCTGGAGGTAGAAAAGCCCCTGGATTCCATCTCCAGTAACACACACACACACACACACACACACACACACACACACACACACACGTAAAATCCAACCACAGCACTAGGTAACTAGAATAAGACTTTCTTCATAGACCAGAAAGAGATTCCTTTCAGTTGAAAGAAATAGAATGTTTAAGAGCATGATCTTCTTTACAGAGCCACTAAGAAGAGCCCTAGGATCTCTGATGCTGTGAAATTAGACCATGAGCATCCAGAAAATTAAAAAAAAAATTCATGGTATCAGAGAAGTGTGAAATCAGAAAACTACAAAATTTGAAGAGACCATGCAATCTGGGGTTGTGAAAATTTTAGCTGTAATCTGTTTATTTTTCTTGGAACAACTAGTCTGCCTTTGTACAATTATACAAACCTTCAGAATGTTACTGCGACACTAGGGCAAAGGGGAGCAACCCATGAAATCTGAAATTAAAATCACCCACTCACTGTCAAAACTGAGTCATTAGAATAGAAACTAAATTGAGCCAAAAAGTTAATTTTTGTATACTCTATTTTATGTCTTGACATTTATAACTTTTATGTATGTTATGTTTACATCTGCTATGTATATTATGTTGGTTGTGTTTCCTTTGTGAGTATGTGCGTGTGTATGCATTTTTCCAAATTACCAATAGTTTGTTATATGAATCACTTAATATACTCTCCTTTCCCTCAATGCTTTAAAAGCTAGATATTGCTGGGCATAGTGGCGCACGCTTGTAATCTCAGCATTTGGGAAGTTGAGACAGGAGGATCGTGGTTTGCGGACAGCCTCAGCTACTATTTAGCAAGGCCTTTTGCAACTCAGTAAGACCCTGTTTCAAAATAAAGAATAAAAAATAGGGCTGGGGGTTAATCTTGGAGATAGAATGCCCCTGGGTTCCATCCCCAGTGCTGCAAAAAATAAATAAAATAAAATAAAAGCTAGATGTTCTGATTTCAATTTTTATGGTTATTTACATTTTTTCAAGAATCTATGACTGTCAAAACAAGGTTTAAATATGTTATGTACTCTTTTATTTGTAAAAAAAATAAGTAATTTAACATATATTTTTACTTTTATTTTATCTTCCTTTTTTGTCAGGCTTTGTTATTTAATGATGTTTGGACCTAATTTAGATAAAAAAATTTTATTTTATACATTATATGTCTTCTTTTGCTAGAAGAAAAATCTTATGCTAACCTGATAATTTGTTCTTTTGAATAAAATCTTTTTTTGTCCTACCTATATGTTTGTAAGAATTTTTTTACTACCACTGTAATGTTATCCATTACCAAGAGATCTCTTTTCAAGGATTAGATCATAGGCTTTGGTGAATATTTAATCTATGTATGTAGGATGTTAATTATCTAATAAAAATTGTTATTTTTAGTAATACTTTGTAATAACTGTAACACTAAATGAGCTTTTAATTTATATATGCTATTTTCCATCTATCTTTTTATGCTTTGGGTGAGTAGCCAAGTTAAAATCCACATTACGGATTTTCTAGTGGGTAGATAAAAAATAAAGAGGTTAAAAAAATTAAATGTCAGGTGATATTGTTATGTAGGAAAATAAAGCATGTTGACATAATATTGAGAGTTGGTATTTTATGTTAAGGGAATGCCTGTAATTTTTGTTGTATTTGAGTTTCTAATCTTCATGACAAACATAGAGGTTCTCAGTCATTGGTAGAAAGTCACATGGAATAAACATGCAAATTCTTGATCCCACATCCAGATGTTTGATACTGAGCAAGTGGTACTTAAGTCAAATGTTGAAAAACAATGATTAGTAATACTTATGAGGCTTTAAGTATCTCCTTATTCTGAACAAAGGATGTCTACACTTACTTATACACCTGAATACCTGGGTAACACCTTGTGATGGTATTTAAAATTTTTTTTCATTTGTAATTCACTTTCAGTCTTCATCTTTCTCTTTCTAAGCTTCTATTTATGGCACAATGAAATGAACTTGCAAGGAACATTATTTCACTCTTTAAAAATAGGAGAGGAGGGAAAAAAGAAAAGAGAAACCTGTTCTTAAATATCATGATTTTCTCCATTAGCTTATGAGTCTTAAGAAACTATCACAATTTCTAAATTTTAAATCTCACAATCTGGAGTGAGGATGTTGCTCAATGGTAGAGGGATTGCCTCACATGTGCAAAGCCAGGAAGTTCAATGCTCAGCCAAAAAAAAAAAAAGCCAATAATTGGACTTCATCTCTGCATTCACTATAATCTTTCCCATGAAATAAAACCAAAACATTCCTTAGATTGAATGAGAAATAGTTCTGGTACATATATATGTCAAAATTTTATACCACAGCAACTTTTATTATTATAAGCATAAGTATATGGTTAGTAGCTCTTTGCCAAAGATGCCATGAATACACAATGGGGAAATAGCAGCCTCTATTAGATGGTGTCTATGTCTCTTTTCTGTTACTATAACAGGAAACCTGAGATTGGGTGACTTATAAAGAAAAGAGGTTTATTTGGCTCACAATTCTGGGGACAGAGCAGTACAAGGGCATGGCACCAGCATCTGCTCAGCTTCTGGAGAATGTTTAGTGCCACTTCATATCATGCTAGTGAAGCAGAAAGGGGAAGCAAGCATGTACAAGAGGAGCACATGTGTGGAAGACAGAGGGGAGTTTGCCCTCTGGATAACAACCTGCTCTTGTAAGAACTAATCCATTCTCATGAGAATTAGGGCAGTGTCTTGAGAAGGCAGTGATCTTCTTAAAGTCCCTGACACTTCTCAATAGTATTTACATTAGGGAGGCAAAGCCTAACCATGAGTTTTGGTGGGGGAAAACTATATTCATATGGTAGCAAGTGGTATTAGGATATCTGTTTGCCTACATGGAGGGGAATGAAATTCGACCCTTATTCTGCCCCATATATAAAAATCAGCTCAACGTGGATTAAAGATTTCAATGTAGTTGGGAGTGTGTGTGTGTGTGTGTGTGTGTGTGTGTGTGTGTGTGTGTGTGAGAGACCAGGGCTGGAACCCAGGGAACTTCTACTTCTAAGCTACATTCTCAGCCCTAGTTTTTATACTTTACTTTTAAACAAGGAAACAGGGTCTCACTAAATAGTGGAGGGCCTCACTAAGTAGCTGAAGCTGACAGCAAACTTGTGATCCTTCTGTCTCGGCCTCCCAAGTACTAGGATTACCACTGTATGCCACTATACCTGGCTTTGTAGTTAGTATTTTTTTTTAATGTTTTTTCTTACCAATTATGTTTATATGTCTGTGGATTGGGCCTCATGCTATAATTTCAAAAGCAGAACTCCTAAAATGTATTACTTCTGAGAGGGGAAAAGTAACCCCAGCGCTCGGGAGGCTGAGACAGGAGGATTGTACAGGTTCGAAGCCAGCCTCAGCTACTTAGTGAGGTTCTCATTAACTTAGTGAGACCCTGTTTCCAAATCAAATATAAAATAGGTCTGGGAATATAGCCTGGAGCTAGAAAAGCCCCTGGGTTCTGCCCCCAGTACCAAAAAATAAAATTGAGGGGAAAAGAAATAATAAAAATGACTAAGATCTCAGAGGATAGTAATGAAACAAGGGCAAAGACTATAGGTTACTTTTTTGCATGTTCTGATGTAAGATAAGATACTCTAAAATCATAGTTGAGAATCATAAGGACTAAAGTTGGCACATAGTAATTGTACCTGTTTATGAGTACAATATGACATTTTATGGAGGTATACAATATACAATGATCAGATCAGGAAAGTTGATATACCTATTACTTTAAATATTTATCATTTGTTTTTTTATTTGTTTTTGTTGGAAACCTTCAAAGTTATCAGCTATTTTTCATATTGAATTAATTGTTGTCAACTATTTTTCTCCTACCATGCTATAACACATTAGAAGTTATTTCTGTCTATTTAACTGTATAATCTCCTTACCTACTAACTATCCTCTCTCTAGCACCAATGTGTTAGCTTTTCATTACTGACAAAATGCTTTGAACAAATCAACTTAAAGGAGAAAAGGCTTATTTGGGTCCATGGTTTTGATGGTTTTAGTCCACAATTATCTGGCTCCATTGCATTTAGACCTGTGGGGAGGCAGAGACATCATAGCAGAAAGGAAAGCTATTCACCTCCTGGCAGCAAGGAAGCAGAGAGAAAAAGAGAAAAGAGAGCCAGGGACCAGAGACAAAATATACTTTTAAAGCATTGTCCCTGAAACTCTCTTCTGATCTTCTAAAAATATTTTTTTCTTTTTTGCGGTACTGGGGATGGAACCCAGGGGCATTTTACCTCTGAGCTACATGAGCTAACACCCCGAGACCTATTTTTTAAAATTTGGAAACAGAGTCTCACTGAGTTGCAAAGGGCCTCAGTAAGTAGCTGAGGCTGCCTGTGAACTACAATCCACTTGTCTCAGCCTCCCAAATGCTGTGATTACAAGCGTGCAACACCATGCCTGGCTTTATCTTCTAAAATTTCTAATAGTTCTACCAGCTGGAGACCAAACCTTCAGCACATGAACATTTGGGGGATATTCCAGATCCAACCATAACAGGCAGTCTCTCTGAATAATCTTTGAATTTTAATGTAATGGCAAATAATAAAAAGAAAAAAGAAATTCTTGTTTTAGTATTAAATTTATAAAAGAAATATGATATATGATGTGTATAACTGAGAGATATTGCTTTAAAATTTGGAAAGGATGGCACATTTTTCAGAATAGTGTGTTACATGACAAGATTATCTTGATTTTCAACACAGAGATATCATCTGTCTTATTTAGATCTCCACAGTGTCTTAGTCTGTTTTCTGTTCCTATAGCAGAATACCAGACTGGTAAATTATAAAGAAATGTATTTGGAGCGTGGTTCTAGAAAATAGAAGTTCAAGATTGAGGAGTCTGCACTTGATGCTCTATCATACCATGGTGGAAGGCAGAAGGGAGGGGAAGAGGGAGGGAGAGGGAGAGGGAGAGGGAGAGGGAGAGGGAGAGGGAGAGGGAGAGAGAGAGAGGAGAGAGGAGAGAGGAGAGAGGAGAGAGGAGAGAGGAGAGAGGAGAGAGGAGAGAGGAGAGAGGAGAGAGGAGAGAGGAGAGAGGAGAGAGGAGAGAGGAGAGGGAGAGAAAAGCCAGAGCAAGACCAAAAGTGAGTTCAAGAAAGGCAGGTATAAGGGAGCTGAACTCACACTTCATTCAAGAACCCACTTCTGCCACAGTGCCATTAATCATTTCCAAGAGCGAAGACCTCACACCCTTCTTCCCTGTTAAAGGTTCCACTTCTCACTGTTGCCACATGAACTTTGGGGGACATATTCAAACCATAGCATCCAGCTTTAGTTTTCCTGACTCACACATAAGAAATTCAACAAAGTAAGTTCAATTCTAAGATTAGCTTATTTGAAAATTTTTAATCTGTTTAAGTGAGAACTTTGTGTGTGTGTGTGTGTGTGTGTGTGTGTGTGTGTGTGTGTGTGGTGCTGGGGTTCCTGGAAACCCTTTCACCTCCTGGCTACACTCCCAGACCTATTTTTTTATATATAATTTTATTTAGAAACAGGGTCTCTCAAGCCAGCATGGCTGGCTTCGAACCTGCATGATCCTCCTGTCTCTGCCTTCCAAGCGCGGGGATTACAAAATTGCACCACCACACCTGGCTGAGAACTTTTTGAATCTTACAGTAAGCAATCATTCATAGAATGAACATTTGATAAATTTAGTTGAGAGTTGATTGCTCACTTTAACTGTGGGGATGGGAGGGGGGAAGAAGAAAACTCTTTAAAGCACATGATATACTTATTCATATCATACTCAACCACGAAACCAAACATGAGCGAGAGGGATGGGGAGGGAGTGGGATGGAGACTGGGAGAGGGCTGGCTGGGTGATGTGTGCATTTACGTCTACACAAGTTTTTATTTCATTATGATGTATAAATACAATGCACTAGTAAAAAAATAAATAAATGAACAATCTATTTTGGTGAAGTATTTGCTCCAATATAAAAAGTATTTTTTAATCTAATGCATGTTGGCAAACAACATTCTAAATTTGCAATTGTAGCTCTTAGCCACTTATTTTATGATTGCCATAAGCAATCACTGAAGTATAGCCTAAATTTCAACAATTATTTTATATTTGTGGTCATAGACTTTTAGTAAAATCATCTATGTCCTCAGTATGTTTCTGTCCAATATCTTGTATTTTCTATTTCAACTTGTGGCTTCCTAGAGAAAAAATATTTTTTTCTTTCTAATTTTACATGTGTTTGAGCTTATACTGGTTGATTTCTATCTATCTATTTTTCTTTCTTTCTTTCTTTCTTTCTTTCTTTTCTTTCTTTCTTTTCTTCCTTTCTTCTTTCTTTTTCTTTCTTTTGTAGTGGTTTTAACCTAAACACATGGTAAGTACATACTCTACTATTGAGCTTTTCTCCTAGATTTCTTGCATTTTGATTTAAATATATTTAGATAAGTATATATCCAAGCAATAGGCAGGTCTCTATACAACACTATTGTGCCTCCATTTTTATCTCATCATTTTTTGATAGCTTTTAAAAAATTGCAACCAGGCATGGTGGTGCATGCCTGTAATCTCAGTATTTGAGAGACCAAGACAGGAATATTGCAGCCTCAGAAACACAGCATGGATGTTTGAGAACAGCCTCAGCTACATAGTGAGGCTTTCATCAACCTAGTCAAAGCAAAAATATAAGGGCTGGGGATGTAGCTCAGAGGTAGAAAGTCCCTGGGTTCTATCCCCAGTACCTCCCGTACAAAATTGATGTTGTAAAATTGACACAAGAGGAAAAAAGTATAAAATAGACTCGTACAGAGCCTACTTGAAATGATTATTCCATGGTTGGAAAGAAGTAAGAAAGGGAGGAAGGGAGGAAGGGAGGGAGGGAGAAAGGAGTAGAAAGAAAAATGAATAAATTATAGAACTGTTTATTTAGTAGCCTGACATAACATGAAAGGAATGAATAATGACCGTTGTGAGAAAACAAAACCTTTGCCACTTACCTTAGGACCACTTGAAACGAGAATAAATGTGTCACCTACCAAGTGATAAGGGGGAGGTGGGGCTCAAAAAGATTTTGGGTTCACAGACTAAAGTAGTTTCTATGTAAAGGTGATAAATATAAAACTTCTGAATCCATCTACATTTTCATTTTTTACTTCTTTATGGATTTTGAACTTCAAAGACAATAATGTGAGGGAAAATCCAAATAACTTAAAAATGTTGTTATACAATAGCCACTCAAGATGACTTAGGAAGACAAAATTAATAGTCATAGTTAAATGCTGGAAATTTTGGCCTACTATTCGCATGTACTTTAAGAGTTTTTATTGGGGTAAAATATTTCTTAAAATTCTGAGTAGATGCATTTTCATACTGTAAATTTATTGAGCATTCAAATGAAGCTAGTTCTTTTTAATTTCTCTTTTGCACACATTTCTCTGCAAAGTCCTGCAGTACCTTAAGCAGTAGAGAAGGGAAGGGAAGAACTGTTCATGCCATAACATTTGCTTCTTTTAAGGACTGTTTCTCTGATATTTCCATATTTAGTAAAGCCAAGGAGATACAGTGTGATGCATTAATAATGCTGGCAGGTTTATGTAGTAATGCCTGAAGGTGGAAAAGAAAAAGAAGATGGATATACTGTATATTTTAACCAGATCGGAGGAAACTTCAAACTTTTGATCTGAACTATTTAGACAGTATTTTTTGTTTGTTTTTTGAAGGATACTAGTGACTACAACAAATGTTAATTTTCTTTTTATTAGATTCATGACTTGATCTGTCTCCAACTTGGGTGGTAGGCTTGATTTATTCTGGTATCCTCTTCTGGCTTCAGATTATGAAGTAAACATTTCTTTTACCCTCTCTTGAGCAAATGGAGGAAGTGTGCTCTGCTTTATTTCAATAAAGTACATGCCTTCCACTTCTTGTTGATATAGGAAGTTTCATAGCCATTGTGCAAAGAATATCCAGGTTCAAAGGGATTTCAGATGGGTTTACCCCATCTCCAAAGAAAACTCACTCTGCAATAGTTCTGTGGTACATAATACTTATGTATGTAAAGCCCAGGAAGAGGATCTATGTTTCACAGGCCAGTATGCAATGTTTATTTAAAGATACTTGTAGTCTTAAATGAAAATAGAAATACATTATTATTTGGTGATTCATAGAATCATAGGTTTTAAAATTTCTTTATTAGAGAAACAAAGCACTAAACTGTTAACCCTGAAATATCTAAGAGAAAACAAATCTCATACTAGCATCAATATTTCTTGCTCATTCTATTGGACAAACTCAGCTGTGTTTATAAGAGTGACATTGAGCTTGTCTGAGTTGTTGACAATTTCTGTCACCCTTAGGAGAAGAGATGCAAGATATGAATACATGGGTGATGTTCTCATGTTGTAAAGAATACCTACAGATTTGCACTCTGAGGACTTAACCCCTAAAACTTACTTGAAAAAGTTTTATAGTTTCATATGCAGTGGTATAGCTGGGACTTTTGGAGTACTGCATTGCATTTCTTTTGGTCATCACTGTTGTCAGGTGTTGGCACTGGGTACTTCTGTAGGGGTTGAGCCTCATTAAGAAAGTATTCTATTTCTTTTATGTTATTTATCTGAAAGTGCTTTTAAATTTGTAACGGAGTACCTCTAAAATAAAAAGCAACTTCCTGATAACTTGTTTTCCTACATTTTCTCCTGGTGAGAATAAAGGATGAAGAGCTGCCTCTGACCTGATAGGTGCCCAGGAAGCTGAGACCTGGCAGAAACAGACAGGTTCTCTGGCTACCTAAATATGCATATGTATATTTTATTTCTTTTGTCTACTTGATATCCCTTCTCTTTTAAAAGATTCCTTTGGCTGGGCATGGTGGCGTACACTTGTAATCCCCACACTTGGGAGGCGAAGACAGGAGGATCAGGCAGGTAAGAAGCCAGCCCTGCTGGCTTAGGAGACCCTGTTTCCAAAAGTAAAACATTTAAAATAGGTCTGGGAGTGTAGCCCAGAGGTAGAAGGGCTTCCAGGAACCCCAGTACCACCAAAAAATTAAAAAAATAAAAATAAAAGATTCCTTTGATCCGGGTGTGGTGGCATACACTTATAATCTGGGTACTTAAGAGGATGAGAGAGAAGGATCAGAAGATTTGAAGCCAGCCTCAGCTACTTAGTAAGGCCCTCCACAATGTAGTGAGAACCTGTTTCAAAATAAAAAAAAAATAGGGCAGGGTGTGGCTCAGAGGTAGAGTTACCCTGGGTTCAATTCCCAGTACCAAAAAATGCAAATAAAAATAAATAAAAGATGCCTTTTGTTCCTGAGTTTTCCAAAGATAGAAATATTTGAAAGAAAGTTTTCTCTATCCTTCTCCAAATCTGACTTTAAATAAGAACTATTTTCTGCCAATTTGAAATCAAGTATTTGCAGGGCAGCTGAGCAGTAGAGTCTAGCCTCTTGCTTCTTGAGGTAATTTCACCCAGTGATACCTTGAATTTTGAAGGTTAATTTGAATAGATGCATAATTTTAGTCTTATTTGTTTTCTTCCAGCATTTTAAAGATGTCATCCTATTAGTTTGGGTTAATCTCTGCTGAGACATTGACAATAGGTAAATCATCACTGCTATTAAGATAATATCTTTTTTCTGATTTTTAAAAATATTTTCTTTGTCTTTGATTTTCAGAAATTTACTTTGGTTTTCTTTGTAATGATCTTATTTAAATTTTAAAGTGCTTGATGAATAGACGAACTAATATACTTTAGTAGTTTTACAAGTTCTCAATAATATACAAATATTATTTCTTTTACTTTGGGGCTAAGATTGAGACAGTCAGGGACCATGGAATGAATAGACAAAGGGTAGATACAATCCGTAGGCCGTATAAAGTACCACAAAAGGCAAATCAGCTCAAGCTCCTTTTATAATAGGGAGGTCTTAGAGAGCCTGGCTGCCTTTGCTAAAAAGCACTGATTCTACACTTGAGATTGCAGATGCCCGGCATATAATAAAAAGCAAGATAAAACTTGGCATCTCTCTTCCTTTTGTACCTGTTTCTTTTATTGTCATAAACATGGATTAATTTTGCTCATCTCTGTTCATCAGCATGTTAAATATTTAAGGAGTGTTTATCCAAAATTTATAACACAAAGTTTATTTTTCTTAAATTTACTTATTTTGTCACCCCTTAAGACTGAGCATACCAAGAGAAGAATAATGTATTTTAAAGACTTGCAAGGGAATTGAGGGGCAAGATGGCTGCCACAGCCACCAAATAGGATGGCTGCCACAGCCACCAAATAGGACATGCATTCCTTGGAGAAGCCCTGGACACCAGATTTTGGTTTAATATCCGATTGGGACAACTTAAGGAGACATTTCCGGCCATGACTTCCTACCTAGAATACAGGAGAGACAGTGGATAATGGCAGAATTAGAAGCAAGATGACAATGAGGTGCCTGCCATGCAAGAAAAGTGATTTTTGGAAGAACATCCCAGAAAAGATTAGAGAAAAGACTACCTCAGCCACGCATGCTGGGGAACTCTTAACAACATACCTTGTAAGAAAAATGATCTGGGCGTGTTGGAGGGAGCCCAGCAGTGCTGGGCGGGAAGCCGAGCTGCGCTTCCTGGGGAACTCAGTGTGCCTGGCTGCCTCATTCCTCTATGCTGCGCTGGGGGCCATGGTGCGCCCGGAACAACAGATCCTATCTGTTCTATCCAGTGAGGCTGTGGGCCTCTGTTCTTGGAGGGGAGATAAAATTCAATACTGCTGAGTGCTCAATCTCACAACCTCTTCAAAACACACATACTCTCTTCTTTTATTAAAAAAAAAATGTTGAAGAGGGGCCAAGATGGCGGCGGTGGCAGCCAGTATTCAGGAGATGCAGACAAATCCTATTCAATCTACCTTGAACTTTTGGAAAAAAAATCTCCGCAAAGAGGGACTGTTCCTGCTGCACCTGCTTAGGAATTCTGGATATCATACCATGTAAGGAGGTGTTCAGGGGTGAACCAGGAGAATGGCGGAGGCGGCAGGGGTGGCAGCAGCCAGTATTTGGAAGAGGCAGAGATCTGATGCAATCCACCTTGATCTTTTGAAGAAATCTCCCCAAAGGTAGAATGTTACTGCCGCACATGCTCGGGAATTTGGAACAACATGCTGTATGAAAAGGGTGCTCGGAAGAGAACCAAGATGGTGTGGCAGTGGCAGTAGAGGACAGTATTTGGGAGAGGCAGACATCCAATAAAATCCACCTTAAACTTTTGAAGTAATCTCCCCAAAGGTAGACTGCTATTTCTGCATTTGCTCGGGAATTCTTGAAAACATGCTGTGTGGGAAAGGTGTTCAGGAGAGAACTGAGATGGTGGTGGTGGCAACAGCGGTGGTGGTGACCAGTGTCCAATCCACCTTGAATTTTTGAGGAAATCTCCCCAAAAGTAGGCTGCTCCTGCCACACATGCTCGGAAATTCTGGACAACATGGTAAGTGATAAAAAGTGTTTAGGGGGTTTCAGAGGGAGCCCTGCATAGCCGGGTTGAGCTGCCACGCTGTGTGTTCTGGGAGACATCAGCCCTCATAGCCACCGTACTCCTCTGTGCAGCGCAGGGGGCCAGGGTGCATGTGGAGCAGCAGAGCTTGCTCTATGTAGTGGAGCTGTGGACCTCTGCCTTCAGAGGTGAGACAAAATTTATTGCCACTAGGTATAAGGGCTCCCAGCTTTTGCAAAAGACATGTACTGCTTTCTCATATTAAAAAAAAAAAAATGGAAGAAAAAAGGGAACATCTGTAGACAACCTGTTCACAGTGACAGAGACCAGAGCCTGCTGCACAGAGAGGCTGGTGCCAGGGCCAGCAAGGCCAGGATAGGAGACTGCCATGCAGCGAGGCTAGTGCCAGGCCAAGGAGGCCAGGATCAGAGCCTCCAGGTAGTGAGGGCAGTGCCAGTGCCTGTGAGGCTGGGATCAGAGCCTGCTGTGCCACGAATCCAGTGCTGGGGCCTTAGAGGCCAGGATCAGAGCCTGCCATGAAGTGAGGCTAGTGTCAGGGCTTGCAAAGCCAGGATCAGAACCTTCAAAGCAGTGAGGGGTGAGGCTGGTGCTGGGGCCAGCAAGGCCAGGATCGGAGCCTGTCTTTTGGCGAGCCGGTGCCTGGGCCTGCCAGGCTGGGATTGGAGCCTGCCAGGCAGTGAGGCTGGTGCCTGGGCCAGTGAGGCTGGGATTGGAGCCTGCCATGAGGCGAGGCTGTTGCCAGGGCCTTAGAGGCTGGGATCAGAGCCTGCCCTGTGGCGAGGCTATTGCCTGGCCCTCCAAAGCTGGGATCCAAGCCTGCCTTGTGGTGAGGCCATTGCCAGAGCAGGAAAATGCTGGGTGGTGGGGTCAGTGCCAAGGCATGTGAAGCCAGGATTAAAGCCTGCCATGAGGTGCTGGTTTCAGGGCCAGTGAGGTCAAGATTGGAGTCTGCAGTGCAGTGAGGCCAGTGGCGAGGTCTTTGAGAGTGGGATCGGAGCCTGCAATGAAGCATCCACAGGGAAATATCACAGAAAATAAAAAATCAGATGCTTTCCCTAAAATGCAAAAACTAGGAAGAAATGGGTAATAGGAGGAAATCTAGTTGAAGAAAGGGCCCTATGGAGGAGCAATTAAGGTGACCTATCAGAGCGGGTGTGAGGGAGGAAGATGGAATCTCTTTAAAGCACATGATGTACTTAAATAAATATATCAAAGTCAATCAGTAAATCAAGCATGGGATCGAGGGAGGGGAAGGGAATGGGATGGGGATTGGATAAAGGCTAATTGGGTGATGTGTGCTTGTATATCCTCATAAGTCTTATATTTCATTGAGATGTTTGACAGCAATGCACCAATAAAAATATATTTTAAAAAAGCTAGGAATCAAAGATCAAAGGTCAAGAAGACATGATACTACTCAGAATGGTGATAAGAACTATATAGCATCATAGCGAAGATAAGAACTTCAAAGCCCATATGTCATTTTATTCTTAATTAAACAGAAAATCTTATTTCACAAGGCTGACAACTGATAAATTTCAGTTATTTTATTAGCATTCTAGAGAAAAATTTATATCTACCATAGTTCACAGGTTACAAAAATCCTAGTTATTACTCTTCTTCACCTATTGGTAGTTGTATAATAACTATAGGTGACATATGTACTTTTGTTAATGCCAGAATCTGTCATAAAATTACATTTAATTGAAACTTCACTATGTACTTCCTGCTGCCTTTTGATGGGTTAGTCATTGTGAATTTTGGTTACCTTAAATGTCACTGTCAACATGATTTTCATTATAATGTGAGAATATAATGCACCAATAAAAGCACATTTAAAAAAAAAATACTTGCAAGGACATTCAACTGCCAGCTTTTACAATGGCCTGTTTTAAGTTTCCTGGAGTGGTGCTGAGGAGTCTCCAGTCATTGCTATGCAGTCACCTTGGATTCAGGAGGCAGCAGTCTCACACAGAGATCACCATGTGATGAAAGTGTTACCCTTAAACTTGATCAGTCACCTTACAGAAACTGACATGCCCCTCCCTCCCTTCCAGGATCATAGCTCTCATTAGATAAATATCTCGAAAAGCAAGTGGAAATTTCCTTAAACAAAAAGGACTTCTTTGGAGCCACCTGGCAAAAACAAAAGTGGGAGAACAGTCAACCAGACCCCCAGACCCTAGCCAAGCAACCCAATACAGGGAGCAGTGGATTCATTCATTCTGCTTCTCTCTCTCTCTCTCTCTCTCTCTCTCTCTCTCTCTCTCTCTCTCTCTCTCCCTCTCTCTCTCCCTCTCTCTCTTTCTCCCTGTTAAAGCTCCCAATTATAATTTGCCTGTGTGTTTGCACTCATCAGCTCAATTTCATTCTATTGTCACTTGGTTAGATATATCTTTCATGCTTCTTAACAACTTTTCTCAAGTCGGCATGGTGGCATACCCACGCTTGTAATCCCAGTACTTGAGAGACTGAGACAGGAGCATCCAGGTTCGCAGCCAGCCTCAGCTACTTAGTGAGGCCCTCTGAAACTTAGACCCTGTTTAAAAATAAAGAATAAAAAATAGGGCTAGGGGTGTAGCTCAGAGGTTGAATGCCCCTGGGTTCAATCCCCAGAACTGAAGAAAAAAAAAGTTTTTTTCTTATTTATTATCTTTTTTTTTTTTTTTAACTCCCTTTGGTGGAACTGGAGGTTGAATACAGGGGCATTTTACCTATGAGCTACACCCCAACACTATTTTATTTTTAAATTTTGAAACAAAGGCTCACTAAATTGCAGAGGGCCTTGCTAAGTTTCTGACACTCGTGGCAAACCTGCAATACTCCTATATCGGCCTCCTAAGAGTATTTGTTTTTATTTTATATTTTATTCATTCTTTTTCTGTTTTGAAGTACTGGGGATAGAACTCAGGGGCATTCTACTTCTGAGATATACTTCCAGCCCTATTTTTTATTCTTTATTTGGAAAGACTCTCACTGAGTTGCAAAGGGCCTCACTAAGTAGCTGAGGCTGGCCGCAAATTGCGATCCTCTTGTCTCAGCCTCCTGAATGCTGGGATTACAAGTGTGCACCACCATGCCTGTCTTATTCATTCTTTTTCTAAACTATTCTCGAATACATCTATTTGGCTCATTTTTTGTTTTTGTTTTTTCAGTACTGGGGATGGAACCCAGAGGTATTCTACCTTTGAGCTAGATACACCCCAAGCTTTATTTATTTATTTATTTATTTATTTATTTATTTATTTATTTATATTTAGAAACAGGGTCTCACTGAGTTGCAAAGGGCTTCACTAAGTAGCTGAAGCTGTCCATGAACTGGGATTCTCCAGTCTCAGCCTCCCAAATGAGGAGATAGAAAGGAAATAGGCAGATAGGGAAAAGGCCTTGGTAAAAAAAAGCTAATTTCCTGAGTTTCCTGAGGGGCAACAAATGCCTGAAACTCCAAAGGCTCAGAGATAAAAAGGCCAGAGCTTCACAAAGCCATCCTGAGTTTCCTAATCAACAAACCCACCCAGCAAGTCTGGCATTCCTGAAAGGAGACCCTTCAAAGAACTTGCAAATGTCCTATGCAAATTCTCCTTGGAATCCCAAAGTCACCCTAACCACAAATGGACTTGCAAGTGGTCAGGCATTGGCCAGTCGGATGGCAAAAGGGGGACTTTCCCGCTCGGGACCCCTTCCCCTTTTGGGGAGCTGTTCTCTCTCTCGCAGGTCGTGTTGGCCCTGAGAGAAGGCAGAGTGCATCTGAGGGCACGTGGCTTGGGCGACTCTCGAGTAGTGACCTGAAGGCCTCTGCTGGACATCATGGCTGACCAGGCCCCTAGGGGTGACCTGTACCTCTTTTCTGGCAGATCGAGTGGACTCTGGGAGAAAGTAGTTTGCAACTGATGGGCACTTGGCTCGGGCGACACTCGGGTAGTGACCCTGAAGGCAGCTACTGGACCCTGGAGTTCCGACCGCCCCTATGGGGTGTTCGGCCACTTTTCTCTATTCCCTTCTGGCAGATCGCGTGGACTCCATAAGAAAGCAGCCTGCACCTGAAGGCAATTAGGCTTGGGCTACTCTCAAGTATTGTCCTGAAGGCAGCTGCTGGACCCAGAGTTCCAGCCCCTTTGGGGGTGTTCAGCCACCCTTGCCCCATTCCCTGCTGCTTCCAATAAACCTTTCACTCCCCTTCCTGAGGTCTGCGGGTGTCATTCTTCGCTCTCCATAGACAAGAACTCGCCAGGGTTTTCTCTCAAGAAACCCCCGTTTCACAAATACTGGGATTATAAGTGTGCGGCATCATGCCCAGCTGGCTCATACTTTTAAATATTGTATTCTACATTCTAGAATTTCTATCTTTTAAAGATAGAATTAATTCTCTGGTAAGATTCTTGATATACTAATTTTAGATATTTTAAAGTCTGGGCACAACCATTTCAAGTTCTAAACTGTGTATATATGCCTTTTTTCTATATTTCATTTGCTTTTGATTATTTAGTCATATTTCCTCACTTGTCTGATAATTTTGATTAAATACAAAAATTGTATAAAACCTTTTAGAGATCATTCGAGACTCTAACAAATCTTACTTTTTCCCAAAATTTAGGTTTACTGTTTATACTATCTAAAATAGAATAGACTGAGTGGGGTGTGGTGGCCTATGTCTGTAATTTTAGTACTTGGGAAACTGAGACAGGAGGATGCAGGCTCAAGCATAGCCTCAGGAACTTAATTTAATGGGACCCCTTAGTATCTTAACAAGACCATGTTTTTGTTTTTGTTTTAAATAGGGCTGTGGGCAGCCCAGTAGGTGGCACACGCTTGTAATTCCAGCATTTGGGAGGCTGAGACTAGAGGATTGTGGTATGCAAACAGCCTCAGCTACTTAGTGAGGCAGGGGTGTAGCTTGGAGGTCGAGAGAGAGAGAGAGAGAGAGAGAGAGAGAGAGAGAGAGAGAGAGGAGAGAGGAGAGAGGAGAGAGGAGAGAGGAGAGAGGAGAGAGGAGAGAGGAGAGAGGAGAGAGGAGAGAGGAGAGAGGAGAGAGGAGAGAGGAGAGAGGAGAGAGGAGAGAGGAGAGAGGAGAGAGGAGAGAGGAGAGAGGAGAGAGGAGAGAGGAGAGAGGAGAGAGGAGAGAGGAGAGAGGAGAGGAGGAGGAAGAAGAAGAAGAGAGAAGGAGGAGGAGGAGGAGGAGGAGGAGGAGGAGGAGGAGGAGGAGGAGGAGGAGGAGAGAGAGAGGTTTTCTCAGGAAACCGAAGTGAAATTCATACATGTTGAACCATGGTCCTATTTCCTTAAAACTCCTGAATTTCAATTCTGAACCTGTTGTAAGCAAGGGAAGCCTACAACATAGGCTGGCATATTTGGTCTTTTCACATTGTCAGAATTTAGTGAATAAACCAGGCGTGGTGGCGCATGCTTGTAATCCCCGCTTGGGAGGTGGAGACAGGAGGATAGCACAGTCTGCTGTCTTAAGAGACCCTGTTTCCAAATAAAATTATAAAAATAGGTCTGAGAGTGTAGCAGAAGGTAGAAGGGTTTCCAGGAACCCCAGTACCACCAAAAAGAAAAGAAAAGAAAAGAAAAAAAAAAGAAAGAATTTATTGAATAATGAATTCACAAGCTACATCAATTCCATCAGTTTTAATTAATCAAGCACTCATGGTTCACTTGATGGCATGATAGTGGCAGTTTCAAGACATTTTATTCTGTTCTAATCTGTATCATGTCTATTTAGTTTATACTTTTTTTGGTAGTGGTGGGGATCAAACTCAGGGCCTTGTGATGCTAGGCAAGTACTCTACCTATGAGCTATACCCTCAACCCCTGTATTATTTCTATTTATAACACACCAGTTACATATCATACTTCACACATGATATACATTGCTTATCAAAAGGGTAAGAAAGGGTTAAAGGCCACAGGATTTTAAGAGGGCTCTGTGAAGATAAAGGTAGAGAGTAAAATGCAAGGAGTCACTACAGGGTAGATGAAAAGGGTTTAAGAAACTATTGCCAGAGGCAAAGCCAGGTTGGCAGCTTCAAAGTGTTGTATTAAGTGTTTCTTTGTTCTATTTACTCTGAGTCAATACATTATCTGATTATTTCGTTTTATAATTAGCATTGCTATACAACATTGCTAATCCTTCTTTCTTATTCCTTTCAAAATCATCTTCGCTGTTCCCAGCATTTGGAAGGCTGAGACAGGAGAATGGGTCCCTGCCAGCCTCAGCTACTTAGTGAGGCCCTCTGCAACTTAGCGAGACCTTGTTTCAAAATAAAGAATAAAAAATAGGACTGGAGTGTAGCTCGGAGGTAAAATGCCCCTGGGTTCAATCTCTAGTGCTGCAAAACAAAACAAACAAAAAAATCATCTTCCCTGTTCTCAAACCACTTTGTCAAACTACTTATCAAAGTTGGACAGGATTTTGAAAGGAATTCAAATTAAATTTATAGGTTAAGATATGGTAGTAGACATATTTTCTATATGAGACTATCTCCTGCATGTATTTGATATATTTCTTTAGTATATTTTAAATAAAGTTTTTTATTCTCCCCACAAAGATTATACATTTATTTTATTAAATTGAATACTTAGTATTTTATACTTTTGGTGCTCTTAGAGATGCTATCTTTAAAACTATCTTATAATTTTCTTTTATAGATATGAATTTATGTCAACGTACTATAATTTTTTTTTGTACTGGGGATGGAACCCAGAGCATTGCACCTCTGAGCTACACCCAGAGTATTAGATGTAGTAAATTTTTTAAGTTTATGCGAGTCTTATTTATTATTAAAGGAGTTTTTTCTATTTCTAATTATTTATAAATTGCTGTGATAGTAAATGTTGAATTTTGTTAAATATTTTTCTCTCTTTACTTAGATAGTCAGGTAATTTTTTTTCCAAATATATAAATGTAGTAAGCTTTATTAACAAATTTTAAAATACTAAGGCATTCTTAAATTCTGGCTTAGTATTAATTTTACTTAATCATGGTATATTATTGCTATTATTATTGTTATTACTAAATTTGGTGCTGGGGATTGAACCCAAGGGACTTCTACCATAAAGCTACACCCCCAATCCTTTTTTTTTACTTTAAGAAAGGGTCTCACTAAGTTGCTGAGGGTATTACTAAATTACTGAGGCTGTGTTCAAACTTGCTATTCTTCTCTCTCAACCTCCGAAGTATTGGCACTATAGACATTCACCACCAAGCCCAATTACAGTGTTTTATTTTTAATATATTGTTAATTCAGTGTTCTTATAATTCTACCAAGATTGTATTTATGACTCTAATGTAGAATTAAGATTTACTTTCTTGTTTTTTTATTTATTTACATATTAATTTTTTAATTTTTTGCTTTTATGTAACCTGATGTTTCTATTTGCTTACTTTTTTCCTTTTCAAGTTTTTTTTTTTTTTGGTGGGGGGGCTAGTGTAGGTAAAAGAAAAAAAAACTTATACTATTTTTCCCTTAGGTTTAAAAATGATAAATTCTGTCTATTAGGTTCTCTGTTAAACACTATAATAAATATATTTAACTCTGGTCAATTCTTTTTGCAATTATTAATTACTTTCATTATATTGTCTTTCCTTTTAAATTATTTTATATTTTATATTATTACTTTAAATAGATTTTTTAAAAAAGATTTATCTATCTTTTAATTTTTATCACTTTTCTGATTTTTTTCTTTCATCTGAGATAATTTTTCTTTGGCTATTTTTCTTTTTCCTAAAATACAGTTTTTGGAATTTCATTTGCTAAAGGTTTATTGGTGGAGGAGTAGTAAGTATATGCTACATTTGTTTTATAAAGATGGATACTTAGATAGAGAATTGCCAAATTGTTGGGCACTCATATGTCATTGTTATACTAACTTGTCATGTTCTTCTGCTGCTTCTGTTTAATTTTCCCCATCTTTCTTTTGCCTAGAGGAGACTACTTGTAGTGCCAGATGCACCCTTTCTGAAAGCTGTCTGGTTTAGGTGCCAACTCTACCACTGCCTTTTGCAGCAACAGACATAAAATCTAAAAGTAAATCAAGTTTAGATTCCTTTTCACATGACATTTATCTTCCTATAATATCCTTGAGTCCTTGACAGCTAAGAAGTGGCACATATTAGAGGTCAGAGCCTATAATCTAGAAATAGAAATATTTTATTTTCTCGTGTTTGAAGTTGCAATTTAAATTTTAATCAATATTCAAATAGTTATAGGTGGTGATAAAAACTGAAACCATGATTCCTCATGTATTTCGGTAAATTATTCTAATAAGTAAACCAGTGGACCAGAATATTTAATGCTATTTCATGCTGAGATACACTATGTAATTATTTTCCCTGAGCAAAGGCAGTTGTCACATGTTGTCAAACCACTGCACTAGATCAATGTGAGTAGCCTTTTGGCATCATTGAATCAACCTTGTTCATTTATACTTTAAGTAAGTGAAAACTAACTACTTATGTTGCACAGAGTATTTTCATTTAAAAGTCATTTTAGAAGCTAGAATATAAGGGTTCTTCCCCTATAAAGTAATCAGGAGACCATCTGTACATAGGAACTTGTTTTGAATGGCAAGCAGCTTCCCTATTAACACTGAAGAAATGTCACATACGCATCCATAAACATCTCAAACAAGTGTAATTGTTTGGAGTGGTATTGCCCATGTGTTAAAAGCTTAGTACCCAACCCATGGCACTTTTGGGAGGTGATAGAAATGTTAAGAAGTGGGACCTAATGGGAGGTTAGGTCTCTGGGGATGTGCTATCAAAGGGGATTGTGTTTTTGAATAGTTTGGTAACATTTGTATTCCTCCAGTTTTTCAATTCTCTCTTTTCTGGCTTAGTTGGATATAAGTTAGATATTTTCAATCTATCCTGCATCTCTTTTAAAAAACTTTTAAATATTTTCCATTTCCCTTTATATTTTGCAATGATGAGAGTTGAATTTTTGCAAATAGGATAAAATGATAGAAATGGGACAGAAAGTTGCAAATAGGATAACACTGGCACTAGTTATACATATATATTACTATTTATATTTTATAATAATTTTTATAATAATTTTTATAATTTTTATAATATATATATATATATATTTCTGTTGGCAGTTGACAATCTTTTAGATTATTTTTCTCAACAAAGATTAAATAAAAGATGGTAATGTATACTCTTTGGATCTAATTGTCCAAATGGAAGGCAAGTGTGGCTTATTATATTTTGCATTTCTGGCTACAAAGACAGCTATCTATAAAAAATATGGAGCCTTTATTGTCAAACTTTATGATGCTAGCTTATTCTTATGCAAAATAAGTAAGCAAATAAAATTGTATAAATAAAATATTTGTTAAGCAAAATGGATAGTGTTATGATTTGGACATAGAATATCCCCCAGAAAAACTCATATATTGGCAATGCAAAAATGTTCATAGGTGAAGTAATTGAATCCGGGCTGTAAACTCATCAGTGGGTATATCCATTGCTAGAATGATAATTTGAGAAGATTTCCTGGGTGATGACTATAGGCAGGTGGGGTATGGATGGAGGATATGGGTCACTGGAGGTGTGGCCTCCAGTGACCCATATCCTCTATCTGTCCCTGGTCTCTCCCATTCTCTTACTCTGCTTCCTGGCTACAATGAGCTTGATGCCTCTGCCTTGGCGATGGCTAACAATAGACTGAATTTCTAAAACCATGAGCCAAATAAACAGTTCCTCTTTTGATTTGTTCTTTAGGTATTTTTGTCATTAGGTATTTTTTCTTTAGGTATTTTTGTCATATTAGTAAATAGCAGACTAATACAGGTAGTTAAACAAAAAATTAGAAAAATCAATGAAATTGAAAAAAATATATATATATATATTTCCTGTTTCCAAATAAAATAGGTCTGGGAGTGTAGCCCAGAGGTAGAAGGCCCATGAGTTCCATTCCCAGTACCTCCAAAAAAAAAAAAAAATTATTTTGGTTGGGAGTTATGGGAACCAATTCTGACTAGTCTGAATAAAATCAGAAAATTTTTGGAAGTTTATACAAATCGACTATAAACATACTTCACAAAACCTAAAAAATATTAGCATGCAAGAATAAAAGAACAAGACAGATCCAGGAATATGGTAGCAAGATACTATGAACAGTTCTGTCCAGATTATCCCTGTTATTTAAGGGACTTAGTTTACATACCTCCCAGACTATTTCCTCTTCTGATCAACCAGAAGAAAAGGGGCATATTTTTTCTTTTCTTCTTTTCAAAATTTCTTGCATACCAGTGTTGCCTATATTCATCCTACAGAAATTATCTTCCATTCTTACATCTTCTTTGCAATTGTCCTTGCTAACTGACCAGTGCCTTCAGGATTTTCTCTTTGATCACTTGCTATTTGAAAGTTAGTGTTCAACCAGGTGTGGTGGTGCACACTTGTAGTCCCAGTACTTGGAAGGCTGAGACAGGAGGATCTTAGGATTGTGGCCAGATTTGGCTACTTAGTAAGACCCTCCACAAATTAGTGAGAACCTGTTTCAAAAATAAAAAATATGGCTGGGAGTGTAGCTTGGATATGGAATGCCCCTAAGTTCAATACCAGAACTTAAAAAAAGAATTAGTGTTACACAAGCATCATTATGTCCTTTTTTTTAAAAAAAAAAATCCCTTTCTTCTCCTTCTCCTTCTCTGTCTTTGTCTTTGTCTTTGTCTTCATCTTCATTTTCTTCTCCCTCCTCTCTCTCTTTTTCTCTCTCCCCTCCCTTCCCCCTTCTCTCTCTTTCTATTTCATGTCTTTATATCTTTCTTAGAACTGGGAATTTAATTGAGCCCAGGGGTGATCTACCACTGAGCTACATCCTCACCTCATCCATTATGGTTTGGATCTGCAATGGCCCCCAAAAACTCATGTGTTGAAGCCTGGTCCCCAGTGCAGCAAGGTTTAGAGGTGGGACGTGGTAGGAAGAAGTAAGCCACTGAAGGCATGGTCTTGGGGACTATCTCTGTCCCTGGTCATCTCCTCTTGTTCTCTCAGCTGTCTGGCTTTCATACATTAAGCAGTTTTCCTCTACAACACTCTGCTATTCTGATGTTTCTGCTGTGGAACCAGCCCACCAGTGACTGAATCTGTGAAAACATGAGCCAAATAAATTTCTTCTCTAAGTAGTTCTTGCCAGGTGTTTTGATCACAGCAATGAAAAAGCAAACACACTAGCCCTTTTTATTTTTTATTTGAGATAAGGTCTTGATAAGTTGCCTAGGCTGGCTTTAAAATTGTAATCATCCTGCCTCAAACTCCTGACTCTCTGGAATTACAGGCATGTACCACCAATCTCAGTTCTTCTTTTTACTTTCTTTTTGAAAGTACAATTAAAAAACTTTTTTAGATTGACAAATAAAATTATATATATTTATCATACACGTGATTTTGCAGCTATGGGTTAACAACAATAAAATGGTCATATATCTCATATGTGCATAGTTATATGTTCATAGGAGTTTTATTTTCTATGTTCATTAAGTATATGCAAATATACTAATATATATATATATATATATATATGAAACCTGGGGGCATTCTACCTCTGAGCTATACATCCAGCCCTTTTTAAATTTTTTTCTGTTAAATTAAGATTCTAATTATCATTCTCTTTGTCAACTGGAAGCTTAGACTTTAATCCTGAACTTAATCAATAACAGCATCAACTGTGCCTGGGACTGTCTTGATCTCTAACTTGTACAAAGGGTAGTAATAGCAGGAGCAGTAATTCTCACTCTTCCTGTTCCTATTGTGTGTTATCCAAATGGCCAGCAATGAACTTTCCCCATAGAACTGAGTACATCAGTTTGGACAAAACCCTTCATTTTCTCCTTTCTCAAGATCAAAGCTGGATTCAGTGTAGACTGGAATAAAGGACACATTGTAAAAAAAATGTGTGGATGATAAAACTGGATGAGTATCTTTTTAAAAAAGTCTCAATAAGGTAATTAATAAGAAATTGACTTCACTGAACTCTTGGCCAGAAACCAGAATAAAGAGCCTATTTCAGGAAACACCTCTGAGAATTTCCCAGAAGAGAGAGTCTAAGTAACCTTCATTCTTCTTATTGTTAAATACATGCAGGATTGTGCAAATATGTGGATGTCCTTGGCTTCAGTTCCACTTATGAGCCGGTACAGAACAGGTTCATGACAGAACAGTGACCCAATGTTCTCTGGATTCAACTGCTTGGTACCTTGCTCCAAACCAGATTCTTTTCTGAAGTTTGGAACTGAATAAAATAGTAGATAAAGGCTATAAAAATTATTATTCTACTAGTGGTGGAAATGAAAATGGGTGGAAAGAACTAAACAAAATTTTAGGCTATGAAAAGGAGGACTGAGGAGCAGATGGTCTAACTAATGGCTAATCTACATTATGCTGGGGGCTTTGCATGTGATCAGATTGAATCTTCAAACATTTTCCCACTAAAAGTATTTTTCTATTTAAAAGATGAGGAACTAGGCCTAGCGTGGTGGTGCACGCTTGTAATCCCAGTGCTTGGGAGGCTGGGGCGGGAGGATTGCACAGGTTAAAAGCCAGCCTCAGCTACTCAGTGAGGCTCTCAGCAACTTGGTGAGACCCTGTTCCAAAAAAAGTATAAAATAGGTCCTGGACTATAGCCCAGAGGTAGGAAAGCCCCTAGGTTCTGTCCTCAGTACCACACACACACACAAAAAAAAAAAAAAAAAAAAAAAAGATGAGAACTAGATTCATACAGGTAGAGTCATTATGTACATTTTATAAAACTAGTAAGCAACAAAATGACCAAAGCTAGAGATGTCTGATTTTGAAAATAATATTCTTTCTACCATATACATTTTTTTCTTTTAACAATTTTTTATTGAACATAAACAGTATACATTTAAACTCTATTTGGTGCCCTTTCCTCCCTGCCCCCGTTTTCCCTTCCCCCCTCCCACCAATGGTTGTCCAGGTTAACCATATCATATTCATAATTTTACACATATTCAGATATAGACCCTCATTAATCAAGATAAGCCTTCCTCCTCTCCTATCTTTCCATTCAAACTTTGCTGGTATTTCCCCTCCATTATCTGGAGTCCCACTGGTATCCTCTGTGTTTCCTAGTTTGGGCATATTAGAGGAAACATATGTACCTTCTCCTTCTGTGTTTGGCTGATCTCACTTAACATAATGTTCTCCAGGGCTTTCCATCTTCTTGCAAATGATATAATTTTGTTCTTCTTTATGGCTGAATAGAATTCCTTTGTGTGTATTTCCCAAAGTTTTGCTATCCATTGATCTGTTGATGGAGATCTGTGTTGGTTCCATATTTTGGCTATTACAAATTGTGCTGCTATGAACATAGGTATACCATATACATTTTTACAAGGTTCCACTCCAGTATTTTTGGGGAAAAATCATCCAAGTGCAGAATTTACCAGGTAACTAGTCATTCTCCATACGATGTAAATAAAAATTGGTAAACCAATATTTATAAGAGCTGAGTTCTGAGGTTGTTCAATGCACAAATTATTAAAAATGAAGAGCAAAGCTCATATACTTTTAAGAATGAAAACTGAAACTAACAGAAATAACTTATTTAATATTTCCAGTATATAAGAATCTCTGCTAATAACTTTTAGATCAAAATTTCAGACAGACTGAAATGAGGACATAAACAAGCTAAAAATTGTCTTTGAGTGAGGACACACACTTTAACAGATCACAAAATCTCTGGTAACTTTAACGTGACTGAATGAAGAACAGAAGCACTAACTATAGTGTAAGTTAGAATATCACAAAATCTTCAATCCTGCAGCTATTTCTGTGACTAAGGATAATGAATCAGAACCTCTCACGTACAGACTAATTGGCAGGACAAGTGTGGACTACATCATAGTGACTGTATGCTAGAAAATGAGGTGGAAACTTTGCTGCAACAGAGGGAGCAGAGTGCAACCCAGGACACTGACAACCATTGACTTCCCTGTCTCCTAAAGCTCATAATTCTCCATGAATGTGTCACCTCTGACAAAGCCTGAGGCTACATCTGAGCAATATCAAGAGTGATCTGTGTGGATATGTACCATTTATTGCTACTTTGCCTGTATCAAATCAATCCCAGAAGCATTTTTCTATCCATTTATCATGCAAAGTTTTCTTATTTGGATGCTTGACATAATTTTAATATGATCCACAACTTATTCAGAAAAAATAGACTCTTTGATAGTTTGTATTCCCTGAATGATATCACTGCCTGGCTATATATAATGAGCATATCAATTAGCTTTCTGCCTCCCTCACATAAAGCGGATGACAAACTCCTACCCCTTCTCCCCAGGGGAAGCTCATGTTTTGTTATTTCCATTTTATGGCTTATAAACCTAATCCACAAGGCTTTTCCATTTTTACAGTTGCAAGATCAGAGACTACGAGATATAAAAGGTATTTAGGACATTTCTGTTCTGCCTACCAGTTGGACTCAAGAATATCTGAGAGATTTAGCCTGCTCCCTGGACACAGCTGCTGCAATTAAAGCTAGATGGCTTACTAGGACTGAGTGGCTTCTCTCAGCTTTATCACTACAAAAGTCACCTTGAGTTATTAGTCACTGTCTCACTGTCAACCTCTGAGACTTTTATACATGGTATAGTCTAAAAGGATCATATTTGGCAACTACCAGATAATCTGTGTTATCCTGTAACAAGAAAACTTCTGGGTCATCAGAGGTCTTCTTTATTTTAGAAAGAAACAAAACCATGGCTAGATGTTGGTGGAAGTGAGATACATTTTTCAAATTCAGTAGTGTTAGGACAGACTAAAAGTGAGGTAAATGAGAAATTCAGGGTTCTATACAGAACAAGGCAGGAAATTTGTAGGCACATAAATCAGGGTAGTGGTAAAGAAAAAAATAAAAGACAGAGATAGGTGGTCTGTACCATAAAATGTATGAAAACAGGATTGTTATAGGCTCAAAGCTACCTCACAGTAAGTTGGTATATAAGAGGCATGCTATCTTTGAGAAGATATTTCTGTAGGACTTGCTATCTGTTTTTACCTGGTAAAGCAAAACTCTTGGACATTGTTTTTTCCACTGACTTCATATGTTCTTAAGTATGATCTGATAACTCTTCTTTGAACCAATAGAATTTCCATCCAAAATAATGACAGTTATTTGTTGAGAGCCATTAAGGCCTTTCCCTAGATTGGTGTCTCTGACTCAGTTGACTGTCCTTCACCCAGAGTCAACAAGGTTTGGGGTTATGGAAAGTTCAAAGAGGTCTGAGAGAGGAGCAGGTGGTGATGACACGAGGGTACTGATAGGCCTATCTGTAATATGTGTTTTGTATTGGTCTTTATTGTATTCTGGTGGTGGTAGCACGAGAATATTGATTGACCTATAGCTGTGTATAAATACCTCTGGAAAAACAAAGTTGGCGTCGGCGCAATAAAGTTGAGATTGTCCCAGAAGTTGTGTTGGCCAGGAGTGTCCACGCAATAGAGAATACTGACCCAGGCATAGTCGTCGACCCGTAGGAAATATTGACCCACGAACAGGGGTCGACCAGTAGAGATATTAGGCTGGCGGCTCCCCCACGTTAGAGTTAAAAACTCTTCATCCTCACGCCTCACTTCAGAACCTGTACTCTTGCCGGCAGGCTCCGGCAAGTTATATGTATACATATAAATATTATGCAGATTTCAAGTGGGTAAATATTCTTAAACCCTGTCTCCTCAAAATTTCTACCCCTCCTCCAGTGGAAGTTAACTTTTGAATTTCACACTGTTGCTCTTTATCCATTTGATTTTCATTCACTCTTTCATTTGTTTATTCCACATTCATTACTTACTTTGTTAAATAAAAATTTTAAGAGGCCATTTGTTTTAAACTCACCTCCTGCATGAGACTCCAATAGACAAGATCCAACCAAGAAATGGAGTAATTCGTTCTCATTTTCCATATCATCAAACTGAAACTGAATGGTTATTTGACCTTCTAAGAAATCAGAAGAGAGATAATAGCCAAGTTTCCCAAATGGCTCAGTTTCAATGGGCATGACAGTAAATCCCCTTTGTTTCATCCCTATAAACTAGAGTAATCTGAAATCAACCATATATTTCTCCTTTACAAAGAAAGTAATTTTGTTATGACCATTCCACTTTTTGTTCTTTGTTATGCTTCTTACAGCCCTTTTCTCTCTAGAAAACCAACCTTCTCTGTTCAGCCAGTTGGAGCACTTATTTTATTTCATGGGATTCATTTTCTGTTGCTTGATTCTGAAATCACAAATAAAACCAATTAAGATCTTTAAACTAAAATTTTTGTTAACGTGTTTTTTTTAACAATATATAATGTACATTCCATATGCTGGATGAGATGTAAAGATGGGTCAGATATGCTCCATGTTCTGAAGGATTTTGCAGTATAGTGGGTCAGGAAGGTATATAAACAGATAAATTACAATATGAGAGTTGCTGTTGGAGCACAAAAAGTGTGCTGCTGCCACAGCTGGAAGAGTTGAACATTGAAAACAAAATTCAAAGGATGGTAAAAGCTGGTCAGATAGAAAAAAGAGCCTTCCTTGTAAGGATTAGCACATTAAAAGGCAGCAAGTTAATTTTGTATGTGTATGTGGTTCTGGGGATTGATCCCAAGGATAGTCTACCTCTGAGCTACACTCCCCAGTGCTGTTTATGTTTTTTGTTTGTATTTTCCTAAGTTACTATGCATTGGCTTCAAATTTGCAATCTTCCTGTCTCATCCTTCCAAGTACTGGGTATATAGTCCTGTACCACTGTGCCTGGCTTAAAGGCAGAAAGTTATAAAAGAAATCTGTGATGATTAAAAAACATATGGTTTTATGTGGACAGAATAAAGATAGGAGTCTGATGGTATCATCTTCAGAGTTGTTTTATTAACTGGATGTCAGGAAAAAAACTTTAATGTTTCCAGTTTAGACATATACATATTATGTCACTTTCAACCTCAGAGGCTTTCATCCATGGTTCAGCCTGGAAATTTTTGGCTGGCAACCACCAAATAACCTCTATAAACAAGTCCAAGAAAATAGTATAGAATCCAGTTTGGAACATATGAAAATATAAACACCCTGAAAGCATTTTATAGAACATGATTGCTCTACTTTTTCAATAGTTAAACATAATTTTTATCATTGTATAGTTTTTTTTGTTCTCTCCCTTTCTCAGCTTTATGAAACTATTTAAATGTTTTGCTTTATTTACTTTAAAAACGTATCTCACTTATTCTAGCATTCTGTGATGTTCCCTGTCACTTGATGTGCTGTTAAAAAACCAGAACTTTTTTTAAACAAGTACGTAGCTCTGTGTGTGTGTGTGTGTGTGTGTGTGTGTGTGTGATATAAATTACCTTAGAAAACTTTAAAAAAACAACACTATAAAATCTGTAACACAACTTCTGAAGGTACCCTTATTTTCTTCAAGAAGGACCAAGGGGATGAGAAATTTGAGGGAAAGGGCACCAGAAGGAAGTCTCTGAGGGGCCAACCTGATAGAACTTGCTATATTTTCCAGCAGTTCTTCTGAATCTCCTTGTGGTCAAAATAATACCACTGTATTTGAATGTTGTGGCATTATACATTTCATGAGAGATATTAAGGGACTTATATATTGTGAAAAAAAAAACTTGTAAGAACGAGATTATTATGCATCAGAAAATGTTAATAAGGACTTGGGAGCAACTTGTACAGTTAAGTATTACTTAAATTCCAGGAACAACTGTAAAAACTAATTTGTATTATCAAATTCTACTTATTATTAGCTTATTACACCTATCAATCAATTCTTTTTTAAAATTTTTTATTGGTGCATTATATTTACACATCATATTACGGTAAAAAAGTTGTGTGGACATACATGTATACATCACCGATTTAACCCCTACACAATTCCCACACCATTCTCTCCCCATCCCTCTTTCCCTTGCTGGACTTAGTGGTTGACTTTGATATGTTTAAGTACATTGTGTGTTTTAGAGAATTTCCTTCTTCCTCCCCCCTTCCATCCCCTCATTTAGGTTGTCTTGTTTGCTCCTTTATAGGATTTCCTTTTTCATCTAGAGTTCCTTCTATGACCCATTTCTCCTTAGCTTTCACATATTAGGGAAAGCAACTCATTTCTTATTTTTTGTGACTGAGTAATCTCGTTTAGCATAATGTCCTCCAGTTCCATCCATCTCCCTGAAAATGATGTAATTGAGTTTTTTTTAATGGCGGAGTAAAATTCCATTGTGTACATATCCCACAGTTTTATAATCCATTCATCTGTTGATGGACATTGTGGCTGGTTCCATAGTTTGGCTATGGTGAATTGTGCAGCTATGAACATAGATACACATGCATTAGTTTGGTAGTTTGGTTTACTTTCTTTTGGGTAGATACCCAGAAGTGGAATTGCTGGATCAAATGGTAGATTTGTTCCCATTCTTCTGAGGATTCTCCATACTGTTTTCCAAAGTGGTTGCACTAATTTGCAATCCCACCAACAACTTCTTAGAGCTCCCACTTCTCCACATCCTCGCCAGCATTTGTTGTTGTTTGTGTTTTGAATGATTGCCATTCTAGTTGGAGTTAGGTGAATCGGGTAGTTTTGATTTGCATCTCTCTGATTGCCAATGATGTTGAGCATTTTTTCATGCATTTATTAGCCATTTGAATTTCTTCTTTTGTGAAGTGTCTATTTAATTCACTTGCCCATTTTGTTATTGGATAATTTGTTTTCTTATTGAGTTTCTTGAGCTGTCTGTATATTCTAGATATTAGTAGTCTATCAGAGGTGTAAGTGTCAAAAATCTTCTCCCATTCTGTTGGCTCTTGGTTGAGGTTCTTGACAGTTTCCTTTGCTGAACAGAAGCTCTTCAGTTTCATGCAATCCCACATATGGATTCGCCTTTTAATTTGTTGTGCCTTTGGGGTCTTGTTGAGAAAGTGTTTATCTGTGCCTATGTGTTGCAGTGTTGGACCTATGCCCTCTTCAAGGAGCTTCAAAGTCTCTGGTTTTATTTCCAAGTCTTTGATCTATAGTGAATTGACTCTTGTGCAGGTTGAGAAAGTGGGATTAATTTCCAATTTTCTGCATATGGTTAACCAGTTTTTCCAACACCATTTGTTAAACAGGCTGTCTTTTTTTACAGTGTATATTTTTGGCCCCTTTGTAAAAAATCAATTGGCTGAAAGTGTGTGAGCTTGTTTCTGGGTCTTCTATTCTGCTCCATTGGTCTATGTATCTGTTTTTGTGCCAGTACCATGCTGTTTTTTTTTAATTACAATGGCTTTGTAGTATAGTTTAAAGTCAGGTATTGTGATTCATCCTGCATGGTTTTATCAGTAAATTCTGATGATACAATCGCTTTGCATTGAACAACAATGGTCAGCAGCAAAAGCTTGCTTTCATCACCTATTTTAAACAACTTGCAGTACCAAATGCTATTTCTCTTAATTTGATGTTTCCATCACATGATCCAGTAATAGCATTCTCTTTCTCAAAATGAAATATTGTATATTTATTGATAAAAATATTGGTTAAATTTCCCTAGAAGACAAAGCTAGGTATGTTGAGAAGAGATTAATAGACTGTGACTAAGGCAAGTGACTATGCAAATGAAATAAACTGTAGCCTGATCAACATTTTTTGCAGATTCTCCAAGATCTGCTTTCAGCACCCCTACCAGCTCCCTGTCTTTTAGCCCTTCTTCTCCAGACACACTGGCCTACTTTCAATTCTTACAACTCACCAAACTTTGTGCCAATTTATAGCCTGAGTTTTGTGTTCTTTTGCCTGGAGAAATCTTTCTCCATCAGTTTGCTTAACTCACTCCCACTCATCCTTTGCTTCTCAAATCAATGCCATTTTCTCAGAGGAACTTTTCCTGATGCCCTAGATTTTCCTGATGCCCTAGGCAATGTCTCTTATAAACTCTCAGTATCTTGTATTGCTATTTCATGGCATTAGATAGGATATGATTGCATAATGATCTGTGTGATTATTGATTTAATGTGTTCTTATACTTGATTATAAACATTTTTGAAGGTGTACTAAACTTCATGTCTTCATTGAAACCCTTTTTTGTTCCAATGAGTGTTTTTTAAATTATTACAAATGACAAATAAAAATTTTATGTATTTTTCATGTAAAACCTACTGTTTTGAAATATAAACAATATTTTGAATTATTAAATCTAGATAACAAACAATGCATTGCTCTACATGGTTATACAAGGTATGTTTTCTGTTGGGACTGCTCTTGTCTGGAATAAACCACACTAGATATTCCCTTAGTGGAATTTTCTAAAACCAAATTTTGCAACAGAGAGTGCCATCTCTACAGCCTCTGCTTCCTAGAGTAGATTATAGACTGAAAGAAAGATTGATTTCTGGGGTACAGTGAAAATTCTCCTTCCTTCCCACTCTTCTCATGGGAAGAATAGCATGTTCCTTTATTCTCCCATCCTCTTCAACCACAAGTCAGATACTTGCTGAGTTGTGGTATCCTTATATGCCGCTGAAGTATGCATAAATACCTTCAGGGTAAAATGTCTAGTAATCTATCTATCGGAGGTGTAAGTGGCAAAAATCTTCTCCCATTCTCTTGGCTCTCGGTTGAGGTTCTTGAGAGTTTCCTTTGCTGAACAGAAGCTCTTCAGTTTCATGAAATCCCACGTATGGATTCACCTTTTAATTTGTTGTGTCTTTGGGGTCTTGTTGAGAAAGTGTTTATCTGTGCCTATGTGTTGCAGTGTTGGGCCTATGCCCTCTTCAGGAGCTTCAAGGTCTCTAGTTTAATTTTTTCATTTTTATTTTGAAACAGGGTTGCACTGAGTTTCAAAGGGCCTCACTAAGTAGCTAAGACTGTCCATGAACCCCAATACTCATGCCTCAGCCTCCCGAATGCTGGGATTACAAGCATGTGCCACCATGCCTGCGTCCATGTCAATTTCAATATCATGGAAAAGATAAGGGGAGGGAGTGAGAAGGAAGCTCAACAAGTGTTGTGTGCATGTAAGTCTCTACCAATCTGAAGTATGCCATGATGTAAGACAACAATGCACCAATAAAATTATATTAAAATAAATAAAATATATTTTAAAACTCATGGAAAAGATATCACACAGAAAGAAAAATTCAGGATATAGAAACATGAGAGAGGTTTAATTCAGGGAGGGAAAGTCCTTCAGTAGGAAACCATAACATCTGAGGCACAGGAGAAGAGAAGAGGGAGATGGGGTGACTGCAAAACTGTGAAGAGGAGAAAGATGAGCCTGTTCTTACCAGATGGCTTCTGTTTCTTTCCACTGAGTTCAAAATGAGATAAGTTAAAGTGTTGACAAGGAGGATTGGGTGTGAAATAGATGGCTTGGGAAAAGTGGAGGAATGAAATGGCTATAGGGCAACAGAAGAGAGATGATGCAGAAAAACCAGAGTATAAGCCAATGAGACCTTGTGTCAATTTCAACATTGCCTGTATGATCAACACTCTAATCTGCAGAGGCATAGAGTTTCACCCTATCATTCTCATCAGTCCCAAATGACAAGAGAAAACAAACTACTGATTGATACGAATCTGTGATTTTACTAGGCAAATGAGATGGCTGGCTATAAGTACTTTCTGTCTCTTAATATTAATTGTGTAACTCACAGAAGAGATTCTAAAATTTAGAAAATGTGATGAAACCTACCTCATCATATAAATGCACACACCAATAGTGCTTTGGTGTTCAATCATTTACATTTTTCTAATACATAGTTTCATTTTTGTGTACTAAAAATCAGTGGCTATACAATGAGATGTATTTTCTTCGAATTTAAAATTGTCTTTTGAACCTCAGTCTCATGAAACATTTAGATTCAAAATACTTCCTTAAACTCTGGCCTCCTTCTGGTGAGTGGAGCATGGCTTGTATTGCCAGTCCAATCTTTCTCATGGCCAGATTGGCAATTATCAAGTCAATCTAGCAAAGAGGATCTTATAAATCCCTTTATTACAGTTTTTTAAATAGCTCCATTGGACTGGAGTAAAAAAATAAGCATTTCTATAGTAAAAGGTTAGTAGCTCATGAAGTTATTGCCTCTTAGATGCATTAGATTTATTATTAATTATTAATTCAATAAGATTATTTATTTTTATGTTATAAGATAAAGAGTCCAAAGGTTAAAATTTTTTTAATTTTGATTGGTGCATTATATTAATATATCATATTGGGGTAAAAAACTTGTGTGTACAGACATGTACACATCACTGATTTAACCCCTACCTAATTCCCACCCCATTCCTTCCCCATCCCTCCTTCCCTTGCTTGGCTTAGTGGTTGACTTCGATATGTTTAACCACATTGTGTGTTTTAGAGATTTTCTACTTTCCCCCTCCTTTCTCCTCCTTTAGGTTGCCTTGTTTGCTCCTTTATAGGATTTAATTTTTCATCTAGAGTTCCTCCTATGACCCATTTCTCCCTAACTCTCACATATTAGGGAAAGCTTTGAAATTTTACTTGTGATCCACTTAGAAAGAAAATATCTATGAATATTTAGAGAATAAATAATAAAAGAGAGGCAAATGACAACATATTTCTACACATTTTCCCAAGAGAAATAAGAGTAATGAATTGACTACTCTCATTGTTATAAATAGTATAAGACAAATTCAAGGCTATAAAATATTTTGGAAAAATAATTTTGCTACTTTCTCTTCCTCTCTCTCTCTCTCTCTCTCTCTCTCTCTCTCTCTCTCTCTCTCTCTCTCTCTTTTATACTGGAAATTTAACCCAGGGGTTTTCTACCTCTAAGTTACACCCCAGTCCTTTTTATTTTAAAATGAGGTCTCACTAAGTTACTGAAGATCTTGCTAAATTGTTGAGGCTGCCCTTGAACTGTTGATCCTCCTGTCTTAGCCTCTGAAGTAAAGGCATTACAGGAATGCTCCACCACAACTGGCCTTGCTCTGCTTTTTATAATCTGTATTTGGGCCCTGTTATCACTACTAATGTTTTGTTAATTTTTTTGGCTAAGATCAAGTGTAGTATCTGTTCTTGCCAGTTTTGTTATTTAATCCCAACTGTAATGAATGTTACAGTTTAAGATGTTATGGTGAAAGATGAATGTTACCATTTGGGGGTGGCCATTTAGGGGAAAAGTCCCCGGGGACTTTTGTTAGACTCCCAGAAACAATTCCTCCACTGACAAAAACTGCGGGTTCTTGTCCTGAGCTAAGGATAAATATGCAATAGCCTGCACTCTTGCTGAAGATTTAAAGGAGTTTATTAAAAAGATAGAAGACAGTCACAGCCCCATGCCAATCAGGAGTGGCATGGGGTGGGGGAGAGGTTCCAACGAATTAACTGAAATACAAAACATGGAACAGACTTTTTATGTACATGACATCCTCCATCTTGTTCCATGTAACTCTGACATAGTAAAAGTCCCTGTAAGTCCCTACTCTTACTTTTCCCACCAAACTCCTGGTCTATGCCTAGATTTTTCCTTTTGGGAAGGTTGATCCCCTCCTCCCATCCTTTTAACTAGATATCAATTATTATGTAAACCTGTCTTTAGAATGAAAAGTCCTAGCTCCCCTTCTCTTTCCACTTGTTAATTACCTTTATCTAGGTTAATTTACATTAGAACAGTTGCCTGCTTCTTGGCAGAAACCAAGCCCTTCCTCAGATCTGCCCCTCACCCAATTTTTGAAATATATTTATTGATAATCAGAGCTTTCTCAAATCTTCCCAGGCCATTCCCAATACTGGTACAATGAAGTTCTTAAGACATCTCATCTAATCCCTTTTCTCAGTGTTCTCTTTCCCTACTTAGAGCTATGTATCAAATTTAATAGCTCAGGAAAGTGAGTCATGTGCTCTATCTGTTAGAAGACCAATTACAGTATTCATTATTCCCCCACTCAGATGAACACAAGTCTCTTAGAAAGCTTTACATTTGCTTGTTTGCTTTCACTGTATCTGCTAAAACTTTTTCCTGTATGGCTTTATGGCCTTTGACTTGGCCTGTGTCTGCCCCTGCTTGACCGCCTCTGCTTTCAATGCTCCTACTCATCCTTTCTGAGGGTTTGTGCACTCTGCTAGTGAGCTTTCCTTTCAATTGCTGCAGTACCCTTTTCTTCTCAACCAAGGGGATCTTCAGTTGCTTATTCCTATGCATAAAACAACCTTGTGTCCTGAGTACAACCTTGGTATTCCTGCTCTTTCTCAGGAAATACCTGTCTCACAGGGTGTGTGTGTGTGTGTGTGTGTGTGTGTGTGTATGTGTGTGTGTGTGTGTGAGAGAGAGAGAGAGAGAGAGAGAGAGAGAGAGAGAGAGAGAGAGAAAGAGAAAGAGAAAGAGAGAGAGAAAGAGGAGAGAACAAGTAAATGAATTAATGAATCAATGAATGAATGTGAATGGAAGGAAAAAGGAAGGAGAGCAAGGTTACCTGCCTCCCCACCCCAGCTGTCTTCCCCCCAGCATTCTGGTTCTTCTTCTCCCCACTCGGTGCTAATCTTGCTAATCTTGCTGTACTGCAAGGCTGAGCTGAGCAGCATGCCCTTGACTCAGTTGCTTCCCAGATGCAACCTAGGAGGCAAAGATGTTGTAGGTACAGACTCTCAACACCTTGTTCCAGACTCTCTTCTTCTACTGGGAAAGGTCATACCACCTGCCCACATGACCAGCCCCAACTCTAATCCTATGCCCACACATCCTGAGTGTTCTGATCCCTGGGTTACTTCCACAAACCAAGTAATTCATATTAAAAGAAGATTTAAATTTTAAAGACAGACTTATCTGATTTTGCTATGTTACTTAAATTAGGGCAATGATTCATGCTAGTGTTATGCTTAAAAATACAGGCTCTATTTGATAAATTTTGGGTAATTTACAACTTGTTTTCAGTTTCAGCGTTACTTCTGGGAGCTCTGGTGTCCCTGATTTTATTTTATCATATAGTCATATATATGGTGGTACTGGGGTTCTTGGAAACACTCCTACCTCCAGGCTACACTCCCAGACCTATTTTTATATTTTTATTTGGAAACAGGGTCTCTTAGGCCAGAGAGGCTGGCTTCAAACCTGTGCAATCCAATCCTTCTGTCTCCACCTCCCAAGTGCAGGGATTACAAGCGTGTACCACCATGCCCGGCCCTCATGAACTTATATAAAACATGAAACATAATTTTTTGGGAAACAGCTTGAATGCTGACCCTTACTCCTAGGATTTTGGTTTAAAATAAAAATTTTTCCAGTATTTCAAAGAACTGTAAAGAGTTCTTTTTTGGCTGGGGTTTTCTGAGATCCCAAAGATTGTACCATGTTCCAGGGGCTGCAGAAGCTTAGAAAACCAATTTGAACTTGGAATCCTCCTCAACTCTTCCCCTGCAAAGTCTAAAAGTCAGCCTCACAGTGACTCAATAGCTAGAAAGAAATCAGGGCACAGGATGGCAAAAGAAGTCTTCAACTGAACTGAGGTCCCCAATCCTGGGAGAGTCCTCCATTCTCATCCATGGCTCCCCTTATATTTGATGTTTCTCTTCTATTTGATGAAAGAATGTTTGAAGGAGTCATTGAAGGGCCAATGTGACTCCATCTTGTATAAGACTCCATTTTGTTACAACTCTGCTTTTACTCTGGAATATGTGTACATGTAGAACCCTGTTTAACCTTTGCACTGCTCCTGAAATTGTAACTACCCCTTGAATGTAATCACCATTCTTCCTCTTCTCTTTTCCCTTGGATAAACTGCAGGTAAACTGCT
The DNA here is from genome assembly GCF_963383645.1 of Muscardinus avellanarius. Lineage (NCBI taxonomy): Eukaryota > Metazoa > Chordata > Mammalia > Rodentia > Gliridae > Muscardinus > Muscardinus avellanarius. The sequence goes on from NC_137794.1 coordinate 80,663,870, forward strand.
TGGTACAAAGTTCGACCCCTCCCCTGGGGAAACCTAAATCATACAAACTGGTTTTCAGATATGGACCTAAGAGGGAGCTAGCCAACCAAAAACTGTTATCCCTCTCAGTTAAGGGGCCTTGGCCAATAAGGAAAAGGTCAAATATAGTTAAGGGTTTTATGGTGTTCCTCTATAAAAAGGGCTTGGCTGACTGGAAGGGTGCACAACTCTAACAATTGGCTTGAGTCTGCAGCCCCAGTTAGCTGGTAATTTTCCATTTATGTTAAATTCTTTTAAATTCTTTAATGAAGTTTTTAATAACCTGTTGGCGTGTGGCTCTCTTCATCCTCTCATAGTCCCGGCCCAACATCATGATCATTAGGAATGTTCTATATCATGTTCCCTGCCTCAGAAATGAGAAGGGTCATGTGATATATCAAATTTACCTTACATTTTTCATCACTTAGTTTTAGCTTAACTATGTAAAAATCAATGTGTACTGTATATATGTAGCAATTAAATAATATGTTATTTAATCCAGTATAACCCAAATATTATACCTAAAACATTATTATTATTATTATTATTATTATTATTATTATTATTATTATTTTGTGGGGGTCTGGGGATGGAACCCAGTGGCATTCGACCACCAAGCTATACCCCCTGCCCTTGTTTTTATTCTTTATTCTGAAACAGGGTCTCACTAAGTTGCAGAGGACCTCACTAAGTAGCGGAGGCTGTCCACAAACCGTGATCCTCCAGTCTCAGCCTCCCAAATGCTGGGATTACAAGCATGCGCCACCACGCCCAGCTCCTAAAACATTATTAATGAGATATTTTACATTCTTTTTTATTTTTTGGTAGTGAGTCTTCAAAAATTTGTCTGTACTTTTGCATTTATAGTACATCGTTAAAAAAAACAAAATGAACAATCCTATGCACAATTGTAAAGCTATTAATTAGTACTGAGGTAGAATAGGAGAAATAAATTAGGTAGAAAGGAGACAGGTTGGAAAGGACAGGGAAAGTATAGTTTTAAAATATAGAAACTTCATAATCCTTAACTTCACTTTATAGGGCCTTCTCTTTCTTAAGCAAAAGCTCTTCATACACCATACTTTTAATTAAAATGACCTATTTGGCCTGTCCTTTTTCTTAGGCAAAACTCCTCAGTAGGCCTACACTTTTTAATCTTTTTTTTTTTTTTTTTTTTTTGGTGCTACTGAGGTTCCTGGAAACACTTCTACATCCGGGCTACACTCCCAGACACCTATTTTTTATATTTTTATTTGGAAACAGGGTCTCTTAAGCCAGTGAGGCTGACTTCTAACCTGCGCAATCCTCCTGTCTCCGCCTCCCAAGTGGGGGGGATTAAGTGTGCGCCACCACGCCTGGCTATACTTTTTATTCATAATGGCCTATTTTCACACCTGAACTTCTTGGGATGCTTGGCAAAAAAAAAAAAAAAAAAAAAATATATATATATATATATATACACACACACACACACACACACACACACACACACACACAGGAAGTCTCATCATTTGTAAAACTCAGCACCTTATCTTCACTCCTAAACTTCCTGAGATGATTGGCAAACAAAAATATCAAAGGAACTCTCACCACTTGTCAAGTCCAGGCATCCAGCACCCAGCCCCCACCAATGAACTGCCAAGAATCTAAAGATTCAAAAAAAGAAGATGGGCCATCCCATGTCTCCCCATCCTGCCTATAAAAGGATTGTAAAGATACATATTGAACAAGTATTCCCACACTGAACGTGGGATTCCTTGAACAAACATGTATCCCCACTTGGAAGTAAAACCTTTGTCTTTAACTGGTGCATGCTAAAATTCTTTCCCACTATGGCAAACAAAGACCCCAAGGTCCTGAGGTGAGTTTCTCCTTCCCCAAACCTGGGAACTCCTCAGGACTCTTCATGGAATTATTGTGTTTTTCTGTGACAGTATCAAGTTCAATATTATGAACAGGAAGAAGAAAGAGCAGAGACCAATCTAGCAGGAAACTTACAGGGTACTATGTACATGTATGTTTCTATCACACTAAACCTCAATATGATGTATGGCCACAATGAACCAATAAAAGTATATTTGAGATGTGCATGATGGTAGATGCCTGTAATCCCAGTATTTGGGAGGTCAAGACAGGAGGATCGCAGGTTTGAGTACAGAAACAAACAACAAAAAAAAAACAAAAAAAAAAAAAGGAAAAAAAGGGGTAATAGTATAGTTCATAGATAGCATGTCCCTAGGTTCAATCCCCAGTACCAGAAATTAAAAACAAAAACAAAAACACCCCACAAAAATATATTCTAAATAATGAAAGATTTAAATGTAAAAGAGAAAACGAACATATAGAAAATAGATATTATATATCATATGATTTATTGTTTATCTTTGTTTTGCTTTATTTTATTACACATCATATCACTTCTTATTAGCCAAACACCCAAACCTGTGTAATAGTAATTGAATTCAGCCAAATCTGGTATTTTGAAAACCTCCAGGTATATACAAATTACAGGTTTACACATTTTAGACAATTTTGTTGCTATTTCACTTGGGAATATGGGTCTCCATTTATGCACTTTTCTCCAGCCCCACAGATGTTTGGGGGTGTTCACTTTCTCTTAACCATGTGGCCTAATGCATTTAGAGAAAAGAATTCTTAGGAGCCACAGACCCCTCTATCTATAATAGCACTTACCACTGAACTTATTCCTGAATATTTTTATATATTTCTTACATGACTCTCCTCAACTTTTTTTCTTTGGATAAAATAAGTATTTACAGACTAAATAAACTAGTTTTGTTATTATCTATAAGGATTTTCACAAATATCAATTTGGTGTACAAAATACCATAATGCTACAAAAGAATAGGCTGAGAAAGTTTAAGTGATGTGACCAAAGTTTAATCATTAGTAACCTACGACCTCTCATTCTAAGTTCTTGTTCTTTTACTTTCCTTTTATTGCTTCATTTGAGGTATTATTTGGACCCAAAGAAAAGAAACTTGGAGACTTTAAGATAGACCAGATAGCACGATCAAAGAGTAAAAAATAGCAGTTTGTTTTGGCTGGAGTCCACGCAAAAATAGAGATCATGGGAAAAAACAAGATCATGCTGAGAAAGCCTCAGGTTTCAGGTTTTGAATTTTGCATTTTATTCTGCTGACTCTGATATATATATATATGTATATACACACACACACACACACATATATATATATCACACATACATACACACACACACAAACACACACATATGTAGTGAAACCTTTAGAAACTGAGACCCTCTTTCCAAAAAGTAAAAAGGGCTGGGAGTATTACTGTAAGAGAGTAGTAAGAGAAGGTATATGTAATGTTACTACAAATACAATAAAATGCAAAATCTCAAACCTAATATACATACATATTGGGGATTAAATTCAGAGTCATTCTATCTCTGAGCTATACATACCCCAACCTTATCTATCTAACTCTATCTCTATCTATCTATCTATCTATCTATCTACCTATCATCTATTTATTATTTATCTATCATCAATACTAGGGATTCAACCAAGGGGCATTCTACCTTTGAGTTGCACTTCTAGCCTTGTTTTATTGTTTGTTTTAGAAACAGGATTTCACTAAGTTGCTGAAGGCCTTGTTAAGTTTCTGAGGCTGGCCTCAAACATGCTAATTTCTAACCTCCCAAGTACTAGAATTACGGGCATGTATTTTTTTTGTTGTTGTTTTTTGTTTTTGGTGGTACTAGGAGTGGAACCCAGAGGCTTTCTACCTCCGGGCTATACTCCCAGACCTACTTAATATTTTATTTGGAAACAGGGTTTCACTAAGTTACCGAGAGCCTCACTAAGTAGCTGAGGCTGGATTTGAACCTGTGTGATCCTCCTGTCTCAGCCTTCCAAGAGCAGGGATTACAAGCATGTGCCACCACACCCGGCCATGTCTATTTTTTTTTAAACAGAGTATCACTAAATTGCAGAGGGCCTCACTAAATCTAAGACTGGCCTCCAACCTGCAATCCGTCTGTCTCAGCCTCCCAAGTATTGGAATTATAGTCCTGTGCCAACATGCCTGGTTTGCGCTATATTTTCTTTAGAAAAAGTAATTAAAATAAAGAAACCTTATTTTTTATTTATAAAAGTGGTATTTAGTTGCTCTTGAAAGGAAGCTAATTTCCACTTTAGTAGTAGGAGGAGAGAGAAATAATTTAGCATGCACCTGTCAATGATAAGCTCCTGCTGCCCACCCTTTCCTCTCACTGTCCAGTGTGGAGCGGAAGCACCTAATTCTAACCAGTTGGCCCCTCTGTGTGTACAGCGCATCAGAGGGTGCCAAGGTGACAGAGGATAAATGGGTCAGTTCTAACTTTTACAGCCATTTTTCAGACACATGCCCAAATGAGAATGAATTAATTACATATTTGACATGGACAAGGTATTTATTATCATAATCAGAGTATAATATTTTTATTGCCCTTTTGTTTTCAAAGCAAAGGAGCATTGTATGTTTTAAATTTTAAGTTTCTAATACAGGAGTCAGAGAAATCTCCTTAAAAGTCATGCATGATTGTAATCCCAGGATTTAGGAGGCGAATATAGGAAGATGACAGGTTTGAGGGCAGCCTCAGCAACTTACTGAGACCCTGTTTCAAAATAAAAAATAAAATAGGCTGGTGGTGTAGCTTGGAGGCAGAATGCTCCTGGGTTCAATCCCAAGTATTACACAAACACACACCAAAAAAGGAAATAAAGAAAAAAATGCAAAGAGAAATCCCCTTAAAACATGAATATGATCATGCCATTTCTTTGCTTAAAGCTGTGCAGTGGATTTCTACTTAACTTAGAGTGGAATCATAAATATTTTAAACATAGTGGAAGGCTCCCTGGAGTCTGGCCCCCTTTTGCTTGTAGTTGTCCTTCTTTTTCAGTATCTTTTGCTTCCTCTTTTCCAGTCTCATGGGCTTCTGCACTCTGCCTCTACCACACTTGGCATGCTCCTGTCCCAGGGCATTTGCATTTTATAGTCTCTCTTCCAAGAACACTCTTTGCCCAGATAACTGTAAAATTTACTCCTTCACCTCCTTCTGATCTTTCTTCTGATATCCTCTTCTTAATGAGGCCTTTGAGTCACTTTATTTTTTAATAATTTAATAAATCATTTATTTGTCAATCAATAAATAACATGTATAGTAATCTTAAAAATTTAGACAAGACTACATTAGTTATTTATGAATTGTAAAATTGGGTTCCATTTGCAGTTGAATGTTGACTCCACAGCAGATGCTGCAGACACCCTAAATGTCCCACTTGTAATGTCCCACTTGAGTAAACAGCACTCACTGCATATGTACTCCCATGCATAACCCATTACTACTAACTTGCCTCAAAAAGAATGGATTCTTCTTAGTCCATCCTCTCTTCTTAGTCAAAGTACTGTAAATCACAAATTAATAAAACTTCACTATATTTGAGGACTGCCAAAGCTAAAGTATTGATCTCTCAGGCATTTGTTTCTTACATAAAAATGTATAGATGGCTAAGTCATGAGGCGGTAGCACTTTGGAAGTTTAAACCAACAATGTACTGTGATCCCAAACTTACAGTACAATTAATTTTACTGTCCTCATCTGAATATGTATAGCTATCATATATGGGAGAAAACACTGGAGTCTTAAATCAAGGTGGTTATTTTATTTTGCTAAAGATTCTTCTTATAACCAAGAAGTTAACCTAAATAGTGACAGAGATCATTTTAGAATGCATCTTGTGATCCTGACTTTCTTGAAGAAAACTGATGCATCATTTCTGGAGAGAGAGAAGTTGGAACCTTTCCATTTAGTATTTAAAATGAGCAGTTGTCAGGTGTGGTGGCACACACCTACAATCCCAAAAACTCAGGAGACTGGGGCAGGAGGATTAAGTTCAAGGCCAGCCTTAGCAACTTAATAAGACCTTTTTGAAAAAATAAAAGGGGGATTGGGGGCATAGCTCAGTGGTAGATGACCTTGGATTCAATCCCCCAGTACTGTTAAAAAATAATAAGATGAACAGTTCTGCATATCTGATTTTTGAATCAATTTTTCTAAATTCAAAAGTTTAAACTGGCTGTTAGCCAAGGACTGAAATCTAGAGAATTCTCAAAACCATGCCTAGCCCAAGAAGATGCTTCAAAGTGTCTTAAAATTGTCCTCCAACTTACAGGAAGTAATATATTCCACAAAATCCTAAAATTAGGTGTATAAAGGGCCTCATATGCCAGGTTATTTCAAGAAATTTTCACATGTTACAAGGGAGTGTTGAAAAAATTTTGTCTTGAGAGTAAATAATAAGCTATTCTCAACTGGAAACTTTACCTTTCCCTTACTATATATGAGAGAAGCTGGAAAATAAGGAGTACATTTTTTACTTACATAGCACCAAATATGACTACCATATTTTTAAAGAATAGAGAATCTAAGAATTGGAGAGATTCAGAGTATCTAAAATTTAAATATTAAGTATCTTATACATGTTTTTTCTTCTTACATGAAAGTACTAATTTAAACATTTTAAGAGAAAGTAGAAATTATTCCTAAAAGTGAATATTCACCACTTCTTCTCCCCTCAAAGTAGGTAATTATACCACAAGGAATTTCACAGGCAGATTCTTTCTTACTTTGATCAATGTAAATAAAATTAAAAGTCATCTTGTCTAAATTTTAAGGCTATAAATATGTAATTCTACTCTTATGACAAGGTAGCTAGTTGAAATACATCAACACAATCATTTGAATGGGTTTCTGCATACTGGACTGGGCTTATTTCTTTTATTTAGCTTTTTTGCACATGTGAAACATAACATAAGATCTACAGTTTTACCATGAATGATACAACCATTCTTAGTTCGACCTTGGCAAATCACACAAGGTTCAATGGCATTAAGGGAATAACTAGATTTCATATTTTCTTCATCTTGTGTTTCTTCCCTCTTAACCTCATTGACTTCTTCTTGGCTACTATAAATAAGGCTACTAGATGTTGATGTCTGAGAATAGTCTTCACTCTTGTGACTGAGAGGCTGTGTAACTGTATTGTTGTTGTTTTCCTTGACACCCAACTCCCTGGAAACAGTCACTGTAGTTTGTTTGTTTGTTTGTTTCCATAAGGCACATCCAAATCCTCTTCTGCCTGTGTTGGGTTTTCTAGTTTGACTTTCTCAAGGATTTCCCCTTTATCTTCAGGAAGCCAATTCTCACAAAGGGCCCAACACAAATGAAAGGGAAGAATTCATTTTATTGCATGAAGTACATTTCCAATCAATAGTCCGCTAAGAAAATTTCAGGATCTTCCTCAAATGAATTTTTGTCACTTTTCCCTGCCTGATACACAGTAACTCGATATACCTCATCATCTTCATCTGAGAGTTCTTTTTCTTCTTCAGTAAGGCTATAATCTTCTGAATCAAGAGATTTAACTTCAGATTCTACACTAAATTGATCTGAAACTGAGTTTTGATCCCACTAATAAGCTGAATGTTCACTCACATCATCATCAAGATCCAGATGTGGTGACATCCCCGTCGACTCACTGCCGCCGCTCCTTTCACAAATCTCCCTTCTTACACAAAGACAGGTTTTCATCAGAGGAAAAGGAGATGCTGTCTAATTTCTGGTGCTTTCTTTGTCATTGACTAGAAAATTCACATGAAAATTTTTTCTATTTTACTAATTCTTCTCCTTTTCAATGATGTAGATGGTCTAGAAACCAAATTGGAAGATGAAGGCTTCTCTTCCTGTAGCTCTTGCATGGGGTTCTTCTGATCACTCCCTCCTTCAAACTGACACCTGTTTTCACTCACAGATGTACTGGAATCTGATAATTCCTGTTGATTGACTACCACCACATTTCTGTAGATCATTGTATATATTTTCCTGTACTCTTTCACAGAGAAGCTTGACACTCCAAAAAATCACGTAGAAGATCATTTGAACAATAGACTATATGTTGTTACTTTTCATCATTTAATTGTTTTGTCACAATATACTGGCCAAGAAAGAATATAACCTTTATCCCAGAATTTCAGTACAATATATTGTATTCATGTATTGCTACTGAAAAGTTCTTAACCTGGGATCCCAAAATGCCCAAGAGGTCCTTGTGACATTGAAATTGAGTTGGGGGTTGTAAGGGAGGCATAATCCAGCAAAAGACTATAAGACCAGACACTTTTAATTGGCATCTCAGGATGAGGTCTGCTGACTGATATCGGGAGACCTATCTGTCAGCAGAGTCACACATGAGAGAGGAAGTGAGGTTATTTAGGTAGTTGGTGTCTTGGGGTGGGGGTTAGCGAGGTGGGAGAATGCCAGTCATCTCTCGACATCTGGAGCCTGCCCCATGACATCTGGAGTCTGCACTGTCTCTGTGTCTGGCTTCCTGGGCTTCAACCTCCTGTCCTAACTTCAGGGTCCCATGAGGAAAGGGGGACAGGAGGTAGAATGGTAGGAAATCTACCATCCCAGCCTTTTGGAGATGTTGGTCAATGAACGAGTAAATAATTAGTTCCTGCTGGCAAAGGGGACATCATTATAGGAGCCCCTCAGCCAGGAGAGGTTGGGTCATTTGGAAGTGGGGAGGCAGGAGTATGTCTGCAGCAGGAGTTGATTGAAGGTTACCCTGGACAGCTCAGTAATGCATCTGAATGAACTTTAGCAGGCAAGGGGCTATCAAAAAGAAAAGGCAAACCAGGCATGGTGGCGCACACTTGTAATTCCAGCATTTGGGAGGCTGAGACTGGAGGATCATGGTTCACGGTAATTTAGACCTTGTTTCAAAAAATAAAGAATAAAAATAGGGCAGGAGTTGTAGCTTGGAGGTCGAATGCCCCCGGTTCCATCCTAGACCCACAAAAAAAAAAAAAGAAAGAAAGAAAGAAAGAAAGAAAGAAAGAAAGAAAGAAAGAAAGAAAAGGAAAGGAGAGAAAAGAAAATAAAAGGCAAATCATGATAATGGTCCCAGGAAGGGAAGGAGTCAAGCAGTTACTGGACCTTGGAACTATTCCAGATATTAGCTAGGCTGTTTATATTGTGTTCTTAGACCCTCTCGTAACCTCCAGAGTTTGGACATTTTCCTCTACTAGACTGGTTTCATTAATGTAATAATGGTATTTCTCCCTGAGAAAGAGACAAACATCACCCTTTTCAGCAATGAGTAAATCCAAAGCCTGTCTATTTTGGAGGGCTACCCTATGAAAGGAGGTAATTTGTCACTGAAGGAGGCCAAAGAGGAGGTTGTAGATTCAAGAGCCACTTGAAGTTGGATCTAGAAATCTTGGGTAAAGATGATTCTATGTCCCAGTGCTCTGCCTGCCAACCCCAGATAACTAGCAAAAGCCACTAAACTTGTTCCCCACAGAATGGGAAGAAAAGCAACTCTCCTTGCCTGTGGGTGAGGAGCTATGAGCCAAGAGAGCTCACCTTCCCCATACAGAGTGAGCTGTGAAACCACCATTGTTCGTATGCAAGGGCTTGGAGTAGAAGAATTAATACAGGTGTATAATGTCCCATTGCACCAAAGAAAAGTCCCCCAAGGGGCCTGAGTAATGGCAGAACCTAATGTTGTGCACTTACTGGTTTGAATGGGGAGGTCAATTGTGGAGCCTAGGTTTCCATAACACTGAACAAGGCTGGACCCATTTAACCCTGAGGTCCACAAGGGAACATTTTTAAGGGTTTTGGAAAGCTGTGGTGTGTGTCCTGTTTACAGGGGCCATGGGCACTGCTGCCAGAAGGGGTCTTTCTAAGGAGGTGCAGATAAAGCAGTGGGTATCATCTGACCAGACCTGGGATGCATTTAAAAATTTGAGAGTTAGTTGAATAAACTGATCCGCGTGAAGATGGTTCATGTGGGTGGAAGCTGTTCCTGCAGGGTTTGTTCTGAGTCCACAACCTGTACCTGGGTACTCGCCAGCAAGTAGCCACGGGAGACATATAGAGAGCCCAACAGTCCTGATGCAAACTCAAACCAGTACAGCTTGCCTGTCACTCCTGAAGTCCATCTTTGGTCCCATTAGTCATAGATATTTAGTGTGACCTTATTAGTGTTTGTTCTGTACCTGAGATACACTATTTTGGGACAATTTTTTTTCCCAATCCTAGTGCTTCAGGTTAATTTAGTTTAAGCCTGTGCATGTTGCAGTAGGCTTTGTAGCATTTGCCATAAACCTCTATTTGGGTTAGGCAATATGGGTTTAGTCTGGTCAAATGGAAAACATGCTATTGGGTCAGGAGCATCAGTAATAGATTTTAGAGAGAGTTCAATACTTATGGCTGTCTGGCATCCAGAGAGAGAGAGCACTGCGCTGGCCCTGCCTTGTGGTTGGTCAAATGGTTTGTGGAAGGGGGCAAATAGGTCTCATGCATGCTGAATTTCCAGACATAAACAGGTGGTCCTCCTGAAATAAAAGCATTAAAGTTATGCCAAGAAAAACTGAGCTTAGTGGAACCCAACACTGTACGGGAGAATTTTTGATAAGGCTGTTGTAATGGATTCCTTTTTAACCAAGTAAGATGATGCCAGTTGGGATCACCCAGCAGTTTGGTCACAGTAGGTGTGCTGAGGATCACTGTGAAGGGTCCAGTCCACTGTGTTTGGAGATGTTTTAGTTGAAGCAACTTGAAAAGGACTTGGTCTCTGAGCTTAAGGGACTTGACTGCAGCGTGTGAATTCACTTCTTCAGTCTCAGGCTGGGGAAGATATTGGTCAGCGTGTTCCTGAAGGAGGTGACTGAAAAAACAAACAAACAAATAAACAAATAAACAAAAAAAAAACAAGTAAGGGAGATAGAAAACCAAGGGAGGAGGATCCAAAGGGAAAGAGTGAGTAAGCAAAAAAGGGTGAACATACAGAAATTCAAAGGGGCTCATGAAGGTTGGGCTTCAAGGGGTGGCCTGTATATGGGCCAGAGCCAGAGATAGACGTTCAGGCCATGATACCTGCAGCTCCAGGGAGTTTTGTTAGATAATTTTAAAGAATGCCATTTATTTTTTCTGCCTTTCCTGATGACTGTAGTCAATATCGTATGTGGTGCTTCCAAGAAATGCCAAGGGCCTGTGCCACCAGTTGGATAACTGTAAAAATGAAAGCTGGTCAATTATCAGACTGTAAGAAATTAGGGAGTCCAAACCAAGGGATGATGTCTGAGTGTAGAGCATTGGCCACTGTGCTGGCTGTCTCTACCCAACTTGTTAGGGTATTGAACATGGTAAGAAGATATTTTAGTTTTTTGTGAGAGGGTATATGGGTGAAATCCATTTGCCAGTCCTGTCCTGGCAAATGTCCTTTCATTTGGTGGATATGACAAGAGGAGCATAGGCCTCCTTGGGGAGAAACAGCAGCACAAATAGAACAGGATACACCTACTTTACTAATCAACTGTTGCATAAGGGGAGAAAAAACAGAGGGTTTAGGAAATATTTAAGTGTCATAGGCCCAACATGTAGGGAATTATGTAATGGGTTAATGAATGCTTCTGTATGAGCCTTGGACAGGGCAATTTTGTCTTGAATCATAATCCATCCATCCTCTGTGCAAGATGCTGCAAGTTTGGTCAGGTATTTTTGTTCAGCCATGCTGTAATAAGTGTCATTGTGGGAAGAGTTAAAAATAATACAGTGTCCAGTGTGCTTGGTTGGGGTTATTGTGAAAGTTGTCTCACTGTATAATCAGCTTTATTGTTTCTTTTGGCCACCAAGGAAGAGTCTGCCTGTGGCCATCATCAACAGAGGATGATGGCCAGCTGAGATGGCAGGGGGAGGGAGTCTAGGAGCTTTTTAATTAAGGTGGCATTAACAATGGGTGAGCCCTTAGTGGAGAAAAATCCAATTCTGTTCTCTCCAAATTGAGGCATGGGAGTGTGCTATTAAAAAGGAATATTTGGAGTCAGTATATATGTTTCCCGCTTATTCTTTGTTATGTGTAGAGCTTGGGTTAGGACAATCAGTTCAGCCTTTTGAGAGGTGGTGCCATCTGATAACCTGGCAGCCTCAATAACTTGAGTTAGGTTGACCATTGCATTGGCTGCTCTCCTCTTGCCCCTGGCATCAGAGACAGAGCTTCCATCTACAAAATAGGTAACATCTGTATTAAAAAGGGGGTTGCCCTGAAGGTCTGCCTGGGGATTAACTAAGGCCTCAATCATATCTAGGCAGGAGAGAAAATCAGGGAAATGAGAATTAGGGCCTGGCCCCTGGCCTAATGGTAGAAGAGTGACCAGGTTGAGGGCTGGGGAGTGGGACAGTCTAATTTCAGGATTTTCCATGAACAACAAATAAAGTTCCTGGATGCAGGAAGGAGATAAAAGAGGGAGTTCTTGAGGAGAGAGTAGATCCTGGAGCCTATGTGGGAAAAACCCTACAGGGGCAGCCATAGACAAATTTTGAGAGCCTCTTTCATGAGCATGGCAACTGCCGCCAGAGTCCTAAGGCAGGTTGGCCACCCACAAGTAGTGGGGTCAAACTGGTGCCTGGGTTTGTCCCAGGAGTTGAGCAAGCACTCCAGTGGCTATCCCCTGCCTCTCATCGGTGTAATAGCAGGAAGGCCTTACTGGGATTTGGGAGTGCCAGGGGAAGGGCTTTAAGAAAGTCTTCCTGGAGAGCCAGGAAGGCTCGGTGAATGGTCAAGGGTGAGATGAAGGGGCCAGTCGAGTTTTCTTTGGTTGCCTCATATATAGTGGTTTAACTAAAATGTCAAAGTTGGAAGTACAGTGCCAGAAAAATCCCACAAAACCCAAGTAAGATTGGATTTGGTTGGCTGAGGTAGGCGGCTGGAAGTCTCGTAAGGCCTTGACTCAGTCAACAGTTAGTCCCTAGGTGTTTGGGGTGAGATGTGGGCCTAAGTACCACACCACTGGCACTGGTAACTGGGCTTTATGTGGGGCCACCATATAACCCCTGCTTTCAAAAAAAATTGAGAAGGGCAGTGTGCTATTTGGACATTTCAAGGGAGGGGCTACAAAGTTGAAGACCATCTACATATTGTAAAAGGAAACTAGGACCTGAGGGGCACTGGAGGTGGTCTTGTGCTAGAGCCTGGCCAAAGAGGTATGGCCTATCTCAGAAACCTTGGGGAAGGCCGGTCCAAGTTCATTGTTGAGCGACTGGCGTGTCAGGGTCCTCCCATGTAAAGGCATAAAGGGGATACAATTCAGAATGTAGAGAGATGGTATAAAACACATCCTTGAAATCAATAATGAAGAAATGAGTGGTAGAGGGGAAATCTGGGATAAGAGGGTGTAGGGATTAGTGACTACAGCTGCTCCTCACCATGGGGCAGGGAGTTCCTTCTGGGCATCCCAGTTTCCCTCACAGGATGCTCCAGGGCCTCAGTGGGCATTTGAATGCACAGAGTCCAGTGAGAGAGAGGCTCCCTGGTGCAGGGCCAGAAGGCTCAGGGCTGCCCCGCAGACTAGCATTCCTGTTCCATCTTCTCCCAGCTACACCTGGCCACACAGACCTCCTGGAGGCTCCTAGGCTAAGGCCCCCAGGGAGCCCGCCAGAAGCCATGGCCCATCTGGCACTTGCCTACCTTCAGAGATTCACCCTTCCTGCCATTCCCTACCAGCCCATGCCACAACCCAGATAAATCCATTGTAATGGATTTACAACCTTGGAGACACAATCACATCAGATCCAAACATTAAATGAACGAGGTCTTTAGGGGACATTTTATATCTAACCATAACAGTATCTGGTTATTTTTGTTATTATTGTTAATTGTGAGTAGCAAATGATGCCACTCAAAATAGAACCATTTGTGACAAAGAGGAGTAATGATCTGTCTGTTAAGGAAAAACAGTGTATCATTTCCTTTTCCACTTTCTGTTGAAAAACAAATGCTGAGCTGGATCAAATGCTGACTGTTATGCACATTCTATTTTACAAGTTAGGACCCGTCATTGAATATCTCTGACTGCAATTCACCACTCAGTACAGATTGCATGCCTTTGCATCCAAACAGACTGGTTTTATTTATTTATTTATTTATTTATTTATTTATTTATTTATTTATTTATTTTGGTGGTACTGGGGTTCCAGGAAACTCTTCTACCTCCGGGCTCCACTCCCAGACCTATTTTATATTTTTATTTGGAAACAGGGTCTCTTAAGCTAGCGCAGCTGGCTTCGAACCTGCACAATCCTCCTGTCTCTGCCTCCCAAGCACGGGAATTACAGGTGTGCACCACCACACCCACACCTGGCTCAAACAGACTGGTTTTAAGTAGAACTTTCAAACAGTTACAAAAATGGAAATATTGGGGATGGGGCAGGAAAAGAGAAAAGGTGTTTTGTTTTAGAGAGCTATTTTTTTTTTTTAATCCATCGATCCCAAGACATCAGAAACTGCTTCTGGGTTTGGGGTCAGTGGCATCTCCAAGACTTACATTGGTAACTATCTAGAGCACACTTGACAGTCTGCAGCAAAGCAACAAATATGTATAACACAACCAGCTCAATTATTTAAAAAGCTATATTTTATGTTATTCACATGAGGTTGAGCAATCTGTATCTTTATATGATTATAAAACTCTCACAAGTATTCATTACGCTTTAAAGCACAGTTGAAGGCAGACTGAGATTCACCCGGAAGTCCGCTCTTCTTGGCTTTGATATTGGCTACTGGGTTACTAATGATGCTCACTGTGCTTTCAGGAAAGATGGAGGACTAGACATGCCTTATAAAGAGGAAAATCAACACCAGGAATATACTTTTTAAATGTTTCTCAATGGTTTTGAATGTTTTAAGCTATGTCATCAGAATAAGAATAAATTTTTTAGTTCACTTTAAAAAATCATAGGAATTGCACAATTGCTCGATGAACCAAGAGAGAAAAGCTACTGTATAAAACATATTGTATATCCAGGCATAGTGATATGTGCTTTTAATCTCAGTACTTGGAAGGATAAAACAGGAGGATCTCAAATTCAAGAACAGCTTTGGCAATTTAGTGAGACTTTCAGCAACCAAGTGAAGATGTAGAAAGAAATAGGCAGATAGGGCCAGAGAGCCATGGTGGAAAGACTTAATCTACTGAGAAGCAACAGATGCTAACTAACTTCCAAAATTCCCAAGAGGCCCAAACATCCAATGTTTACAAAATTCCAGTTGTTCCTGCGATAAGTGATCTCAGGAGTTTCTGGGACCCCAGCTGAGTAAAGGAGATATATATATAAAAAAAAAGGACACTATCTAAATCCCAAGAAACTGACACCCCAACTGGTAAAGGAAACTCAAAGATGTATATAAACCCCTAGAGAAGCCACCCCAAATGGCTACCCACTCAGGAATCCCTACCTCTGGGAGCTTCTTCCTCTCTTGCAGGTCCTGTTTGTTTTGAAAGAAAGTGGCATATACTATCAGGTAGTGATCTGAAGACACCCTCTGGTTATGAGTGCTGAATAAAACCCCCTAGGGTGGCATGCACCTCTCTTCGGTAGATTGTGTGGATTTGGGAAGAAAGAAGTTTGCAACTGATGGCATGTGGCTTGGGAAACTTCCCAAGTGTCCAAAAAGCAGCTGTGAGACACCAGGGTCTCCATTGCCCAAAAGGATGCTCTAACTCTTTCTTCCTTCTGTTCTCTTTATAGAAACCCCTCTGCTTGACTTTCTTTTGTCTGTGCCATTCTTTGTGTTTTGTAGACAAGAACCCCAGTAAGTAAAAACGAGTGTTTCACTAGTGAAATCCCGTTTGAAAACAAAAAATAAAATAGGGCAGGGGGTGTAGCTCAGAGGTAGAATGTCCCTGGGTTTGATTTGTATTCCCTTAACTCAAATGTATTGTATTACTTATAAAAACAAGGTTTCAGTAATTTAGCAGCGTCTGTCAAAAGCTTTAGATTGCTCACTCTTATTCAGAAATCATAATCTAAATATTCTTTCAAAAGGAATAGTAAATGTGTTATTTACCAAGATATATATTACATAAAAATAAAAAATAACCACTCAAACACTATTATTAAAGTGATGTTTGCTGAGCATGTTGCCACACACTTGTAATCCCAGTACTTGGGAGGTTTAGACAGGAGGATCATGGGTTGAAGGGCAGCTTTAGCTACTTAGTGAGGCCCTTTTCAACTTAGTGACACCTTGTCTCAAAATACAGAATAAAAAATAAAGCTGGGGGTATAGCTTTAAGGTAGAATGCCCCTGGGTTCAATTTCTAGTACCACACAAAAAAGTAAGTTTATAATAACATTGGATAAGAGAAAAACAAGTCAGATATAAAGTTATAATGTGCTGTAAAATCTATAAAAACAACCAAATTGATATATACAATATAAGAAATACAAGAAAATAAAACAAACTGCTAATAGGTCTATAGCTAAGTGTAGGTAATATTGAATTCTCTCAAGTTTTCTGCAGATTTTAGAAGGCCAATAAAATTTTAAAATAATAGAATTGATTATCTCTGACAAAAATAAGGGTAAAAGTTTCTTCCCCTCCTTTTTTCTCATAACATTTCTTTTAGAAAGCTTATAATTTTTTCTTCTTTTTGAAATGCATGTAAATACTTGGAGACTAAATAGGCCTTTCAGTAAGTATAGGAGGACTCTCCAGACCCTGGGAACTGTGTCTTTAAAATGTAAACATTTAGAGAGGTTGACATTTAAAAGTCTGCTTCCCTGGGAGGGCATCCTAATTTCAATGGTTACCAAGCTCCCAAATGCAAAACTACCTCTTTTATAAAAATGGGAGAAGTTTGCTCTTCCTCTGGATAAACTTAATCTGCTAACTCAGATCACCCAATTACCCTGTAAAGTTAGTAGAGAATTAAATACTGGGTAGACAGTGAGGGAACTGGACTCCCAGGAAATAAGGGTTGAGAACTTGTCCCTCTCAGAAAGAAGGTGTTTTTGTGTTGTTTATAAGACCTGAGTGTGAAAAATTAAACTTGGAAGAGTGGGGCTAAGATGTCAGGAACCAAAAATCTCTGTGCACCAACCTTAGTCTCATGGATGGTTACTATGTACAGAGCAGGGAACAAACATGCATAACATTCTCATGACTTTGGGGAATTAAAAGACATAGATGACAAATCAACTAAGATAAGAATAGATTAAAAATGAGCATTCCCTGAATTAGTTAATGTCTATACAAGGGGGCTTCAAACTCTATGCTCACCACCAGTATCAGCTACACTCTCAGGACCCTTTCTCTGCATGGAAACTTTAACCTTGCTTCTCTTTGGTGGATTGAGTAGACTTTGGGGATAAGCAGTGTACAATTGATGGTGAGTGACCCGGGCTACGCTCGAGCAGTGCCAGGAGGCCCCAAACCCAGCAAGACAGTCAGTATTATTTCATTAGGATGAACTATGTGTGACAGTAGTGGTGTCAAACTGTTTTTTCCAAAAGAGAGCTATATATTTGGAAAATACATATAATGGGTTGTGACTGCTGGGCTACTCCAAGGAAAAGAGATTTCTTTCTTTCTTTGCAATTATTTAGTGGGTGATCTCTGATGTGCAACACATTCTGATTTAATGTTTATTCAATGATAAAAGCACTTTCTCTCTGCTACCTTTATGGATAAATTTTTCATTTGATAGATTTTGTTTCTAATTGTATTTATAATCCAGTAATTTCAAAACTCTTTAATGATCCAGGAGTGGTGGTACACACCTTTCATCTCAGTACTTGGGAGGCTGAGACAGGAGGATTGCAGGTTCAAAGCCAGCCTTAGCAATTTATTAAGACTTGCAGCAACTTAGACCTTGTTTCAAAACAAAAAATAAAAAGGGTTGGGGTGTAGTGCAGAGGTAGAACATGCCTGGGAACAACAAAACAAAACAAAACAATCAGCTTTATTATGCTTATAGTAAAAAACATACTTTTTATAATTATTATCTTTCTAACTTAGGATTTATCTTTTTGTAAACAATCAGTTAATTACCATTTTCTTGGTTTAGCTTACCAAAAGCAGTAGGATCCCCTCCGTTCCAATTTCTCTTGACTTGGACACTGTTCTGTTTTCCTGTGAGCTATACACAGTAGGTCATAAGCCTGGAAAATACATCAGTACCATGGTGCTACAACTACCTCCACCAGCTGTCCAACAAAGTCAACCTAAAGCCATTTTTAATTTTCAATGCAACTATTTTTTATTAGTTCTGGTTAGTCCTTCCTTTCTTTATGTTTTCTGGTCTTAAAATATTCCTTTTAAAAATCCTGTAATGTTTTCTCAGGGCTCTGATCTGTATATTATACTAGATATGTATATATTGACCATATAACTTTATATTCAAACTGAGATGTGTATGTGTGTGTATGTATGTATGTATGTATGTATGTATATGTGTGTGTATGTTCATTACTGGGGACTAAACCCTGTTTTGAAACAGAATCTCTCTAAGTCACACACACTAGCCTCAAACTTGTGATCATCATGTCTCAACCTCCCAAGTACTCTGATTACAGGTATACACTAAGGTGCCCAGTTCTGGGACACTCTTGAGAGTGAAAGGTGGGGTTAAGAATTACTAAAAAGTCATGTTCCAGACAAAATTGTCCCAGGCACAACTGGCTGTATGTAAAATTGCCAATTGAAACACAATATACCAAGTTAAATTTGAGTTTCAGATAAGTGGCTTTTCTTTTCTCCCTTTTTTTGTATACAGTTCTACCTAAAGCCTTATAGCCTGCAACTCAGAGAAGAAAACGGAATGATCTGCTACAACCCAATCAAAAGAATCTGGAATGGGGATTGTCTATGACTCCACTAGAGGCTTATTAGATAATAAATCAAGAGTAGTTATGAACTGATTATCAACACGAAAATGGGCAGCAAGGCAGATGAGTAGATAAATAAGTGCAATATCTGGGACATACTTATACCAAAACTTTTGTAATTTATCTGAAATTCATATTTCATTAAAAGTTCTGTATTTGTATTTATTTAGCCTAGCAATCTTAGTAGTCATCATAAACATGTTTAACAGAATTACTTTCCTCAAGGGTGACAATTTTTAAACATGCATAATTCAATGACTCAGTATTTGCAGCATATTATTTGAAATCAGATAATATATTAAATATAACGAAAGTATAAAAAATGCCCATGTAACTTAAGTGAATAGAAATAATTTATAAGATAAAAGTGATACTTCCATGTTCTCTGGGGAAGAATTAAGTTAATTTGCCAACTAAGACACTAAGAAAAAACATTATTTGAAGGGTGAAACAAAATAAATTATATGTTGCTTATACTTTTTAAATTTTATTTTCTCTTTTCACATTTGTTTCCCCTAATATTTTGAGGGAAAATTTGAAGCAAAAGTATTTTCTATACAAAAGTAATCCTATAACTATAGGGCATTCTATATTTTATAATCTTTTTCTCTCTAGTCTTGTCAGTAAGTCTTTTAAAATTCTCTAAATTTCTTCTTTTTCTGGATGTTAGGGTTCAGAAATATGATGGTGAAATCCATCTGGATGTGGCTGGCACTGTAGCTCATTTTCTCCCCTTTTTGGTAGCTTAGCTAGAAGCTTATCTTGAGTGTTTAAGTGAAGAAGAACCTTATAATGTTGGCAACGTGGGGTTCCCCTTTTAGAACAGCCATATTTTCATTGTTTTAGTTGTTGAATCTTTTCTGTTGCACGGTCAAACTCAGGGTTTTCATGTCTTTCTTTCTGTATTGATATACATGTACAAGGGCAAGGTCCTTCTCCTTTTCTATGACATGCTTGCTTCTCCCTGCCCTGAAGTATTTCTGTAAGACATCACAGGCCACTTGGATAGTATATGCTTTGCTTCTTTATATACCAAAATGTTTCTCCAGGACCCCTGCTTTACTTCCATGCCTCTGGCTATTGATGTTGTGTCTGCCATTGCATATGCCTGTCAGTCTATGACTCATACTATCTCAACTTGAGGAAGTTGGCGGTAATGTCATTAGACCATACGTCCCTTTTGATTCTATGTTTATAAAAATCAAAGTTGCTTTTACCCAAATTCCAAAGAACACCCAGAAACCCTAATCTGAAAATTCCCTCCTTTGCTCTATAAAGTTCCAGACAGTAAAATTAAGGAAAGGAATTTTTTTTTTTTTTTTTTTTTTTTTTTGGTGGTGGTACTGGGGTTCCTGGAAGCCCTTTTACCTCTGGGCTACACTCCCAGACCTATTTCATACTTTTTTTATTTTTGGAAACAGGGTCTTTTAAGCCAGCACGGCTGGCTTTGAACCTGCTCGATCCTCCTGTCTCCGCCTCCCAAGAGCGGGGATTACAAGCATGCACCACCATGCCCGGTGGAAAGGAAATATTTGAAAAGTCAAGATTTTAATTAGATTTCTGCTCCCATGACACTTTTTTTTTTTTTTGCACTAGAGATGACACTCCAGGCCTTGCACATGATAGGCAAGCACTTTACTTCTGATACATCCCCTGCTCTTACATTTTCCCTTTCCTAAAGTGGAAAAAATTAAAATAATTATGAAAGCTTTACTTAATAAGTGATGGTCATTTTAAAGTGTCAAGTGCAGAGTTAGAAAGAGGTGAATAATACATATATTCATGTTTCATAAATTATTTTCAAATGATCTGCATTAGAGATGCTTGCTTAAGGCACAGACATACAAAAACAACCCCTGATGGTTTGTAACATCCTTCCTCCCACCTTTGGGATGGATTGAGTACTTTTATAGTGAAAGTCTCAACCCTTGCTGTTCTCTTTTGCAGAAAAAAGTTAATATTCCAATAGACCAAATCTCTTTATTTTCTTCTCTGGCAGTTCCATATTTTTGTATGGTTCTCTCTGTCAAGTTAAGCTATCAGTCATTTTTACTGATTTAACTGACAGCTGTAAGCAAATGATCCTGCTATATTTGGGGGATAATTTTATTTTGATCTAAAACATTGAAATAAATAGAAACTTTCCCAATAGATAACATCACTATCAGTGTTTCTTATTGTTTAGGGCATTTTAAATCAAATGTTTAGCTTTAAAGTAAGTTCCACAGAAACACTTTGGATTTTCCCCTACTTGCCTTTGTGTACTTAGCCTTGTGTGGCGACACTTACAGGCTATGCTTTCTCGGCACTGCGGGTACTGGTAGAATATCAGTGAGTTAAAGGAAAAGAGAAGCTTCTGGTTTCTTCTATCTCATACTGTGGTGGTGGCTGCTACTTGTTATGGTGTTGGAGGTCAGGTGATTCCAGCCTGCAATGTTCAGATGTGTCAGGTGGCTAGTCAGACACAAGCAGAAAACTTAGAATGGGATGGAGACCTTCAGTTCCTAAGGGAAGAAATTAAACTGACCCTTTTAAATGAAAATAGTTGTACATATATCAGAAGGCTAAGTTCCCTGCAGGGTCTCACATAGACCTCCTTCCTACAGAGAGGGGCAGAGATGATACAGAGTCTCTAAGGTGCACAGTAGGAAAAGGCAATCACCACCCCAAATGAAATATACAGGAGGGGAGGTGCCCAGAGGGATTATAATACTGGCTTTTTTTTTTTTTTTTTTTTTTTGTGGTGGTACTGGGGGTGGAGCCCAGGGACCTTCTATCTCTGGGCTACACTCCCATACCTATTTTTATATTTTATTTGGAAACAGAGTCTCTTAAGCCAGCTGAGGCTTGCTTCGAACCTGTGAGATCCTCTTGTCTCCGCCTCCCAAGTGTAAGGATTATAAGCGTGCACCACCACACCCGGCCTTATAATACTGTTTTTGACCCCAGGAAAATCTTGCTGTTGCTTTTCTCTGGAATATAAGTCCTCCCCCGCTTTTTTATTTTAATCATGGCCTTTCTCCCTCATGCCATTATTTCTCTGACTAAACCTCCTACATTGTCCTATTTGTGCTTTTTTGCATGAATGTTTTTCATTGAGGGAAGCAAGGAATGAGGTGCTGCTAAATAATAACCATACTGAGGGAAAACTTCACCAGGTAGCAGATGGCAGCAGGACTCTCCATGCAGAATGCTCCATACTTGGTGTTACAGAACCAGCAAAAGTGGAGAGTCGGTGTATGCTCCAAGATAGGAACTTCAGTGGTTTCTAGCCTCCAAGTATTTGTTATCTGTGCTTCCTTCCTGCTCTCCACCCCACCCCCATTTTGTTTTAGATACTCCAGCTTATTTGTTACCAGTTTCCTGTTGCTCTGTGTTTGAATTCATAGTGTTGTTTTTGTTTACTGACTGGACTCTGACAGAGTATGGAAAAGATGTCCCTGGAAATCCTGTATTATAAATAGTACATATGTCTTTGATGCCAGAATAAAGAGGGACCTTAAAAATTACACTCCCAAGGAACAAGATATATCATTATACAAGAGAATGACTTACATTCATGCTGTTTCTAAAATGGAAATGGAATTGATATACTAAACTATAAACTCAATACAATTTTATGGAATGTAAATTTTACATAAAAATTTGTTTTTAAAAGTATAATATTGCCAGGCATGGTGGCACATGCTTATAATTCCAGTACTTGAGAGGCTGAGACAAGGATGCTAGGTTTGTGGCCAGCCTCAGCAACTTAGTGAGGCCATATGCAACTCAGTGAGACCCTATTTCAAAATTAAAAAAAATTAAAAAATAGGGCTGGAGGTTTAAGTCAATGGTAGAATGCCCTGGGTTCAATCCCTAGTACCATAAGAAAATAAAAGATAATGTTTTCCTATTACAATTTTTGGCTTATGATTTTACCAGTGAATTCTTTCAAAAATTTAAAGAAAAGTATATATTAATTCTTCACAAAGTCTTCAAAATATAGGAAAGGGCATTTCACATATTATAGGGCCAATGTTACCCTCATACTAAACAAAGACATCACAAAAAAGGAAATCTAGAGACAAATGTCCACTGTAAGTATAGATCCCCAAATTCTACACAGACCACTAACAAACTAAAGCCAGCAACATATAAAAAGGATTATACACACCGGGCATGGTGGCACACACTTGTAATCCCAGTGCTCGAGAGACTGGGATTTGAAGCCAGCCTCAGTTACTTAGTGAGGCTCTCAGTAACTTAGTGAGACCATTTTTCTAAATAAAATATAAAATAGGTCTGAGAGTATAGCCTGGGGGTAGAAATGCCCCTGGGTTCCACCCCCAGTACCACACACACAAAAAAAAAAATTAAAAAATTAAAAATGATTATACACCAATGCCCCACTGGGATATGTCATAAGAAGAAGATTGTTTATTATCCAAATACATTCAGAAAAAGCATTTGGCAAAGTCCATTCCTCTTTTATGATCAATAATTTAAGTTCCCATCTCAGGAAAATAGAAAAAAAAATAAGAAAATAGATCAAAAGCAAGTGAAAGAAAAATGATCCCACACCGCATTATCTATGAAAGAAAATGTTAAAGTGAAATAATTTTTACTCATGGAAGCCAAAAGAAAGTGGTAAAATAGAGACTAACAGAAGGATGCTGGGATGTCAAGAAATAATTTTTTTGTCTCATGATTTTTTTAAATTGAAGGTGTAACTAAAATTATAACATTATCTGATATGATGCTTTAAATATGTAAAATATTTGACATCAATATTTAAAAGCGAAGTGAGCAAAGTGATCTAAACAAGTATAAGTTTTCTATCCTTCACTTAAAGGGATAAGATGTTGATGCATACACACTAATATACAACTTATAAATACTATATATAATATCAAGAACAACCAAGAAAAACTGTACAATGAAGTATATCTTAAGCACTCAAGATAAACCAAGTAGAATTATAAAATGTATGTAAGCCACCCACAAATAAGAACTGGGATAAAGAGACAACCCCTCCCCCCAACCAGAAGGCCCCAGAGGTCCGGGCTGCATGGCCCCGACCCCCCGGGAGGGTGGGTGCGGGCAGGGAACCCTTAGGAGACCCCCCTCCCACCTGGAAGGAAAAAAAAAATTTCATCACTACTGAGTGCCTGATCCCACATCCTCCCCAAACCACACATACTCTTTTCTCTTATTAAAAAAAAAGGGGGGGAGGAAACAAAAAAAGAAAAATATTTGAGAGGGGTTAAGATGGCCCCAGCGGCAGCTAGAATATTGGAGATGCAGACAAAACATATCCATCTGAACTGGAACTTTTGGAATAATTCCCTGCAAAGCAGGACTGCTGTTTCTCTACATCGTTAAGAATCCTGGGCATCACCTGTAAGGAGAGAGTCTAGCGGAGACCTAGGAGAAAGGCGGTGGCGGCAGCAGTGGCCAAGATGGCAGTGGAGATTTGGATTTGGGAGAGGCAGACATCTGATCCAACCCACCCTGATCCTCTGAAGAAATTACCCCAAAGGTCAAATGCTACTGTCACACATGCTTAGGAACACTGGACATTATGCAGTATGGGAAAGAGCTTGGGAAAGATTTGAAATGGTGGAGGCAGTCACATTGGCAGCGGCAAGTACTCAGGGGAGGCAGATAACTGACATAATACACCTGGAACTTTTGAAGAAATTACCTCAGAGGCAGGTACCCTTGGGAACGTGGGACAACCTGCTGGGTGAAGAGGTGCTTGGATCGGAGCCTGCCGAGGGGTGAGGCTGGTGCCGAGGCCAGTGAGGCCGGGATTGGAGCCTGCTGTGAGGCAAGGCTGCTACTGAGGCCTCCGAAGCTGGGATCGGACCCCGCTGAGGGGTTACGCCAGTCCTGGGTTCAGTGAGGCCAGGATTGGAGCCTGCCATGAGGCAAGGCTGGGGCCTCCGAGGCCGGGATCGGAGCCTACCGAGGGTTTGGGCTGGTGCTGGGGCCAGCGAGGCTGGGATTGGAGCCTGCCGAGGGGTTAGGCCAGTGCTGGGGCTAACGAGGCCGGGATTGGAGCCTGCCATGAGGCAAGGCCGGTGCTGGGGCCTCTGAGGCCTGGATAGGAGCCTGCCAAGGGCTTAGGCCGGTGCTGGGGTCAGCGAGACCGGGATCGGAGCCAACCATGAGGCAAGGCTGGTGTTGGGGCCTCCTAGGTTGGGATCAGAGCCAACTGATGCGTTAGGCCAGTGCTGGAGCCAGCGAGGCCGGGATTGGAGCCTGCCACGAGGCAAGACTGGTGCTGAGGCTTCCAAGGCCAGGATAGGAGCCTGCCAAGGGGTTAGGCCAGTGCCGGGGGCATCGAGGCCAGGATTGGAGCCTGCTGTGAGGCAAGGCTGGTGCTGGGGCCTCTGAGGCCTAAATGGAAGCCTGCCGAGGGGTTAGGCTGGTGCTGGGGCCAGCAAGGGCAGGATCAGAGCCTGCCTTGAGGTATGGCCGGTAATGGGGCCTCCGAGGTTGGGGTCGGCGCCAGCCGAGGGGTTAGGCTGGTACCGGGGCCAGCAAGGTCAGGATCGGAGCCTGCTGTGAGGCAAGACTGGTGCTGGGACCTACAAGGCCGGGATCGGACTCTGCCGAGGGGTAAGGCCGGTACCGGGGCCAGTGAGGCCCGGATCGGAAGCTGTTATAAGGCAAGGACGAAGCTAGGACTTGCAAGACCAGGATAGGAGCCTGCTGAGGGGTTAGGTCAGTGCCAGGGTCAGCGAGGCCGGGATCGGAGCCTGTCATGAGGCTAGGCCAGTGCTGGGACCTCTGAGGCCGGGAGAGGAGCCAGCCGAGGGGTTAGTTCAGTGCAGGGGCCAGCGAGGCCAGGATCGGGGCCTCCCATGAGGCAAGGCCAGTGCTGGAGTCAGCGAGATCAGGATAAGAGTCCCCTGGGTGGCCAGGCCACTACTGGGGCCATAAAGAGTGGGATCAGAACTTGCAATGTGGCATGCACAGAGAAATAGCACAAAAAATAAAATCCAGATGCTTTCCCTAATTAGCAAGAACTAGGAGGAAAGGGTTAACAGAAGGAGGTCGAGTAGTAGAAAGGGCCCTATTAAGAAGCAATTTAGGTGACCAATCAGAGGGGAGGGGGTGGGAGAGGATGGAATCTCTTTAAAATCATGAGGTGCGTAAACAATTATATCAAAGATAATTACCAATAAGCATGGGATCCACGGAGAGGGAGGGAATGGGATGGGGATTGGATGAGGGCTTATAGGATGATATGTGCTTGTATATCCTCTCAAGTCTTGTATTACAAAGTGATGTATGATTACAAAAAATAATAATAAAATTAAAAAAAAGAAATGGGATAAACTGGAATGAGAATAATAAAAAATAAAACCCTAAGTCTCAGACTTTCCATGAAAAAAGAACTCAAAATAGGTAGTAGATTTAAGTGTAAAATACAAAATTGTAAAACTCTTTGCATAGCCAGGCATGGTCATGCATGCCTGTAATCTCAGTTACTTGTGAGGCTGAGACAAGAGTACTGCAACTCAGTGAGACCCTGTCTCAAAAATAACTAAATGAATTAAAAGGGCTGCCAATGTAATTCAGTGGGAGGGCATCCCTGGTTTCAATCCTCAGCATCACCAAAACAAACAAACAACCCTTAGCCAATAATATAGGAGAAAGTCTTTTGAACTAGAAATATAACACTATAGAAAAAATATAAAAAAAATTAGTAAATTGGATTTTACCAAAATTTAAAACTTTTTTTTTTTTGCAGTACTAGGGATTGAACCCAGGGGGTTTTGCCTCTAAGCTATACCTCCAGCTCTATTTTTCATTTTTTATTTTGAAACAGGGTCTCACTATGTTGTGGAGTGCTTTACTAAGTAGCCAAGGCTGGCCTCAAACCTGTGATCCCCCTGTCTCAGCTTTTCAAGTACTGGGATTACAAGTATGCACCACCATGCCTGGGTTAAAACTTTTTTATTCTGAAAAAAAAAAAACATGTTAAAAAGTTAAAAAATGGAAGCTAGGCATGGTGGTACACACTTGTAATCCTAGCATTCAGGAGGCTGAGACAGGAGGATTGAGGTTCGTGGCCTGCCTCAGCTACTTAGTGAGACCCTGTTTCAAAATAAAGAATAATAATAAAAAAAATAGGGCTGGAGGTGTAGAACAGACATGGAATTACCCTGAAGTCCATCCCCAGTACTGCAAAAAAAAAAAAAAAGTTAAAAGATAAATTATCAAGTAGGATAAAGTAGTTGCAAGCCACATGTCAAAAATAAAGAACTCTCGAGCATTGGGGATACCAGAGGGACACCAGATAATGAAGGGAAAACCTCAGCAAAGCTAGAATGGAAGGACAGGAGAGGAAGAAGGCTGAAGTTGATTAATGGAGGTGCTACATCTGAATATGTGTAAAAGTATGAATATAGCATAGTTAACCTGGACACTCATTGTTGGGACGGGGGAAGGAAAAATGGGGGTGGTGGGAAGAGGGCACCAAGCACAGTTTAAATGTATACCATTTATTTTCAATTAAAAAAAAAGAACTCTCAAAATTTAGCATAAAAATCCAATTAAAAATGGGCAAAAGAAATGTAAAAACACAAATGAGCACACTAAAAAATATTCAACATAGTCATTAAGGAAATGCAAATTAAAACTACAAGAGATATCACTATCCACCCAACAAAACATCTACTACTTCAAAATAACAAATATTGGTGAGGATGCAGATGGTGCAGCCACTC
The DNA here is from genome assembly GCF_963383645.1 of Muscardinus avellanarius. NCBI lineage: Eukaryota > Metazoa > Chordata > Mammalia > Rodentia > Gliridae > Muscardinus > Muscardinus avellanarius. The sequence continues at coordinate 80,691,374 of NC_137794.1, forward strand.
CGGAAAATAATTGGCCAGGTTTTATAAAACTAAACATACTCTAACCAGATGACCTAGCAGTTATTCTTTTGGGTAATTTATCCTGGAGAAATTAAAATTTTTGTTAAGACAAAAGATATATATGATATTCAAGGAGCTGATAGAGTAAGACTGGAGAAATGATTCAGTTTCTTTAAGTGGGTGTATGATTAAACAAAATCCTGTACATGCACACAATGGGAAGCTACTCAGCAATAAAAAAATAACTATTGATGTATGCAGCAAATTGGATGGACGTGAAGGGAATTATGCTTATAAAAAAAGTTAACACCAAAATGTCACATGCTGTTTGATTCCATTTACATAACATCCTTGAAATGACAAAACCACATAGATGGAGAACAATTAGTGGCTGCCAGGACACAGGGACAAGTTTAGTGTGGGAAGAAGACCAAATCTAAGGAGGTAGCTGAAAGGAGTTCTTTTGAAGTGTTAGAATAAGTCTGTATTTCAATTGTAGTGATGACTACACAGATTTGCACACGGAAAAAAAATCGAGACACAAGTAAACGTAAGTTTTAAAATAGTAATATGCCATATTAATTTCCTGGTTTTGAGTTTGTGCTAAAGCAACAATAGATTTGAAGAAGATGAATAAACGGTGTCAGGTCCGCTGTATCTCCACTCTAACAATAATATATTATCATTTCTTAATAAAATGTTTAAATAATGTGTTTGGTATATGAAAACTCCAGAAAAAAATTGAGAATTTGATTTTTTTTTTTTGTTGGTGAACATTTTGTTATTTCATGTATGCCAAGAAATAATAACACTTTTGTGTACAATTGCTAGTTACAAAATGTGATACTTCTGGGCTGAAGGAGTGAAGTGGCATAAAGGTTCAGTCCCAGCCAGCTGATCTGGGCGTGCTTCTAGGGGAAGCACAGAATGTGCTGAAGTTGCTCATAGCACCTGCTGTGGAGTGGGAGAGATGAAAAGATTGATACCTCCATGTGTGCTCAGATGTACCCTGCCAACCTTTTGAGAAATTCTTTTGCCTCTGTAGAACTCAGTGTTTTGTTTTTAATATTCAGATCATACCCTACAAAAAGGAGTTGATTCCAAAACAAATTTGAGGAATTTTTAGTAGTTGCTCTCACTATATATTTTGTTAATAAACATATGATTCCTTTTTCTAACCAATAAGTACCTCTCAGAAATATGTAGCATGTAGTTACCACATTTTTCACTTCTGTATTTTAAGTGTAATAATATTAAAATTGTAGTTTCAACAGGAAACAGATGATATAATTTAATACAGAAGTCTGGATATTTAACTTGACAGGTTTAGCAGGAAAAATTATTACAAAATTTTAGTAGAGTCAGAATTCTGTGAAGGCTGAAGAGATGAGGCTTTCCTTAAGATGGTAAAAATATCATTGAACATTCTCTTTACTACAGAACTAATAGTAAGAGGATGCCATCTAAAATAGTAGATATACTTATGTAGATGCATATTTAAAATAATTGTAATATTGTGTTAATTGCCAAAGGTCTAATTCTTTATACCTTTCAGCAGATAAAACTGAGAATAATTGCTTAAACCATCATAGCTTTTTGTGGGGAACATTAAAAATAAACCATTCAGACAGAAAAATATTGCACTAATATAGGAAAAAATATGACAGTAGTAAAAAGCATAATTGAAAAACTCTTCTACACTGTTGGTGGGATTGCAAATTAGTTCAGCTGCAATGGAGATCCCTGTGGATATTTCTTAGAAAACTGGGAATGAATCCAGTATATGATCCGGCTATACCACTCTGGGTATCTTCTTAAAAAGGCTGAAACTGGAGAACTACAGTAATATATGCAACCTATGTTCATAGCAGCACAATTCATAATAGCTAAATTATGGAACCAACTCAAGTATTCATCAACAGATGAATAGATTACAAAATTATGGAAAACACTCACAACAGAATTCTACTCAGCAATTAAGAACAAAATTAGGTCATTTGCAAGAAAATAGAAGGATCTGGAGAACATTATGTTAAGTGAGATTAGCAAATCACAGAAATTGAGGGGTCATATGTTTTCTCTAATCTCACCCTTCAGCTAGAGAAATTAGAGAGTAATTGGGATTTCAGAGAGACTCCAGATAATTTTTCTAAGGGAAAGGGAGAGGAAAGAGTGAAGATCAACGAAAGAATTACTATCGTCAGCTTTATGTACATATGTCAGAATGCCATGCCAATCTTAGTACCCCTTATGGGAAATGTGGGAATGGGAGTGAGCTTGGGGAAAGCCTACCAAATGATATGTGCATGCATGTCAGTATTCACATGATTCACTTATGATATTAAACTATAATGCACCAATAAGAGCATATTAAAAATAAAAAAATAAAATGCAAAATTAGCCAGGTGTGGTGGCACAGGCCTGTAATCCTAGTACTTGGGAAGATGAAAGAGGAGGATCACAGGTTAGAGAACAGCCTTAGCAATTTATGAGACTCTCAGCAATCTAGCAATACTGCATTGCAAAAACAAAGCCAAGGTTGCAGGTATAGCTTGGAAGTAAAACAAACTTTGATTCAATCTCTAGTTACAACACACACACACACACACACACACACACACACACAGAAAAGGTAAAATTTCTTGATTATCTGTTTAGTCTATATACAAAAGAATAAAGAATAAAACTTGATGAAGTTTCATCCTGTAAGATAGAGCTAAATCTGTGTGGAGCTTAAAGAGAAACTGGGAAAATGAAGAAGGTATACTTCCAGATGCTCAACCAAATACTTGTAATAGTTGTAAGAAAGATAAACTGAAATGACTGGCTGAGAGATAAATGCAAATACTAATCTTGCTTTTTAAAAAAATGTTCTGGTATCTTTATTTTATATTGATGTATTAGTCTCACATCATAATGTACATCATGTTGATAAAGACATATATGCACACAGTACTTGGTACCCCCTGGTTCCCTCCCTCCCAAATACCATATTGACAAGGTATATTCACATGTATACCCATAATTGATGGTAATATATCCATTAATGGACCTCAGTCTTTCTCCTCCCCTACCCATCCTCTCTGGCTCCACTGAGGTTTCTCCTCCATTATCTGGAATCCCTCTGAAAAAAAAAATAATAATCCCTAGCTAAAGCATACTAGAGAAAACATGCTCCTTCACTTTCTGTGCTTGGCTAATCTCAACACAATGTTCTTTAGGTCCTTCCATCTCCTTGCAAATGATCTAATTTTGTTCTGTATTGCTGAGTAGAATTCCACTGTGTATTTCCATAATTTTGTAATTCATTCATCAGTCGATGGCTGAGGTGGTTTCATAGTTTGGCTATTGTGAATTGTGCTGGCATGAACATGGGTATGCATATATTACTGTAGTTTTTTGTTGTTGTTGTTGTTTCAACCCCTTTAGAAAGATTTCCCAGTAGTGGAATAGCCAGATTGTATGGTGTATCCATTTTGAGTTTTCTAAGGAATCTCCACACTGACCTTCATAGTGGCTGGGTTGAATTAGTTTGCACTCCCACCAACAGCATAGAAGAGTTCCTATTTCCCCACATCCTCACCAACATTTGTTGTTATTTGACTTCTTTATGCTTGCCACTCTGATTGGGATTAGATGGAATCTCAGTGTAGTTTTGATTTGCATCTCCCTGATTGCTAGTGATGTTGAACATTTTTTCATGTATCTGTTGGCCACATATATATATATATATATATATATATATATATATATATATATATATATATATATTTCGTGAAGCATTTATTCAATTAAGTTGCCTATTTCTTGATTGTGTTGTTTGTTTTTCTAGTGTAAAGTCCTTTATGTTCTTTCTATATTCTGTATATTAGCACTCTATCAGAGGGCTAGCTGGCAAAAATATTCTCCCATTCTGTAGGCATTCTCTTTAGAATCTTCATAATTTCCTTTGATGAGCAGAAACTATTTAGTTTGATGCCATCCCACTTGTGATTCTTGTTTTAATTTCCTGAACTTTAAGGGTTCTGTTGAGGAAGTTACTCCCTGTCCCAAATGTCAGAGTGTTGGACCTTTACCCTCCTCTTGTAGCTTCACAGTCTCTGGTCTAATTTCCAGGTCTTTTATCCATCTTGAGTTGATTTCTGTGCAGGGTGAGAGGTAAGAATTCAATTCCATTTTTCTACAAATAGCCAGTTTTCCCAGCACCATTTATTGAAAAGGCTATCTTTTCCCCAGCATATGTGTTTGGCCCCTTTGATGAAGATCAATTGATTATAAGTGTATGGATTTGTTTCTGTATCTTCTATTCTGTTACTTTGGTCTGTGTGCCTATTTTTGTGCCAATACCATACTATAGCTCTGTAGTATAATTTGAAGTCAGGAATTATGATGCTTTCTGCATGGTTCTTATTGCTAAAAATTTCTTTGGTTATTCAGGGTCTTTTGTTCCTCCATATAAAATTCATGACTGATTTTTCTAGTTTATGATGAATGACATTGGTAATTTAATAGGAATTGCCTTGATTCTGTAGATCACTTTTGACAGAATGGCCATTTTGATGATAATTATTCTGAATATCCAAGAGCAAGGAAAATCTTTCCATCTTCCAACGTCTTCAAGTTTCTTTCTTTAGTGTTTTATAATTTTCACTGTAGAGATGTTTTGACTCATTGATTTGGTTTATTCCTAGGTATTTTATTGGTTTTGAGAATATGTGAATTGAATTGTTTTCTGTATTTCTTTATCTGTGAATTCATGGTTAAAAAAATAAAAGAGTTACTGATTTCTTTAGGTTGATTTTGTATACTGCTATTTTGCTGATTTGTTTAATCAGGTCCAGTAGTCTTTTGGTTGAGTCATTTGGGTTTTCTAGATATAGTCATGTTATCTGCAAACAAAAATAATTTTAATTCTCTTTATTCTATTTGAAATTTTTTATATCCTTCTCTAGTCTTATAGTTTGGGCAAGAGTTTCCAGGACTATATTGAGAAGGAGTGGTGATAGTGGGCATCCCTGTTTTGTTCCTGATATTATTGTTCTTGCAGTTTTCCCCCCACTCAATATGATGTTGGCTTTGGGTTTATTGCATGTTGCCTTAATGATATTGAGATGTGTTTCTTCGATTCCAGGTTTCTGCAGTGTTTTTAATATGAATAGGTGTTGAATTTTGTCAAATGCTTTTTCAGCATCTACTAACATGATCATTTGATTTTTGTTCTTAGTTTTATTTATGTGGTCAATAACGTATTGATTTGTGTATGTTGAACTAGACTTACTTTCCTGGGATAAAATCAACTTGATCATGGTGTACAATTTTTTATATAGTTTTGAATGCACATATCAGGTATTTTGCTTAGAATTATTTCATCTATGTTCATCAAGGATATTGATCTGTAATTTTCCTTTCTTGAGATATCTATATTTGGTTTTGGTCTTAATGTAATACTGGCCTCATAAAAGGAGTTTGGAATAATTTCATTTCTTTGATTTCACAGAACAACTTGTGGAATATTGGGTTTATATTCCATAGAAGTTTTATAGAATTCAGCTAGAAACCCATCTAAACCAGGGATTTTCTTTTATGGAAGAATTTTTATTGTTCTTTGTATTTCTTTTCTTGCTTGGTTTAGGTTTTCTATGTCATTTTAGTTCAATTGAGGTATGTTATATGTGCTTAGAAATCTCTCAATTTCTTCCATGTTTTCCAGTTTATTGTAGTATAAAATTTCAAAATACTTTCTGATGATTCTCTGAATTTTTCCACTGTCTGTAGTGATGTCTCCTTTTTCTTTTCTGGTTTTAGTAATTTGAGTTGATTCTCTTTTTGTTTTGGTTAGGCTGGCCAAATGTTTGTCTATCCTCTTAATCTTTTTAAAGAATCAGCTTTTTGTTTTGTTAATCCTTTATATTTTTAATTCTCAATTTTATTTATTTCTGCTTGGATTTTTATTATTTCTTGTCTTCTTCTGGCCTTGGGATTAGACTGTTTTTCTAGTCCCTTGAGGTTTGCCATTAGGTTGTTCATTTGGAAACTTTCTTTTCTTTCCATGTGGGCACTCAGTGCTATAAATTTTCTTCTTAACGCCACCTTCAAAGTATCCCATATATTTTGGGATGTTGTGTCTCTATTTTTGTTTAATTTCATAATTTTTTTTTCTTTTTTTTAATTAATTTATTTTTTAAATTGGTGCATTGTAGTCATATATCAATCACATTGGAGTACAAGACTTGAGAGATCCAATTAGCCCTCCTCCAGCCCCCGTCCCATTCCCTCCCCCTCCCTCCATCCCACACTTCTTTGGTGATTTACTTTGATACATTTGTTTATGTACCTCCTGCATTTTAAAGAGGCTCCGTCCTCCAGTATTACATACCCTCTGATTGGTCACATTAGTTGCTTCACTATAGGGCCCTTTCTATAGCTCAACCTCTTCCTGTTGCCCGTTTCCTCCTAGTTATTGCTGATTAAGAGAAGCGTCTGATTTATATTTTCTGCGATATTTCTCTGTGCATGCTGCGTTGCAAGTACCAGTCCCACTCTTGATGGTCCCAGTAGTGGCCTGGCTACTCAGTGGACTGATCCAGACCTCGCTGGCTCATGCAGCGGCCTTGCCTCATGGGAGGACCCAGTTCTGGTCTCGCTGGCCCCTGAACCAGTCAAATCCCTAAACTGGCTTTGGTCCCGACCTTGGAGGCCGCAGGAGTGAACTTGCCTCACGCCAGGCTCCGATGCTGGCCATTGGCCCCTGCACCAGTCTAACCCCTTGGCAGGATTCCAGTCCCGGCCTCGGAGGCCCCAACACTGGTAATGCCTCACGGCAGGCTCCGATGCCAGCCTCACTGGCCCCAGCACCGGCCTAACCCCTTGACAGGCTCTTATCCTGGCCTCAGACGCCCCAGTACCGGCCTTGCCTCAAGGCAGGCTCCGATGCCGGCCTCGCTGGCCCCAGCACCGGCCTAACCCCTCAGCAGGCTCTTATCCTGGCCTCGAGGCCCCAGTACCGGCCTTGCCTCAAGGCAGGCTCCGATGCCGGCCTCCCTGGCCCCAGCACCGGCCTAATCCCTCAGCAGGCTCTTATCCTGGCCTCGGAGGCCCCAGTACCGGCCTTGCCTCACGGCAGGCTCCGATGCCGGCCTCACTGGCCCCAGCAGTGGCCTAACCACTCGGCAGGTTCCGATCCCGGCCTCAGAGGCCCCAGTACCGGCCTTGCCTCAAGGCAGGCTCCGATGCCGGCCTCGCTGGCCCCAGCACCGGCCTAACCCCTCGGCAGGCTCCGATCCCGGCCTCAGAGGCCCCAGCACTGGTCATGCCTCAAGGCAGGCTCCGATGCCGGCCTCGCTGGCCCCAGCACCGGCCTAACCCCTTGGCAGGCTCTTATCCTGGCCTCGGAGGCCCCAGTACCGGCCTTGCCTCACGGCAGGCTCCGATGCCGGCCTCGCTGGCCCCAGCACCGGCCTAACCCCTCGGCATGCTCCGATCCCGGCCTCGGAGGCCCTAGCTCTGGTCATGCCTCACGGCAGGCTCCGCTGCCGGCCTTGCTGGCCCCAGCACCGGCCTAACCCCTCGGCAAGTTCTTATCCTGGCCTCGGAGGCCCCAGTACCGGCCTTGCCTCACGGCAGGCTCCGATGCCGGCCTCACTGGCCCCAGCACTGGCCTAACCCCTCAGCAGGCTCTTATCCTGGCCTCGGAGGCCCCAGTACCGGCCTTGCCTCACGGCAGGCTCCGATGCCGGCCTCGCTGGCCCCAGCACCGGCCTAACCCCTCGGCATGCTCCGATCCCGGCCTCGGAGGCCCCAGCACTGGTCATGTCTCAAGGCAGGCTCCGATGCCGGCCTCGCTGGCCCCAGCATCGGCCTAACCCCTTGGCAGACTCTTATCCTGGCCTCGAGGCCCCAGTACCGGCCTTGCCTCACGGCAGGCTCCGATGCCGGCCTCGCTGGCCCCAGCACCGGCCTAACCCCTCGGCATGCTCCGATCCCGGCCTCGGAGGCCCCAGCACTGGTCATGCCTCACGGCAGGCTCCGATGCCGGCCTCGTTGGCCCCAGCACCGGCCTAACCCCTCGGCAGGCTCCGATCCCGGCCTCAGAGGCCCCAGCACTGGTCATGCCTCAAGGCAGGCTCCGATGCCGGCCTCGCTGGCCCCAGCACCGGCCTAACCCCTCGGCAGGCTCTTGTCCTGGCCTCGGAGGCCCCAGTACCAGCCTTGCCTCACGGCAGGCTCCGATGCCGGCCTCGCTGGCCCCAGCAGCGGCCTAACCCCTCGGCAGGCTCTTGTCCTGGCCTCGGAGGCCCCAGTACCGGCCTTGCCTCACGGCAGGCTCCGATGCCGGCCTCGCTGGCCCCAGCACCGGCCTAACCCCTCGGCAGGCTCCGATCCCGGCCTCGGAGGCCCCAGCACTGGTCATGCCTCAAGGCAGGCTCCGATGCCAGCCTCGCTGGCCCCAGCACCGGCCTAACCCCTCGGCAGGCTCTTGTCCTGGCCTCGGAGGCCCCAGTACCGGCCTTGCCTCACGGCAGGCTCCGATGCCGGCCTCGCTGGCCCCAGCAGCGGCCTAAACCCTCGGCAGGCTCCAATCCCGGCCTCGGAGGCCCCAGCACTGGTCATGCCTCAAGGCAGGCTCCGATGCCGGCCTCGCTGGCCCAGCACCGGCCTAACCCCTTGGCAGGCTCTTATCCTGGCCTCGGAGGCCCCAGTACCGGCCTTGCCTCACGGCAGGCTCCGATGCCGGCCTCGCTGGCCCCAGCACCGGCCTAACCCCTCGGCATGCTCCGATCCCGGCCTCGGAGGCCCTAGCACTGGTCATGCCTCACGGCAGGCTCCGCTGCCGGCCTTGTTGGCCCCAGCACCGGCCTAACCCCTCGGCAAGTTCTTATCCTGGCCTCGGAGGCCCCAGTACCGGCCTTGCCTCACGGCAGGCTCCGATGCCGGCCTCACTGGCCCCAGCACTGGCCTAACCCCTCAGCAGGCTCTTATCCTGGCCTCGGAGGCCCCAGTACCGGCCTTGCCTCACGGCAGGCTCCGATGCCGGCCTCGCTGGCCCCAGCAGCGGCCTAACCCCTCGGCATGCTCCGATCCCGGCCTCGGAGGCCCCAGCACTGGTCATGCCTCATGGCAGGCTCCGATGCCGGCCTCGTTGGCCCCATCACCGGACTAACCCCTCGGCAAGCTCTTATCCTGGCCTCGGAGGCCCCAGTACCGGCCTTGCCTCACGGCAGGCTCCGATGCCGGCCTTGCTGGCCCCAGCACCGGCCTAATCCCTCGGCAGGCTCTTATCCTGGCCTCGAGGCCCAGTACCGGCCTTGCCTCAAGGCAGGCTCCGATGACGGCCTCGCTGGCCCCAGCACCGGCCTAACCCCTCAGCAGGCTCTTATCCTGGCCTCAGAGGCCCCAGTACCGGCCTTGCCTCACGGCAGGCTCCGATGCCGGCCTCGCTGGCCCCAGCACCGGCCTAACCCCTCGGCAGGCTCCGATCCCGGCCTCAGAGGCCCCAGTACCGGCCTTGCCTCACGGCAGGCTCCGATGCCGGCCTCGCTGGCCCCAGCAGCGGCCTAACCCCTCGGCAGGCTCTTGTCCTGGCCTCGGAGGCCCCAGTACCAGCCTTGCCTCACGGCAGGCTCCGATGCCGGCCTCGCTGGCCCCAGCAGCGGCCTAACCCCTCGGCAGGCTCTTGTCCTGGCCTCGGAGGCCCCAGTACCGGCCTTGCCTCACGGCAGGCTCCGATGCCGGCCTCGCTGGCCCCAGCACCGGCCTAACCCCTCGGCAGGCTCCGATCCCGGCCTCGGAGGCCCCAGCACTGGTCATGCCTCAAGGCAGGCTCCGATGCCAGCCTCGCTGGCCCCAGCACCGGCCTAACCCCTCGGCAGGCTCTTGTCCTGGCCTCGGAGGCCCCAATACCGGCATTGCCTCACGGCAGGCTCCGATGCCGGCCTCGCTGGCCCCAGCAGCGGCCTAAACCCTCGGCAGGCTCCAATCCCGGCCTCGGAGGCCCCAGCACTGGTCATGCCTCAAGGCAGGCTCCGATGCCGGCCTCGCTGGCCCCAGCACCGGCCTAACCACTTGGCAGGCTCTTATCCTGGCCTCGGAGGCCCCAGTACCGGCCTTGCCTCACGGCAGGCTCCGATGCCGGCCTTGCTGGCCCCAGCACCGGCCTAATCCCTCGGCAGGCTCTTATCCTGGCCTCGAGGCCCAGTACCGGCCTTGCCTCAAGGCAGGCTCCGATGCCGGCCTCGCTGGCCCCAGCACCGGCCTAACCCCTCAGCAGGCTCTTATCCTGGCCTCAGAGGCCCCAGTACCGGCCTTGCCTCACGGCAGGCTCCGATGCCGGCCTCGCTGGCCCCAGCACCGGCCTAACCCCTCGGCAGGCTCCGATCCCGGCCTCGGAGGCCCCAGTACTGGTCATGCCTCAAGGCAGGCTCCAATGCCGGCCTCGCTGGCCCCAGCACCGGCCTAACCCCTCGGCAAGCTCTTGTCCTGGCCTCGGAGGCCCCAGTACCAGCCTTGCCTCAAGGCAGGCTCCGATGCCGGCCTCACTGGCCCCAGCAGCGGCCTAACCCCTCGGCAGGCTCCGATCCCGGCCTCGGAGGCCCCAGCACTGGTCATGCCTCAAGGCAGGCTCCGAAGCCGGCCTCGCTGGCCCCAGCACCGGCCTAATCCCTCAGCAGGCTCTTATCCTGGCCTCGGAGGCCCCAGCACCGGCCTAACCCCTCGGCAGGCTCTTATCCTGGCCTCGGAGGCCCAAGTACCGGCCTTGCCTCATGGCAGGCTCTGATGCCAGCCTCGCTGGCCCCAGCACCAGCCTAACCCCTCAGCAGGCTCTGGTCCCGTCCTCGGAGGCCCCAACACTGGCCTTGCCTCACGGCAGGCTCCGATGCCGGCCTCGCTGACCCCAGCACCAGCCTAACCCCTCAGCAAGTTCCGGACCCGACCTCGGAGGCCCTAGCACAAGCCTTGCATCATGGCAGGCTCCAATGCCGGCCTCGCTGGCCCCAGCATCGGTCTAACCCCTCTGCAGGTTCCAATCCCGGCCACGGAGGCCTCAGTAGTGGCCTTGCCTCACAGCAAGCTCCGATGTCGGCCACTGGCCCCGGCGCCCGCCTAACCCCTCAGCAGGTTCCGATCACTGACTCTGTGGTTATTATTTCAAAGGTTCCAGTTGTAATGTATCAGATCTCTGCCTCCCCCGAATATTGGCCACTGGCATTGCCACTGCCTCCACCGTTTCAAATCCTTCCCAGGCTCTTTTTCCACTCTGAATGTTGTCCAGTGTTCCTAAGCATGCGTGATGGTAGCATTCGACATTTAGTGTAATTTCTCCAAAAAAATAAAGTTGGTAAGATCCGGTTTCTGCTTCTCCTGAATACAAGTCTCCACCACCATCGCGAAGAACTCTTTCAACACCGCATTTCTCCTTGGTCTCCGCTAAACTCTCTCCTTATATGTGATGTCTGAGATTCTTAACCATATAGAGAAATAGCAGTCCTCTTTCACGGCGAATTTTTCAATAAGTTCCAGTGCATTTAGATAAGTTTTGTCTGCATCTCCAGTGTCCTGACATCCATAACGGCTTTCTTACCACCTCTCCGATATTTTTCTTTATCTTTTTCTGTTCTGGGCCCGGTTTCTCCAGGGGTCTGGCGTGCTACTCGCAGTTCGGCCTGGAGCCCAGAGTCCCGCGACCAGGGCCCCATCTGGCGTGCCCAGCCCGCGACCCCTGCCCAGAACCCAGCGTCTTACTGGGTCTGGTTTCTCCAGGGGTCTGGCGTGCTACGCGCAGTTCGGCAGGGGCCCAGAGTCCCGCGACCTGGGCCCCATCTGGCGTGCCCAGCCCGCGACCCCCGCCCAGAACCCAGCGTCTTACTGGGTCCGGTTTCTCCAGGGGTCTGGCGTGCTACGCGCAGTTCTGCCTGGGGCCCAGAGTCCCGCGACCCGGGCCCCATCTGGCGTGCCCAGCCCGCGACCCCTGCCCAGAACCCAGCGTCTTACTGGGTCTGGTTTCTCCAGGGGTCTGGCGTGCTACGCGCAGTTCGGCCGGGGCCCAGAGTCCTGCGACCCGGGCCCCATTAGGCGTGCCCCGCCCGCGACCCCCACCCAGAACCCAGCGTCTTACTGGGCCTGGTTTCTCCAGGGGTCTGGCGTGCTACGCGCAGTTCGGCCCGGGGCCCAGGGTCCCGCGACCCAGGCCCCGGCTTTTGTGCGCCGCGCGCAACCCCTGCCCAGAACCCAGCGTCTTACTGGGCCTGGTCTCTCCAGGGGTCTGGCGTGCTACGCGCAGTTCTGCCTGGGGCCCAGAGTCCCGCGACCAGGGCCCCATCTGGCGTGCCCAGCCCGCGACCCCTGCCCAGAACCCAGCGTCTTACTGGGTCTGGTTTCTCCAGGGGTCTGGCGTGCTACGCGCAGTTCGGCCGGGGCCCAGAGTCCTGCGACCCGGGCCCCATTAGGCGTGCCCCGCCCGCGACCCCCACCCAGAACCCAGCGTCTTACTGGGCCTGGTTTCTCCAGGGGTCTGGCGTGCTACGCGCAGTTCGGCCGGGGCCCAGAGTCCCGCGACCCAGGCCTTAATTTCATAATTTTTAAATTTCTTCTTTTATTTATGTTCTGATCCACTCCTCACTAAAAGTTATTCATTCAAGCTGGCCATGATGGTGCATGGTTGTAATCCCAGTAGTAGGAATGTTGAGACAGGAGAGTCGCAGGTTCATGGCCAGCTTCGGCTACTTAGTGAGTCCCTCTGCGACTTAGTGAGACCTTGTTTCAAAATAAAGATGAAAAAATAGGGCTGAGGATATAGCTTAGGAGAGAGATGCCCTTGGGTTCAATCTCCATTACTTCAAAAAATCATTCTATTTTCTTGTATTCATATAATTTATTTTGGTTTTTCTCTTATTAGTTTCTATTTTCATTTTGTTGTGATCTGAAAAGATGCAGGAAATTATGCTACATCTTTTGAATTTGCTGGTGCTTGCTTTATGACCCAGAATGTGGTCTATTTTGGAGAAGGTACAATGGGCAGCTGAGAAAAATGTGTATTTAGCTGTTGCTGGTTGAAATATTCTGTATATCTCTATTAGGTCCATTTGCTTTATAGTTTTTCTTTTAGATCTACAGTCTTTACTCACCTTTTGCCTTAAAGATCAATATACTGATATAAGTGGTATGTTGAAGTCTCCCAGTATTATTGTATTTAGGTCTATTTGAGACCTGATGTCCTGAAGAGTTTGTTTTACAAATGTGGGTACACCCACATTTAGGGCATAAATGTTTACTATTATTATAATAATGATATATTACTGGGGTTTTCCTTTTATTAATAAGATGTACCCTACTTTGTCTCTTTTGATTTGTTTTAACTTTAAGTCTGTTTTATTGGCTAAAATATGGTTTAAAAGATGATTCATTTCTTTTCCTAATGATAAACAGCGGTTCTCAAAGTTGGCTCATTTAGCACAGAAACAATTTTCCCTTTGAATGGAAGCATCTTGGTAAAAGTGAAAATATAAAAACTTTCAGTGGATGCAGCAAAATTGGAGCAGAATTGAAGTGTGAGAGTTGTGAAGATTTAACTTCATGGACAATAAAATTGCAAAAATTTATTTAAACATGATAGCCTGGCACACAGCTGTAATACTTGGAAGGCTAAGATAGGAGGGTGGTAGGTTTGAGACTAGCCCCAGCAATTTAATAAGGCCCTCTGCAACTTAGTGAGACCCTGTTTCAGAATAAATAGTTTAATGCAGTAGTTTAATGCAACCCCATGTATTGATTCGCCTTTTAGTTTCTTGTGCCTTTGGGGTCTGGTTGAAAGTTTTTATCTTTGCCTATATATTGCAGTGTTGGACCTATGATCTCTTCCAGGAGCCTCAAGGTCTCTGGTCTAATTTCCAAGTCTTTGATCCATCTTGAATTGACTCTTGTGCATGGTGACAAAGAGGAATTTATTTCTATTTTTCTGCATGTAGTTAACCAGTTTTGCCAACACCATTTGTTGAACAGACTATCATTTCTCCAGTGTGTTTTTGGTCCCTTTGTCAAAAATAAATTAGCTGTAAGTTTGTTTCTGAGTCTTCTATTGTGCTCCAATGCTCTGTGTATCTGTTTTTGTGCCAGTGCCATGCTGTTTTTATTACTATGGCTTGGTAATATAGTTTAAAGTCAGGTATTGTGATTCCTCCTACATGGTTTTTGTTGCTGAGAACTACAAAAAAATAAAAATAAATAAATAAAATAGAACTGAGAATGTGCTCAGAGGTTGACTGCCTCTAAGTTCAATCCCCGGTGTTAAACACACACACGTGCACATGCACACACACATACACACCCATACTCTCACGCACAAACACACACACACACACACACACACACACACACACACACCTATGATAGAAACCCACAAAATCTGTTGTTTTCCTTCCTTCAAAAAATGCCCTTCAACATTATAAGAAGCAACTGTATAATAGTTTATGACAAAAGTCCTTTGATCTTTCATTTCTACCAGCAGACACTTAAAACACTTCGATGTACCTACCATCTCTTTGGTTTTGCTCATTGTTCCTGAGTGATTATGCTTATAAATTTAACAAAACAAAGATAAAAGGAATTTCAATTTATAGCACATTCTTCAGAAGTTTCAGGCTCTCAAATGACTGTGACACAAGAAGAGAAATTGTCATATAATGTAAGTCCCAGTAGCTCAATTTTATGAAATATGGAAATTCAATTCAGCTGTAATAAGGATACAGTGAAGAAAAAGTTTTTTTCACCCCAATAGTAAGTTATTAAAATGCTTACAAAAAGCTCTCTAATTCATTTAACCTTCTGTCTGCTGGTACTTTTCTGAGTGCTTTGCATTCAACAAATAAAGCAGACAAAAATCTCTTTTTATGAGTTAAATTTTTTTTCAGGTTAAAACTCCTCAAATTAAAAATAAAATTTCCCCATCCAATGGTCTATTTTAAACATTATTGAAGGCCTTTAGATGGTTATTTTTTCTTCAATTAGAGAAAACTGCATAGAAACATTAAAAACAATATTCTAGATGCTGATTTCTCTAAGAACCTAGGTATTAAGGAGAATCAGAAAGCTGTCTGTGTGGGTGTGGAATAAGGAGCTGATATGATTAGGTTACCTCTGGGGTAGCTGTAAGCCTGGGAGCCACTGGAGAGCCTCCTGCCCCTGCAACAGAATGGAATAGTGCTGCAGAAAGAAAGCTTCTCTTCTCAGATCTTGACCTTCCCCCTAGGACACCAGTGCACCAACACAGTAAATTCCTGCTCTTAGGGTCTTTTTTATCCTGGACTGCAGTTCATCTCTTGCTTCTATTCAGACAGAACTCAGAGTAATTAAGCTTCATCTTCTATTTTTTTTTCAGTGTTGAGAATCAAACTCAGCCTCTCATAAAGTGGGCAAGTGGTCTCTCCACCACTGACACTGAACCACATTCCCAGACCAAATTTTGCCCCCCTCTTTTTTTTTTAAACATAATCACACTTAATTTCTTTTTCCTTGAGATAATATTATAGTCTCACTGAAGTAATATAACCAGTTCTTATGATCACTTCTTTTACATAATTTTCTAAGTTCTAAAAGCAGTCTTTTGAATTTCAAGCAAAGGTTGAAATTATGCTTAAAATTTAAAAAAATATATAATATGGACCAAATAGTATGGAATTATCTTGAGGCTGATCAGCATTACATAGGAGGAAAAAAAATCTGCAAATCCCAAACAGCTGGATTAAATTTGTTTAATAATTCTTATAAAAGTTACATATGAGAATATAATTTGATTGGAAAATAAAGCTTCAAAATAACTGGTGGCAGAGAACAATTAAATTTAAGTGATATTTAAAATTGAAAATAAATACTTGCTTGCTATAGTTTTAATGTATCTCCAAAACTCAAATGGAAACAATGTCTAATGCTAAAGAATTCAGTGAGGCTATGAGGGTTCCTCACTCATGAATAAGATTGAAAGCCCTAATAAAAAAGGATTTTATACAATGGTCAGTGCCTTTTTGCTATTCTGCTTTCTGCCATGGGAGGACACAGCATTTACCCAATCTGTCATGTAAGGATATAGCAACAAGGCACCATTTTAGACAACTCTCACTAGGCACCAAATTTGCTAGCATCCAGACCTTGAGCTTTCCAACCTTCTGAACTACAACAAACAAACAAACAAAATAAATAAGCAGAAACAGAAAATAAAACCAATTTTTTTTCTTTTTAAATTACTTGGTTTCCTGTGTTTTGTTCTAGTACTACAAATGGAGTAAGACGATGCTTCAAGTGAAATGCTCTCGTTTATTTTGGAATATATGTAAGTTACACTGGTTCTTTGGAAGGCTGAGAAGACCAGGATTCAGTTGATGCTATAAAGATTGCTTGGATACTTACTGGTTTTACCTTTAACATCATGTGCTGCATACAAAATTTATATAAAAACAAAGCATAGGCATTGAAAGTAGAAAATATTTTTCTTATGTGAGCCTTTTTCACAATTTTGTCAATTTGTTAAAGCCATAAAAATCAGGAGTCTCAATTTTCAAGTCAGGTCATCGAGAAACAGAACCAAAAGAAACTCTTATGGAGAGGAAAATAAACAATTTTAGTGTCATGCATAAAACATAACAGAATAAAATGAACAAGAACTGTTTCCTCTTTTCTCCCTCTTCCCCTTCTTTAGGGGGACTAGAACAAGAGAGCTACTTTTCTCTATCATTTTAAGACATATTTATTCTAATTATTATTCTTGACCATTTAATTTTCCTTTTGTAATTAGAATCCAACAGCCTGCTTTAAAGTTTTCTGTAAGTAGCAAAAAAGTAATAGAATAGGAGGATGCTTTGCAAACTTTAAGTCATAGATGTACACAGAGCATTTACACAGAGAAACAGAACATAGGTGGTTCAAGGCTGGGCTCAGAATCTGTCCCTGTAACCTTGCCAGACATCTCTGAGTCTCGAGTTTCTTACCTCTCAATGAGATTGTTCTGTGATTTCTAAGGCCCTTCCAAATCTGGACTCCTAATTTCTAGACTACTCTGTCGTTACATATAAGATTTTTTCCCCCAGTATTTGTCAATCCAACCTGAGGAATTCATATGGATCCAATTTTGTCTTATGATTGTATTTCCACCAAAACAAAAATTATTTTCTGTGATATAAAAATTTATATAGAAAGTGATCGAGTAGCAGTCTTCTTTGGCACTTATCTGATGCATCCCCCTCTCCAAGGGTCCTTAATTTTATTTTTTCACACTATAAAGCCCAATTATTTGAAGGAGTACATATTCTAGGTAAGATGAGTAAATCATAGTTGTAAATTCTGATAAAGGCACTTTGCTACTTAAGAAAAACATGTAGAATTTGAAGCAAAATAGTAGCATACTAGAAATTCGAATCTGGCTAAAAATAATTTAACTAATTTTGAGATGTAAGTGCAAGTTGCAGAGGTGAATGCTCTTTTGAAGACATTTTTTTTTTTATTTATCAGACTTAATAAGTAGTTGAACAGGCCTGGAGTGAATGTCAGCATATAAGAAGCTGTAAGGAGGTGTGTGTGGCTGGGAGCAGGAAGTCAGGCAGGTTTGGCTTAAAATTTACTATTTAATGATATTTTGGGAGAAGCTAGATTGCACTGTGTATATTTTTGTGTTTAGACTTTATAAGACTCTTGGCTTAACTGATGTTCACTGTAGATAAAATGAAAAATAAAAATATTCTCAGTATATACAAATGCCATAACAGATTTTCCAAACTTTATAAAAGCTTCTAATGGCAGGAGGAAATTTCAATATCAAGTAATTATTTTTAAAATCATCAAATATGCCTAAAATAATTTTAAAGACATTTTATGGAGCTAGATATTCCTTATATGTCCAGATGTTTTCTCAAAGTGAAATGGAATCTTTGACTTGATAAATTTCCTGTGGAAAAAAAGGTGTTCGGTAAAGAATATAAAAATCACATATGCAAAAGTGAGTCATGTCTTAGGTCAATGTCAGCAAAATGGAATATCACATTCACTGTCTCTCTATATAAAACAAAGGAGAATTCTGGGTAATTTTGAAACAGTGAATTATCCGAAGCATCATTTATATTTTACATTTGGATTTGAAACATAAGGCAATATAGAAAACTTCAATGAGAGAGTCTGGAGTGTGCGTGTGAGCATGCACCCAGAGATCCAACATCATTCTCTGCTTCATTCTTACTCCTTTCTGAGATGAGCCAATAAAATCATTAATTCCCTGTGAAATAATATAATAAAATTTTCTTCCCACAACTCTGCTAGGGAAAATACCTATAAATGTTTCTAATAAGTATTTCTGTAAATGTTTACAAATCCCTAAAATCCCACAATTATGACATCACAGAGGGTACTTGGGGAAGACAATGCCAGTCAGAAGTAGAAAATCTACTAGTTAAAATCACAATATATCAAAAAATATTTTTCAAGGATATTTCCATTTTTGTGATAGGCTTCTCCACAAAACTATAAAATATTTTAAAAGATAACACACAGTAATCAAGTAATGTTTTAGTTTCTTTAGTTTTATAACTCATGGATTGGACCAGATACTAGTTATTTTTTAAGCTGCAACATTCTATATTTTTTTTCAGCAAAAAATGTTAAAATTGTCCCACTGGTTCATTTAAATGATAATAGAAAAAGTAGATTATTGAGAATCCTGGCAATATAGCTTTTAATTTATGGATAACAAAGGCAAGTCCTGGGGAGGAAAAGTAACTTTCTAAGGATACCTTTTATTTAGGTATTAATCAATGTCACTGCTTCCAAATCTGCCTGTTTATCAAATAGTTTGCATTGCTTGCTTCTGGTTTGTCTTATTAAAGACTCCCAAAGTCCCAGTCCCTAGTCCTAAAAATTCTGCTTTAATAATTAGGAGGTAAGAGCAGATACTTCATTTTTAAAGAGACCTTTAGTGTTCTGATTTGTATGTGAAGGTACAGACCACATGTCATACCAAACTGCTTGGGATACAGGGACTGAGAGGAAGAGATAGTCCTTGGGCACCACTGCCCACAGCAAAGTTGCTAACAGATCTATCATTTCATGCCCCAAAGTGCCACCTTCCCAGTGTTTTCTCCCTTCCAGTGGTAAAGCAGACTTAGAGTGAAATTACTTGGTGTGGAAGTTACTTTTCTTTGATAAATTTCCTGTGGATACAGGTCTGCCCTGAAGGAAACAAGAATTAGAAGAGTAGATCTATAGCCCTTACTTACCTGGATCTGGACCTATGTCCTAGAAATTTATTTCAGTTTAACTCCTGGAACTCTCCTCATTGTCAAGCATGGATTTAGCCATCATCCTGCTACAGTCTTGAGCCATTTAAGGCAGTCTGTGATTTGCAAATTATTTACTTTACCTCTGGGCATGGTATAATAAAGTGAATTCCTCTTAGTGGCTAGAATAGCTTAAGAAGATTCTGAATATATTGGTCATAAGATTTTTTAGCCTTTTCTGGTAGCAAAAGTAAAGCTTGAATGAAATTAATATTTAACTAATATCACAATTGATTTTAAAAAGATACAATGGCGAGCAAAGTTGCTTCAAAGATCTTCAGTTCTAACATCTGTTAATTCCAAGCATCTGTTCATTCCTGCTCCTGTCAGTTCTCAACACAGATTTTATGTGTTTGCTATATGAAAATTCTAGCCAAGATACACATTTCTGTTTCTTTTGCTACCATGGATGCCAAAATTTAGTTTAAGGCTTTTTTTTTAGCACACCATAATAAATATAATTCACCTTTCAATGAAATATGATTTCTGATCTTCCTTGTTAATGGAAAGTAAATTTGTCTTATCTGCTGATTTTAGGGAAAAGGCTAGAAAGAAAAACAAAACAAAACAAAAGAACAACTTACCTGTAAATGTTATGACTCCAGATAAAGCAGAACTAAAATTTTACCACAATCTTAATAAAAGGTAAAATCCAACATAATTTAATTTCTTTTTGCATCCCATTTAGAAGATGTGTGTTACTGAAGTTGACAAAATAAATTCATTCATTAGTCCTGTCACTCATAAAGCAGTCTCATGACACTGGCTGTAAAGAACAGGTATATAGTTAAAGCCATAGGAGACTACCAAATGAGATAGAAAAACATTATGATCAGTTTATGCTTTCTTTAGAAGGCTGATCTGTAAAACTTGTGACATTTTTATTTAAAATAATAAGAAAAGCAATGGTTATTAGTTTATCCTTATATGGGTTAAGAAGCCATTTATGAGTTGTACTTAGAAAACTACCAATGTTAGTATGTGTATATTCTTATTTTTCAATGTAGTTGTGGGCCAAGGAAGTAGCTAATTAATATATGAACCTCAAATGCCTTAGGTGAATACCTATTAAAAGGTATACAAAATAGTACTGTATATTTCCAAAACTCTTAAATAAACACAAAGAATATATAGGTATACATGTTATAATTTCAAAGTCAACACTAGCACATATGTTTCTCTTATCTAAATACATACTAGAATATTTCCTACCACAACACATGCACCTACAAACACATGGCCATGCACATAATTTTGCTTTCTGACACTAGCAAGAAAGTTAGAATATACAATATTGTACATTATTTCAACTTAAACATGGAAAAATCAATGAAGATGGTATTAAAATTTTTGATCTAAGAAATCAAAATAAGAAGATAATTATTCCATAGATTAAAAACACTGAAGACTGATGGAAAGTTAATATTTGAATTGCTTGTCCCAGTGATCTTGAAGATGCAGTAGAGAACAGGACTGGCTGCAAACACTCAGAACGTTCAGTTTGACAATTGGGATTAGAACTTTTGTAATCTAGCAATTCGGACTGGAGACTTAGATCATGGGTGCTTCAGATCTCAGAGAAATAGTATAGTTGTGAGCAGTCCTCCGCAAGACAGGGGGTGCTGATGGAGATCTGGATGCCCATCTGGATGGGAGACGGCGATTTGCTGGTCTAGCAGGTCGGGGAAATCCTTTTCCATGTGAGGCTTTCATTGCCATGGATTCCTATGACATACATGAAGGCATTCATCTCACTACACAGGTACCAGCACTGGGCTTAATGCATTATTGATCCCAACTACAAGATTGACATATTAGCAAATTTATAAGCAAGAAAAAAGCACTGAAAGCTAGTGAAGGTCTAATATTTCTTGCCTTGAATGCTTTAATCGAAGCCAGTTTTAATCAAAATTTCAATTTTTAAAGTAATTTATTGGTGCAATGTAATCATGCATCTTTATGAGGTACAGGTTGATAGAGGCATACATGCACATGTCGCTCATTTAGTTCTTCCTCAACTCCCACCCCATTTCCTCTCCACTCTCTCCTTCTTGAGTTCACTTAGTGACTGTAATAAGTTTGTGAATGCACATCATGTACATTAGGGTGCTTCCTTCTCTCCCTTCTCCCATATCTCTCAGTTAGGTTGCCTTCTCTACTCATCTAAGGTTTCTCCTTTGTCTGGAGTCCATCCTATATCCCATTCTCTCTCTGGCTTCTGAATATTAGGGAGAACATCTGACTTTTCACTTTTCACGATTAACTTATCTCAATGTTCTCAATTCCATCCAACAGAATTTCTACTTTAATATAGAATATGGTACTTGAGAATCTTAGAGGTCTACATATTGATGAACTGTAACAAAGCTGATCTTTTTGTAGACCTAAGAGTTCAAGATTCAAGGACTCAAGTAAAATAGATGGAATTATAGGTGCTTCTTAGTGGGCTATCAAGATATTTAGTGTAATTTGGAAATAAAAAAGTTATTTGTAAAATAAATTGTTCATTAATGTCAGGTAATTGACAGTTTCAGAGATCATAAACAAAAGAAAAACAAACTAAATTACTTAGCTGATGCTTTTTTTAAAAACTAAGGATCAATGTGCTACTATTTCATAAAAGTTTAAGAATTATAATTAATGTACTTTTTGTTGTTGTTTTTGTGCTGAGTATAAAACCCAAGGCTTCAAGCATGCTATCCAAACTACTGAATTATACCTCATACTTCTAAATACAACTTCATTATAATTGCTAATAAAAATTGCTACTGATATTGGGCATCTAATGAATAAAAACCATTTTCTTTTATTTATATTTTCTTTCTAAGTTATTATTTATTTTTATTTATTTATTTATTGTGGGTCTGGGGATGCAACCCAGGAGCATTTGACCTCCTAGCTACACCCCCTGCCCTATTTTTTATTCTTTATTTTGAAACAGGGTCTCACTAAGTTTCATGAAGTAGTTGAGGCTGTCCGCACTCAAACTATGATCCTCTGGTCTCAGCCTTCCACATACTGGGATTACAGCATGTGCCACCACGCCTGGCCTCTATTTTAATTTTTTTTAAAAAAGCATTCCTTGATCTTAGTAATTTAAAAAGATTAAAACGTTTCCATGACATATTTTATGCACACTTGATTATAAATGACCTTCTTAAACAAACACTGTGCACTTTCATCTAAAGTGGGCCGTGCTGATGACCTCAATTTCTAGTATTTTAGGTGAGCTCTAACACTAACCTGCATTTTCTTTTTTTTCCTCTTTGGAGACTTATTTTTTAAAATTTATTCATAAGAAAACCAGCAACAGCAACAAAAAATTCTACTCCTAAGTTTCTATAGAAGAACATGCCTCTTTCAAACATCCAATTAATACAAATAAATAAATAAATATGAAAAAATATAGCCTTGTTAATCAATCAAAATTTTTGTTGGTTAGTATACTTATGTTTCCATTTCTCATATCTAGCTATAAGACCTTGTAGGTATTTATGGGCTCAACAAAAAAGTAGAGAAATACAAAAGTATGATAATTAGTCATACCCTATGAAAGCAGGCAATGTTTCTGATAAGATGGGTGAAAGCTAGTATTTTTACAGAGCTTAAAACACATATAAAATAAAATGTTATACCAGAAGAAGGCAATTGGCAGAACTTAAAACTATGCTGCCTATAACTATGTTATATAAAATATACGACTTGAAATTTTGGCTAACAATGGCAATACATCACTTTGCAACTTTCAAGTTATGTTTTTATTTATATATTTATATATTTATATATTTATATATTTATATATTTATTTATTTATTTATTTATTTATTTATTTATTTATTTTTGGTACTGGGGTTCCTGGAAGCCCTGCTACCTCTGGGCTACACTCCCAGACCTATTTTTACATTTTTATTTGGAAACAGGGTCTCTTAAGCCAGTGCGCGCGGCTGGCTTCAAACCTGCGCGATCCTCCTGTCTCTGCCTCCCAAGCGCGGGGATTACAAGCGTGCGCCACCACGCCCGGCTCAAGTTATATTTTTAAAAATTACATTCACAAGGCCGGGCATGGTGGCCCACACTTGTAATCCCAGCGTTCAGGAGGCTGAGACCGGAGGATTGCGGTTTGCGGACAGCCTCAGCTACCTAGTGAGGCCCTCTGCAACTCAGTGAGACCCGGTTTCAAAATAAAGAATAAAAAATAGGGCAGGAGGTGTAGCTCGGAGGTCGAATGCCCCTGGGTTCCACACCCAGAACCACACACACACACAAAAATTACATGCACAAGAAAAGATGGCTGTGCAACTCTTTATATGACGTGTTTTACCCTTGCTCACATTCCTATGACAACATAAATCAAATGCTGAGAATGACTTAACCAATTACAGATAATTACTGAAAAGTGAAAGTTATTTAAAATATTTCTTCCATATCCTTAAAAATAAGCCCTCAAGAAATAAAATCCTGTAAATAAAAAATACATATTCTGAATATTTTTTCAGAAACAAACAAGTACTTGACTTCTCCAAATGTCTTAAATCGACTTATATTGTTATTTTCTAAAAAGTTGTAATGTACTAGTCCCAATCTTACAAACTACATCTTTAATTTATGCTGAGTTATATTATTCAAAAATGGCAAAGAAGCTAAGGAGATGCCAAGCCATACATCTATATTTTATTTATATGAATGGGCAACTGAACTGAGCTCAGAGAACCACTGCTAAACAGTGATATTGTTCTATAAAAATAAGCCAGTTGCTTTCTCACCTCTGTTATCTTTTTGCAGTCGATTCCTTGCTTCACTTGCTGTTCCCTGCACCAAGCAGTCTTTTGCTGAAAATCTTGGTCCATTGGGAGCATTTCTAAATGCGGACTTAATGTGGCACCACCACTGACATCAAGATGACATTTGGTCCAGTTATCCTGGAAGTATTTAGAATTTTGAAGTGCAGATCCTGTTGATGTCTCATAGGTTTTCAGCAGCTTTTCCACAACACCGTAGTTTGACCTGGGGTCAGCTGACCTGGGGCGGCTAGATAGATTGCTTGGTTTCCAGTCATGCTCCTGGAGCATATTCCGATAACTACTAGGACTTATATGTTCTTGCATTTGTCCGACCAGGCCTGTCGTGGATTTCTTGGTAGGATTATGAGACACATTTTCTGTGGTCACAGGCATGTGATCACTGTTTTTTAGAATACCAGACACATTTTCACTTTCTGCTCTGTTATCTAGAGGAGTGGTTAAGGTATCACAGGGCTTACCATCCTCGGATGATTCTGAATAGCTTTGCTTTTGCTGTACTGCACGGCAATTTCTGTCTGTCCTAAATACAGTTCTGTTAAATTCATCAATCTTTGCAGCTAGCTTTGCATTCCTTGGAGTCCTTTCAAAGCCACAACTGAAACTTCTCAGTGGACCACTACTCTGTTCCACCCAGGAATTATTGTCATTATTTGCATGAAGATCGGGATGAGATTTGGCAGGGTGATCTGGGATCACCTTTTCAGTCGACTTTGGCTTATTGGGGGTAGAGCAGTTTTGCTGAAACCACAAAGATGAGGGGCTCTTTTTTGCATCTACCCCAATGTCAAATAGCCACATGCCAAGTCCAACATCTTCATTTCCTGGAGGCTTGCTGTCTATTCTGACTTCTGGTTTCAAAGAGGAAAACAGGGTGCCATCTTTCAAAGTCTTCCTGCCATCTGGACACAATGTAGGCATTTTATTCTGTCTCAGAAGTAAATGAGGGCTGCATTTATTTTCACCTTGATCCTCATGGGACACCCAGCTGCTGAGGCCTAAACTTTCCTTTAGTCTTTCTTGAGCTTGTTCAGAATAGGTGATGGGAAAATTTCGGGAGGTACTTCTTGGAGGAGGAATTGGTGGTGTTTCATTACTTTGCAAATTGATTGTACCAGTTCCACATCTTGTCATAGAATTGCTTTGGGGCATATTGGTATATCTGAGGTTCTTTCTGTTTGTCTGTTTTTCTTTTTCTAAATCAATTGGAAGAAGGCACTGGCCATTATCAATCAAGTAGTCTCCATGAGGCGCACAGATTACATTTGGCATTCCCTGGATAAAAGAGTCTGACTTCATCCTAAACAATGATAAAACGTAATATATTAGTGGTCTCTTTCCTTAGGATAAGATCTTGAAAGGAAACATGGGTTAGAAATGGATTTATGCTATAGGAAATGAAATTTGAACTCAAGGGCATTCTACTCTCAAATGTAATTTTTATATAAATCTCTTAGTCCAAAACTTCAAGTCCCCTTTATTGTAGGATAAAGTCTACCTCTTTTGTCCAGTGTTACATTCAAGGCTCAGCATGCTCTGTGACAAACTATATTTCTACCTTGTATCTCATTTTCTCTATTACCTAAAACTTTTAGACTAGTCTCCGTTGTCTCTTGAATTTCTGATATTGACATCCCCATTTCTATAGCTTTTATCTTGTCATTTACTTACCTTCCCCTTGCCTGTGGAATTCCTTTTCATTATATAATGTGAGCTCAAGCTTCTCCCTTTGAATTTGAAATAGCATTTTAAGGGGAGAGATAAAAATCTGAATAAAGTTACAAGGATATGTGAATAATTCCAGATGGAAGGCATCATGTGAACTTAAAAGAAAAATAAGATAGGGGTGATGAGTCCAATAAAGGGTGTATAGGATTAGTCCAGTAAAGGGTGTATGGGCAAAGTAATAAAAAATAGTGTGGCCATTGAAGGAACAATGAGTTATCTCAGAGGGATGGACTTAGAGTAGAGTAGGAGGGGTAATGAAAAATGAGAGACAAACATAAGGTCATGACATAACATAGTATCTTTGGATTATATATTAAAGATGCTTAACTTTTAGCTAAAAACCATGGGGTGATGATAGAGCTGTATACCAAGCATAATTTGTAAAAAAAAAATAATAATTGGCAAGTAAGCATTTTCTGAGTTAGAAATCATGAATTATGAATCTGTAGATTCATAAGTCAAACTTAATTATACTAATAAAGATAAATCATTAGTATCTATTCAACTTATAAAAGATTAAAAGGTAGCATTCAATAAAGCGGAGATAAATACCCATTAAAAGAGAATAGTAGGAAAAGTAAAATGAAACAATGGAGGGCAAACCTGTATAAAACATAGTTGGCTGAGAAATTCAACACAAAAATTCTTTCTGAGCTTCCTAAAGGCTAAAGAGAATATGGAAGCCTGGCGTGGTGGTGCATGCTTGTAATCCCAGCATTCCAGGAGGCTGAGATCTGAGGATTGAGGTTCACAGACAGCCTGGGCTAGTTAGTGAGGCCGTCTACAAGTTAGTGAGACCCTGTTCTAAAATAAAGAATAAAAATAGGGCAGGGGAGTGAAGCTTGGAGGTCGAATGGCCCTGGGTTCTATCCAAATACTCAAAAAAAAAAAAAAAAAAAAAAGGAACACACTATTGTAGCTTTCTAAAAAAAGCATACTGTTCCTTGAGGAGATAAATATTGATCCCAGATTAATCTATTTTTGTGTTAGAATTCCAAATTAATTTTATAATTTCTCTGAAACATACTCTAGCAATTATATACCATTTCTGAATCCAAAAAGCCTTTTATTTGTGGCATGCATACATGTGGACGTATTTACAATATGTTATACTGCAAACTAAGCATGACTCATTAAATTCTAACTACGGAGAAATAAATGACTCAGGCACAAAATATCTCATTAGAGCACCATATATAATTATAAAATATCCTTAACTCTGATATAGTTTAAAGATGCATATAAGTACATTAGCTCAGCTGTATACTCTTTCACTTGACAAATCCTCAAAAATCTACATTAGTTATGGTATATACATACAACAGAGTATTATTGGGCCATTAAGTAGAACAAAATCCTGTCATTTGCAACAAAACAGATAGAGCTGGAGGACGTCATCTTAAAAATAAGCCAGATGCAGAGAAACAAGTATCACATTTTCTCTCCCATATGCAGAAACAAACGAGAGATAACCTGAAAGAAGAGGAATTACTAAGGACTAGGGAAGGTACCAGAGGAGGGCTAGGAAGAGGGAGGAAAGGAGGCTCAAGGGAGAAAGGTAGATGGAGATGATCGATGCATGGTATATGCATGTAAGGAAATATCACAGTGAACTCATTAATTTGTGTAATTAATATGGGTTATGATTATAACAGTAAACAATTTTCTAGACTTTTAGTTGGATAAGCACTATTGTATAAATAACAAAAACTTCCCACTTAAATAAAATAAAATGAAGAACTATATTAGAGGACCTTTGTAATTTATTATGGAAAGGCTACATTAGCTAACCACTAAGATGGTCAAGTATTAGTAATACTTAAATTACAAAGGGAACTGGAAAATTGGTCTTAAGAATTACTGAACAGAAAAATATCCCGTGGAAGTATCTCTCTTCATCCAACAATAAATTTTAATAACCCATCAATTCACACTAACATAATATAAAGAGGAGGCAGTTCGGAGTCAATGCCCCAAAACAATATTCTTTTTGATCTTCCAACATAAAATAATCCTAGGTGTTCCAGCCTACCTTCTGTGGTGAGACCGCTTGCGAATTTCCTCTTGAAAGCTGCATAATTCTTCACTAACTTTGGCAAGTTCTTCAAGGGCCTTTGTACACATAAGCAATAGCATGTTAGTGCTTTGAAATGTAAATATTTCTTTAGATACTGTTCACAGCCAGTCACATCTTACTTACAGTGCTGAGGGCCCCAGAACACCTCTTCCTCTCTTCCTCAGAAGTTTTCGAATCAGGCCAGGCCTCACATTCCTTTCTGTTATCTGTGGCCAAAGTGTCCATAAACTCTACTTTTATTTTGTTTGTTGCAATTTGAGCCTCACATGCTGGGTTTTCTTCACTGAGTATGCTCTTCTCTGTTTTCTTTTCTTTTCTTAAAACATCTCTGTGATTCATCCCTGTAAATTCACATTGTTCTGAGTTGGGGTTATTTGGAGAAGATTCCAATCTTTTTTCTTGAGTGGCCTTCTCATGATCAAGATGAATGACCTTAGGACGTTCATGCATGTTGATTTTTCTTCGAAGCTTTACTTCCTGGCAAAGCTGTAAGACATCAAGATTAAAACATTTTTTCCTCTAACTCACTTTGACATACTATAAACTACCTGAGATATTCACACTTCTATTTCCACACAGTGCTTATAAAATATGGATGAGCTGGAACAACTTTAATGAACCATAACGACTTCTTTTAGTAGGGCAATGCATGAATGCTAAGTTTTATATTTCTAACTAGAAGTCACTTATCAAAAAATAAAATAAATCTGTATTTCTGTACTTACATACAGAAGCACAGTTATAAAATTGGAATTAATTATTGGCCATGATCTCTAATTGCTTTCTGGGAGAAATGAGAGCTTAACTAACATTAAAGTCATTTATTTTGAACACATAATTCCATTTATGTGTAACCATTTAACTGTCTAATCATTCTTTTCAACACGTTTTTTCTCTAAAATAGGCATTTATTAATCAAAAATATGTTTTGTTTGGTTGGTCAATTGCATTGGTGAGGACTAGATACTACTGAGATGTTTTTGATGCCGACTACATATATTTCACTAAAGTATCTCATTAGATTAAAAAAGTGACAATGTCCTATATGATTGAATAAAGCTTAAGGCTTTGATCATCTAATTGTGTTAAAATTAATCTCATATTATTTCTTGATAAGATTTCTGCTAAGTCTGCAGACACTTACTTGGCTCACTCCTAAGTAGAGGAAGGAAGTGGCCTTTTTTATGTTTGAGTCTTGGGACAGCCTGTCAAATTTCAAAGGAGACTCTCAGATAACTATGAAAGCAAATGACTGTGTTTCAAAGCCACAGTAGATATTCTTCATAATACTCAAGGAACAGATACACGGCTGCTCAGTATTCTCCCAAGCTCAACTGAGAAAAGTGCTTCACATAGTTGATGCCTGAAAGATTATATATGTATATATATATATATATATATATATATATACACACACACACACACACACACATACATACATATGTATATATCAACATATATATCAATCACCATATATATGGTGTATTGATTTCCTTAAAACTAATACATTCATTGTATGAAGTCCACATGTCATCAAACACTAACTATTAATCAATTACTTTGGTGTAAAAATATTTGTACTGAGCAGGTGTGCACATTATGATTTGGATTCACCCTGAGGGATGTTATAAGAAGCAACACCGCAAAGTTAAATCTAAGGATGCTGTTGGTGATGCTGTCCACTTTTTGAAAACTCTTGAGTGAAAACAAAGTTCTTTATTTTCATACACAAAAGAAAAAGTTCTATTCCTGATAAATGAATTTGTTTTTATTTCCTGAATATTGAGAAACTGATAATATTTGTGTTAATTCTGAGAAAGGGAGACTTATTTCTACATTTCACATATGATCCTTCCTGTTATCTTTCTATTCTTAGTTTTGCACATATATTACTATATGTGTAATTGTATGACATCATAAATTCACTTGAGCACTTAAATGAGGAAATGAATAAGCAAATAACACACTACAACTTATGAAAAACTATTTTTCCATAAGATAATATATCTCACCTGGTATGTAGCCCTTATCAATAATTATCTGCTCATCCTACCAAAGTAGACATGCAGGAAAGATTGCAATATAAAAAAAAGTTGTTTATTCCCTGTATGTCATTAAACCCGAAGTCGTGTCTAAATAATAGAGTTTCTATCTGGATTACTCCATGTTTCAAATGACCAAGTATTGGCAATAGTGGCTAAACAGATTGACTCATGAGTATCTTAATGCCCAATGCTGGATGTTCTCAGTAGGTGATAAGATCGCTTGAAATCATTGAAGCTATATGAGCACACTTGGGAATCTGCAATTCTCCAGCACATGGCTCAGTACTTTGCATTGAATTTAGTACAGAGAGCCGGGCGTGGTTGTGCACGCTTGTAATCCCCGCGCTTGGGAGGCTGAGACAGGAGGATCGCACGGGTTTGAAGCAAGCCTCAGCTACTTAGTGAGGCTTTCGGCAACTTAGTGAGACCCTGTTTCCAAATAAAATATTTTTTAAAAAGTTCTGGGAGTGTAGCTCAGAGGTAGAAAGCCTCTGGGTTCCACCCCCAGTATCACAAAAATAAATAAATAAATATAGTACAGAAGATCTAGTGATAAATATTAAAGAAATACTGTCTGTTTTGTTTGTGGCATGATACCATTTTTCCAATGGTTGATTTCTTAATTTAGAAGGAAAACACACCAAGACCTGTATACATGTGTGAGCTTGAACCTCCCTATGATGTATAATTACAGTGCCCCAATAAAAGTATTAAAAACTTCACTGGATTCTTTGTAATAGGTGAAAATATTTTCCTCCTTTTTTATTAATTTTTTTTGTGGTACTGGGGGTATAATCCAGGGTCATTCTACCTCTGAGCTTATACCCCCAGTCCTATTTTTGACTCTTTATTTGAAACAGGATCTCACTAAGTTGAGGATAAGGGTTGCAGAGTGCTAGTAATGAGATATTGAAAAGTATCATCAGTGTGCCTTCAGGGTAAGCACATTATCTAAACTTGTTCTCAATTATGTAGCTGTTTACCACAGTCAGAGAGACATTAATAGCATGCAGCTATTTTCTAAGACGAAGAAAAAATATTGTAGCCCTTATGTCTCCCTGATGTAGAAAGAGTGTAGCAGCTATAATCCTGTTTGAAGTATATTTAATGCCTGCTAACTGATAAATTAATATATACCATATGTAGACTCTTCAGTTATCAGAATAATTATTAAACAATAACAAATTTAAGTAGACAGCAGACTGTGAAAAGAGTGACCTAAATAGTTGATTAGTGTAATACTGCATTCCTTGATTATTTTGTTTGGATGCTAGACTCATCTTAGACTGCTTATTAACTGGACCTTCCAAATTTTTGGGAGCAAGTGACCTACAACTGCACTAATTTCTTACTGAATTACATATTTAGACTTTGATTTGACCTATCCATCTCCTTTTTGCTCCAATGTCAGTCTCTGAGCATTGAGAAAAGACAATGGAGCAAGTTGAACACATTTTCCATATGATAATCAGATTAGGAGTGAATTTGTTTTTTAATTTCTAATCAAACAGTTCATGACTATCTTTTCTCTTTTTTATCTTAGTGTGCTAAGTTATCCATTTGTACTTTATTCACAAATGATCACATGGATGTTCATAAAAAAAAATGTTTATACTATAAACACAGAAAATACTTTGATTATCTGTAAATCAAGGCCAAGGAATTCATTAAAATAATTGCTTGGCATAAAACTGTATAAGTCATTAGTATAGACTTAACCAGAAGAAGCGGGTTAAGTATAAATAACTTCTAGTTGAAGTAAGCTATAATAGTGCAGATTCTCAAAGGAAATATTTCAGGTTCAACAGGCTAAGTAATGGTTAATGTGAATACAATTGAAATGTTGAAGTCGTGACATGTCATTTTTCATAATTATTATTTTCTTAATAAATGTGTCATTAAAATGTAGCATACCAGAGCTGAGCATGGTGGCACACACTTGTAATGCCAGTACTTGGGAGGAGGATACAGAAGGATTGTACATGTTCAAAGCCAGCCTCAGCTACTTAGTGAGGCTTTCAGTAACTTAGTAAGACCCTGTTTCCAAATAAAATATAAAATAGATCTGGGAGTGTAGCTTGGATGTAGAAAGCCTCTGGGTTTCATCCCCAGTACCACAATAAAATAAAATAAAATAAAATAAAATAAAGCAAAATAAAATGTAGCATACCATGCCAGAAAAAATCTCATGTCCACTGCCATTTCTGTTTAATAAACAACACTCTTCTTTATTATACTGAGTTATCATATATGTAATTTCCTTTAGTAGATATTACCTATAAATCACTTCAGGAGGGCTGGGCGTGGTGGCACATGTTTGTAATCTCAGCATTCTGGAGCGGAGACCTGAGGATTGGGGTTTGTGGACAGCCTCAGCTACTAAGCGAGGCCCTTCCCAACTCAGTGAGACCCTATTTCAAAAAAATATAAAGACTAAAAAATAGGACCAGGGGTGTAGCTCGAAGGTAGAATGCCCCTGGGTCCATCCCCAGTACCACCAAAAAAAAAAAAAAAAATCACTCTGGAAATATCAATGTGAGTGATGTGTGCATCTACCATCTTGTACCCCATTAAGATGTATGACTAAAATGCACCAAGAAAAAATTAAAAAAGAAAAATAATGCTCAGTTATATTTTTGCTAATATATGTCCCAACAATTATGTATCTCTTGCCGTTTCCTCCTAAGCCCTGGTATTTGAAAACTCATGCAGAATACATATATTGCTTTTGATATTTAGCCTTTCTAGCCAGAAAATAACAAATTGATATATTTTAAAGTGACACTTTAAGGTCACTTAATAATTCACGTAAGGTTATAGAATAAGCATAGTCCTTAAGAAGCAATTGGGTAAGATTATGATTATTTTTGGTCTTGTAAATGTCACTGAAACATGCATTGCTTTGGTAGAATGAGGAAAACAAAAATAGTTTCCAACACAAAACAAACATGATCAGAGCTTTCATACTGAGCTTGAAGTTTACGACATGTTCAAAACAAATCAACTTGTACCTCTTCAATCTTCTTCTGCATGATCTTCCACTGACTCTCCCATTCCTTTCGTTCATTGTCAAACTGGTCCAGTAAGTCCATCTTTTCCTTGTGCCAGCCAGTCTCTGTGTTCTCCCACTGCTTATGCAGGTCCATGGCAACCGTGTGAGTGTCAGCGAAGAAGTGTTTCTGTTCCTCTCTGCCTTCGCTTAACTGTTTCTTGGGAGCTTGCAGTTGTTTTATTTGAAGCAGTCTCACGTGCCTTAAAAAATAAAGACTAATGTAAACATAACAAGAGCGAGTTTCAAGTTAATGTGCTTCCTGAAACATATAATTTCACCTAGAGCCATCAAATAACTAAACTATAGAAAAAGGGGACTCAAAAGAAGAGAAGTAAGGCGGGTGTGGTGGCGAGTGCTTATAATCCCAGCATTTGGGAGGCTGAGACAGGAGGATTGCGGCTCATGCAGACAGCCTCAGCTACTACTTAGTGAGGCCCTGAGCAACTCAGTGAAACCGTTTTAAAATAAAGAATAAAAGCATAGGGCTGGGGGTGTAGCCTGGAGGTAGAATTTCCCCGGGGTTTCATCCATGGTACCACACACACACAAAAAAAAAAAAAAAAAAAAAAAAAAAAAAAGAGAGAGAGAAAGGAGTAATCGTAATCTGTTTAAGAAGAAACCAACACAGTCAATAACGTAGTAACTATGGTCTAAGTTTTTTCCCCCCTTTTCTAGGACCAGAGCAAAATCATAATGGACAAGATGGTTAAATGTACATGTGAGATGAAAGTATTCCTTTAACCACCTAATCTAAAAATAGAATATTTCATGAATATCTAAGAACTTAAATATGAAACTCTACTGTATTGTCACATCTACACAATTGTAACAGATTCTGCGCAACAGAATCACTCTCTAATCTTATGCCACCTGACTGTATATTCCAGTGACTTAAATTTGAGCTGGAAGCCGGGCGTGGTGGCATATGCTTGCAATCCCAGCATTTGGGAGGCTAAGACTGGAGGACAGCCTCAGCTACTTAGTGAGGCCCTTCACAACTCAGTGAGACACTGTTTCAAAAATAAAAAGACTGGACTTCTGGGAAGATGGTGACCGAGAAAAGCGGGGCTTAAGAGCCCTGCTAACAAACAATCTCCATTACCACAAAATCAGCGCCTTTCATAGCCAGAAAACACCATCACCAGAGAAACAAAAAAATCACCAGGCTCCAGAGAGAAAGTGGACTGAGAACAGAGCTCAGAGCCACAGAGGAGATAACACCAGCATCACGCCCGAGGACACAGCAGCAGCGCCATACTGCTGGCGGCAGCGGCGAATTCACCGGACGGCCACAGCAAGCCGAGGTGAGCCGCTGCGGAACAGCCAGGCGGGATCTTTCGGCGCAGGGAGCATCTAAAGCTCCCAGTGGCTGAGCTCAGCACACGCTGCAGGGACTCAGAGTGGAACTCAAAACCAGAGAAGAAAAAATACGCCAGCCTCACGGCCGAGGGTGTGGCAGCAGCGCCATATTGCCACCGGCAGCAGTAGCAGTGAATTCATCAAGTCCAGTACAGCTACATCTGCATACTCAAGAACAGTGAGTCAAATTGCGGGCCACAGAGGAGAAATCCCAGTACTGTACTCCCTGGGACTTGACCCAGTGGGGGAGTGGCGGTGGCAGAGATATCACACCATAGGAGAACGTGCAACCTGGCACCCCCCATAGTCTAAAGCAGCCTCTATCGACTCCCTGGGTAGGAGACTCTGTGATACAACCCAGTAAAGGAGTAGTGGGGTCTGAGATACCACAGACTCGAGATCCATAGCACCTTAAGCAAAGTCATACTGACCCAAGGGAAGAACCCAGAGAAGGCACAAACTTCCGAAATCATGGGAAAGAGGAATAACACTGGAGCAATAAATGCCCACAACCCCACAACATCAGAACCCGATAAAACAGAAAACCAGAGATTTCTAGAAGATCAAATCAGGAAAATAACTGTAGAAATAATAGAGGTGCTTTGAAAAGAATTCAGAGAGAGCCAAAAAGAGATAAAGGATGCAATTAATGAAGTAAAGGCCTCAATTCAAAGCACAAACAACCGATTAGACCACATGGAGAACAGAATCT
The DNA here is from genome assembly GCF_963383645.1 of Muscardinus avellanarius. Lineage (NCBI taxonomy): Eukaryota > Metazoa > Chordata > Mammalia > Rodentia > Gliridae > Muscardinus > Muscardinus avellanarius. The sequence goes on from NC_137794.1 coordinate 80,726,453, forward strand.
CGCTCTTAGAAGATGATCATTCCAAAAATGAATGCATAGTTTCTAATCTAGAAAAAAATATCTGACAACAGGAATCTGACATTGAAGAAATATGGGCCCATTTTAAGAGCGCAAACCTAAGAATAATTGCAATAGAGGAGGGAAAAGAAGGTGAAACCAAAGGGATCAACAATCTCTTCAAGGAAGTAATAGCAGAAAATTTTCCAAACATAGGGCAAGAGGTTGATACACAGGTCCAGGAAACTTATAGAACTCCCTTTAGACAGGATTGGAGAAGAGGATCCCCACGCCACATAATTGTCAAAATGACCAATGTGGAAGCTAAGCAGAGAATCTTAAAGGCAACAAAAACAAAGGACCAAGTGACATTCAGAGACAAACCAATTAGAATCACTCCAGACTTCCCAAACCAAGTCATGAGAGCCAGAAGGGCTTGGAGTATCATATTCCAAACTCTGAAAGAAAACAACTTCCAGCCAAAAATTTCCTACCCAGCAAAACTTTCTATCAAATTAGATGGAAAAATAAGAAGCTTCCATGACAAACAGAAACTGAAGGAATTTATGTCTTCAAAACCAGCACTAGAGAAAATACTCAAAGAGATTAACTACAAAGAAGAAATAGGTAACACACACCAGAACCAGAGAAACAAGATTTTCCATCAACAGACAACTAAGATTGGTTATCTGTGGAGATTCATTATTTATGTTAGTCTTTTACCTATCTCTAAATTCTATTGTTTGCCTTTATTGCTGTTAATTTTTAGGATTTCTAGTTGGAATATTAATATACCTTCAGATATAGCATTTGGAAATATTTTATCCCATTCTATTAGTAACTTTTAACTCTGTTTACATTGTCTTTGGATATACAATATTTTTTTATTTTTTAGGGAGTTTATATACTCTTCTGTTGCCTGTGCCATTGAAATCATATCCAAGAAATCACTGCCAATTTCAATGTTGTGAGGTTTTATGACCCAGATTTTCTTCTAAAAGTTTATAGTCTTAAGATTTATATTTAGGTCTTTTATCTATTTTGAGTTAATATTTGTATATGGTGTTAGGTAAGGGTCCAATTTTATTCTTTTCCATGTAAGTATTATTTTTCAAAAATATTTAGTTAAAAGATTATTATTTCCCCCACCAAATGTTCGTGGAAACCTTGTCAAAAATAACTTGACAATATAGGGAAGAATTTAGCTCTAGGCTTTTATTTAACTCCAATGGTTTATATATCTGCCTTTAGAACAGTACTACACTGTTTCAATTATTGTAGCTTTATATGGCTTGAAATCAGAAAATATATATCTTCTAACTTTGTTCTTTTTCAAGATCGTTTTGGGTATCTAGAGTCCATATTCCATATTAAGATAGATTTTTTTTCTGAAAAATAAATATATAAATATATGATAGTTTCACCTAAAAAATAGAAAAAAATATTCTCTGGTAAGAAAGAAAGCAAAAAGAAATATTGAAATGTTATCTTTAAGTCATCAAAAGCTCGGTATCAGACAAATGAAACTGTTATGTGAGATTATCATTTTTAATTTTGGATAAATTGCTATAATACTAGATGTCAACCACTAAGCCAAGCATGGGAGGGAGGGATGGGGAGAGAATGGGGTGGGGATCGGGTGGGGGCTGACTGGGTGATGTGTGCATGTATGTCTACAAAAGTTTGTATCCCACTATGATGTATGAATACAGTGCACCAATAAAAATAAAAATAAAAATAAAAATAAAAATAAAAATAAAAAATAAAAAAATAAAAAATAAAAAGACTAAAAAATAGGGCTGGGGTTGAAGCTTGGAGGCACAATGCCCCTGGGTTCCATCCCTAGGACTGCAAAATAATAATAATAATAATAATAATAATAATAATAATAATAATAAATAATTGAGCTGGTACTAGACTATATATAGTCTCAAGTCTGAATTCAGAGATCAAGCTCATGCCCAATATGATTACTGTGCCACCTACAACCCCAAAGTTAGTTGTCAACTGGGATATGGAAGCAATAAACCTAAGTCAAAAAATAATTATTTTACTTTATCCAGTAAAATCTGAAAGCATCAAGCTATCTTGTGAGATGTATATTAAATTTGTTGCATGTTTTATTTTACTTTTAATAGACAATGACAACCTGTTTAGAATACTGAATATGGAGATGTGAAGAAAACCTTTTTTTCATTTTTCAGGGAATCTTTTATCACATAAAGTAGTAGCTGAAGTAGTTCGACTTATAACATCCAGGGCATGTATATTTAGGATTTAAAGATTCCATTTAAAGTAGCAAATATGTAACTTTGTTATATCATCTAACATTTCTGAAATTTAGTCTGTTTTCATTAAAACAGGCACATTCAAAAATTGTTATAAGCACTAAATGACATACTGAATACAATGGAGCATGAGAAATTTTTTAAATTTTCCTATATTTTTGCTTTAAAAAATCCTGCTTGAGAAAATTCAAATAAAAACTCCACAAAGATTCCATCTAACCCCAATTAGGGTGTCAGGAATCAAGAAGTAAAAAAAAATGATGGTAAAGATGTGAAAAAATAGGAACTTTTTTACACTGTTGAGGTGGCAAATTAGAAAGAGGTTTGGAGATAGGTGTGGAGATTCTTCAGAAAATTCAGAATGAATCCACTATATGATCCAGCTTTATGATCCACCACATGATCAGCTATACTAGTCCTGGGTATCTATCCAAAGGGACTGAAATCAGAATATTATAGTGATGCATACATATTCATCTTTATAGCAGTACAATTCATAATAGCAAAATTATGGAACCAAACTAGGGGTCCAGCAATAGATGAATAGATTACAAAATTAATGGGATATATACAGAATGGAATTTTACTCAGCAATAAAAAGAACAAAATTATGTCATTTTCAGAAAAATGGATGGGCCTGGGGAACATTATGTTAAGCGACTTTAGCCAGTCATAGAAAGTGAAGGGCCATATGTTTTTTCTAATATGTGGAAGCAAGAGAGTGATTGGGATAGAAGAGAAACTTTAGACAGTGGAGGAGAAACTCCAGTAAAGGATGGTATGTGGCCTAGGGGAGGGTGGTGGTGGGGAGAATTAATGAAGCAAACATTTTCATTGACATTATGCACGAATGTGAGAATATCAATGACAATTTCAATACCATGTATGGAAAAGAAGGGGTGAGGCGGTACCTCGGGGGAAGCTCATCCAGTGCTGTGTGCATGCATGCCGTTATCACTCTGGACTGCAGTATGATGTGAGACCATAATGCATCAATAGAAGTATACCAAAATCCTGCTTTGACTTCAGCTGATAATAATTTCCATCATTAATATAATCATGCATCCTTTTAATGGGGAGAAAAGTGTGCTTAAAATATATGAATCTGTTTAAGGTAATTATGCCTATAAGAAATCTAGAGCTGGGGTAGAGGGTGTGGTTAGCATGTGTGAGGCCTTGGGTTCAATTCCTATCACTGAAATAGAAATCTAATTCTTCAGTTTGCCAATTCATTACCAAAATATCATAACCTGTCAATAGTCCCTAATAACAATTAGGAACAAAGTTCTTAGTAGTCAATATTTCCTGGGTGCTGGCACTGTAGAGTTAAGCCTATATAACCAGGCAGCAAGAACAGTTATGCATTTGCAGGAGGTAGATGCATGTCTCACATCACAAATAGTATATCATCATCAAAGACTAATTTTATTTTTGTCAGATGTTCTGAACATGCACATCTGTCTGAGTGGTAACCAGTTTTGAGTATATCTGTGCAAACACATGCATCTATAATTTTTGAGCTGTAATCTATAAATAAATCGCTATGGACTCAAGAGGATTAAAAGTGTTAGCTCTATATGCAGGGCTTTGCTTTCTAACACATCTTAATAATACTGAGATCTGTACTGTTATTCTTTTTCCAAACAATTTGCTGAAGATAATTTGATAAGTTTTACCTGTTTCTCTGGTAACAATATCATGATTAATTTGGTCAAGAAATATAAAGTAATTTTAAATTTAGCTATAAAGATGCTATCATGTCTCATTTTATTGACTTAGCCAAATCCAATTATAGCCTCATTTTCCATTCCCTCCATCACCCCTCCTTTCTTTTACTACCCTCCATATTTATGACCCACTATGTACAAGTACTTGCCTAATAAATGTCAGCGAAGACCCAAAAAAATAAAGACAGTAAAGAATTTACATAATTTTGGCTTCTGTTTTGATTAACCCAACAGTCACAGATCCTGATTACCTAGTAATCTTTTAGGTTCATCTAAGAACTATTCACAGGAAATGCAGAGTGCTTATTTGGAGACTTGCAGACTGTTGTAAAACTCCATGTAATTAACTGTGAGCTGAAACAGTTTTGCTGACTATAAGTTATTTGCCTTTGGTGGTATTTAGGAAGAGTGGAAACGGTCTTGCTGACTAGAAGTTATTTGCCACTGGTACTTCTTAGGAAGAGTTAAGTGGCTTGAGATGGCAAGAGCTAGTTATGGATTTTACCAAAGAAGTTATGAAAAGGGAACAGACTAATTACAAGGTATGTGGGAAAGAGATGCTGTGATATTCCGTGTTTCATCCTGTCTTTAATCATTGAATATATTCAGAAAGTGTTCCTACAATTATGTAGCAAATAGCTCTGATTTTTCTTTCTATTCCTAATAGATCTTTCAGCAATATCCTAAATCATCTTGCTCCAGGTAGCAGGGTTATATCTGAGACTAGGCAACATTCCAGAAGCAGGCAGTGTTCCTGTGCTTATCCTCCAAGAGCCAAACCTATCACTTACTATGGAGAAGGGCCAATCTACAGAGCTCCCTTTCCCAGGGCCCAAGTAGTTTCTAATGCCAGGAAATGTAATGGTTATGGATCAAAAAGAAGCTTGTGCAAGAATATCTCTATAGAGCAATATTTGTGCCAACTTCTGTAGGAGGATTTAGTTAGCCTTTCTTGGTCTCATCATAAACAAAAATACTGAGTGTAATACACGAATATATTGCTTCTTCCTCTAAATATAAAGGGGAGAGAGCTAGAATTGTTCCAAGGATTTTTAGTTAGCTTTTCTCAGTCTTGTCAAAAATATAAATATCAAGCGTAATACAAATGAATATAGTGTTTCCTCCTCTAAAAATAAAGGGGGGTCATAGATTTGTTTCCAGGATTTGAGGGCCTAAACATTACTCTGGATCATAATGAATGCTGAATGATAAGCATATATTTCTTGGTTTCTTTATTCTTCTTTTCCTTCTAGTTTCTTTCCTGTCTTCCCTCCTTCCTTCCCTTTATACCTCTTTTATCTTCTGAAATTAATCTGATTTATTTTTATCTTTATTTAAATAGAGAATTGATAGAAGCAAGCCCACTTTTGTGAATTCACAAATCAAATTTTGTGAATTCATAAATTTAAAAATCATATTCCCTATGATTTTTCCATTGTCCTCAGTAGTTTACAAGTATTTTAATGACATGTTAGGTTAAATACTTAGCCAAAAATATGTAGTTAGTCAAATATTAAATAAATTTATATAAGACTGCCTTTGTTATCATTCTAAATTAAATATTTTAAACTATCAAACTGGAGCCGGGCGTGGTGGTGCACACTTGTAATCCCAGCATTTGAGAGGCTGAGACAGGAGGATCTTGGTTCAAGGACAGCCTCAGCTACTTAGTGAGGCCCTTTGCAACTCAGTGAGACCCTGTTTCAAAATTAAAATAAAAAATAGGGCTGAGGGTGTAGCTCGGAGGTAGAGTGCCCCTGGGTTCCATCCTTAGTACCAAAATAAATACATATACATATACATATACATATACATATACATATACATATACATATCAAACCAATGAAAGAATTTCATAGGAACAGAATGTTCTGTGATGAGAAGTTATGGGGTAAAGTAGTTCAGGAGATTAAAAAACTCAATATTAGTGCTCTCCACTGAGGCAAATATAAAGTTCTCTTTGTCCTTAGTTGTCGCTCTTTTCCTTCCCACGGATCTTGGAATCTAGGTGGGAGGAGAGGAGGGAGGATCTCTGCATTCTGTCCCACCCCTACATCTTGCTCCACATTCCATTTCACTCTATCCAGAATTTCATTCAGAATAAAAAATTATTAGAGCAAATGTAAAAGGACAGAGTGAACTGCATTACTTAATCATGCACTCGTTCTTTCCCCCAAAACTCTAAGCTAGCATGACCTAATCCCTTTTAACCTACTTTTCTCCAAGGCTTTTGGCCGGGATTATGAGGAGTTGTGCGCTGCTTGTGAAAGTGTGGTGATGGGAGGCAAACGGTCTTGCTAACCTTTCAGCCCCACCAAGAAGCAAAGCGATTCTCGCACGCTAGTTAGCCCCAGCTTGGTTGTGGCAACACTTCTTTATCTGAGAGGTTCCCAGTTCTTACCACACCACAGTATTCCCATTCCCACCTCCATCTTGCCCATTAAAAACCAGAGTTTAGCCAAATGAACTAAATGAGGGTAAAGGTTACTTCTCTCTGGAGAGTTTTGTGCAGAGTACTTGCTTCTTGCTTATTTAGTTCCTTTCTCTAAACATACTACTTCATATAGTTGAAGATTTTTCATTTATAAGAGGTTGCCTGACCCAATAGGAATGCCATACACAACAGGTACTGCCAATCTCACAGTTCTTTGAAAAAAATCATTTGGCCTGGAGACCTGTGTTTCTGATGAACTCTGAAGGATTAAGGATTCCCGGGTCTGTACCTACCAGACCCATTGCCTCCAAAATTATCTAGCCCCCTTTTCAGGTTCTGATCAATAATTTGTATGTTTTCAACTATACAGCTCCTATTCCTTTCCTATTGTTCACTAACACATTTTCCCAGAGACTACCTTGATTTGCTTTTGTTAGAGGGTGAAAGTAATTTTTTATTGCTGTTTATTGCCTTGTGTCATTCACGTTCCAATCAGTTCAAAGACATACAACCACAGGCAATCCCAAAGAAAGCAATTTTGCCTTTTCGTATAAGTATCACCTCCTTCTTTATTGTCTCTCCAGCTATTTACTCAGACTAGAACACACCCAAACTACAGGCACGCCAATTTCACTTTACTTACCTTATAAAATACAAACTTCGACATAAGTTCGATATAAATTTTGACCTCGAATAAGCAAATATGTCAAATTAATCACCTCAAACAGAAGATATTGTGTTGAAATTTCCTCCTAACTGTAGACTTAAGCTGTTAGGAACAGCTCAGATTTCAGCTCAAATTACAAAAACACGTATCCTGTAGTGAGTACACCATTGCCATGGATAAAACTACAGTTATTTATTTTCCCTGGCAACTTTCAAATATCAGCAATCTCAGGGGTTGTGAAAATTAATTTGCAAATATTACAAAGTCTTCATCCCCGCCCCAATAAAGTTGCATTCTAATCAATATGGCTAATGAAATCCCATGATGGGTGAAGTACTTTTCGAACAAATGAGAAACAGTGCTTGAGAAATGCAGTCTCACAAAACGGATGGCACTGTCAGTCCGTTCTCATCCGCCCCCAGCAGCTGAGCGGCCTCTTCCCCAGTCGGTACAACCCGTTAGGCACCCCGCCCACCGTGCTTCAGCCCAGTCACCAGCACGGGCAGATGTTGAAATCGCGCTCCACTTACACAGGATCCATGGTTTAAAGTACGTCAGCAGCAGCCCCGCTATGTCCTGCCATAATTACTCCCTTGCTTTCAAATTTGCCAGAAAGAAACATACCTTTTTGCACTGGGAGGCAATCCTACAGCAGCTGGACCACTGCTCAAGCTGGCAATGGAAGGAAGTAGAGCAGAGATCTAGCTGGCCTAAAAGAGCAAAGTGCCGCCCAGAGAATCTGGATTCTTTACAATCAAAGAGAGCGCAGCCTGCATCCAGCCATTCCACCGAGCTGTACTGACAAGTCCCCCTGACTCCTGCCCCACTCTTCCAAAGTCAGAGGGCGGCTCGCTCGCTCGCAGGGCTGTCACCGCGGCTGCCGAGACTCTAGGGTGACGTCAGCGGCTTGGAGGCGGCTTCGAGCCCCTGCTTCCAACCCGAAGGCTGTAACTTTAGAGCGGCTCACACTCGGGGTAAACAACTCCAGGTCCAGGACATTTTTAACTTTTATAATGGAACCCAGTATTTTCAAACTTGCCAAAAGAGCTGTTTTTTTTTTTTTATCATCACACGATGACAATGGCCAATTTTAGATTTCTTTTATTAGGAAAAGTAAACTCATTTCTTATGGGTGCCAAGAGTCATCCCATTTCTTGCATCTCCCCCCCCCCTCTCTCTCTCCTAGATGCGCTCTGCAAAGCCTTTAGAAGTTTGTGCGCAGATATGGCAGAATAACATGCGATTCATAATGTGTGTGTGTGTGTGTGTGTGTGTGTGTGTGTGTGTGTGTAGCCTTGTACATTCATGCATGTGATGGAGTTTGGATTAATTTATTCAAAAAGTCTCGAGCAATTTGTGTCTAAGTCAACAAATAAACTAGACTAAAAATTAAATAGAAAATGTCTTATTCTCTCAAGTTGGAGAGCTTTCCTTGTATGGTGTTTAAAGCATTACATATTAATTTTTACATTATTTTTGTCTCCTTCTAGATAACACTTCATGGGTAGCCGATGTGTTTAATAATAGTAGCTTTTTCATCGGAGGACTTAAATATATGTTGGACAATGGAACAAAGCCCTTTCCTGTGTTTGGAGAGCCTGACATCACCATCTCAATAGCAGTGACAACAACCACATGGGTTATAGTAAAAACTGTGCTTGTGTATCTAAGGGCAGCTCTCTGCAAGGCTCTGCTCTAAGCACTTCAGACATATTTTAGTTCACCCCCAGCAACTGTGTGTGTAGATATTATTAATCTAATTTTATAATCATGTCTTAGGTAAAATGTTCATAGAAATGCATCCATGTGGAGGAGAAAGGCTTGGGACTGATGAACACTAAACCCGGAAGTTTGTCACAGAGACCCAGGTTTCAATTCTACTATCATCACTTAGTGATGTGACCTTGGAGCCTCTGATTCTTCCTTAAACAAATAATTCTGTGTATTTCCTGAGACTGTAAGATTACAAGGGATAGAGATTGTGGCAGGCACAGAGTAAATGTTGGCTCGTGTCAGCCTCCAACCCAATGAAAATAGAAAGAAGGTTCTGCAGGAGGGTGAGGGTGGGAGCTGCTTAAAAGATCAATACAGAACCATCAGATAGTGTGGTCTCTCAAGTTTCACCTCCATTCCAAATCTCTTAGCCTCTTTATGTCCTTTGTAAATCAAAGCACTTTCCCAAACTCTAACAGAAAATCAGACAGTATGTGAGTAAGTTATAGGAGAAATTACACTGGGCTATACTTCAGACTGTCATTCATTAGTACCAATTTCAGTGCCCTTTTTATTGAGTGTCCCAGTAACTGCCTATTGCAGGTGCTTCACCATTTTCTTGTCCTGGTAAAGCTGGCCTTAAATTGCAAAAAGAATTAAAACTAGCTAAGAACTTGAGAAAGGTTTCACTCCAAATTTACTATTTATTCCAAATTTACCACTTACTCTAGTATTTACTAATTCTCTTTTTTTGTGAAATTGGGGATTGAACTAAGGGTATTCTACCTCTAAGCTATAACCTCAGCCCTTTTTATTTTTTGTTTTATAAATAGGATTTTCTAGGTTGCTGTAAGTCTCCCCCCAAGTCACTGAGGCTGACCTCAAATCAGCGATCCACTTGTCTCAGCCTCTCAAGTACTGGGTTTACAGGCCTGTGCCACCATGCCAGGCTTATTAACTCTTTTCTGTTAAATAACTGCATGTGTGCTGATACAAACATGTAATTTCCAGTCCATGTTTCACACCTAAAAGACATGGTTAAGTAAATTAAATGATAGGTTACAAAGGCAGTAACTATTCAGCACAGCATTGAAATTTTCCCTGAAAACTTTCAAGAAAACTTTGTTTTAAGAAAGTGTCTGGAGCTATGTTCCTAAAATAAATGGACTTAAGAGACTGACAGGTATCTCCAGATATTTGAATTGCTTGACATTTTCAAAGCAGGTCTCAGAATGACTGAAACCCTATGAAGAAAATGCAATCTGTTGTGTAATCCAGGTTACTTTAAAATCATTTGAACATTTCAACCTTCAAACATGCAATTTACTCAAATTATTGCTTTATGTTATGAAATAGCAATGTATAACAGATATGTAAAGAAATATATAAAATACATGATGGAAAAATGCAGAAACACAAACTACTGCTGTCAAGTAACTATAAAGAAAATTCTAAAAAGGATTTGAAATTATCTATCATCTATCTATCTATCTATCTATCTATCTATCTATCTATCTATGATAGTTTTAAGCCACAAACTAAAACATTTTGAAAAGGATGAAAGAGAACTACTGTTATGTAAGCGTCAGTAGCAGGTGCTTCCAGACTTAAAGAATTTTAGAGCCAGAAAGAGCCTCTGAAATCTAGTAAACCTTCTCATTTTACAGTGGAGGGAAGAGGCTCTGATGTTAAGTCATCTGCTCAAGGTCACAAAGCCATGCACTAATGATGCCAAGAATAGAATCCAGGTCTTCTCATTCCTGATGGAGTGCCTTAAGGTTTAAAATTTCAAGCAGTTCAAGAGAAGGGAACCAAACCAAGTGATGAGAGTATTAGCTGTGTGAGCTGAGTTAGAGGTTGATTTCTGGCTGTGTCAAAAAAAATTTTTTTTTTCTGGTAGTATTGGGGATGGAACCCTTCTACCTCCGGACTACACTCCCAGACCTATTTTATATTTTATTTGGAAACAGGGTCTCTTAAGCCAGTGAGGCTGGCTTTGAATCTGCACGATCCTCCTGTCTCCACCTCCCAAGCGTGGGGATTACAAGCATGTGCCACCACGCCTGGCATGACTGTGTCAAATTTTAAATTCAGCTTTCTTCCGTGTCCAGCTGAGGGAGGTGGCATTCTATCTTTCAAGTATGACATAAGACCCATATAGCAGAGTATTTATTTTGATGACTATTTAAACACACTCATGTCCTTAGCTAATATAAATTCTAGGTCAAAATTCAAAGACAAAACTTTTTAACTTAGTCATTAAAATAAAGTTTGGGATAAACAGAGAAGCCTGGCCTAAAACCTTGCCAGTAATATTTAATTTGCAGTTTTCTGTCTATAGGATGATCCAGAAGGATCACAGAGCAGCTCCTTAATCTCTTTATGCTATGACAACCCTGGTTGTTATGAAACTGAGCATATTCTAACTTGTAACGTTTTTAGTTGCCTCTTCCCTTCCTGCTACACATACTAAACAATAAAAAGGGTATGGTGTATACTCTTTTCCTATAAAAGGCAGAAAAATATTTTTTGAAACTCTAAACTCATTCAGGTTTAAGGTCAGAGGCTATGATAGGTGACACATTTTAAGTAATCATTCTATCTAGAATGATGCTTGAACTTTGTAGTTTTTAAAGTACTTTAAGATACATGGTTTCTTTTTAGCAGAACTGTTGAATCTTAAATGATCTTCAATTCCTAAGGAGATTTTTGTGTACTTTATTTAGCATTTCCTTTAAGGAGGGAGTTAAACCACCAAATGTAGAGTTGTGAAGACCAGCTCTGTTCCAGGTTAGTCGTGGAGAAGATGAAGAATCAGACAAATCCTTGTCCTCAACGCACTGAGGCAGCTCTAAAGGTTCCCTAAAATGTGGTTTGCAATGTGACTGTTCCCATCATGAGTAGACTATTGTCTTGAAATTAATATATTAATAAACTTAAATAGCCTCTCCCCATAGTACTTGTATATTAGTCCACCAAAGGGACCACAGCATAGTATCCCTTCAGCCTTAGCTACACATTGCAGGCACTCAAAGGTTTATTTTAAAAATACTAAAGCTGGAACTTTCCCTTTCTTTGTACTGTTTAAGTCAGGCCATCCAAGGGGGGAGTTCTAGGATTTTGAATTTTTTTTTCTGTCAAATTAGGTCCTGTGTTATTTGAGTCTCAGAATGACAGAATTTCAATTGTGTTAATAAAATACATATAATTTTGACACTTCTAAGGCTATTTTGGTGTATAAAAACCAAGAGGCTTACACTCAGAGAATTTATTTTCTTTGGAAGGTCCCCATTTAGACTCTTGTGTTTCGGTTTGTGCTCTCTTCTCTCCATACTGGGTGTTTCCCCTGAAATCATGGGATGCAGGCTCCTTCTATTCTAAGGGCTGGTGACATGTCAACAGATATTTTAGCCAAGCAGATCTGTCATGGGGCTTATGTATAGGCAGTTCCAGATGACAAAACTATTCAAAAGAAACAATTTTGAACTATCTGTTCTTTTTAAGTACTGGCCCAAATTCTGAATAAACAATAACACATTTGAAAAATTTGGGCTGTTTAAAACTACAGACAGAACTTTGCTCACAATTATCAAAACATTTTTAGCATCTGGTTATATTATACACAGATTCATGACTTGGGAGAGGCTGATAATGATGACAATGAAGTCAAAATAATAAAGAGACTGTTCCAGGTGTTATCTCTTATTTAGTCTCCAGAAAAGAATCCTGGGAATGCCTCTTGACCAGTAGAGGGCCACACAGAGTCACTCTGTCTGCTAGAGTGGTTCAGCCTTGTAGTATGTTTAAGAAAGGCCTTTAGCTGGGTGTGGTGGTATAGGCCTGTAACCCCAGTATTTGGGAGACAGGACAGGAGGATCACAGGTTCAAGACTAGTCTCAGAAACTTAGTAAAACTTTCAGCAACCTAGTGAGACAAGACCCTGTTTCAAAATAAAAAATAAGAAAAGTTCTGAGGATGTAGCTTGGAGGTAGAATACCTCTGGGTTTAATCCCCAGTACCTAAAAGCAAACGAACAAAAATAAAACAAACACCAGCAAACAGCAACAACAAAGAGGCCACTGAGTATGGTGTGAAGGACACAGGGATAATTCTGTGGTCCTCTAGAGAATGACTAGCCCACCCACAGTTTTTCACAGAAATGTTAGAGTTATTTCTCCTGGATAATAGCATTATATCTTCAATCATCGTCTACAAGGACGCCAGTTTTAGAAAGAACAGCCAAGATAGGTAAGCTTTGACTGGACTGTGGGAAAGAGAGGAAAGATGGAAATGGAGATGGTGTGAGTGGGTACTGGAGTTTGAGCACTTGGAGCTCCGGTGCAAAGAACTGTGGCATCATTTGTGGGATGATAAAGGATCTGGAGATGATGGTATAAACAGGAGGCCCAAAGCTATATTTCAGTGTGGCCAGCAGTCCCACTCTAATAAGAGGATGCCTGAAGAGTCAGCCTGACCCTGTTCTTCATGGCCAAGGTCTCTCAGTAAGTCCACACAAACCTACAGAAATTTGCCCATGAACATCTCAAAAATCCAAAAAGAGATAGGCAAGAGATCACAAAATGGTGGTATGATGTAGTGAAAAAAACAAGTTCAGGGAGAAAATAGTAGATACTTCGTACATCCCCAAAGAGGTGATTCCTGACTCTTACAATATATTTTGTTGTTGATGATGCTATCTATAATAACTTAACTAATAATTTAACTATAATAATATACTAACTTACTTTTTCTCATGCAACTATTTTGATTCTACATTACCATTTGGAATCCATTCACTTTCAAAAAGTATCAGTAATTTAAAACAAATAGCTACTCTGAATCAATTGCAGTCCCTGCAAAGCGAGGAGTGCTCAGACATGAATTTCCTTTACTGGAGAATTTTCTTGACTCAAGCTTTGTGAGGTCCACGGCTGGGGGATTCTTGCTTTTCTCCACCTAACTCCACTGGGCTTCTTCACTGTGGCTTCCTCCACTAGGTGTCTAAGCCTGTTGGAGCAAACACCAAGGCTCACCAGGAAGTGACCCTGGAGGGTCAGCAGATACCCATTCCCTTGCAGGTAAAGGTTTTCAGATTCCTAGGAGTCACCTAAACTCCTAAGTATATTAATGTTGGTATTTTTTTGAGGTACTTGAGATTGAACCTAGGGGTATTCTACCTCCAAGCTACATTCCCAGCTCTAATTCTTATTCTTTATTTTGAAACAGGGTCTCACTGATTTGCAAAGAGCCTCACTAAGTAGCTAAGGCTGTCCATGAAACATGGTCCTCCCTCAGGTCTGAGCCTCCCGAATGCTTAATTTTGGTAATTTTGAAACTCCCCTCTGAAGTTCTAAATAATAAATCTAGGCCAACACGTTTTTTTTTTTAAATTCTATTTGGTTTGTCCAAGAGTTATAATTCAAAAGGACATAAAAGAATGTGAAAAACATTATAGACATAAGAAACTGAGTTTTTTTACTTTATTAAATAGAAGCCAGTATAAGATATTTTTAAAAAAGAAAAGCTCGTAGGTTCTCTTCCCTTACTAAATCATTTGAGGAAAGCAGTAAACTGATTAGCTCCAGTCTGACCTTTACAGTTTCTTAATATGTGAATAAACAAGTTAAGGGAGTTTTTTTTTTTTTTTTTTGTAGCATTGCATATTTGGGGCAAAGTCTCTACTACTGAGCTACATCTCTCGCCTCTAAGGTAGGTACTTTTGACATGAGCTTAAAGAGTTGACTTTAAAGGCATATCACGTTGGACAACCTTAGATTCTCACATTCTATCATTGCTTCTGCATTTTGTTGGAGAATATTGATTATATAAGCAACTCAACTCTAAACATTCACAGAAGGATCCTCAGGTGGGATAATCCTTATCTGTTTTTCCTCCAGTAGGGCAGACAGAACATGAGAATTGGAGTTTGCATGTGTGATTAAGTGTCTCTGCATAATCAGGACTCACAACACCCTAATTGCTCTTATCTGATTCTCCCTAACGATCTCAAACTTTTTAATTTCATGGTATCAAGTATAGTTAGGGTTTTGTTTATTATTAGTTTGGATTAGACCTTTTGATTTTCTGTTTTCTTGTCATGGTGAAGTTTATGTTTGTTCATAAACAATTTAAGATTTTTCTGGGGAGTAGTAATTTCTTTAAAAAATTCATAGGAGAATAAACATGTAAGTATAAGTTTTTTAAATGAATAATCTCTAGGACTCCATCTCTGGAGAATGCAGAATGTAACAACTCATATAGTCAAGAAATTGTAGCCTTCCTGTATAATTTAATGTACTTTACCACTTTGTTACATAGCTGGTATTCTAACCTTCTCTGAAAGGTTCTAGTTTTAAAGTTAGTATAATATCCCACTTTACTAATTATTTACTATTTATTTTGGTACAAGGTTAAAAACCATTTTAGCTGGCTGGATGTGTTCATGTGTGTCTATAAATCCAGCTAGTAAGGAGGTTGAGGCAGGAGAATTACAAGTGCAAATCTGGCCTGAGCAACTTAGTGAAACCCTGTCTCACAATAAAAATTTTAAAAAGGACTGGGGATGTAGCTCAGGTGTAAATCACTTGCCTAGCATGCCTGAGGTCCTAGGTAGAATCCTCAATACTACAAAATAAGAAATTAAATTTTTTAACATATCTAAAAGTATACTGAGAAGTTAAAAGAAAACTAATCTGAACAAAAGCAGTATTTGATGATATGAGTTTGGAATACTCTAAACAGGAATACTGGTATGTTGGTTAAAAATTTTTTAAAAATAAAGATAGCCAGGCGAGGTGACACACACTTTTTTTGTGTGTGGTACCGGGATTCCTGGAAGCCCTTCTACCTCCGGACTACACTCTCAGATCTATTTTTTACATTTTTATTTGAAAACAGGGTCTCCTAAGCCCCCGCGCGGCTGACTTCGAACCTGCGCGATCCTCTTGTCTCTGTCTCCCAAGCGCGGGGATTACAAGCGGCCACCACGCCCGGCATGACACACACTTTTAATCCCCGCACTTGGGAGGCAGAGACAGGAGGATCGCGCAGGTTCCAATGAAGCCAGCCACACAGGCCTAAGAGACCCTGTTTCCAAATAAAAAAGTATAAAAAATAGGTCTGGGAATACAGCCCGGAGGTAGAAGGGTTTCCAGGAACCTCAGTACCACCAAATAAATAAATAAATAATAAAAAGACTGAGTAATTATTAAAAAAAAACACTGATTATATATTGTGAGTGAAAGTGTGTGTGTGTTACTAGGGATTGGAATCAGAGGCATTCTATCTCTGAGCTATACTCCCCAGCTGTGTTACACACTCTGTCTCTCTCTCTCTCTCTCTCTCTCTCTCTCTCTCTCTCTCTCTCTCTCTCTCCTTCCTTTCTTTCTCTTCTTCTTTCTTTCTCTTTCTTTCTTTCTTTCTTTCTTTCTTTCTTTCTTTCTTTCTTTCTTTCTTTCTTTTTCTTCTTTCTTTTTGTTGTTGCAGTACTTTGAATGGAACCCAGGGGCATTCTACCCCTGAGTTATACCCCCAGCCATATTTTTTATTCTTTATTTTGAAACAGGGTCTTACTAAGTTACAGAGGGCCTACCATGTAGCTGAGGCTGTCCAAGAATCACAATCCTCTTTCTCAGCCTCCCAAGTACTGGGATTACAAATGTGCACGCCCACACCCAGCTTCCCCAGCCCATTTTGTTTTGTTTGTAAACAGAATCTTGTTAGGTTGCTGAGTCTCAGCTGAGTTGTTGGAGCTGGTCTTGAACCTGTCACCTTCCTGTCTCACCTCCCCAAGTATTGGCGTTACAGATGTGTGCCACCACACTTGGTTTTTATCATAGTATATTTTAGGAAGACATGGAAGCTTGCAACTTTATTTTCAGATTTTGGGTTTTGGTGGTATGCTATTTTGGAAAATGGCCTCAGGAAACCACATGCAATTATGAACTGAAAACTTTTATAACTGTAACAATAAAACTGATTTACCAGGAAATGTCAATAAATTTAAGTTTATGAAAATAAACATTTAAAATACAAGATAAGATGGGGCTCTTCAGGACAAGACAGCCTGGCTTAACAGTGAGCAGCACAAATTTCCGGGGCATCTCCTTATTTCTGAGAAACAAGTGTTACAGCTGCTATTCATGTTCTTTGTTCAAGTGGGCTATCATAGTAATAGACTCAAAAAGGTATTCTTAGAGGTGCCTAAAAAATTATCCACATCTTCATTAGGATAGCTACAGGTTAGAACTTCCTGTGAATAGAGAAAATATACCTTCCAGCAAAGAAGACACGGGTAAATGCATTTATTGAGTTACATGGAAAGACACTTTAGAGAATCTATAATTTCTCATACTTTCAGAATGGCCCACATGAAAAAAGGCATTCATACTTTCTTTTTCCCACTAAACAACACAAATGTACTGTTTAGAAGCATTTGGGATATTTCCACAATTATTACTCTAACTAAAAGGTTTTCTGGCCATGTCAGGCCATAAAGAATGAACAGTGTGTTTGAGCTTTCCTTTGCAGTTCCACAAAAGTAGGCTTCTGGGAATATCAGGATATATTTATGAAATGCTAGTTTCCTTAAAATGTATATGTGATTGCTTCACCTACAAAAAACCAGATCAAACTTCAAACAGAATTATAACTATTTTTCACTAGACCTAATAGGTTGATAACAAGGGTTTAAGCAGTTGTATCTTCAGACATGCTCCTTCTGAATCATAATAAACCCATCCTACTAGTTTAATAGTTACCTTCTCTTACCTTTTACTACTGTTCTCCACAAGTTTCTGTTTAACCTCTACATTCAATTAAGGCATCTGACCCAAAGCACGACTCTCCCAAATGAGACTGGACTGTTGCTCTATGAGAATGTAGCTACGAACATGGCATGCACATTTTAAGTTTAGGCGAAGCTACCAAGTTGAAATTCCAAATGTTGCTGGCAACTGATTAACCATATCCCACAGATTAAAGTGAAGATTGGGGAATGTTGGCCAAGACACATTCTAGGCTAGGTACTGAATTTTTCTTTGTTTTATGAATTTGAGCCACTTATGCCTAAAAATAGCCAATTGAATTTCTTTTTTCTTAACTCTAAACCAAATAAATAAAGACACTCATTCCTATGTGCAAGAATGTGCCATGCAAGAAAATTTTCTACAATTAATGCTGCTTTTTTTTTTTTTTAGTGTGATACTTAAATAGCTCAACTTCAAAGGTACAAATAGAATATCCTTCATCTCAGTTATCAGGGGACTTTGGTTTCTTGGTGCACAGAGAATCCTGAGTAATCTTCTTGCAGAACCAGCTTAATATAACAAAACTAACAAGGCAAAGGATCAGACGGGAGGGGAAGGAGATGCCGCACACTATCTTTGGAGATCTTGGGCATCATCTTTGTTTAACTTTCTTCCCAAGTCTGGTTCTGTGCACTTAGTGGCATTTTGCTGGGGCCAAGTGTCCTCTCATTGGCTGATAGCATGGTCCCTGTGACACAAGTGTGTCTGAATGGCCTGACTCTGGATGAATTTTTCATTGTACACCACAGTAAGATGAAGGTGTGTGTGTGTGTGTGTGTGTGTGTGTGTGTGTGTGTGTGTGTGTAAACTGGAGCACAACCAGGCAGCCAGCTATGCAGTAAGAGCAAGGGAGTTGGAAAGAACTAGAACTCAACAGGATAGTAAAATTGCCTCAGTAAATTCAGAGGACCTGTCAAAGAGATCCCCCAAAACGTCTCGGAATTTGTGAGCAGCAGTTCAGTCAGTCTTGTTTTAGTCTACTCTCCCCTCCCCAATATCATATTAGGGTTCCATACAGAGAGAGCATGGATGGGCTTCAAGATTCTCATGAAATTCTTCTATAAAACCAATGCAGCTGAGCATGGTGGCACATGCTTGTAATCCCAGCATTCGGGAGGTAGAGACCAGAGGATTACAGTTCTTGGGCAGCCTCAGCTACTTAGTAAGGCCCTTTGCAACTCAGTGAGACCCTGTTTCAAAAAAAGAAGTCTAAAACACAGAACTGGGGTGTAGCTCGGATGTAGAATGCCCCTGGGTTCCATCCCTGGTACCATGCGTGCGCGCATGCGCGCACACGCACACACACCCCAAAAACAAAACAATGCATTAGTTCTTCCTAAGTAAGATTAATACTCCTGTTGCTAGGATGATCAGAACTGCCAAAAAGTGATCTAAAGTTGAGGCTGGTGTTTGGTCAGGTCTAGATACCTTCTTCCTTATTCAGATTTGTACCACCAAGTATGCATTTACAGTGTCTTTTAAGAATGCCGAGGGATTTTATTGTAATAGCATATAGGTCCTTGTGGGGGTCATTATGAGGCTTTAATTCAAAGCTCACCTGTGCCTGTATTTTTGAGTGTGCATTACGTTGGTTCTTCTTTCTATTACACAGTTTTACTATTTGTCTTCTCTGATTTTGTTGGTTTTGAGAACATGCATTAATGAGAGTTTGCTAATATGACCATCATTGTGTAAATAGAACTTCTCTGTTATTGGAGTTCTCTGGTAAAGATTGTATGACTACTGAGTAGAAATGCTAGATGGAGGATTCAGATATGGAGGCTGAAACTTTATGTTCTACTCAAACCCAGATGATCCTACCACCAGTTTCATAATATTCATTAGAGTCCCATCTTATCTTGTATTTCAGATGTTTATTTTAGTAAACTTAAATCTATTGACATTTCCTAATTATTCGGTTTCATTGTTACAGTTATAAAAGTTTTCAGTTCATAGTTGCATGTGGTTTCCTGTAGCTGTTTCCCAAAATAGTATACCACCAAAACCCAGCATCTGAAAATAAAGTTGCAAGCTTTCATGGTTTCTTAAAATGTACTATGATGTAAAAATAAAAAAATATAATGAAGGGCTTATATATATGCTGTGTATGATAACTCAAATATCTAAATAAATGGTTCTTGATTTACGTAAAAATCTTAGATAAATATCTAAGGTAATGGTTCTTGGAGTTTAAAAATATAAAAATTCCCAGATCTATATATTCAGTTCCAATTAGCATGGGGTGGGGCCCTGATTCTTCTTAGAAGGGTTCCAAGAATTCTAATATGCAGCCAGGATAATTATTATCTAAATATTTAGTTTCTGATTCTTCTTTTGATAAAGAAACTTAAGATCTCAAAGCCAGTTTCTTAAAGTCATACAGCATGGTGAATATGCATGGTGCTTCTGTAGTGAAGGAGGGCATCGTGTTCAGTATTTGTGCATAGACATGTTCTATCACCAACATGGGCAGGAGAATCATCTGTGATACAGAACCACAGAAAGCTTCAAGTTCTAACCCCATGCTTCTAAGGTCCAGAGAGCTTCCCCGCCACTGTGACCACACACAACAGTTCCAGACATTTTCATGGGATGTATAGGTAGCTGGGAATCACTGCTTGACTGGGGATATCTGGCTCCCAAGACCACGAGACTTCAGATCAATTTCAACCTCTAAACATTTACTTTCAGTTCCTTTGAGACAGTGGCTTAGAAGAGTTATTTTAAAAAATTACAGATTTTTGCTCTTAAGGTAGTTGCTATCCCTCAGATGCAATTGTTAACAAAAGGAAACACGGGAATAAAATGAGTATTTGATCAAACAAAGAATCTATCTTATTCCATTCCATTTTTTTTTGTCATAAAATTCTATTGTAACCCTTTGCCCTCTGCAGCTCTAGGATAAAAAGTCGGAAGATTCCAACTGTTGGTTTACTACTTCTCAGCCATGTCCTTTTTCTTCCTACCAAAAAAATCTAAACCAAACCAAACCTTAAACAAAATAAATCCCTCCAAGCCAAGACAAATGCTATGGAGAGTAAGAACACTTTTATCTATCTATCTATCTATCTATCTATCTATCTATCTATCTATCTAATGTTCTTTTTTGTGGTATTGTGGATGGAACCCAGGGTGTTCTACCTCTGAACTATATCTCCAGCCCTTTTATTTTTTTTGTCTTGAAACAGGGTCTTTCTGGATTGCTGAGAGTTTCACTATGTTGCTGAGGCTGGTCTAGAACTTGTGATACTCCTGTTTCAGGCTCCTAAGTACTAGGATTACAGGTGTGTACCACCAAGCCCACACTTATTTATTCATTCATTCATTCATTTATTCATTCATTCATTCATTCATTCATTCATTCATTTGTTTATTGTATTTGGGGTTTGAATCCAGGGGTGCTCTACCATTTACCTATACCTTCAGCCCTTTTTTGTTTGTTTGTTTTGCAGTACTGGAGTTGGAACCCAGGGGGATTCTACCTCCAAGCTCTGCCCCAGCCCTATTTTTTTATTCTATATTTTGAAAAAGGGTCTCACTGAGTTGCAAAGGGTCTCATCAAGTAGCTGAGGCTGTCCGCGAACCTGGATCCTCTTGTTTCAGCCTCCCAAATACTGGGATTATAAACGTGTGCCAACATGCCTGGCTACCCTCAGCCCTATTTTATTTTTTATTTTGAAATAAGGTCTCATTAATTTTCTGAGACTGGCCTCAAATTTGAGTTAAACTGTGTTAGCCTCTGAAGTACTAGGAATATAAATATGTGCCATCATACCTGCATAGGAACACTTTTTCCAAATTGAACTTTTTGACTATTGGGAACTTTTAAAATACACACACACACACACACACACACACACACACACACACACACACTTCACTTCAAGGGAAATGGATACAGATGGAAATAAGGCTATAAATAAGTTAAAGTTCTTTGAAAATTAAATTTGGGGGACTAAAAATGTCACTACCAGTATCAATTTTTGTTGGAGAGCAAAGCTTCCCCACATATTATTCTTTTTGTGGAGGCCAAGATACTTCACTTTATCATAGATTTTTCATACCCATAAACCAACCTATAGTTATATGTATATAACTTCAACCAGTGCTGTAATTTCTAAATCTTGAGTAGCACAAGTGCATTCTAAGTTTCTACTGGGTAAACTTTTGATAAGATGGACAGAATAGGGATTTAGAGTACAAAGAGGCTATTCAGGCCACTATAGGTATGAGGATATGGGGATATTCAAGTTCATCAAAGTCAACTTTATGTCTAGAGAGAAACTCCCACTGAGACCAGGGTTTTGGTCATGCATTGTGATTTAATAAAATTCTATACAATATTTTTTACTCACTTAAAATATGCCAAATACCACATTTCTAACATATTTCCTGCTCTGAAGGTGGTTCAGTGTGCCCATCTACTAAAGAGGTAAGATTCTAGGCAAAAAGCTCATAAATAGAAATATATGCTATTAAAGTTAGATATAAAATATCCCCTAAAGGGCTTACTTAATGTTTGGGGCTGGTATAATTCATTCTTGAGGATTATAATCCCAGAAGTGTATAAATTCATTGTAATGTATTTACCAGGGTGGTACCCAGTAGGCTGGTAGAGTATGGCTGGAAGTATGTCCCTGGGGGTGCGACCTTGGGGATTATATAGAGGGTTCCTCCTCCCTCCCTCTTTCTCTCTCTAGCGTAGGGCCTCTGTGATGTGAGGAGCATAGCTCATGTGCCCTCTCTCCACCATACCCTGAGACCTGTGGTCCCCAGCCCCACATGGACCATAAGAAAATAAATCTTTCCTCTAAGTTACATGGTCACATATTTAAATTATGGCTGCAAGAATGCTTATGGATATATATGCCTTTAAGTATAATAAGTAAATGCAGAAACAGCTGGTTTGGTGGGTCAAATACAATAATATAGGGATAATCATTCTATTCAACAAAGTAAGGCCTAATCTATTGTTAGCCTTCCAAACACATTTCTGCAGAGAAACACTGTCAGCCTTACAGCATCTTATTTAGTTCCTGCGACAGTCACATTTTATTTGTTCACCATATTTTTCATAGATATATACTGAATGTCAAAATTATCTTGTTAGTAGGGCATGGTGGCACATGCTTGTAATCCCAGCATTTGGGAGGCTGAGACTCGAGGATAGCAGTTTGCAAAGAGCCTTAGCCACTTAGTGAGGCCCTCCGCAACTTTGTTTCAAAATAAAGAATAAAAAATAGGGCAGAGGGTGTAGCTTGGAGGTCCAATGCCCCTGGGTTCCATTCCCAGACCCGCAAAATAAAAAAACAAACAAACAAAAACAACAACAAAAAAACTATCGTGTTGATCTGATATAATTACCAACTTATAAATCTATATAGCAAAAGAAGTTAATAAAAAATCTATATAGAGAAATTTATAAAGCAAAGGTACTTAATGAATCTATATGATTTTTGGAAATAAGACTTACTTAAAATGTCTAGCTTTGAATTATAGTAAGAAATAATTATGAGAGATTTAATCCATTTTATAGTTAGCTTGCCAATTATTTATTATGAGTAAAAATCAAGATATAAAAGAAAAAAGCAAATATTAAGATGATTTGTATCCCCCAAAAGTCACACTTACTTTCTTACCTGAAATATTTTCGTGCTTAGCCTTCTTATTGAATTTTGGTAGTGGTAAGATGAATTGTGTCTTTTTACAGAAATAAGCAGTCTTCAGTGTTTTTACAGCATTGATTACTACAGAAATTATACTTCTTTTACTTCTTGTCTTGAAGGATGAACAAAATAAAACAAACTGAAAATACTACAATGAATGGTAAACGATGAGAGATTTACAGTACAAAAAATAGCGTAAAAAGGAAGACAAGTTTAAATATTGTTGTGTAAGAAAGTGACGAAAATAATACAAGAATGAGAATAAGTAAAATGATAGGCTGGAACATCTGGGAAGGTAAATGCAAAGACAAAGAAAAAGTTAATTAATAATTTTTAAAATATTTATATCAACCAATTTAAGTATTCATTCAACTTGAAAGACACTTTCTTAAGCTTACTTTTACAAAACCTGAAAGTTTGTTGTTATACACGGTGCTTTCTCTCTGATTTATATCCCCCCCCCGCCCACTAGGCATAAAGAAATAACCACATGCTCACAATATTCAAAATTCTGCAATGAAGAAACTAAAAACTAATTATTTGATATGATAGAGAAAGAAAGCTTTAACATTTCAACAAGTTTCTGTCTTATTTATAGCAAAGCAGAGCAACATGCAAGATAAATAAGCAGAAGAGCTGCGATTTTGATAGCTGTGACTTAGCAAGCAGTTCATCTAATGTCATGCTTCTGTGCATTAGCTGATTTTTACATATAAATGTCTTGCGTGTCTTGAAAGCCATGCATGCTGTTGTACTTGCATGGGTTCTCCAGTGGACACGGGACACTGGGCTTGCCATAGGAGACAGAACTATCTCCTTTGTTTCCTAAGTTATCTTTAATGTGGTTAACTTTGAAAAAATGCATAGGTCTTTCCGTGGCCACTATTACCTGGCCAAAGCAGCTCAGTCCAACTCATCCGGTGTGCCTTTACAAATAAATCAGGATGGAGAAAAATACTGGGTCTTCCCTCTTCTGGAATAGTTATTACCCTCCCTCCCTTCCTTCCTTCCTTCCTTCCTTCCTTCCTTCCTTCCTTCCTTCCTTTTTTTCCTCTTTTTTCTTTTTCTTTTTCCAGTACTAGGGATGGAACCCAGGGGCATTCTACCTCTGAGCCACACCCCCAGCCCTATTTTTTATTCTTTATTTTGAAACAGGGTCTCACGGAGTTGCAAAGAGCCTCACTAAGTAGCCAAGACATTCCCTGAAGCAGGTTTCTCCTGTTTCAGCCTCCCAAATGCTGGGATTACAAGCGTGTGCCACCACGCCAGGCTTGGAATAGTTATTACTATTTCTTTGAATTAGCTTTCCCTTAAAGTGAGGACATAACACTCCTTCACCAGTCCTGAACCTGGACTGGTTGTTATAGAACCTGGAGAGGTTGTGCCTAGAAATAGCCGTGCTACTTCAACTATGGAATGGGGGTGGCCCTCTTTTGTTCCTTTAGGCAGGTCTCTAGGGCACATGACCCTATCTCTTTGCCAATGCTGTCTACATTTATCAGCAGTTCCCCATCAATCCTGTGTGTTTATTTGGTACTTTTTTTTTTTTAATAAAAACCTTAAACTCAATGTGAATCTTGGCTCAAAACTCTCAAGTCAACATTTGAAGATTCCTTCCTGTCCATGATCTCCCTGCAGCTCTGTGTTAGTGGTGTAACTGTGAAAAACAAAAATGTCGACCTTATAAAACAATGCATATTAAAAAATCCTTTCATCTTTACCCAAAAACTCTGAGTGGAGATGTTAAGTTTCCCCTTTTAAATGAGAGAGAGAGGGGGGGGAAACAGCTGCAAGATAATGGGGTCATAGAAACCTCAGGCCTGCAGGAGCACCATGGGGAGAAACAGGTGCCCAGTTGGGCCTGCAACTTCAGTGCGGGGCTTCCCTAAGGCGGGGTGTGGAAGTCAGGACCTGGAGGACACCCACGAGGGACCACAGCGCCGCGGGCCAGCCTCGCCACCGCCGTGGCTCGCAGTAGGCAGAACTGTACCTGACTCACGGATATGGGCTCCTCGGCACCGCGGTCGTCCGCGGACTTGGGCACCTCGAGGCGGTCGATGAAGGTCTGCAGCTCCTTGCGGAAGGCCTTCATCTGCGCGTTGATGCGGTAGAGCAGCTCGTGCTCGCGGATGCGGCTGCCGTCGTCCTCCTCGTCCATCAGTCCGAACAGGTCCCCGTTGGCCACGTAGATGCGCGCCTCGGTGATGATGGTGCTGGTGTCGGCGATGAGGCGGTCGATGGTCTTGCCCAGGCGCTCGGCCTCGGAGCGGATGTCCTTCATCTGCTGCCGGTCGGAGAAGCTCTTGGGCCAGGGCCCGGGCGCGGGGTAGAAGGAGCGGGTGGGCGTGAGGCAGCGGATGTTCCGCACCTCCTCCGAGTCGCTCTCGCCGCCGATGGGCCCCTCGCGCTTGCGGTGCGGCGGCCGCGAGTCGTCGTCGCTCTCCTTCTTGCCGGCATCGCTCTCGGCGTCGCTGTCCCGCGGGCTGCCGCGGATGCCCAGGTGCGAGGCCAGGTCGTATCGCTGCATGTTGGACATGAGCACGCGGTTCTCATACTGCAGCTGCATGACCTTGCCGCTGAGCTCGTTGATCTGCAGGCGCGCCGCCTTCAGCTCCTCCTGCAGGGCCTCGGTCTTGGCGCTGTCGTGGTGCCGCGCGCTGTCGTGGCCGCCCGACTTGTACTTGTACTTGTTGAGCTCCGCGGTGATGCGCTTGTTGTGCTCCTCCAGGTCCGCCACGTTCCTCCGCAGCAGCTCGGTCTCGTCCTCCACCAGCTGCAGGTGCTGCCGCAGCTCCGACAGGGACTCGCTCTGCTCCCGCATGAGGGGGTTGGAGGAGCCGTTAAAGTCGTCGCCTCGCAGGTCGTCCAGCTCGGCCTTCAGGCCTCGGTTCTCCACCTCCAGTTCCACGATCTTCCTGCCCAGGATGTTGGCCTCTTCCTCCACCAGCCGGAGCCTCAGCTTGAGCTCCGCCTCCCTGGTGCTGGGCGGTCCCCCCGCCTCTCCTTTGGGCAAAGGGCTGTCCAGGTCCCCATAGAAGGATCTGTACTTCTGGAGTTCATGTTCGAATCGGTCCTTCTCTTTGTCGATCTTGGCCATTTTCTTCCTCATCAAAGCGGCTTCTTCTTTAACGAACTGCAGCTGGCATTTCAGATCTTCGTTGTCCTCCTCATTTAGGGAAAAGGGAGAAGGGATAGAGATCGTTTTTATGTATTTTTTTTTAAACCAAACAAACAAGAAAAGGACACCTGCAAAAACGACTTCTTTCTCTTGTAAATAGGATTTTAATGGCACGGGGAGAGTAGATGTGTATTTTCTCCAAATCACTTACATTGTTTTGGCCAATTAAAGATTAGGTCAATGTTACGTCCTGGAAACCAAAAGAGAAAGGAAGACAAGAAGACAGAATAAACCGGCCATCGCTATTCAGAGATCGTTATGTGGTGTAACTGCACGCAGCTGTTTGGTGGTCGTTTAAGCAATGTTCCTTTTGTGTGCGTCTTTTAGATATGGGCTGAACTCCCCTAACTGGAATACATATGCAGTCTGTTCACTGGAAGGAACACATGGTTCCTGTCTACTCACTCATCCGCATTTAAGAGCATCACCCTGAGTCTGATGCTGTAAAGGTCTTAATGATTGAGTCTTCAGAATAAACTTGTAAATAGGTGTTATAAGTAGGAGTTCTTGGTTTAAAGATGTTTGGTGACCTGTGCAAGGTCACCCAACTAATAAATGGGAAGAAAAGGAGAAATGTGAATTCAGTTCAGTTTAAAACTAAGGCATATGGTTACTCTGTTATCCAGAAAAACAAATTTTTTTTCCATTACTATTCAGAGAAGTGCTTAAAAATCAGTTTAGAAGGGAAGATTTGACACCTGAATGGTCCATCTTAGGAGAAACTGGGAGGTCCTCCTTTTACATTAATCTTAAAATAGGATATACTGCCACTGATATGAAATAGGTAAAGTTGGCCCTTCCTGGTAAAGGTATACATGAGAGTCAGTAAAAGGTCGTCTCACAAAAATCCTGATCATTAACTAAATTGCAAGGAGAAATGAAGCCAGGACTGTGGGCACATCTGTACTCCCAGTACATGAGAGGGTGAGACCAGAGGATCATAGGTGTAAGCCCTGCTTCAGCACCTTAGTGAGGACAGAACGTAAGGAGACCCTGTTTCAAAACAACAGCAACAAAAAATTTAAAAGGGTTGGGCTGTAGCTCAAAGGTAGAATGCCCCTGGGTTCAAATTCCAGCACCAAAAAAGTGGGGGAGCAAGAGAAATCCACACTCTTTCTCTGCAAGTTTTTAGAGAAGCACGTTAAGTATAAGAAACATATTTCCCAGAGACAGTTTCTCAAAATTCTAAGCATATTTTGGGCCAATTGTGAAACTTCTGTGAACTTGGGTTTCCTCATTTTTATTTTTTATTTTAGCATCAGTGAGGATTGAAACCTAGTAGGCCTTGCACACGCTAGCCAGGCAAGCGTTCTACCATTGTGCTATAGCCTCAGCGGTCATTTAAAAAATGGGAATAAAAATCTCTTCCTTCCCCAACAATCAGTCATCTGTGTTTGAAATGCATTCTGACGAAAAAGTAGAAGACGGTGAGGAGAAAAGTGAGCCTTTGCAAAAGATGCTCCACTCCATAAATGTGGCCCAGAACCTCTGTGACGAAGAGATTGCAAACTGGGCACAGGTCTTCTGTCCTATCTTTTACTAGTGAGAGTATGAAGGTTTGGAGAGCTGCTGGTCATGCAGACTTGACTACTACATTTCTTTTCTTGTTAAGTCCAAACATCAGTGCTCTGAGCAGGTGATATTCTCTTTCCTTTATAGAGAAGAGATGTTTCTTTAACACAGTAGAGCACAAATTAGTAAGTGGCAAGCTGGGTGTGGTAGTGCATGCCTGTAATCCCAGTACTTGGGAGGCTGAGACCAGAGGATCACAGGTTGAAGGACAGCCTCAGCAACTTAGTGAGACTCTCAGAAACCTAACAAGATCTTGTTTTCAAATAAAAAATAAAATAGGGCTGGAAGTATGGTTTGGAAGTAGACTGCCCCTGGTTCAGTTCATAGCACCATAAGAAAAAAAAAAGTGATGGTAGAATCTGTATTCAAGTTGATTCAAAAACTCATATTCCTTGCACTGCACATATTCCCTCTATAAAAGAAGAAGCAAAAGGCAAGGGGGTAAAATTAAAGAAGTCAGATGTGTTGGCTGGTATAACAAGGGAGGTTTAGAAGACAGGAGGAAGGTATAGAGAGGACACGAAACAACTTCACCAGTATACAGAAAGGAGGACAAGATGTGCCACAGGAAGTTTTGATGTGCTAATTCATTGCACAAGGACAAGAGACTGCACTGAGACCAAGAACAAATTACAATGTTCAAGACCAGATGAGCAAAGGAATCAAAGATAACTCTAAAGTTCTGAACTTAGGTGTCTCCCTGGAGTGTGCTGCCGATAACAGGGAATGAATGGACAAAGACAGGTTTTGTGTGAAGAACATGGGTTTGGGCTTTTGAAATGCGGTCTTTGAAGTATAGCAGTGGAGGGATACTAAGTGGAAACATCAAGCCACAGTCTCGTGGAGTCTAAGGCCCCAGGTCACAAGGATTACATCGTGGTACCTGGAGAGAGTGCAGATCTGGAGGGAGGACTTAGAGTGATATGTACACAGGTGATGGGTGGAGCCCTTTCAATGATTATGGAAGCAGGGAGAAGAGTAGAGAAGGCGAGATAGATAAATCATCAAGGGTTTGGGTGGGGGCGCATGAGGTCATTCTGTTAATAGTAAGAAACAATGTCTGAATAGGACGGTGACTAACAATATCAAATATGCTTTTGCATAGGCAAAGTGCTATTTGAAAGTAAGAGTAGATGAGACTGGGTAGCTGGATCAGGCCATGTGTACAACGAAATTTTTTCTTTTTTATCACAAAGAAAAATGCTGGAAGGTTGGCATATGCTATAGTTTGAATCTAAGTAAAACATAAGTGGGCATAATATAAGCCACAGACTGGAGCATAATAACACTTCAGTGTGCTATGCTATGAAACAAAAAAGAGGAAAATATCTGATTTGTGTGTATATAAACTATCTGGCTCAAAAGAATGAAGACCCACACAAAGATTATTTTAAGACTTAGACATATTCTGCAAGTAATAAAACCATTGTGAGGGAAAGAAATACATTAAGAGGATGATGGACATGCTTGAAAGTCCAGCGCAGAAAAGACCCAAGGCCAACCATCGGAGATAAGCAAGCAAGCAAGCAAGCAAGCAAGCATACTTTACTTTGGCTGCCCCTCTCCCTTATATCTCCAGGAGCTGGGGATTTCTGAAAATAGGAGGGGGTTTCCACTCACAGTGGAAGATCGCACAAAGTATGGGGTGTTTACTGATTGGATGGCTCATACCCCAGTGAGTGTGTTACCAGGGGACTGGTTGTTGGGCATCCCGTGGCCCCCTTTGACAGGCTATGAGGTAGCCAACACAATCCAGAAGAGAAGTCAAAGAGGCGCCATCTTTGGTGTGACTGAGCTGCTTATCCTAACGATGCTAATTACCTTTCTTATTTAAAATTAAATCTTTCCACAGTAGAAAGTGTGCTAGTTTCTGCAATGCTAAGAGATTAAGAACCCTATATGCCAAAATGCATTGAAACCTTACCTTATAACCTATTATTGGCGATATTTGAAACTAGGCATAGAAATATCATATATAGTTGAAAAAAATAACAGATATATGGAAAGTGCCTGGTCTATGGTAACTGAACATAAAATACTTGCTCCTATTGTCTACAATAAATAGTAGGCAAAAAAATCAAAATGCTCTGAGGTGTAAAGTAAATGGTTATTTTTGTGTATGTTAAGGACTCATAAGAAGCCGGGCATGGTGGCTCATACTTGTAATCCCACTGCTTGGGAGGTGGAGACAGGAGGATCACGCTGGTTCAAAACCAGCCGTGCTGGCTTAAGAGATTCTGTTATATATGAAAAATTACTGAAAGATCAATAATATGTTATGTACAGTTGTAAAATTATCAATGCCCATTTCAGTATCATGTACAGGGAAGAAGAGGGAGTGGGAAGGGGCCAGAGGGAAGGTCACCAAGTGCTGTGTGCATGTATGTCCCTATCACTTTGAACTATTACATTATTACATGAGACTGCAATGCACTAATAAAAGTATATTTTTAAAAAAAGATGAAAACGCCGGGCGTGGTGGCGCACGCTTGTAATCCCAGCGCTTGGGAGGCGGAGACAGGAGGATCGCGGAGACAGGAGGATAAGCGCAGCTGGATTAAGAGACCCTGTTTCCACAGTAAAAAAGTGTATAAAATAGGTCTGGGAGTATTGCCTGTAGGTAGAAGGGCTTCCAAGAACCCCAGTACCACCAATAAATAAATAAATAAATTAATTAATTAATAAGATGAAAACTGAGCCTGACTTTTACTTAAAAAGCCACTGCTAGAAGCTAAATTGTATTCTTATCAAATATCTATATGTTTGATGTATATATTTGATATACATCTATATTTGACTACATATGTATATATAGTTGACTCTCTATTATGATTTTGATTTTTTTACAGAAGAGGAAACAGTGGCACAGAAAGAGTAAACAACTGTGTAGATCAAATAATACAGCGAGTATATGCCAGAAGTTTCACCCTGGGCCAGGCCCTAAAGGTACTGTTCTGAATTGCAATGCATTTTGTCAGTAAATAAAATCACCTTGCTGCTAGAGAACATGTAAAGACTGAATCAAAGAAGCTGAAGTAAAATAACAAAACAAAATACAAAGTTATATCAATAACAGAGGTTAGCCCTTATAAAATCACCATTACTGCAAGTCCAAATCAATACCATGTTTATAATTTTCTGTAGTTTAATCTCAAAGAGAAGAACATGAGAATATTCAAATGTGTATTCTGAACATGCACAGGATGCCAGCCAGGTCACACAAGTGATTCAGAGCTGAATAAGATGGCCCCTGTTTCTGAAATACCCTAAACAGAAGAGATCAATTCACGGCAAGAATTACAACACAATGGGACACTGTCAGTAGTGTAGGCATGTGGATCAATAAACTTCAACCTTGACTGTACAACAGAATCTTTTTTTTTTTTTTTTTTTTTTTTTTGCGGGTCTGGGGATGGAACCCAGGGGCATTCAACCTCCAAGCTATACCCCCTGCCTTACTTTTTTATTCTTTATTTTTTGAAACAGGGTCTCACTGAGTTGCAAAGAACCTCACTAAGTAAATGAGGCTGTCCAGGAACTATGATCCTCCAGTCTCAGCCTCCCAAATGCTGGGATTACAAGCATGCATCACTATACCTGGCCAATATAATCATTTTATAATTTTATAAAAATGAACCATTTCAAAAGTAAGATCCAAGGCAGTCTCACTCAGTCTCTGAGGGTGGGTTTTTAAATAATAACTCATAACCTCTGAAAAAAAATGTTTTGAAAATGATAGCAGACCTGCAAATGCCAAAACAGTACACTTATAAATTTCCCTGTAAGTCCATGTCTCTGAAATAAAAACTGGCAGACTGTAAAGCATCTTGGCTTTTGCAACATTTTGGGTCCCAGAGGGAACGTGATAAAAGCTGTGGATGTTTTGAAGAAAGATGCCTCCATGCACAGGAGTGGGAGTCCATAGAGCCAGGAACAAAGTTGAGAATTCCTAGATTCAAGAATATAGTTGAAGAAATAAATAAACTGTAATGCAGTAAGTAAAACATAAGTTTTTTTTTTGAAAGTAAACTGCCAATTAAAGCTGATTTAGAACTGGAAGCACATAGCATCTATTTCCTAACCAAGGCACAGAAGAGGATTCATGCAACACATGAAGTGACCCACAGCAAATTTTTTAGAATGAGGTGGTTCAAGTTATGGCAAAGACAGAGTGTCAAAGCTTAATGAAAGAATATACTTAGATTTATTAAAGCAATGCAGAGAAAGGTTAAAAAGAAAAAAGATATTATGCTGGGCGTGGTGGCGCACACTTGTAATACTAGCACTTGGGAGGCTGCGACAGGAGGACTGCACAGGTTCGAAGCCAGCCTCAGCTACTTAGTGAGGCTCTCAGTAACTTAGTGAGACCCTGTTTCCAATAAAATATAAAAATAGGTCTGGGAGTGTAGCCCAGAGGTAGAAAGCCGCTAGGTTCCATCCCCAGTACCACACCAAGAAAAAAGAAAAAAGGTATTATGATGTTGTTATGAGATTTTCTCGGATTCTAGAAGTGCTGAGGCTTAGAAATGTTCTTAATTAAGTGCCAAGAAAAAAATTAACCAAGGAACATAAGGGAGAGAGAGAGAGAGGAAAAGGAGAAGTAATATACACTTAATATGTCATGCTTTAAAAATAATTAAAATCAACCTTTTCATATTTTAAATATTGAAAAATTAGTTATCTAATAAGAAAGCACTTTATAAGTTATTTATTTATTTATTTATTTATTTATTTATTTATTTTTGCGGGTCTGGGGATGGAACCCAGGGGCGTTTGACCTCTGAGCTACACCCCTTGCTCTATTTTTGATTCTTTATTTTGAAACAGGGTCTCACTAAGTAGTAGAGGGCCTCACTAAGTAGCTGAGGCTGTCCAAGAACCGCAATCCTCTGGTCTTAGCCTCCCAAATGCTGGGATGATAGCATGCATCACCACGCCCGGCTTGTAAGTTTTTTTTTTTTTTTAAGAGATAGATTCATAATATAGATTCCAACTTACACATTTAAAGTCAAAATCTAGCCGGGCGTGGTGGCACACGCTTGTAATCCCTGCACTTGGGAGG
This sequence comes from Muscardinus avellanarius, assembly GCF_963383645.1. NCBI lineage: Eukaryota > Metazoa > Chordata > Mammalia > Rodentia > Gliridae > Muscardinus > Muscardinus avellanarius. The sequence goes on from NC_137794.1 coordinate 80,759,564, forward strand.
CGGAGACAGGAAGATCACGCAGGTTCGAAGCCAGCCGTGCTGGCTTAAAAGACCCTGTTTCCAAATTAAAAAGTATAAAAATAGGTCTGGGAGTGTAGCCTGGAGGTAGAAGGGTTTCCAGGAACCCCAATACCACTCACACAAAAACAAATAAATAAATAAATAAATAAATAAATAAATAAATAAAGTAAAAATCTAACTAAGTGCTTTTGGAAAACCACGATGTCATTTCTGTCCCAAATATTTCCTTGTCTTTTAGAATCTTCTTCATTACAATCACCAGCACCTTCTGTTCACCCTGGAAGCAGAGCTATTCTTTATTGTGGCCATTTTTAATATTCTTAGCAAGCCCATGATGACTACATCTTCTTAGTTTTATCTTTATTATTTTCTACCTTTCATATGCTTCTCCTATCACTGGTCTAAAGAATTACTTTATTCTAAGATTCTCTAAAGACATCACAATCCTGCTTCTCCCCTCTGCTATTCTCCTACAACATTGATCTCTCAGTACTATTTGAACGGCCATTCTATTGGCCCTATTAATTATGAAAAAAGTGAGATTTGCACCCTGGGTACAGTTTTTTTTTTTTTTTTTTTTTGTGATACTGGGGTTCCTGGAAGCCCTTCTACCTCGGGGCTACACTCCCAGACCTATTTTTACATTTTCATTTTGGAAACAGGGTCTCCTAAGCCAGCGCACGGCTGGCTTCGAACCTGCGCGATCCTCCTGTCTCCGCCTCCCAAGCGCGGGGATTACAAGCGTGCGCCACCACGCCCGGCCACCCTGGGTACAGTTTTCAAATATAATAGCTCATAAAATACTAATGTGGCTATTTGCTTATAAGGTAAAAGCAATTATAATAGAGATGTTAGTACTGGCTTTATACTGAATTCCTTATACTACATGTATCTCCAGCTAGATAATCGATATGCACAATTTGACAATGTTTTGCATAAGTCTATTTGGCCATTCTATCTATTTACCAATGTAGCTTATTGCAATATACATTTAGAGGTGCTTGGTAGACCAGCTGAAATTTTATTTCCACATACCTCTGTGGGAGTCTGTTGAGTCTTTTTTTCAGATTTTGGCAAATCTTTGCTTCCTCTTCTTTTTAAGGATAACTGAAAACAAAGCATGAATATATTTAGTTTGGTAAACTGTAATTTTAATTCAGTTTTATCAGTGCCCTAATCTTACATGACCAAACCAAGACAAATAGATTTAGTTCAATGATTATAAAGGAAGAAAAATACCCAACCCAGATAGATTTAGATACATATTTACTTTAAACTAGGATACAGAGTAAAATGTAGCTGACAATGAACTATTTTTACTTTAAAATAGAATATGTCGACAAAAAGTAGATGGCAATGACCTGATTAATTCGAGATATGCAGGAATCCCACTGTGAAATAGGTTCTGAAAAGCAACACAGACAAAATGTAGATTGATGACTCAATACGCTATGTAGCAAATTTCACTTGTTTTCATTTAAACTACATCACTAAAGGAGAGTAAAAGCAAGATTACTTTTTCATTTTGCTGGAGTTAAGTTGCTGGTAAGCTTGTAAACATTAATTTTCTGTAGATTTATATAAAATTTATTCTTCTTGCAGTAAATACCTGGGGAAAAAATGCCATACACATAAACATGTAATGTGATAAGGAGTGTGAGGCTGTGGTCAAAGGGGAGGGCAGCTCGCATCTCTAGGATGGGAGCAGCTCCAGGATACAGGAATGTGGGCTTTTTTCCAGAGAAGCTGGAAATCTTGATTGTAATGTAAAAATCTCTCACATTTTGCTTTCTGATCCTAATTAAAATTCACACAAGCACTCTGTAATTTGCAGAATACTAAGTACCAAACTGTTTCATTAATAGCAACATATAATCTTTGTTGCTCGGTTCCTTTTCTCACACCAATATAATAACAATTGTCTTTCTACTTAGATACTAATTATCCATATGAATGAATACCTGCTATATCCCAGATACTGAACTGGAGAATCAAAGATCAATTAGATCCTGCCATCAAGAGGTTCAAATCTAGCATGGGAAAGAGGGAAGCAAATAATTAGAGCATAGGCCTGTAAGTGCCCTGCCTTAGGTTCTGTGAAGCATGGACTTTTGGCCAGTGTGGCATCGTCTCCATGAGGATAATACTTGCCACTTGGAGGACGTTGGAAAATATTTGCTGAACTAACAAGTAAACATGAACTCTAAATTTCAAAAGATGATGGGGTTAGAGACAGTAAAAACTGGAATGGCTCTGGAGAGGAGACCTCATCACTTTACAAAGAACTAAAATTAAATTCTTTACATCTTCATTGTTAACCTATATCCAGTGTAAATGAAGGTCTATGTTCAGGCTCAGAAGGCAAGGGGAGTATATTGTTGCAATTGCTTTTATTCCTTATGAAGATGAGATTAAAGAGACAAATGATTAGTCTGTGTGATTGTTCATTTCTAGTTCTTTATACAAAGAAGTTGCTTGTGTAATCTTCTTAGAAATTAAAATGGTGGGAACGGACATACCATAACCAAAAGTGATCTAGGAATCAATCACCACAAGCAAATCAGGAAAAAAAAAATCAGTACCAAGATACCAAAAATAGAGTGAGCTGATTTGTATCACATGGAACATTCTAGGTAGAGACTATCGACAAGAAGCACTAAATTTATTTTACTAGATATTCATTAAATGCTTTTATATTGAGTTGATGCAGCTATATATTTAATTAGTGACACTAGTGTACTTCATAAGGAATCTGTGCTACAACACTAATAAAACCAAAGTGATCTCTCCTCTTAATGGGGTTCCCAGCTTCCTTGCATGGTTGGTTCAGTCTGCAGCTAAATACAGTAAAATAAAGCAAATATAAAGATGATATTTGCTAGGATTGATTGAGCATATCTCAACTAATTTTTATTTTAATATGATCTTATTGGTGCGTTATAGTCTTACATCATAATGTAAATCATGTTGACAGTGACAGACACACACACAGCACTAATATTTAAAGCATCACTTTCAGTCTCACTTTGTATATGCTGAACCAAAGCTCAGAAAGGTAGATAAATCAATTACCTAAAGCAGTGGTTCTCAAATTGTGATCATCACCAGAAGGCATCATCAGTATCACCTGGGAAGTTTTTAGACAAGACCCAACCCAGGGCCCTTGAATCAGAAACTTTGAGGATGGGGCCCCAATCATCTATGACTTAATAAATTTTGTAGGTGATACCTATGATAAAGTTTCTAGTCTACAGTTACTCCTTGCTAAATAGCAGAATCAGATCTTGACCGTCTTTCTGATATTTGTTATCTATTAGATAACAGAGAGACTGGGGCTTATGAGGCAACTAATTATGATGTCCAAAGTGAGATAACATCTCATCTGGAATCTGATAGATGAATAGTCACCAAATGGAAAATGAAGAGAAAAGAAAGGGAAGAACAAAGTATTTCATGTAACAACAAAAATGCTGGGCTACAAAGACCTTCAGTGTGTGTGTGTGTGTGTGTGTGTGTGTGTGTGTGTGTGTGTGTGTGTATGTGTATAACAGTGTGATTACTTGCTGGTAACCTAAGTTATATTTTGAAGGTCATTAAATAACATTTGGATTTTTATCTAACACGAGTCAAATTATTGTTCTAAGGTCAATTAGGAGCAGTGATGTGCTGCAGATGGGTGTTGAGGTTGATTGATGAAAAGTAGTTTCTCCCGTGAATGACAGGACAGCTAGGGGGGCAGAGGAGGAGAAAAATGTCTCTACTCCTGCTGTCCTTCCACTAGCATCTTGCTTTTATTGAGGGTTATAACCAAAACATTATATGATATTATTCATCACAGGAAATAACAAAGAAATCATGGGGTGAGTCAGGAAATAACACCAAGTTATTCCCAAGTTAGTCACAGATGAATCAGGCAAGGAAAGGGTAAACAAGGACATGGTTAGGGTCCTTGCTTATTGGTCAGGGTCCCTGGTTATCAGTCCCCATTTGGTCCTTGGAAACTTGCCTGCAAACAATTCCCACTTGGGTGGGCAGTTTTTGCCTCTCCCAAGACAGGCCGAGGTGACTTCAAAGTAGATAACAATGCTCTCAACAGTGATGAGTTTTAAGCAAGGATGTCATAATTAGATTGTCATATTGAGAAGTACAAAGACACAGATGGAATCCAAATGGCCATGTGATAAAGGAACAACGTGCAAGGGTTCTGAGGAAAAATATGTTCCATTTGTGAGAATGACTTTTGTCTCTGTGCTTCACCAATATCACAGACATTAGTTGGGTTCTTGGCATAAATGCGGTATGATAAACAAACATGACTATGAAATATTTTTTCTCTTTCTCTGAAGAGGTATTTATCATGATAAAAAAGGATGGATGCAATCACCTAAAGCAGAAGGCAGAATTAACTAAAAGCAATACAGGAAGAACAAACTTTTAAAAGACTGAGAGAATAATGGAAGCAGCAAAGATTCCAGATTTAGGAAATTAGAGAAAATCCTCTAAAAAAGGTCTTTGAAGGCTGTGTAAAATTTCAACAGAAATATAAATGAGAAAAATAGAAGGAAAGATATGGAGGAATGAGTGTGCCTAATACAGCTACCCACTTCTGATGAGCAGTAATGGAGGGAGGGTTGCTGTAGACATGGGGTAGATGAGACATTGAAACGACAGGTTAGCTTGTGGGGCTGAGAAATTCACACTTCATCCTGTAGGCAGTGTTAAAATGAGAGCTCCAGATTAATACCAGAGAAATGCTGAAACTAGGACATTCTTTCCTAGGAGGCACTTTCTATTTTACTTTTACTTAAAAATCACTCAAATTGGCTGTTAAATGTGAATGAAGCTCTGAACAAAACAAAGTTTCCCCTTCAATAAAAGTACATTGCCTTTAAGGGATCTCAAGGACTATTAGGACACATTAAGTGTCACATTTAAATTTTCAATAAATATTTAATCATCTTTTCATATTCCAGTAGGTTTTTATTAGTTTTCTAACTTTTATGATTTATAAGGGTACTTCATCACCTCGGTTGTCATCCTGCCCCTCCTGCATCTACTGGAATAGACGTGACCTCTGTGACCTCTGCGAGGGGAGCAGCTTCGGAGGCCGGAGCTAAATAATCTGGTTTTCATCATTGTTGGCAAAGCAGGCACTTCAGATGGTTCCCCGGATAAATACAGAGAAAACATTTATTATCCACTTTTTAATTCTTTACATTCCCAGCCTCAGCTTGTCCAAAAGAGACTGCTGTTCTTTTTATCCATGTGAAGGCCAGGAATTAGACAGTTCTGCCAATAATTGTGTTTGCACAGCAATTATATAAAATGGGTGGTTTGTGTTCTAAAAATGTTTTGAAGCTGCCTTTCCTTCAATGGAAATTTTTTCACTTCTTAGTATGTAGCATCTTTATTTTTTTTATTTATTTTTTTTTAGCAGTTAAACAACAGAGAAAACCCTGCCTAAAAATGTTACTAAAATATATGTGTTTATATTTGTGTTTTACATATTTGTTACTTATATACTTGTTACATATTTTATATATGTGTTTTAGATATTTCAAACAATAAAAGAGACGTATATGTATGATGATTAAAGCAAGAAGAATAGCTACATTAATACTGAGGATTTCTAACTGAGCATTAAATATGCACAATGCACTTTCTAAGCACTTTGTATGTATCTGCTCATTTAATCTTGACAACCCTTGTGAGCTGTGCATCACCTAAAGTTGTTTAGGGGAAATGTGGGTGGAAGAGGGGCAGGCGCCAGGGCCATCAGGCCATGCCATTCTTTTCCACAAAATAGCCCAGTGGTTTTCATCCTGCTCAGACTCAGAGCCGTGCTTTCCAAAGGAGGATTTATTGTAGTAATATTTTATAAAGACTTGACTTGGCTTTTAAAATAGGTCGTGAGGTTGGGCACAGACACTTTTCCAAAGCTGCCAAAGTGTAGACTGTATAGCTGGATCTGGGAACCATCACCTTGCTCTACATGCTTGACCCCAGTACCCCAAGAAAGGGCCTCCATGCCATCCCCCAACTCTCCCCTGACTCTCTTTCCTCCAGAGTCATATGCAGCCTTGTAGTTGTACGTACATGCTCCAAACTTGGAGCATCTGAGCTATAGTTTGCTTTGCCTGAAGCAATCCTCCCTCATAGACTCTTAGGACCCACCCGCACAATTCCTTCAGGGTTGCTAAAAGGAGAGACCATTTCAGTCCACTTCACAGAAAATAAAAAATACTCCCCCTATCCTCTTCCTCTGCATGCTCCCTGTTTTTTGTTTTTTTTTTTTTTTTTAACCCTGCTGTATTTTTCTCCACAGCTCCTCTTACCATCTGACTTTTATGTTTGCTTCATGTTTTACTCCTCATTCTGGAATATAAGCTCTATAGGAGCAGGAACCTAGGATTGGTCTCTGCTATAGCACTTGCTCTTAGAGGTACACCTGGCACAAAGTAGTTGCTTGTTCAGTTTCAATTTAATGAAGAAATGGCTGTTTCCGCCTTATTTCTTACATAGATTTGTTTTGGAAGAACTACAGTAAATTGGAAAATTTCCATTTGAAATTAGAAAAATAAAAATGTCTCAAATTTTTCAATAACAAAAAACTAAAGAGCAAAGCTGTATGAGCTGATACGTATTAAAACAGGACCTATCATGTACCTTTATTCTATTCTACTATTTTACCTTATTTTTACCCATCCATTTCTACCAGTGTCATTAAGAACCTAGATCTCAGAATCATTCTATAAAGGTTATCTGGTAAAAGCCTCCTCCCATGGCCTTTCTGCCCTTGTGGTTCCTCAGCACCTCCTCTCCCACGAGTTCTTTCCTGGCTCTGGCCTCCCAAGTGCCCACACACCTCGGCCTCCCTGCTGCTTGGGCAGGAATCAAGCCAATGGCGCTCTTGATTCTTGATTCTTCTACTTTTCTTTGTCTTGCAGAAATGTGACCATTCGGTTGCACCCTGTTACTTTCTATGTAATTCACCAATGGTTTACAAAAAATAATGTGGAAATTATAGAAATAAGAATATACAACCTCTGGCCCTCAAAGTGTCTATTCTTATTGGGCTGAAGACATTTATTAATGATTAAAGGTTTCGCTCATAAACTATTTATAAAAAACTGGCTGCAATTTTCACCTTTCAGTAAGCAAGTTCATTTGTAATATGCCCTATTAAAAGTCCCAGTCTACTTCTGCACTTTTTCAAACTGAAATGCCTTGGGATTTTCTTTGACTAACATGGGTGAGAAGACAGGTTAGTTCTAAGTCTACTCTCAAGAAAATTTATATACTTCTGCTCCTTCTCTCTCAGAAATCTACTGCCCAGAGTACTAAATCTGGGACAGCCTGCTTGGTGAAAGAATTATGTCAGACATGACTCTTTTGGTCCCATTACTCCAGCCAATAACCATGCAACCCATCAAAGCAGAGTCTCCTAGGTGGTTGTCAGCTGACCATAAATATACATACATGGACCCAACCGAGACCAGAATAACCTAAATAGTATCCCACAGAATTATGAGATGAATAATTGGTTCTAGTAGCCACTAGTTTGGGGGTGCTTTGTTTTACAACAAATGTGAACTCATTTACCAAACATTTTTCACTACTGGAGTTGAAAAAGATATTCATTAGGTAATGAACTTTGTCCATATTTATGAAAAATATTTTTGTTCAAATCCTAGAATCCCAGAAAAGCAAAAAAAAAAAAAAAAAAGTAAAACTTCAGGAGAAAGAGTTGAAGGATATATTATCAAATATAGAAAAATAAAGAAAACTGAAGATCAATATATTTTCCTCATCTTTATTTTATACCTGTCTTTGCCAATATTTTGACTTCAGAAAAAAATTTTTTAATGAAACTAGGCAATAGGAAAGTTGTTCTAAAAGCTCACCATTCAGATCTAAACTGCAGATGTTTCTTTTAATAAACGTAGGTGTTCAATTAGCACCAGAGGTGTGATATGAATTAAAAGCTAAACAATTCCTCTAACATCTAAACTTATTACACTTACATCACCACCTTTTTGAAGTATTTCTTCTATTTGAACTTAGCTTTCATTTTTTATTTTCACAGTCAACAGATATCTTCATGGTGCTCCCCCAGATCTATATTTCTAACTTAAATCTGTCAGTTCCAACCTCAGTTTTAGTAAATTTTATTTGTCCTTTTTTCTAGTTTTCCTGCACAGAAAGAAAAATAACTTCTATTTTTACAACACCCCCTAATTAAGTCAGAGGTGAAACATAAAGACAAAAGCAAAGGGAGCGATACCTAAAAAATTCTCAAGTATAATTTAAGGTTAGGTGTCGCAAGCTTCTACTGATATTTAAGAAGGCCAGAATTTAGAAAAGAATAGAAAAGGGCTGGGAGATAAAAGGAGCCATCATTAACTCATCTGTTCCAAGGATCAACACTGGAAAATATGGAAAAGAAAGCTGATCGAGAGTTTACATCTGGTATATGTTTCTAGAAGGTAAGAATATATGAAAAATCTTCGGTAGTTCTTGGTGAAGATGATGATTCCCTTCTGGGGATGATCATGAAGGTACATGTCAAAGGCGGAGAGGTGTATTTGGCATACAGATATCGAGGTATGAAGATGGAGGCCCAAACCTATATGGCCAATAAATCAATCTTTTTTAGCCAGATTCTTTGGTCTTTTCTCCATTTCACAAGCCCTCACCTATACCTGTCTTCTGAGATATGAAGCACTCAAGTGTACTTGTTTTACTTATCTCCAATAAATGCTTAAAAAAAAACATTTTTGTGGTACTAGGGAAGGAACCCAGGGGCATTCTACCTCCAAGCTGCACCCCAGCCCTATTTTTTTATCCTTTATTTTGAAACAAGGGTCTCACTAAGTAGCTGAGGTTGTCTGTGAACCACGATCCTCCTGTCTCAAGTACTGGGATTACAAGCGTTGCCACCACACCTGGCAAAAAAAGCAACTTTTAAAAGCTAAAAAACTATTTCTTTCTGCTCTAAAAACTTTGATTCAGTGCCAAACTGGAATCTCTGGAATTAAGTTCCTTATTAGAAAAATGTTTTACACATAAAGAAATCAAGTGGATTACCCTCTCTTTGGGTCTTTTTTCCTATTCCCATTGTACCCAAGTTGATAACTACAGCAGAGATGAGACTGATACAGGGCAATATGAATTCATTATTATTGAGAAATACTAATCAGTGAACTTTGTGGGCCACCAATAAAAAAGAATATGTTTAAGTCTTTTCCTGTGTGGGATTCAGGGTTATGTCCTCAAGACTAATATGGGACTTCCGGGAAGATGGCGACTGAGAAAAGCAGGGCTTAAGAGCCCCGCTAACAACCAATCTCTATTACTACAAAATCAGCACCTTTCATAGCCAGAAAACACCATCACCAGAGAAACAAAAAAATCACCAGCCCCAGAGAGGAGGGGGTCTCATAACAGAGCTCAGAGCCACAGAGGAGATACGCCAGCCTCACGGCCGAGGACAAAGCAGCAGCGCCTTACTGCCGGCGGCAGTGGCAAGCTCACCAGATGGCTCCAGACCAAAGCACTCAACAGCCCACCAGGCTGCAGAGAGGAGCGGCGGACAACGAACCGAGGTGAGCCGCTGCGGAAGAGCCCGGACGGCGAGCCGAGGTGAGCCACTGCGGAAGAGCCCGGCGGGATTCGGCAGATTTTTCGGTGCAGGGAGCATCTAAAGATTCCAGTGGCTGGGCTCAGCACACGCTGCAGGGACTCAGAGCAGAGCTCAAAAACAGAGAAGAAATACACCAGCCTCATGGCCGAGGGCGTGGCAGCAGCACCATATTGCCACCAGCGGCACCAGCAGCAAATTCACCGAGTCCACTACAGCTCCATCTGCGTATTCAACAACAGTGAGTCAAATTGCGGGCCACAGAGGAGAAATCCCAGTACTGACTCCCAGGGACTTGACCCAGTGGGGGAGTGGCGGTGGCAGAGATATCACACCATAGGAGAATGCGCAACCTGGCACCCACCCCCCATAGTCTAAAGCAGCCTCTAATTGACTCCCTGGGTCTGAGACTTTGCGATACAACCCAGTAAAGGAGTAGTGGTGACTGAGATACCACAACCTCGAGATTCAGAGCACCTTAAGTGAAGTCATAGTGACCCAAGGGAAGAACCCAGAGAAGGCACAAACTTCCGAAATCATGGGAAAGAGGAATAACAATGGAGCAATGAATGCCCACAATCCCACAACATCAGAACCTGATAAAACAGTAATTCAGAGATTTCTAGAAGATCAAATCAGGAAAATAACTGTAGAAATAATAGAGGTGTTTCGAAAAGAATTCAGAGAGAGCCAAAAAGAGATAAAGGATGCAATTAATGAAGTAAAAGCCTCAATTCAAAGTACAAACAGCCGATTAGACCACATGGAGAATAGAATCTCGCTCTTAGAAGATGATCAATCCAAAAATGAACGCATAGTTTCTAATCTAGAAAAAAATATCTGACAGCAGGAATCTGACATTGAAGAAATATGGGCCCATTTTAAGAGAGCTAACCTAAGAATAATTGGAATAGAGGAGGGAAAAGAAGGTGAAAACAAAGGGATCAACAATCTCTTCAAGGAAGTAATAGCAGAAAATTTTCCAAACATAGGGGAAGAGGTCGATACACAGGTCGAGGAAACTTATAGAACTCCTTTTAGACAGGATTGGAGAAGAGGATCCCCACGCCACATAATTGTCAAAATGACCAATGTGGAAGCCAAGCAGAGAATCTTAAAGGCAACAAAAACAAAGGGCCACGTGACATTCAGAGGCAAACCAATTAGAATCACTCCAGACTTCCCAAACCAAGTCATGAGATCCAGAAGGGCTTGGAGTAACATATTCCAAACTCTGAAAGAAAACAACTTCCAGCCAAAAATTTCCTACCCAGCAAAACTTTCTATCAAATTAGATAGAGAAATAAGAAGCTTCCATGACAAACAGAAACTGAAGGAATTATTTATGTCTTCAAAACCAGCGCTAGAGAAAATACTCAAAGAGATTAACTACAAAGAAGAAATAGGTAACACACACCAGAACCAGAGAAACAAGAGTTTCCATCCAACAGACAACAAAGATTAGTTATCTGTGGAGATTCATTATTTATGTTAGTCTTTTACCTATCTCTAAATGGTATTGTTTGCCTTTATTGTTGTTAATTTTTAGGATTTCTAGTTGGAATATTAATATACCTTCAGATATAGCATTTGGAAATATTTTATCCCATTCTATTAGTAACTTTTAACTCTGTTTACATTGTCTTTGGATATACAATATTTTATTTTTTAGGGAGTTTGTATATCCTTTTGTTGCCTGTGCCATTGAAATCATATCCAAGAAATCACTGCCAATTTCAATGTTGTGAGGTTTTATGACCCAGATTTTCTTCTAAAAGTTTATAATATTAATATTTATATTTAGGTCTTTTATCTATTTTGTGTTAATATTTGTATATGGTGTTAGGTAAGGGTCCAATTTTATTCTTTTTCATGTAATTATTATTTTTCAAAAATATTTAGTTAAAAGATTATTATTTCTTCCACCAAATGTTCATGGAAACCTTGTCAAAAATAACTTGACAATATATGGAAGAATGTATCTCTAGGCTTTTATTTAACTCCAATGGTTTATATATCTGCCTTTAGAACAGTACGACACTGTTTCAATTATCGTAGCTTTATATGGTTTGAAATTAGAAAATATATATCTTCTAGCTTTGTTCTTTTTCAAGATCGTTTTGGGTATCTAGAGTCCATATTCCATATTAAGATAGATTTTTTCTGAAAAATAAATATATAAATATATGATAGTTTCACCTAAAAAAAAAAAAGAAAAAAATATTCTCTGGTAAGAAAGAAAGCAAAAAGAAATATTGAAATGTTATCTTTAAGTCATCAAAAGCTTGGTATCAGACAAATGAAACTGTTATGTGAGATTATCAACGTTAATTTTGGATAAATTGCTATATTACTAGATGTCAACCACTATGCCAAGCATGGGAAGGAGGGATAGGGAGGGAATGGGGTGGGGATCGGGTGGGGGCTGACTGGGCGATGTGTGCATGTATGTCTACAAAAGTTTTTTGTATCCCACTATGATGTATGAGTACAGTGCACCAATAAAAAATTTTTAAAAAAGACTAATATGTACTACCTTTTATTTTTTCTCAGAACACATATATATATTATATTATATATATATAGTACACACACACATACATATATCCTGAGCGAAAATATATATAGTAACTTATATATAATGTCTTTTCTTTTGAAGGTCATTCTTTAATGTCAACAATTACTTCATAATACATATGTTCTTTTTCTAGGGTATTATTTGCTAATAGTATTTAAATGTGCTTAGACTGGAACCCATTCTCTGTTAAAAGTATAGTGAAATTTAGATAAACTAGAAACTTGAAAAGTACTTACTTTTTTGTTTGTTTGTTTGCAATAGAACCAGAGAAGGTAGAACTGAGAAGAAACTGCAATATTTGGAACTTGTAAAATCTTTGTGAAAATATTCCACTTAAAAGTTTAAAAGTTAGGTTTGGATCAATAATTGCTTCTGTTCATTACATGGTTTATACCATATGATCAAGGCAACTCCTGGATGCACGGAAATAACTATTCTCTTTGTCTGCCAACTTTCTCTAGAACCTCCAAAGTGTTAAGACTACTGTGAGATAATTTTTGAAACAAGTAGTTCTTTCATCACTGTAGAAACCTTTCGGAGTAAGGTATGCATTGTTAAAGGGTATGAGAGTTACCAATTAAAACACTGATCTCAAAGCAGGACTATCTTACTTTTATAAAACAAAGTGATTATTTATTTGTTTGTTTATTTATTTATTTACTGTGCGGTACTGGAGATGGAACCCAGGGGCATTTTACCTCCTAGCTACACTCCCAACCCTATTTTTATTTATTTTTTATATTTTTTATTTTTTATTTTTGGTGGTACTGGGGTTCCTGGAAACGCTTCTACCTCTGAGCTACACTCCCAGGTCTATTTTATATTTTTATTTGGAAACAGGGTCTTTTAAGCCAGAGAGGCTAGCTCCAAACCTGCGCAATCTTCCTGTCTCCCAAGCATGGGGATTACAAGCATGCACCACCACACCGGGCTTCAATCCTATTTTTATTCTTTATTTTGAAACAAGTTCTCACTAAGTTGCAGAGAGCCTCACTACGTAGTAGCTGAGGCTATCCACAAACCTTGATACGCCTGTCTCAGCCTCTCAAATGCTGGGATTACAAGAGTATAATATTGTATATTATATTTGAATGGGTAGGATGAAAAAGCCTGAAAACTTTACCTAAGAAAATGGGTTTAAGATTGGAAGATGTTTTCTGCTAAATTTGTTTTTAATCTGATAAACTTTAATGACTTCTGAAACAGTAATATCTAAAAATTATTTTATACTTTGGATAATCCACCCATAGTAAATATGTGCTTATTTAGCTATGACTGACATCAGAAAATGCAGAGATTGATATTTTCTTATTTTTTCCTTGTTCTTGTTAATGAACTGGTTCTAAACACCATTGCTTTTTTGAACAATTAAAACACATTTAGAAAATCATGACTGGGCAGTAAAAGCAGTTTTTTATAGCCTTTCTCTAAAATGAAGCAAAACAAAAACTGTCACCATCATTTATAAGGTAAAAGGGTAAACTGTCCAGTATTTTCCACATTGTGTCTCTACCAACTTTGGACTCATGAGTGCATGAGCCTAACAGCACTGTCATGTCAGGTTCAGAATTAGTAGGCAATATGCTTGAAGGTGACATTATAAAATGTCAGGTGAGTATTGCAAAAGTATTTTAAAGTTATTTTTTACGTAATTGCACATTTAGGGTATTTGATCATAAAATCTTACAAGCCAGGGTATTCAGTAACTTGTAAAATGAACCATAAAGGGAGTAAAAGCAAATTTCTGGACTAGGTTAAAAAGTAATAGCCTGCCTTTGTTCATACATGGGGAAGAGGTGGAGTGGGAAGGGAGCTGGGGGAAAGCCCACTAAGTGCTGTGTGCATGTATGTCACCGTCACTATGAGCTACGTTAAGATGTGAGACTATAGCACACCAGTAAATGTATGTAAAAAAAAGAAATATTGAAATTAGCTGCTAAATTTTAAAATGAGAAGTTATATGTGAAAAGTACAGATTTCCAATTTCATTTGAGAAACTGGAAGACCTAGCAAAGTTGGGTCCAGATTATGGCATAGCGACTCTGGTTTGAAATTCAGTGTAAAGATAAATACTCTTCAATTTGCCCCATCACTCTTAACATAGAAAGCACCCCTAAATCATATGACCTGTTTGGACCCTGGTGACACTGGAATGCACGTGGGAGAGCCCAAGAACTCCAGTCGTCCATTCAGTGCCTTACAAGAATCCTTTCTACACCACCTAGCCCCTGCCTCTGTTTTGGTGACCTGGAGTTTGCTTCCACATAAAACAGGTAATGAATCCCTGTTACAGATGCCTCTATTAAAAATGCCTTTACTTTGATTTCAAATCTACAGAAAGTTTAAAATCACTGAAAGTGATCCAGATAATAAATCTCCATTTTCTTCTTTTAAACAGAATAGAGTGATCACATCTCAAGTGTTTTCTTCTCTGGGATACATCCATGTCCCAGTTTTTGCCAGTATTTCTCCTATCACACAGTTTCATACATAGCTTATGGCCAACTAAACCTCTTAAGCCTCTTTTGTATAAGTAGCTGAGAATACACTCCTCTTTTTAAATATTTTATGTCAAAATATCAAATTATGAGACATAGCATTTATTAATATTAAATTTCACCTCGGCAATTTGAGTTTATCACTAGTTTGTTAATGTCATTCTGATTTTTTGTTCTGTTCTTGTTTGTATCTTTCTTGGTTCCTAATGAGGAGGATTCTTTCTGAATATTTTTACTAGAATAAAACAGGCATTTAAGGCAGACATAATTGAAGTAACTTGGGAACAAAAGACACAAAAAAGAAAAACTAAATTAATTTCCTGTGACAAATTTATGAATGCATGATAATAAATCATGATGGTACAATCTCTATAACCTCTGTGTTCCAAGTAAATAAAAAAATCACAAATGGATTATAAAATATAGAATAAAGTATAGGCTATTTTCTCTGTAATCTTAAGACAACTGAAAAAGTTTTCTCTTTGTTGTTACTTTAATTATAAGCAACTGATCCTGGGGACTGGCCTTTTCCCATTGTATTTATTTACTTACTTTTTAAGGTACTGAGGATTGAACCCAGAGGCATTCTACCTCCGAGCTACACCCTCAGCACTATTATTTATTTATTTATTTATTTATTTATTTATTTATTTATTTTGAAACAGGGTCTCACTAAGTTGAAGAGGGCCTTACTAAGTAGCTGAGGATTCCACCAATTTGTGATCTTCCTGTCTCTGTCTCCTAAGTACTGGGATTAAAAGCATGTGCCACCACTCCTGGCTCCCATTTTTAAAGATAGCAAAAGTAAAGGCAGAAGAAATTGGTTTCATTAATAATTCAGTGTATATTGAAATGGTTGCTTTTTTCAACTGAACCCATTTTTAAATCAAATATCACATCCATGGAGTGGATTCTTCTGAGTATATATATACATGCATAGAGCACATGTATACGAGTATGTGTCCATATCTATGTGCATATGTGAATGTGTATGTACATATGTATACATGGTTGTATTTTAGGTTCTGGAAGGAATTTCAGCACACCTTAAAAACTGCTAATTGATGAAAGATGCTCAAAACTTCTACAACTTCTTTCCGTATACCAAATGTTGCAGATATTACAACATATACCCATTAAAATAAATTAGTATTCTATTTTACTTTTTATTAAAGGGCATTTGAGATGCATACTAAGTAAGTTATGGAAAGTTTCAATTACATTTGTTTCCTAAAGTATTTTTCTTTTTTTTTTAATTTACCGTTTACATTGTTACTGAAATTTACAGAATTATGGATTAACTTAGCATGCAGCCATGTTATTAAAATATACCAGAAAGCAAAGATAAAAATGAAAATACAGACATTGCTTTATTATGTATCTATTTTTTGTGGTACTGGGGATATAATCCAGGGGCATTCTACCTCTGAGCTACAACCCCAGCCCTAGTTTTTATTCTTTTATTTTTGAAACAACGTCTTACAGGAGGGCCCCACGAAGCAGCAGGGGCTGGCTTCAAACCTGCTATCCTCCTGTCTCAGCCTCCCAAGTACTGGGATTACAAGTGTGTGCCAACATGCCTGGCTTTATCATATATCTTGAGAAATAGCCTGGTTCATTCACAACCAGCAACTTTCTAGTTACCAAAATTCCAGTACAGATAGAAGCTATGTAAGGAAAGATCTAGATGACTAATTCTGCAACACATCATGAGCTGTACCATTCCTTATCCAGAACTTCATGAGTAGAAACATAGGTAGAAAAGACTGGGAGATATCCATGTTGGGATGTATTGATTTGTATATACTAAAAGTTAAGTGAAGAACAACTACAAGCTGCTTCAATTTTTCTCTAAGATAGAAGAATTCCTCAAAGTTGGTGTACCTCAGGGCTACGTAGTAAACTTTTCTAGTTCAGGCCAATAGGGCAGAGCTAAATGAATGTCTACCAACCGAAGGAAATGGGGAGGACAGTGCGCGGATCAAGTTACTTTGCATCTTTGGGTCAGAGATTGCACAACTCACGGCAAGTGAATGCTGAGAAAGACTAAGCAAAAAGATACACAGCGAGGTTCCTGAACCGACATTGACTCTACAGAGTTACCCTGACATTCAATGATATTACTTTTTAAAAAGAAAAAAAAAAGGAAAATAAAAGAGATAAAAATGTACCAGGTCAAGGAAATCAAAAAGTTTCTTTTCAACAAATGTTTCTAAGGCAATCATAGATCTACATCAAAAACACAAATTTTGACCCCTAACGCAGGCCATACACACAATTTGCCTAAACGTGTATCACAGATCTGAATATATGAGTTAAAATGACAAAATCCTTAGAATAAAATGGTGAAGTAAATCTTCTATAAATAAAGCAAAGGTTTCTGAGCTGTGACACCATTTAACATAAGCAATAAAATAAAAAAAATGTACAAATTGGACTTAAATTTTTTCACTTTAAAAGGCATCATTTAGAAAATAATAATACAATCAAAACTACAATGCCATCTTACCCCAGTTAGAATGGCTATTATAAAAAGGAAACAGACACAAAAAATGATGGTAAGGATGAGAAGAAAGAGGAATAAAACCTGCAGATATTACAACATATACCCATTAAAATAAGTTAGTATGTAAGGATAAAGTATGGGCATTTAAATTTATACAGCCAGGTGTGGTGGCTCAGGCTTGTAATCCCAGCATTCAGGAGGCTGAGACCAGAGGACCGCGGTTCATGGACAGCTTCAGCTACTTAGTGAGGTCCTCTACAACTTAGTTATACCCTGTTTCAAAATAAAGAATAAAGCCGGGCGTGGTGGCGCATGCTTGTAATCCCTGCGCTTGGGAGGCTGAGACAGGAGGATCGCACAGGTTCGAAGCCAGCCTCAGCTACTTAGTGAGGCTCTCGGCAACTTAGTGAGACTCTGTTTCCAAATAAAATATAAAAAAATAGGTCTGGGAGTATAGCTCGGAGGTAGAAAGTCTTTGGGTTCCATCCCCAGTACCACAAAACAAACAAACAAATAAATAAATAAATAAATTTATACAGACATTATGAAAAACTGTATTCAGATTTCTCAAAAAATACCTATCGTATGATCCAACACTACCACTACTGCTTATATATCCCAAAAATGAATCATTATATCAAAGAGATACCTGCACACACATGTTTCTTACAGCCCTATCCACAATAGCCAAGATAACAGAATCAATGAGATCTCTCTGAATAAATGAATAGTTAAAAATGTAGAATATATACACAATAGAATATTATTCCACCATAATTTTTTTTTCCTTGTGGAAACATGGATGGAGCAGGGGGACATTATGCTCAGTGAAATTAGAAAGGCACAGAAAAACAAATACCACATGTTCTCATCATTTGTGGAATCTAATAAAGTTGATCACGTAGAACAGAGAGTAGAACAGTGGTCCTTAGAGACTAGAAAAGGTAGCAGAGAGAGAAGACAGAGAATACCAGGATAACAGTTACCCAAGTAGAGTTAGATGGAAGAATTAGCTCTAATATGCTATAACAGAGTAGAGTAACTAGAGTCTATACCTTATTCTATATTTTTAAATAACTGTAGAAAAGAGTTTGAAGGTTTCCAACCCATAGAATTGTTAATATTTGAGGAGCTAAAAATGCTCATTACTCTGATTAGATCATTATACATTATATATATGTATCAAATTATAATACCATACTTCCAAATAAGTATAATGTTATATGCCAACTGAAATTACTTAAAAATAAAAAGGAAAACCGTAGAAGAAAACATTTTCAAATCACATGTCTGACAAAGGTTTGCATCCAGAATATAAACTGAGCCTAAATTAGAACATGCATTGCAAAAAGAACACATTACAGATGCACAATAACCATATGAAGAAATGTCCACCAATATTAGAGAATTAAAGATTAAAATTGCAATATTTTAACATCCATTAGAGTAGTTATAATAGAAAAGGTTGGCTAGGATATGAGTAAATTGGAGTTCTCATATATTGCTGGAAGAAATACAAAATGATACAGCCACTCTGGAAAATAATTGGCACTTTCTTTCTTTCTTTTTTTTTTTTTCTTTTGGTGGCACTGGGGTTCCTGGAAACCCTTCTACCTCTGGGCTACACTTCCAGACCTATTTTAATACTTTTTTATTTGGAAACAGGGTCTCTTAAGCCAGCATGGCTGGCTTAGAACCTGTGCGATCCTCCTGTCTCCACCTCCCAAGAGCAGGGATTACCATGCCTGGCGGCACCTTCTTTAAATAGTTAAACATAAAGCAAGGCCTGGTGTCACATGCCTGTAACCCTAGTACTTGGGAGGCTGAGACAGAAGGATCGCAAGTTTGCAGCTAGGCCTCACCAACTTAGTGAGGCCTTCTGCAACTCAGTGAGACTCTGTTTCAAAATAAAAAATAAAGTACAAAAGTAGTTAAACATAAATTCACTGTCTGACCCAGAAATTCAGCTTCAGGGTATCTAAAGGTATCTACTCACAAGGAATGAAAAAATAGATACACACAAAAATTTGTGAGTATTGTTAACATCATTAGTCATAAAATAGAAAATATGCAATATTGAACTGATGAATGGATAAACCAAATGTGTCACATACACATGATTAAATATTACTTGGACATGAAAAAATAATGTAGTTATAGATGTTATAGGGATGACCTTCAAAAATTTCTGACTAAGTGAAAGTAGCCAGATGCAACAGGCCATACATCATATAGTTACAATCATATGAAATATTCAGAAAATATGACTCTATAGATTCAGAAAAATAGACCAATGGTTGATGATGCTGGAGTTGAGAAGGCAAATGAGCACAAGGGATCTTTATGGAGTGATAGAATTGTTCCAAAATTAGGTTATGATAATGGTTGCATGTTCTTTACATTTACTAAAAGTCATTAAAATTTATGTTAAATGTATACTTGAAACAAGTACATTTATGGTATATAAGTCATATATCAGTAAAGTTATTACAATAAAATACATTGGGTTGATTTAATAAATCAGCTAAAGGGTGAAAGAAAACAAAAACTATATACCTCTGAAAACTATTTATGATGTAAAACAGAAGACAGTTTTAGAAAACATTGTATTTTTAATAACGAACAAGAACATAAGAGGAAATTAAGCTATGAAGATCAAGGAGCTGCTGGGAATAAGAAAATTCAAAAGACACTAGAATTCAGTGCAAGAGTTAAATTGTGCAGTCATTAAAAAGCAGAATCGACATGGCACATTAGTGATTCAATGATATTAAGGCACTCTTCAAGGATGTAGAGATAAAAAAAAATAAATAAAGAAGAGGGAGGATGAGACGCTAGCAGTATGGAACACAAGTTTTAAAAAATGCCAAGAAGCTGGGCGTGGTGGCACACGCTTGTCATCCATGCGCTTGGGAGGTGGAGACAGGAGGATCGTGCAGGTTTGAAGCTAGCTGCGCTGGCTTAAGAGACCCTGTTTCCAAATAAAAATGTAAAATAGGTCTGGGAGTGTAGCCCGGAGGTAGAAGGGCTTCCAGGAACCCCAGTGCCATCAAAAAATAAATAAATAAATAAATAAATAAATAAAGCCAAGAAGAAGAAAAAAAAGTACGATTATCAAACATATAATACGAGAACGCTTTTGTGAGATGAATAAATAAATGTTCATTTTCAGATTAAATGGTTTACATGTTTTGAACATATTATAAATACAGACCTCAATATATCTAGGCAATATTTGGAACTGGTTGCTTTCCTTTCACTACTCAGATTCTTCCTGCTCCTTTTCTGCCCTGCTCTTTGGTCCAGGAAGTTAATTTCTGTACCCTGCTTCTCCCAAGATCCCACCTGGCTCCTGATTGGTTTGGCCAACAAAAAGCACTGCAGGAATGGTGAGGGATGGAAGGTGGGTGGGAAGACAGATCAGGGTATTTCTCCTCGTTCTCTCACTGTTCCAACACCACCATCCCACAACTGCAGGGCCTTCCTTCCTTCCTTCCTTCCTTCCTTCCTTCCTTCCTTCCTTCCTTCCTTCCCTCCCTCCCTCCCTCCCTCCCTCCCTCCCTCCGTCTTTCTTCTTTCTTTCTTTCTTTCTTTCTTTCTTTCTTTCTTTCTTTCTTTCTTTCTTTCTTTCTTTCTTTCTTTCTTTCTTTCTTTCTTTCTTTCTTTCTTTCTTTCTTTCTTTCCTGGACTCTGTAATGCTACTTCCTCAGCTCTGTTTGCAGAGGTGCTGGTGGTTTCCAAGTGTTTCTGCTCTGGTATCCTCTGATGTCTCACCAGCCCTGTTTTGTTCCTTTAGCCTTGCCCCACAGCACTGTGAGTAATCCCTGTTCATTTGAAGCACCTTGGGTGGATTCTCTTTTTCCACTGGGAGACTCTAATACAAAGGGTAAGGAAACTATGCACAAATAAGTAGAGAGAAAACAATTTACCTACGAAGGAATAAAAATCAAACTGATCTCACACTTGTCTACTGCAAAACAAAAGCCAGACCAGAATATATAATGAGAAAGTATTTTTTTACTCAATAATTTATTCCATTATGCCATTTCTATATAAAGTCAACTAATGGCTACTTTTCAAATTGCATCAGCTCAGAAAATACAATATCTATGAAATTTTCTCAAAAATAAAGCCAAAAGCATCAAATCAGTTAAAGATTATTTAAAACTATAGTTCTGACATCTGGACTACATCCCCAGTCCTATTTTATTTTTATTTTGAAACAGTGTCTCACTAGGTTTATGAGAGTCTCACCTTGCTGAGATGTTCCTCAGCCCTTTGATCCTTCTGTCCCAGCCTCCTAAGTACTGGGATTACAGGCATGTGCCACCATGCCCAGGTACACTCTTATTTTAAACAGGCTGTGGTCTCAGAGGTTGGACTAGGTAGAAGAATGTTTAATTCCATGTTTTATTTTTTATTTAGTAATTAAGGAAACTGAAAACCATATGCATACTACAAAAAAAATCCCTAGTAGAACACTAGTAGAATTAAAAATAGAATAACAACCATTAGATTCAATGCAAAATGTAATTATTCTAATTTAAATTTCACCATACTTCTAAATAATGAATCTAGTAATACATACTTTCTATTTAGCAGATCTTCCTAAGTATTGGCAGATGGATTCTTGTTAAAGTTTTATGAAAACTTTTCTTCATTAAGCAAGGAGACAGGGAATAGTACTATATACAAACATAATAATGGCTCACTATGTACCTGAATAATATAAACAATTGGACTAATTACTTCTATCATTATTCAAGGATCTTGGCTAATATATTGGTAATGAACTATTATTTTGTGAGTGGAAGAAACAATAACATAGTTAATGTTATTACTAGTTCTATGATTAATTGCTTAAACGATTTGAAAATAACTGAGATAGCCAGCAGATGAATATAGAATACTTTGAATTTTTAATTTTAAGTACCCCTGAGTTGAATCATTCTGAATATAAATGGCTCCATTAAGTGACATATTTAAGTATAAAATAAAAGTGTCAAGAGAGAAGCTAAATGACATCCTCAAATGTCATCATAAAATGTCATTTGCCATCTGGATAAAGATTAGTTGAAGTGACCTTGAAATTTAAAAATGGAATTAGAACAGCAACATTAAATAAGTAATTTTAGTTTCATTAAAATTTAGTCAAGCCTAAAATCAGTACATTATAAGTAAATATTCAATTTGGAAAATACTTCCCAATATGCATTGAAATTGCATGCTATATTTACTCAAAAGTAACACAAATATTAAGAGCCAACAATGAGCTCCTCTGAGAGCAACTGATCTTTCCCAAAGATCAGTTCTTCTTCTGTTTCAGCATTTATTGGTAGTTTTTCATGCATAATAATATACATGTGTGAATTAAATGGGAGCAAATTAGGCGACCTGAGGGAATGGGAGGAGGGAAGAGGGAAATTCTCTAATGTACATAACGTACTTTAACAAACACATCAAAGTCAATCACTAAGCCAAGCATGAGATGTAGGGAGCAGAGAGGGAACGGGGTGGGAATTGGGTAAGGGCTAACTGGGAGATGTGTGCATATATGTCTCCTCATCTTGTCTCCCATTAAGATGTATGACTATAATGCACAAATAAAAATTTAAAAATAAATTAATTAAAAAAAGAAATACTGTTCTGAAGTTCAGAGAGCACAGGGGTTTAGCTGTGAAGTCAATAAAAGCTACAAAACCACCCACCGTATCTTCTCTCTGCTGAGGCGTTTCTCCTTAGGATCAGTATTTATAGGGCAGCAAGTTAAAAGAGATTTACTCGTTAAAATCAGCACCATAGCTCTGTTGATGAACGCAGTGGTAGATAGTGCATCTGGTTGTCTGCCTGTCCCCCAAAGCATTTGCAAAACGAGCTAAGGGAAACAGCAGGGAGTAAAGACAGCATCATGAAGGAAAAGCAAAGGATGAGAAAAGATGAAAGAAGAATGGTTTTTGGTGAAGCTATAAAAAGGAGCTTCGGAGCTGGGCATGGTGGTGAACACCTGTAATCCCAATACTTGGGAAGCTGAGACAGGAGGATCACAGGTTTGAGATCAGCCTTAGCAATTTAGTGAGTCTCTTAGCAACCTTGTGAGACCCTGTTAAAAAAAACAAAAAACAAAAAAACAAACATAAAAAGGGGTGGGGGCTGTAGCTTGGAGGTAGAATGCGCCTGAGTTCAATCCCCAGTATCAAACACACACACACACACACCACGAGTTTCCGTTTCAGAGAGTAATAGACATTCATAGGAGAAAGCAAAAGCATTTCAAGGTCTATATAAAACAACTGAAGTCCTTCTGGATCTAAAAATGTACTCTTATGGACTTAGAAGCTTCTTCTAGAATTAAGCTTTAACGAGCTAACCTGGGGCTATGTAATAATAAAAACAGCAATAACATCTAACAAAGTACTGCAAATAAAAACACTTCCATGCGGATTATCTCCTGTTATATTTGTGAGTACACTGAGAAAGAAGAATATTTTCCTTTAGGAGTCAGCTATTAAGTGATAAATCTGAAATAACATAGCTAGTATGTCTATAAAAATAAAAGAATCAACAGATATGAAAAAAAATTCTAGTGCTGTTTCTATTTTGTCTCCAGGGATTCCCTTTCTGTGAGATAAAATAGACTTTTCCTTTAGATGGCTTGGAAGTCTTCTTCCAATGTTTGCCCAGCCCATCTCCTAATAGGCTCTAAAGATGCAACACTTGGGGATTTTAAAGTATTAATGATTCTAAAGAAGGCAGGTCACTGTGGGTCAGAAGAATATAAAAGTGGCTGTGGAGAGGTAGCTCAAGTTATCTGTATTGAAGCCACCCAAAAAGACTCTGCATTGGAGGCAGACAGACATGGCTGTAGACCTGGCTTGCTTACTGCTGGTATTAATCTGAGCCTTGGAGCCTTCACCTCTAAAATGAAACTATTAACAACACAATTATACATAAATTACCTGGTACAGTTATTGGAATATAACTAACCCTTTACACTGGTGACAGCTAAGCAACTGGACATCTGGGGTAATTGTCCACATCTCTCCAGCCTAATGAATTCCTTAATCAACTGTCCCTATCGGTAAGGATTTAGAACAAACTTAACGGGATAGTCTTTGGAAGAAACATCTGTGTTTCACATTGTCTCATCAAAGCCCATAGATATTATGCCACAGAGCTGAAGCTCTGGGTGTCATGGTGATACTCTTATTCTTGAGTTCTCATTATCCTTTCCAAGAACCCTATGGAACTTTGTTGCAGGGGATACGTGGGATTTGAGAGAAGCAAGGTAGAGGATTAACAATTTCTAGAAGGTGGCAAGGTCCTAAGAGACCTCCACTCCAGGAGTGATGTGAGACGGACACTACCCATCTGCTCTCTTGTTTGTGCTGCACTAAGCGCTGGAAAGAGTCCTGGTTTTGAGTCACTTTTCTTCTATTACCCTCAGGCAAAACACCTTGTTAATTAATTAATTAATTAATTAATTTATTTATTTTTTGGTGGTACTGGAGGTGGAACCCAGAGGCTTTCTACCTCCGGGCTATACTCCCAGACGTATTTTATATTTTATTTGGAAACAGGGTCTCACTAAGTTACTGAGAGCCCCACTAAGTAGCTGAGGCTGGCTTCGAACCTGTGCGATCCTCCTGTCTCGGCCTCCCAAGCGCGGGGGTTACAAGCGTGCGCCACAACGCCCGGAAACACCTTGTTAATTTTATGCATTTGCTATGTGAAAGTACATATTGTTCATCCACTTTGTCCAGGTTCTTGGAAGAAAAAAAATGCATATGACAGACTCAGTGCTTAGCCTGAGAGAATTTATAGTCTAACATAAGAAAAATATATACATTATATGTATACATATATATTAAGTATGAAATAAGTTATTTTCATATTGCAGAAAAAATGACTTAACTAGATGCTGAGGGAATCCAATCTGGTCCAGACCCTGACCTCTTGAAGCTTATAGTCTGTGAGCTGTGTAAGGACTTCCTGAGGTGATGGACATCAAAACTGTTGGTACAGCAATGCATATGTTTAGCTGTTGTCAAACTATAACCTATAGAATATTATATTTTTATAAAAAATAATTAACTTGAGGGTAGAAACTATCCCTATGAAAATATTATGTTGTTCTTTAATAAATGTTTGGCTTAATAAATGTTTGCCAAATTAAAGTCAGATAAAAGGTTACTGGCTTTTAGCTTTATGCAAAAAGCTGAAACAGAGTCAAAAGGGTATTTTATGCCACTTCTAGGGACATGACCCTTCTCAGGCCGCAAAGGGCAGCCACTGTAGATAGGAGTGTGAGAGAATGCTGTTGTTTCTTACTGCCTGAAAACCGTAAGGCACCATATAGACTACTGAGGTAACACCTACACCTCAAAGCTCCTTATGAAAGGGACACTGTTTTAAAATAAATTAAAAAGGGGCCGCGGGTGTAGTTTGGAGGTAAAATGACTCTGGGTTCAATCCTCAGTACCAAATAAAATAACAACAACAAGTACCAGAACCTGAGGAAATATTTAAATGCAAATAAATTCCCCCAGTAAAACTGTCTCTTGGCCGGGCGTGGTGGCGCACGCTTGTAATCCCAGTTCTTGGGAGGCTGAGACAGGAGCATCGCGCAGGTTCGAAGCCAGCCATGCGCACTGGCTTAGGAGACCCTATTTCCAAATAAAAATGTAAAAATAGGTCTGGGAGTGTAGCCCGGAGGTAGAAGGACTTCCAGGAACACCAAAAAAAAAAAAACCAAAAAAAACAAAAAACAAAAAACAACAACAACAACAACAAAAACTGTCTCTTGAATTGCTTCACTAATTTAGATTTCACTCAATTGTCTTTTTTTCACTTTATGACCTTATAAATATGCCTTATTAAAATTAAGTGTAGCTATTATCAGTTCTTTATTTTATAAAATAAAATATGTAGGTAATTGCCTATTGAAGTATAAAGAGAATCTGGGTATAGAGATATACTCTTGATATATTCTAAAAATACAAAGACACCACTGTCAAAATTTATAGTATTAATTGTTTTTGTGTCCTAGAATGAAAGTTCATTGTAATATATAGGCTATATTATCCAAGTGCACAGAAAATAAGTCTCATGACAGATGATGCTATTGTCGTGGGCCAGTTAAGAGCCCTCTACAGTCAAGACTCTAAAAAGTTTTAATTATTTTCTTATAAAACTTGTGTAAGGGTAAGGGATGAGAAACACCTACACACAAACACACACACACACACACACACACACACACACACACACATACACACACACACACACACGTAGATTCTGAAATGAAAAATACCTGATAAACAGTTCACATCATCATCTTACTCTTTCTTCTCTTTGGTCTTTTGTGGGGAATTCTTTGCTCAAATGTTTGTAATCAATGCACATTTAAGTACTAAACCTTAAAAGTGACATTACTAGACTCCTACTTCCTAGGAATCTCAGGAAGTTTCAAAGCCTTAGAAATAAAGTTTCAAATAAGTTCCCTCCTACAGCAGCAGGATTATGAAGGGCAGTGACCTTCGCTTAATGGAGCAAAAACTCACCCAACCAGAATGTGTTGCACAGAGCCTCCTCCAGGTCCTTACTTTATCCATCTGTGCCTCAACCCATCCTGGCATTCAAAGACCTAGGTGTTGTTTCTAAGAAATAACTTTTCTAAAACCTTTTTCTTTTTGACCACTTGTGATGTGAAAGACAGATGGTAATTTTCCCCAGGTTACAGAAGGTCAGGGAACTTTTCTCTAGCAAGAAAATACACTGCTAGCAGCAAACAATGTTTTATACTGAGATTAGAATGCTATTAAGATTTGAAGGCAGTATTTTAAGTGGTCCCTCTCGTTTGCAGTTGGCAGAATATCAGCTGTTTCCATATAAGCAGTATATTGCAGAAGACTAAACTAATTACCTCCATCCTATCTCGACTCAGTTCTTGCTCCCAGGTGTCTACTTCTTGCTCTCACAGGGAGAAGATAAACAGATGCATAGGAGCAGGTGTATAGGACTTTGTGCAGCCACTGGCCCTGAAAGCAATTGGTCAATACCCTTGAAACTAGTTAAAGCCTTAGTAAATGGTTCCAAGCTCTAGCAGATGGTCAATTGGTCCTCGTGGTGCTGTTTAATATTTATATGACTCTAAGAAACCGAAATTAGAGGATTGCTCCTCTCTAGTATATTTCACTTAGTATATTATGATTTTACTTCACAACTAGTGCCTTCTTCATAATAATGGGATTATGATCCATGTGGTTAATGCTCAAAAAATTTTTGAATTTGTTTCATTTTACAACCAAGGAAGCAGATAGTTAATGATGCCTATGCCATAAAGTGGGTCTGTTACTACTTTGGCTCAGTTTTACTATTCATCTTCCTAGAGGATAACAAAGTTACCGCTACGAAAATATCACTTGAATAAAACATTTCTGATTTCTAAACATTTTTAAACTGCCTTTCCTATTTTTCATACTTTCCTAAACACACTGAAGGTCAACTTCAAAAGGATTACAGAACAGTCCTGCCAGGATACTTTCTATTCTTCCTTTATTATATTCAGTATTCCTTACACCTTTATCCTCCACTCTCCTTTCATCTCTACTTCTACTTTTATTCCCCACCACTGTCTATTTTTTAATGTCTTTTTATTAATAAAAGGCTACATTAAAAGCTGATGTCCTGCATACATGCTTCTAAATCGGCCATATTTTTATGGTGTTTTCTCTAATCAGGGATTGGAGTTTGGCTTTTACAACTAAAGGAGCCTGTGTATTGCCTCTTTGGCCTTAACATACTGTTTGTAATTGAATAAACAGAGGAAAGTAGGAGCCGGAAGCCTTTTAACATCACCCAGTTAGTTACTGGTGAAGACAGGTCACACGGCTTTCCATCTCCCGAGTTTTCAGTTTTCTGTAGCACAGAACCACTCTTAGCTGGTAGCCACAGATCACATATCATTAAAATGATTTGTCCTATTTTGTCATGTTAAAAAGATGCTTAAAGACAGAATATGTAGACTCTATGATTATAAAAAAAGTTTACCAAAACTATTACATGTTTTAATTCTTAATCAGACTGTCAGTATTTTCACCATTTTATGGTAGATATATTTTTGTACCTTTCTGAGGTAAGCACAGGAATTATATAGGTGGCTCAATATCTCAGCCCATGGATACATTAGGATATTTCTAAAAATCCTATATATCTAAGCAGAGGAAATTATTTAGACGGTCACCTGGCATTTGCTAATTCTCTATAATAACAGTAATTCTCTAAAATAATAGTTTTTACAAGTTGCACTGTACATAGGTAATTTTCAATAAATACAATTTATTTATTTATTTATTCATTTATTTCTTGTAGTACTGAGAACTGAATTCAGAAATATTCTACCTCTGAGCTACACTCTTGTCCCATTTTATTTTTTATTTTTGAAACAGGGTCTCACTAAGTTGCTGAGGGCTTTGCCAAGTATCTAAGGCTGGCTGCAGAACTGTGATCCTCCTGCCTCACCCTCCCAAATACTGAGATTACAGGCATGTGACACCATGCTCCATTTTGGTTTTACTTTAAATTAAACCAATACTTATCATGAGGCTAATTACTTATTAATAGATCTTTTCTGTTCATTTTCTTTTCCAATTATTTTATGTGGTCCTTATTGTATTCTCTTAGAAAAGACTCAAGTAAATCAGGGAGGAATGTTTACATTGTTGATATGGAAGAGAGGACTTTGATGTTTCTAAAGTATACAACTAAGATGAATTGGTCTACATTGGCAATGAAGTAGATTTCAATTCAAAACAAAACAAGCAAAAACATCCCTTTAAACACATCCATGTTGTGATAGAAATAGCTGCTAAAGATGGTCTTCCCAGATAGTCACCGGTGATAGTCTAAGCATTAGGCTATGTCTGGAGGGCTATGTTAGAGAGAATATTCAAGCAATGACTGGAACAGATCGAATGACTTTATAACCTTGTCCATTCTACAAGCTCATGGTTCTATAAACTCAGTAGCAATCTCACAAAACCATTTCCTTCAAATAACACAAGTCACATTTTTTGATACTCTTGATACCCTTGGTAGTTGAGATAATGTGCAATTTATTTAATTGATATACATTTAGGATTAAACATTAGTCACAGCTCATAGTAGATCAAGTTAAAGTCAGGGCTTGAGTTAGAATTTTTTCTTTGTTGGTATGAAATCAGGTATTTCACAATGAGTGTGAACCCAATATTTTCACATTGGTTGAGAACAACACTCTTGCAATGATAAGAAAAAAAAAAGATGCAAGTATTTTAGTAGTCATATTGGTTCCTTTTTAAAGAGCTGAAAGTATGTGGTACCTATTGAGATAATCAAATACTAACCTCCTTCATCTTTTCCAGTTCATTCTGTAAGGCTTGCTTTGCAATTTCAACTTCTATAAGCTGCTGCCTCAGTTTCTCATTTTCGTCTTCTGTTGTTGTTCTCTTCTCTTCTACATTTTCCAATTCGTGGTGAAGTCTCACAGATACATCCTTTGCAACCTAAAATAAAGTATTTGTAACAGTAATATATTACATTGTTCACATTCGAAGTATTAAGAGCCAAGACATATGGAGGGTTTATTATGCACCAGCCAGCGGCCCAAGCACTTTACATACAAGCCACTAACATGTTTCTACCACTTAATCCTCACAACAGCCCCATATGGTAGGTACTACTGTTATTGTTTTAGAGAAGAGGAAACTGAGTCTCAGAAAGGTAAAGTAATGTGTCCAAGGTCACAGTAAAGGTGGAGAAAGGGAGTCTGCCCCAGACTTTGTACCCTTAACTTTTATACTACAGGGTGGTAATAAATATCCCAGTTTGTCTTACCATGTGTAGAGAAATCACACCTGTCTTCTACTTCTACCTTACATTTAGGCATGGAAATTTTTTTTTTTACACGTGGGTCAAGGTGAGCTTAAATTTTGATCTTCTAATTAGAATTCAAGGTATTTTTTCTCCAAGTTTTATGATTATCTAGAAAAGTGTAGGGGCTGAAAGAAAAGTAGAGCAGTCTGATGCAGAGGCTCAGGAAACAGTTGTAGCTTTGGGATTGACCCTGATGGCCTCTTACTGTTATTTGCATTCCTTGAGATGTCTCCAGTCATAATCTCTACTTTAAATTTTTTTAATAACACTAAATAATAACACATGTAACAATGCTTGTCACACTTCTTGGTATATAATGATCCTTCAACAAATGTTAGGGGAAAATAATAAAACAATGATTTTCACAAAATGTTTACTCATAGCTTTCTTTATTTTTAATATGTATTTATTTATTTATTGGCATCGGAGATTGAACCCAGAAGCATTCTGCATCGCAGTCACATCCCCAGACCCTTTTTATTTCTTATTTCAAAACAGGGTCTCACTGAATTGCTGAGGATCCCACTAAGCTAAGGCTGGATCCTAAGCCCTTTTTTAAATTTCTTATTTTGAAACAAGGTCTCACTAAATTTCTGGGGGTCTCATTAAGCGGAGGCTGGCCTGGAACCTGCAGTCTTCCTGTTTTTCCCTCCCAAATATTGGGATTACAGGTGTGAGCCATCGCACCTGGCTCATATAGCTTTCTTTACAATAAATATATGGTGATTACATTTTATTTTCATAGCTTGAAGTTAATACAATTAAAAGTTTATTGGCTGTCTATGGCAATGAATTTAATAGCTGGTTTGCACTGTCAATGAATCTTCTTAGAGACTGCGCCTGTGTAAAAAAAAGCGCATTTCAAAGTTGGGAGTTCTCCCCTGGGACAGATTCTGAAGGGGCAACTTACATTTGCTTCACTCTCCCTAAGTCTCCCTATTGCCTACAATTTGGATAATTTCCCTTCCAGGGAGTTACTGAAGTGATAAGAACAGAAAGGCCTGGAAGAAGCGGGGCGGGGGCTTGTAGGAAAAAAAAAAAAAGTATTTACTGATATTTTCCCAGTACTCTTTCCTATCCTGGGCATCAGTTTCTCGGCAAGCATCGTCCTCACTCTGGAGTGCCAGATTGCACCTGGCCTTCCTTGGGGAGACCACACTCAAGGCCAGATCAAGGCCGCCGCCAGAGCTGTGCCACGCCCATGTTTCAGCCCCGGAGAAGGCGCCCTCTTCCTACCACTTCTGAAAGAGTCTCTGTTGCAACCCGGAGAGTCCCCCAAGCTGAAAGTGGATTTCGGCAACACAGGATTCTCCCCATCACCGTAAACTCTTTAGACCCACATGTTCTTCCCCTTCCGGGATCCTAATACTTAGTGGTCACCGCTACGTAACTCCGTGTCTCTAAATCGTTTTGCTTGTCAACTGCAGTAGGCCTTTCAACGCCAAGAGCCCTGGACTAAATCCCCTCCCGCCGCCCCCGGCGCGCCCCCCAGCCCCAGCGCCGCAGACCTTGAGGTCCTGCTCCAGGCTGCGCAACAGCTCCCCGTCGATCTCTCCAGTCTGCGCGTAGCGGAGCCTTTTGCGCTCGGCTTTGCGGAGGCGGTACTGCAGGATCCGGCAGTTTTTGTTGGCTCTCTCCAACTCGTGGCGCATTTCCTGCAGTTGACAGGCATCCTCCTCGAAGAAAGTGTCCCTCATCTCGTCCATCTCGGTCCTCAGCTCATCAATCTCGTTCTGAGATGGTGACAGGCCACGAGTGAAAATCAGCCTCGCCTCCAGCCCCTCCGACCTACACCGTGCACACCCCATCCCAACTTCAGATTCTCAGGGGGTCTGCTCCCTCTCCGGGAGACAGGAGTGAGTGACAAGGAGCCGAATGAAGAAGAAACTAGAAAAACGGGCCCACTTAGGCCTTCTGTCGCTCTCCATGAAAAAGTGGGACAAACCGTAATAGAGAAACGAAGGCCCGCATTTGATCTTAAGGGAAAAGCCTAACGCGACTAATATGAGGTTCTGTTTCAAACCCAGGCCAGGAGTCACCCCCTCCCCGTCTTCCCCACCGTCCTTAAGGCTCCCTAACAGGTTAGCAGCCCCTCACCTCCGCTGGGACACGCCCTAGTCCTTCCAGGCCCACGCCTCCCCTCCCCCACCGGGCTCCCCGTGTTCACCTTGAGGGTTTCGTTCTCTTCTCGCAGCTTCTCCATCTCCTCCTGCATTTCTTCCTGCTCCTGGAGCTGCTGCGGCTGCGGCTGCGACGAAGGGGGCGCCGCCGCCTGCATGCCCCCTCCACTGGCGCTGCCCTCTGCGCTCTGCTGGGGGCCTTCCGCCGCCGCCGCCATTGGGGAGGGGGAAGAGACGAGGGACTCACAGAGAGCAGGGGCGCTAGCGACCGGGGAGCTGCGGCTGCTGCCGCCGCCGCCGTTCTTCGTGTGCATCTGAGCCGCGGCCGCCGCCGCTGCCGCCCGCTCCTTCTTGAGATGGAACTGGATGAGCTCAGACTGCAGGCATCCTTCCTTCCAGTAGCTCCCTCCGCCGCCGCCGCCGCCGCCCCCCGCGACGCCGCTTCCGGAATTTCTGGGGCCAGGGCCTGGGGTTTTGCCCGCAGAGGCGGTGGATGGCGAAGGGGAGGCCCCCTCCCCACCGCTGCCGCCCCTCTGCTGAGCGCGCACGCCTTTCGCTCGCCAGCCCCTGGGCGGCGGTGGCTGCGGAGCGCCCCCCTCCCTTTCCCCGGAGCCGCCGCCGACTCCTCCTCCTTCCCTTTCCCCTCCTCCTCCCTCTCCAAGCGGAGGGGGTTCCCCGAGTTTCGAGGGCACGGACTCTAGCTCCCGCGGGGTCTCCTCCAATGGCCCTGGCCTCCTGCCGGCCCCCGAGGCCAGGGTCGCCGAGGGGGCCGCTTCAGCACCAGGCGCGAGCTGGACAGCTCCCGGAGCAGCCCCCTTGGGCGCCGGGGGCGCCGCCTTCTCCGCCCCGCCTCCGCGGGCGCCGGCTGGAGGCGCTGCACGGCTGGT
Organism: Muscardinus avellanarius; assembly: GCF_963383645.1. NCBI lineage: Eukaryota > Metazoa > Chordata > Mammalia > Rodentia > Gliridae > Muscardinus > Muscardinus avellanarius. Next base: position 80,792,726 of record NC_137794.1, read on the forward strand.
GGTCTTGCTACCCTGCTGTTGCTGCTGCTGCAGCTGCTGCTGCCGGACTGAATTGAGTTTGGTGCCAGCCCCCACCGGGGACCGGATGGATGCGGCTGTCTGTCGGAGAGAATTGTCCCTAGGTCTGGCGGGTGATTGAGCTCGCTGCTGTTTTCTGCTGCTACCCTCCGGGTGCAGACGCGCCTCAGTGGCTGCGGCGGCGGCCGAAGCTGAGGTTGCGGCAGGGGCAGCGCCCCCGGTCGGTGGCTGACTCATGGCCGTCTAGGAAGAACCTACCGGATGCGATTTGGAAGCGTCCATCACTAGACCATCCTCTTCCTTCTTCACCGCCACCAACCTTCCCTTCTAAGCTGGGACAGAAACAAAAGAAGAGCAACATACAATATGTCTGCACAGCTACAGAGTAAAGGGTGATTCTTCCTGTACAAGAGAAGCATCAGAAAATTAGGAGCTTTGGAAGACAATTAATAAAAGCTTTGACTTTAGAATAGGAAGCAGAGCTGTCAATTCTCTTTTTGCCCAGGGTGGCGCTGTCTCCCTCTCACTTCAAGTCAGTAAAATGATGGATCTGAAAATAGCTGAACCTTGAATTCTCAAGGTTTGGGGAGCCTAAGGGTAAGAAAGGAATTGCTGGGAAGTGAGAACGAAAAGAAAAGAAAAGGAAAGGTAGAGAAGGCTTGAGAAGGCAAAGATGTCCCTATACTAGAGTTGTCAAGCCTCGGTTTTTTTTTTCAACTTTGTCTTTCTTCATCATCAAATATATTTTCAAAGCTCTAGATTAGTGGGAGATGTTTTGATTAATTAGTATTCCTAGCTATTAACTAAAGTAAAAAGTGTTAATTTTGACAGGTTCCTAGAGAAAATTTGCTATGGATAACACTTTTCTCCAGCAACTCTTAATATTGTCTTTAGAGAAATGTACCATTTTTTTCCCTTTAGAATAGGACTAAAAGAAAAGACAAATAATGAATGGCTATATAAACCTCGGCTTCAGGAAGATAATGGCACTAGGAATTACTTGTATTTTTTTAGTTATTTGCAACCCTAAAGGTATTGTTTTCATTTTTAATAAAATACTCCAACTTTTCAAAAAGTTTATCAGCTCTGTGTAGTTTTGTAAGTTTCAGGAGATGATTGTTTTTTTTCTATATTTATCCAATTTTGCAGTTTTGTGGATCATTTTAGTTTTAAGTGTAATTGTAAGATAGGAACTATTTTCATTCTTAAGCATCTTCTTAGATGGTATGTAGTAAAAAATAAGTTGTAAATTTAGTTTCCATCCCCTCTTCTAGAGCCATATTCTAAGATGGAATGACCCTGTACCTGAGGGCTGGTGTGCCTTTCTTCATGATGATAAGATCAATTTCCATTGTGTATCTTTCTAAGACAAATCCATCACTGTCTCATGAGTTCTTCTCCCTCCTGAGCTAGTCGGCTAGTCAATTTGATACCTTTTCCTTGGAAATATTTCTTTCTAAAGCACTGCAAGAGCATGACAAGGCATAAAGCTCTGTTTTTAAAATCAAACTAAAATCCCTGTTTTTAAGAGAGAAGATTGCCTTTCAGTCATTTTACTTGCACTATCCCTGTTATTGTGTATTTTAAGCATCATAACTTACCATGTAGTGACAACTCATTGTATAAAGAAACATTAATGAAAGGCTCCTTCTCCACATCCTTTTCTGTTTCTGGGATGTCCTTCCAACTCACTTTGGGACATAAAAGCAAACAAAGCTAGCTTTGGGGGGAGGGTATATCCATTAACTTTCTACATCTTTTCCTGGAACCACGAAGGTACTAGAATGTCTGGCCTAGTTAATCAGCATGGGTCAGACAAATGTGGGCCATCGACAAAGTTATATTGCCAATGGAAACTTATTTTTTAATTAGGCAGAACCACTCTGGAGCTGAGAGGCCATCAGAAAACGATTAAACCTGGCCCCAAGACAACTTTAGCCCAAGAAGAAAGCTCTGGTTCCAGTAACTCCACAGTCAAAGGCACCTGGCTGTCATCACGTGGTTCCCACAAACTGACAAGCTGCCGAGTCTCTTGGAGTCCCCCCCCACGGAAACCGCCACCCTAGCAATCCCGGCACGACCCAAATCAACACTTCCAACCTCACGTTCCATGTGCCCGCTGACCCACCGCATCTCTTATCCATCCCTTTAGAAATCCACAAGAACTGCTCACTTCTTGGCTGAGGCGATGATTCCAAGAAGTTGATGCGAATCAACGCAGCTTTCTTTCGGATTCTCAGGAAACCTCTGGGGTTTATTCCAGTGTCTTTCAGGGAGGAGGAAAGTTCAACTTCGTAGTATTATATGCGACTTGCTGGTGGAGCCTGACTTTGGACCGGCTCTTCCCTGCTCCACACCCACTTGATTTCACCAAACAATGGCGGTAACCCAGAGGCTGAGCTGCCCTCGGAGCGCCTTACTTTCCCGAGGCTGCTGGGCTGGGCTGCGGCGGCCGGGAGCATCCGAGGTACCAAGCAGTGCCAGACGCTCCCCAGAAAGTGCAGTGGTATTCATGAGCTGACCTCACCGGACTGGGCAGGGGAGAGGGCGGGGTTGCCAGGGAGGGCAGGCCAGAAGTAATGAAAGAGAGGTTACTTTCTAGAGGGAAGAGAAGACGAGGGCCGGAGGTGGAAGTGGGGGGAGAGGGCGAAGAAGACGAAAAGGTCTGAGCCACGCCCGAGAGGGAAGATCTGCAGCCGCGCTCAAAGCTCCAGCTCCGCTCTCGGATCCGGTACTTGGCTGAAGATTCCAAATCCGCTTAAAGTCGGAGGCATGGCTTTTCTGCAGAGCTTTGTCTCCGGTCCGATCAATCTCCATCAATTATTTACTTGAGTTCTCCTAAGGAGGCGGATTCGAACAGCCTTCCGGGAGCGCCTGGCGTCTCCGGACGCGGCGGCGCGGCTGGCGGGGCGGCTGCTGGGCGTTCTCTTTGTTCACGCACTTTCTCAGTCGAGCTCTCCACGAGGTGCTCCGTCCCCACCCCCAGCCCGGGCGGAGTCCTCGGCTGTCGTTCACACGGGTAATGGTTGCCAGGCCCACCATCCCAGACAAAGGGTTCTTAAGAAGCCTCCACTAGGTTAGTTCAAACTGCCTGGATATTGGCTTGCAGAGGTCTTTGCAGACCAGTGGGCCCTGGGTGCATTTCTCTCCTTTATTGAGTGCCAGTTTCTCCTGAAAACAAGGAGCAGTTCTGCAATTCACGATCTATTGTAGCGCAGGCGAGTAACAGGAGTAAAAAAGAATGCAGTTAATATCATATTGAAAGATAGTACAGAATTTGTGCTTTTAAAATTTACGCTCATACACATGGTTGCATACTAATAACAGTTTAAGAATTAAAATTAAAGTGAAAATTTATCTTTTTCCTTCGGGGGGAGAGAGAGAGAGAGAGAGAGAGAGAGAGAGAGAGAGAGAGAGAGAGAGAGAGAGAGAGAGAGTTGGAGGTGTTTTGGGAGGAAGCTGGGTAGTCTCCCTCCTACCTATAAGAATTCTTTTGTGAACTTGAAGGTGAGAATAAAAGTAAGCACCGTTTTGGAAGTGTCAGTTTTTGAAGGCAGATTTCTCTTACATGGGTATGGTGGTTTGTAAGTAGATGCAAATGTCTTAAAATGAAAATCTTATATTAAATATAAAATGAAAGTAATTTAGGAGTAGTTTGCACACATCAATCATTACAGCAAAATAAAAAAAAAGGTTCAGGTTCAGTCCCTGGTGATTAATATCTCTAGTGACAGAGGAGACAAATACGTTATCACAGCAGAATCATTTCATATTTCAAAATCTATAGCAAGGAATTGGTATGTGCCTGGCACTGTCCAAGGTGCTAGGGATAAAAAGAAAAAATCAAGAAATTTTGCTGGAGAGGCTCAAGTATATTGGTGGGAATTGTAACAATTGAGATAATTTGTATATTCTTTAAAAATACTTTTGAGAGATAGAAAAGTGATGTCTGTGACATCTATAATTACAGCACAAAAATTGATGAGCATACCAAAAAATAAGGCACTAGGGGCATGTGTATGTAAAAGTGAATTGCAATCACAAGTTAGTTTGAATTTGTATTAGGTAATTTCTCATCTCAAGCTGTAATACTCCTAAGAAATAATAATACCCACAGGTTTTATTCAACCAAAGGGGATACAAATAAATTATTGACATTGTAAGCATAGTCTAAGGATACAAAACATAGTTGCTCCTCCTTTCATAACTTGTCCTTTGTCCAGAAATCTCTGTGTTAATTTTTCCTAAGGTTGTAATATTTATTTAAATTCAGTAACTTAAAAAGAATAAAAGCTGGGTGTAGTAGCACACTCTTGCAATCCTAGTACTTGGGAGGCTGAGACGAAAGGATAATAGGTTCAAGGTTATTCTTACCAAATTAGAGAGACTATGTTTAAAAAAAATAACAGCTGTGCATGGTGACTCACACTTGTAATCCCAGCATTAGGGAGGCTAAGATAGGAGGATCGGGGTTCACAGCCATCCTCAACCACTTCGTGAGGCCTTCTGCAACTTAGACCCTGTTTCAAAATAAAGAATAAAAAACAGGGCTGGGGGTGTAGCTCAAAGGTAGAATGCCCCTGGGTTTCATCCCATACCACAAAAAAAAGAAAAGAAAAGAAAAGAAAGAAAAAAGAAAGAAAAGAAGGAAGGAAGGAAGGAAGCAGGCAGCCTGAGGATGTAGGTTGGAGGTATAATGCCCCTGGGTTCTATTCCCAGTACCCTCCCTCCTAAATCTAATAAGTATCAAGGATGGATTATCATACATTCTTGAATCAAAAGTCAATGTGCCTAGTTGTTTTATAATTTGATAGTTTATAATTCAAGTTGAGAAATACAATAATATGGGGTAAGTATAAGCAATATTTAAGATGTATTTTTATCCATATATATAAGTCATTAGAAAATGAAATTTTGGCCGGGCGTGGTGGTACATGCTTGTAATCCCCACACTTGGTGGGAGGTGGAGACAGGAGGATAGTGTAGGTTCGAAGCCAGCCGTGCTGGCTTAAGAGACCCTTTTCCAAATTAAAAAAATATAAAATAGTTCTGGGAGTGTAGCCCGGAGGTAGGAGGGCTTCCAGGAACCCCAGTACCACCACCAGAATGAAAGAAAGAAAGAAAGAAAGAAAGAAAGAAAGAAAGAAAGAAAGAAAGAAAGAGAGAAAGAAAGAAAATGAAATTTTGAACTAAAAAAATTCTAGTATATTCTCTTATTTACTGGTTAAAATTAAATTTCTTTAAATAAGTAAATCTTAAAGATGATTATTCAAAGTTATTTTTAGAATATAGAAAAAGTTTGGCATTAATTTTGCTGTTTGGGAAGCAGGCTTGATGACTGACCTTTTAGTGTTTGTTTGCAATAATGAATCATCTACTCTGTAGAAGAGCAAGATCCAGATCTTCATTCTAGGGAAGGAGCTGAAATCTCAACTTTGAAACCCGTGAGAAATATATAGCTTAAAATGCCTATCTTTCACCGGGCATGGTAGCGCATGCTTGTAATCCCCGCGCTTGGGAAGCGGAGACAGGAGGATCGCACAGGTTCGAAGCCAGTCTCGATGGTTTAAGAGACCCTGTTTCCAAATAAAAATATAAAATAGGTCTGGGAGTGTAGCCCGGAGAAGGGTTTCCAAGAACCCCAGTACCACACACACAAAAAAAGCCTACCTTTCAATTATGACTTTAACCATATAACAAAATTTACATTTATATAGCTTTAAACTATGCAAGGCCCTTTCATTTTGTACACTCAAAAGACTGTGAAGTAAGTATCATCTTCCTCGCTCAAAACATGGAATACCTGAATTTCAGGGATATTAAATGACTTATTTAAATTCATTTTTCAATCACATCTTTCCTCTCCTCCAAGTCTACTTATCATTTGTGTCAAGTGCCTTTTAAATACTACAACTTAAGAATCTACACGTCTCAGGCTGATTTTGCACTTGTCTCCTACTTAAATCTTTTCACCGATACATACTACACTTCATTTGTACATACAGTGTTGTACACCTTCTTCAGAGCCATGTGAAATTTTTCTTTTTCCTACAACTGGTATCTCTTTCTATTCTTCTATTATTTCAGACAAACCAATAGATTCTACATCTTTTTTGTTTAAACAGTCATTTGATGTATTTTCCCACTAAGCACTGGTTTCTTGATTGACTTATTCTTTCTTTTTTCTTCTATATCCATTCCTCTTCCTCTATCTATATTTTAAATTTATTTTTTGTAGTTTTGTGGATTATATCCAGGGCCTTGTGAATGTAAGGCAAGTATTTTACCACTAATCTAAACCCCCATCCCCTCTTTTAAGGTATTTTTATTTATCTTTTCTTCTTTATTTCTTTTGCAACCACTATCAAAATCTACAGTAATTCTGTTTTAAGTGGCTGCAAATAGTTCCTCATGTTCTTCTGATTACAGTTCAAACTCTTATATCATGTTTAAACTTTCCTTCCTATATTTCAAGGAAATGTACTGTCCCTGTTCTGAAATGTACTCCCTAATACTTCACAGCTCTCTGACCTACTTAGATTTTTGGGGGGTCTCTTTTACCCATGAACATGTAGGCTTATTCAGCTTATGCACCTTTCCTCTTGCTATCTCATTACTTGGTAAGTTTTTCTTTCCCTCCTGTCTAAAATTTGCTCACATCTTAAAGTTCAGCCTAAGTTTCCAACCTTTCCATATCATGAACTTCAGCCAATAAGGTAAGTTTTATGAGCTTCAAGTTTTTAATGTATTGATTTATCTGTTCATATATGTAGCATACATTGCTGAATTCATGTTATTAATAGTCTCTAACTCATGGGATTATTATTATAAAATGACAAAGGTCATTCTTCTCACTGCATGAAATATAGTAATCATAACTAATGGTAAGTGATGATTACAATGCCTGGTGATTTATACTATCAGTTAATATTAGTTTACATTTATCATTAATATCCTGTTAATATTACTATATTAATTTAACCAAATATTATTCCGGTATTTTATAAAATTAAATAACATCAGCTGGGTATGGGGGCACACACTTGTAATCCCAACTACTTTGAAGCTCAAGGCAGGAAGATTATAAATTCCATGCCAATCTGGGCAACTTAGTAAGAACTTGTCTTAAAAAAAATAATAAAATAAAAGACTAGGGATATATCTCAGAGGGAGAATTCTCAACCCCCAGTACTATACACAAAAAATTAATTAATTTTAGGCTTAGAGAAACACTTGGTTAATCTTGAATTATTTTATAATTGTTCATCCAAATGGTAAATATCTTAAGATAATATTCCTTTTTTCCTCATTATCTCCAAGAGAAAGTAGGACACATAGAAGCTAATCGATATATACAAAGTGATTGGTAAAAAGCTGATGTTTTTGAATCCATCCTTTGTTTTTGGAGAGTGATTAATCTTGGAATTGTGCCATTGCCCTGACCTTTACTGGCATATGTAAGTAGTCACACACCACATTTGTTCTCTGGCTCGCTCTTTAGATAACAATGAATCATAGACTCCTTGGGTTATAAACACCATGATTCATCTTTTCATATCTAAACAGGATATACAAATCGTATCTAAATCTATTGGATTTTACCTATTTAGACATCTCAATAAAGGCTATTCTATAATATCTCAGAATAAATGTATACATGTTAAAATTTAACATTATGATCAAACACTTTTTGGGTTAATATATTTTATATATTGAATTAAGGATGTTTTGTGAATGAGAGAACGTCCATTTGGCATGGAGACTTAAATTCTAATGCCTTTGCTGCTGTGTACATTTGCAGTTAAGGCTTGCACAGTCAAACTTCTGTAACATTACTGCCTTAAATGCTCACGAGTATTCAGTTTTCATAATTCAACCCAATATTTAGTCATTCATTGTATCCAAAATATTGTTGAATGCTTGATTTCAGGCTTATTCCTTCTTCAATCTTATCTTAATCTAAGTGGAAATCTTTAACAAGTCTGGTACTTATTCTATACATTCTATGTACTTTCCCCCTCAAGAATCACTAGTTTAATAATTCAGAATCAATTTGGTATGGTAGTACATGCTTATAATCCCAGTACTTGAGAGGCTGAGACCAGAAGATCACAGGTTCAAGGTCAGCCTCAGCAACTTAGGCCCTATGCAATTTAGTAAGATACTATTTCAAAATTTAAAAAAAGAATAAAATCAGGCTGGTGGTATAGCTCAGAGGTAGAATGCCCCTGGATTCCATCCTCAGTAGCACCAATAAAATAAAATAACTCAGGATAATTATATTTTTATAAATAAGTGTTTTGTTTTGGTATTCTACCTCCAAGTTATACCCCATTCCCTTTTTATTATTTATATTTTGAAACAGGGTCTTGCTAAAGTGGCTGAGCGTCTCCCTAAGTTGCTGAGGGTGGCCTTGAACCTGTAATATACTCCTGTCTTATCCTCCCAAGTCCTGGAATTACAGGCATGCAGCATCACACCTGACATTCATAAGCATTTTAATAACTTTTATATCATCTATTCTGAATATTTATGCAGATAGCAGCATCATCAAAAGGAGAAAGTATTATATATCACCAGGATGTGTGTTCATAGAGACATTTGTAATATCAGAATCCTCATAGGTACATGAGTAATAAAATTGTAATATTTTATTACTCAATGTATTACTGAAGAATATGAGAAATGAGTAAAATCAACAAAATAGATGATTCTCCAGAACATAGTCCTAAACAAAAGAAGCAAATCATAAAATACATGACTAAGAATTTGCACATGTAAGAATTTACACATGAGAAACCAAGCAATATCTTATTAGGGATGCATGCATCAAAACAAAACTAGAGGAAAAAGGCAAGGGAATGAAAACAACATTTAGCACAAGAAAAAAAAAAGTAGTTCAGGAATAAAATCACTTTCAAGAAAAGGTGCCATAGTTGGATTTCTTTCAAATCACACAGTGCTAGTTTTTCTTTTCCCCCTAAACATCTGCTTTCCTTTGTGCTAGATTCAATCTCAGGTAAACTCATCATTTGTAGGGAACAACCTGTGCCTCCAGGCTCAGAAATCTAGGGAAATAAGGAATCTGTTTCCAGTAGGTCCAGTGAAATTACAGGCATCGCTGTCTTTGTTTCATGTTAGGCTGTGAGATCACCCCTGCCATAGTCATGGGTATGTACAATTATCCCTATTTGGTTTGTCTCACTTGCCAGTTGCTTAAGCTATGAAGTAGGGAAAATCTCACCATAAATATGAATAGGATGGAGTATTCCAAAGGAAAAAAAAAAGGATACTGATGCTGCAGTCTCCAAGTAAGGGATATGTACTTCAGTCTCAAAGCAAAAACTCTGTTTCTGAACAGCACTATCACTGTGAACTACATTATGATGTGAAACTAATGCACCAAAAATTATTTAAAAAATTAAAGGTGGTTGTGAATAAGAAGAGTCCCTGAGATGTCCAGTTGAATTATGGCCAGAAATTAGCAGGTAGGAAGAAAGACCACCATATATGTATGACAAGATATCGCGGCACTTTGCAATGTGATTTGAGAGATCTAACTCATTTGGAGCAAGTTATGGGAACAGTTTATACCAAATGATTGCTAGGGAAGAGAAGCTCTCCTGGAGGTCCTTCTTCCAAAAGAAACTCCAGAAATCTCACTTTATATGAAGTTTTTACTGTAGCAAAAAGGAAGAGAAACTGAATGCTCTCAAGTAACATAACACTTACAGAGATGGATTTGAAGTATCCATTCAGATTTAGAGAGGAGAATTGATATAGCCACTACAGGTTGAAGTCCTGGTAAGCAGAGGTCCTGAAGGGAATAAAACATGCTGCTAATGAGGAGTGTTTTCAGTGAAGACTTTCAGAATGATGGGCTGTCACTCAGCCTGACAGTTAGGACTGCCTTGGCATACTCTTTTAGCTTTCTCTAAACGCTCTTATCCACCTTGAAAAAGATACATTAAACATGAATATTCAAACTTTAAACATAAATACCAGAAAACTGAATGGTAGAAATACCACCAACTAATTTGTTTTGGTTATGAATATATATATTACCTAGGGTATTTTTACCTATAGACTTACAGAGTTAGGTAGTGCCAGAAATAAATAATTTCTTGGCTCAATTGTGTTTGTTTGCTACATTTTGGATCATTAATGTTCTGCAAAAGTGTATGAGCTTTATAAAGGATTGGACTCTGGCCTATGAAACTATTGGGTGATGGTAAATCTTTAGGATGTGGAGCCCAGGGAAGGATTTTGGTCTCTGGAATGTGCCTTTGAAGAGGATGTTGAGAGACCGCCCTTCCTTTCTCTTTCTTTGCTTCCCAGCCACAATGAGGTGATAAGGTCTCTTTTGCTATATATTCCCAATGTGATATACTGTGCTATCAAGGCCCAAAGCAACAGGCCAAGTGAGCATGGACTGAAATCTCTGGAAATATGAGCCAAAATAAACCTTTTTTCTTTTTTAAGAAGATTATCTCACATATTTTTCATAGTGACAGAAAGCAGAGTGATGCAGTTATTATTTTAACTTAGTTGAGAAAGGAAGACTATAAAAAGTCTTGGATTACCTTTAAAACTGGAAAATACAGAACTATGAAAATTAATAAAGGAAGACAGACCAGGAAAAGGAGTATAATTTCCACAGAAAGTATAATAAAAATGATATATCAATTTATATTACTATGATAATCTCAAATGTTGCTTGAATAACTAGTTATTCACTCAAAGTGAAAATGTCAGCACTGTGTAGTAATCTTTTAATCATGCCTTGTCAATATCAGCATCTTTAAAAGGCAAAATTATAATATTAAAATTTTTTTGAAATATACATATGTATGCATGTGCACTTAAACACTTATCCCTATGAAACGTGAAAAATAAAACTAGCAAAGCATCATACTGGTAATTCTAGCATTCAGGAGGCTGACACCGGAGGATCGTAGTTCGTGGACAGCCTCAGCTACTTAGTTTGTGCCACTATGCCCGGCTGCACTTGCGTAATGATATTGAACACTAAGTGGATACCTATGTTGGGCTCTAAAACATATATACTTCAAAAAAGAGGACCTTATTTGGGGGGTTTTGGAAAAACTGTCTCTCTCTCTTTCTCAGAGACACTTTTAAGTAAAGTAAGACATTCCACAGCATTTTAGAATATTTTGTAATTTTCACAATCATATCTATGATGTTCAAAGAAAATTAAATAATATAAAGCTTCTACTTTCAAATTTATATTTTGGAGTGTAATTACTGCATGCAGCTAAGCCAACATAAATATAAGTGCAAATCTTACAATTGCTGATTATATGCAGGTGATGAGAAAACTTGGTGGCGGGGCATTAGGTTAGAAAAAGTGTCATAGATTAGTATAACTCAAGCTGGCCATGAAGGAATTGCAGGTCTGACCCATTTATTTTAATTCCCCTGGCTGACTGTGATTCCTTTTAACTTTAATTCTCATGTTTATTTTTTCAATTATGGCCTTTTGAAAAAACTGTTTATATAGTAACCATTGAGTAGATACCGCTTATTGAACCCTTTTGTGTGTGTGTGATACTGGGGATTGAAGCCAGGAGCATTCTACCTCCAAGGTATACCCCTAGCCCTATTTCTTATCTTATTTTGAAACATGTTCTTACTAAGTTGCAGAGGGTTTCCTTAAGTAGCTGAGGCCAGCCTGGAACCTGCGATCCTCCTGTCTCAGCCTCCCAAGTACTTGGACTACAAACACGGGCCACCACACCCGGTTATACTTATTGAATTCTTAACATAAATTATAAGCTTCTTATAAGCACAGTCTGAATATATGCTATGTTTAATATGTTCCACATAAAAATAAAATAATAAATAAAAAAATAAAAGAAAGAGAAGAATCTGTTCTTATACTGTCATTGTCACCATTAAATGCCCATTGAAACATTAAAAATAATAAAAAATATATAAATATTATAGTTTCTTGAGAAGGGTCATGTCTTATTCATAGTTTTAGCCCTACTGTACCTCTGTTTCTATTCACTATTCTATTTATTTTTTTCTGTGATGCTATGGATTGAACTCAGAGGCACTGTACCTTAACAATAGCCCCCCCCCCCCTTTTTTTTAGTTTGGAAACAAGGTCTCACTAAGTTGCTGAGGATGGTTTTGAACCTGGGATCCTTCTGTTTCAGCCTTCCAAGTACTGTGGTTACAGGTGCGCAGCACCATGCCTGGCCCCCTATTCACTATTCTTTACATGTAAAAAAAATTATGTTCAGGAAGTTTTGCATATTTGAATCACATTGTTATATTATCACTAGTACACACATTATTTTTCCCATATAGTTGGTTAGAAACATGGGAAGTTGCATAATATATTTTTATATCCTTTTCAGTTTCTAGTGTGAGGCTTTGAAAATTATGAGTGGTTCACAAGTGTTTTTAACTAGAGAATATTGTAACTGGGAAAATAAATTTAGGCAAAAGAATTGAGAGACATAGCTTAAGTTCAGGAAGGAGGCCAAATGAAACACGCAGAATCTTTCTGTGAAGAAGTGGTTGGATATCTTCTGTAGTTCTCCAATGCCAATTGTGGAAACTCCATCTTTCCTAGGTATTTAATGCAAAACCATTAATTATTGCCTCTCTCTTCCAATACCACCTCAGTCAGTCAAGAAATCTTAGAAGCTCTATATACAAAAACAATCCTAATAGAAGATCACTTTCTCACCAATTTCATTGCTAGATCCAGTCCAGAAGAAGAACCAAATCATATTTTCAAGAATCTTTTTTAAAACCATCTTGAAGCCATGAGTGGTGGCGCACACTTGTAATACCAGCATTCGGGAGGCTGAGACTGGAGGACAGAGGTTAACAAACAGCCTCAGCTACTAAGTGAGGCCCTCCGCAACTTAGTGAGACCTTGTTTCAAAATAAATAATAAAAAATAGGCTACAAGGTGTAGCTTGGAGGTCAAATGCCCCTGGGTTCCATCCCCAGATCCGAAAAAAAGAATCTTGAACCTCTAGTATTCATTGAAAATTCTTACAGAAGAGTGAATGAACACAACACTTTCATGGTCATAAAAAAACACTGCTTTCAAACCATATTTTACTTTTCATATGCTATATTGCTACACCACAGTAGCAGCTATAACTTGATCTGCATTAGTCAGCTATGAGAGGTTCTGCACAGCTCCAAATTAGAGTGTTTGAGTGTTCCTGTAGGGCCTGAAAGAACTCTAATGAATGAGTCCCTAAGCCATCTCTTGCCTATACCTCTAGCTGTGTTCCCATGCTAGAACTGTAGAACTGGGCTTCTGTAGGCAGTTGAGAGAAAGAGATAGAGATAGATAGATGATAGATAGATAGATAGATAGATAGATAGATAGATAGTCCAAATTGGCACATTACTTTGTGCCAGATTATAACTCCTAGTATCTTTTCTATTAACTTTTTTTTTTTTTTGGTCCTGAGGGTTCAACCCAGGGCCATTTTACCTCTAAGCCACACCTCATCCCTATTTTTTTTTCTTTTTTTAATGGATGCATTGTAGTCACTTATCTTAATGGTGTACAAGATGCTACATGCATGCATAGGTACATGCATACATCACTCATTTAGCTCTTTTCTAATTTTCTTTTCTGTTTTGATGCCAGGGTCTTGATGAATTGCTGAAGACCTTTCTAAATTGCTGAAGCTGGCTTTTAACCTGCAATTTTCCTGTCTTAGCCTCCCAAGTCCTGGGATTATAAGCATGCGCTATCACTCCTGGTGTTTTCTATTAACTTTAATCTTGAATTTCTGAGAATTTAAGTACCCAGAAAATATAGGTATATGACTTTTGTTTATGATTATAAAATTAGGACCTTTATAAATTAACACATGAAGTTATAGCACTCATTTACCTTCCAAAATTATTAAAATCTTTAGGAGTAGAGTTTAGGAGTTGAGCCATCTAGACTTTTAGGATTCAAGTGATGGTTTTAAGCAGTAATAGATATTTGCAAAGCACTTAGTGTTCTGAGCAGGTTATGTTCTTCAGGATTTTCATTACTTCTAGTAAGCCACAAGTTTTTATCTTATTTTCTTTATCTTGTCATTTATCCCCTCTTTGGATATTTTTATTTTGGTATTATTAAATTTGCTGGGAGTTAAACCTGAATTGATGGCAGAGGAAAAGCTTACACCACTCCACTAGACTATTGAAAGGATGCTCTCTGGAGTGACCATCTGGATTAGTAAGATTTTTTTTTTTTTTTTTGGTTAAAGTATAACTCAAGTTAAACTATCTGGGGCAAAGAGATATTAATAAAAAGGGTGCCAAGTTATCAATGATGATGAAAGAAGTGGGAATAATCAACTTCTCGAAGGGCAGGGCTACTATGAGCTCCAGAAATTGCTGGATCCGGGGACATGGACAATGCCAGGACTCCCTATTTCAGGCTAATGACTCTGCTAATCTCTGGTTTCTGCTTCATTATCCCCCCTACTCAAACCAGCTTTTCACCCTTCTTTCTTCAGCACCGGCATCTTGCGGTTTTCACTCTCAAGGAAGTCTAGGTAGCACTTTCTAAGACCAGTTTGAAAAACTCTAGGAAGGGATTCTGAATCACTTTGCTTGGGTGATAGATTCATGCTTGGTGAACCGAGCTAAGATCAAAAGACTACAATGGGGGGCTCTGTACTAGGACCAAAAATCTTCTGCTCAGTTTAATAGATGAAGAAACTGAGGCATAGGAAGTATACATGACTTGTCTAAGGTTGCTACATGACTTTTTTGTTGTACTAGTAGTACAACGTTGTATTAGAATAATTTGATCAGCATCTATTGAAGTCAGTAAATATTAATAGTAATTAGATTTGCAATAATTAAGAAACCATTTGGAAAGAGCATTAAGCAGAGAACAGCAAAACAAAGGTTAATATACTATACTGAATAAGCTGTATTGGACCATTCAGTGATGATCTTGAGAATTTCAGCATTCTCTATATTTTATTCTACTTAATATCTAAGGCAATTTTCCCTCCCTCCCTCCCTCTTTCTTTCTTTCTTTCTTTCTTTCTTTCTTTCTTTCTTTCTTTCTTCCTTTCTTCCTTTCTTCCTTTCTTCCTTTCTTCCTTTCTTCCTTTCTTCCTTCTATCTTTCTTGTGGTACTGGGGTTCCTCGAAACCCTTCTACCTCCAGGCTACACTCCCAGACCTATTTTATATATTATTTTTTATTTGGAAACAGAGTCTCTTAAGCGCTGGCTTCAAACTTGTGCGATCCTCCTATCTCCGCCTCCCAAGTGCAGGGATTACAAGCCTGTGCCACCACGCCGGGCAGTTTTATTTTTCTTGATGTGACTGTTAGAAAGTTATCATAAATTGAAACTATATTTATAATTCTGTGCTTACATATTTTAAGCACTAATTTAAAGGATTATTCTATTTATTTTATTTATTTTTTATTTTATTTTTATTTTATTTGCAGTACTGGAGATGGAACTCAGAGGCATTTTACCTCTGAGCTACACTCCCAGCCCAATTTTTTTTTTTTTTTTGCGGGTCTGGGGATGGAACCCAGGGCATTCGACCTCCGACTACACACCCTACCCTATTTTTTTTTTCTTCTTTATTTTTGAAACAGGGTCTCACTAAGTCGCGGACTGCCTCACTAAGTTGCTGAACTGCGATCCTCTAGTCTCAGCCTCCCGAATGCTGGGATTACAAGTGTGCACCACCACACCCGGCTCCTATTTTTTATTTTGAAAGGGTCTCCTTAAGTTGCAAAGAGCCTCACTAAGTAGCTAAGGCTGGCCGTTATCCTGTGATCCTCCTGTCTCAGCCTCTCAAGTACTGGAGTTACAAGTGTGTGCCACCATGCCCAGCTCAATAAATATTTTAACACCCAGAATTCTGTGCTGATGTGATAATTTTGAAGATTAAAAATTGGGGATAAATTATCTTGCAGAAAATAAGCATTTGGTTTCAGATACAATATGAAATGAGTGAGATGTCAGAGTTTGCAAGGAATAGTCTTGTGTATGAGCCTTTGTTGTATGAAACAAATCGGTTGGTTTTAAGAATGAAGTAAAACAATTAAGTGGTAGGATTAGTCCAGCATTGTGATAATGTGTGGGCTCATTCTCAGGACCACACTGAAAGCATTGCTATTTTGCTGCTAGCAAAGAGGGAGGATGCCTCTTCTGAACCCATGTCTGCTGTACTCCCTCCAAACATTTTGATACAATGCAGCCATGCAATTCCCCTCTATGTGGTAATTTTAGAAAAATAAACCCCAGGAGACACTTGAGAAGAGGCTTTCCTTGGTCCCCACCTGCTCCCCACTACTGCATCCATATCTTCAGGTTTTTGAAAACAGTGATATAGAACACCTGAAATTTGGTGCCAGGGCACAGTGAGCAGGAAAGGTATGGATCTGGGGGAGAAGACAGAGTCAAGGGGCACTTGGAGTGAGGAGCAGAGTTGAGAAGTTTTCTTATTGTTTACTAATTACAAGGGGAGTGGGCATAAGAAGGAGTTCTAAGACTCCAGGCTCCTGGATGATATGGGCATGCTTTGTACATGGCAGAAAAACTCTTCTGATAGTCTATCATTTGTAAAGTGTGTGTAGGTTGGAAGGCATAATTTAGATCTAAATTTAAATTATTGTTTTATACATTTATTTGGCATCCTCAAGAGTGATGAAGAAGTCATTTCAGAACTTTATTGCCATTTCTACTATCCATAGTGCACAGGACTGGGATATACATCTAAAGCTACACAGTAATGTAATATTCATGGGCCATGTGTCTCCTCTGGGTTCATTCAATGCATGACATAAAGAAGAAAATTACACAACTGTATTTATAGCATGTTTTCTTCAGACTTAATGCATTGCCATGACAGTCTACTAATGTCTTGAATCAATCTTTTTTTAGCTCTGCTTTTCATAAAGCCAGAGCTCTAAAAAATATAAATATCTGGGAAATCAATTTATATATATATATATATATATATATATATATATATATATATATAATTTCTTTTCTGAACAAAAGAGAGGTTCCTACTGATGTATTTTATGAATTGATTTCTTCTGTCTGTTGATATAATTCTATCTGCATGACCTTGTGTAACACCATCATTGTTTTCTAAGTACTGTGTTCCAATAGTGGGTCTGATGGTTCCTGGTCCACATGTTTGGGGATAGATGAAAGCAGTACCGTATCTGGTGCAAGGCTGAGAAAAATGTATCTGAAGATCCATAATGGAACTTCCTGTAACCGTTCTATTTGTTCTGATCACCTGTAGATCATCAAAGTATTCATTCACACTGATAGCAAAAGGCTCCCAAATTAAGACATCTAACAAGTTCTAGATTTAAGTGGGTTACTGTGTTCTGTTTTCACAACCTCACTGCCTGTATACTAGGTCTTCAAAATTAAAAGAAGCCGGGCATGGTGGTGTATGTTTGTAATCCCCGTGCTTGGGAGGCTGACACAGGAGAATCTCACAGGTTCAAAGTCAGGCTCAGCTACTTAGTGAGCCTCTCAGCAACTTAGTGAGACCCTGTTTCCAAATAAAGTATAAAAAAATAGGTCTGGGAGTGTAGTCCAGAGGTAGGAAAGCCCCTGGGTTCCACCCCCAGCACTAATAAAAATAATAATAATAATAAGAAGAAGAATAATAAGAAGTAACAATAATAAATTAAAAGAAAAAATTTCAAGATTATTATTGGATTCTTCCTTTGGTGACATAATATGATAGGTTTTTTTCTATTTGAAATTATTTGCCAGTATTTCATTCTACTATGTCTGTAATTACATGTTTTCATTAACTATTTAAAATGTTTTTTACTTTTTCCTTGTTTTCCTGTTTCTTTTCTTTCCTTAGTCCTCCCTTTTTGGTTTTATGTACCATTTATTTTTTTAAAAAATATTGATCTACTCTGATTTTTAGTCATTGAGACTAATATATTAAAAATCAAACTGATTCAGAATTTTATTTCCAACATATGCCAAATTATTTCAAATACTTTGACGAATTTCTTGTCCTTCCTTTCTGGTTCTTCTATAGGTTGTTCTTTAATCTACCAACGCCTTATTTTTCAATTTATTTCTTCTTTGGTTTCATTTTATTTTCTTCAACTGTCAGAAAGCATTGGTTTTTCTGTACCCCCCCCTCCCAGGAATACTTTGATTTGTGAACACTTTTATTTACATCAACAGTTCATTGCTTATCTTGTAATTTTTAGGTACTTTTATTGATTAAAAGTGATCATGAATTTCATTTCTTTAATTTTAATTTTTTTTTTTTTTGGTGTGTGTGATACTGGGGATGGAACTCAGGGGTATTCTACCTCTGAGCTACACTAGCCCTATTTTTTTTCCTTTATTTTGTTTTATATATTTCCTTTCTTCTTCCATCTCCCTCTCCCTCTGTTCTTTTCATGTGTCTTTCCCCATTTTTCTCTTTGTTTCTCTTTCTCTCTTGATTAAAATTTTCTAAGCAATGCTGGACAGTAGTCATGTTTGTATCATAACCTCTCTCATACATCATATATGTATTTCTTTTAAGTTATTTCTTTATGATTCTAATGGGAATAGTTAGGTTTGTTTCATTTTTCAATCAGTATAATATTTACTGCTGGATTTATGCTGTTATAACATCTGAGCCAAGTACTGGATGGGAGGAATGGCCTGTGATCCAGCCTCCAGTACTGCTGCAGGCACAGGCTGAGGCTGAGAACTTCCTTTTTTCTTCCTCACTCTTCAACCTCTCTGCTTTAGGCTGGGCTTACCTATGTCCCTCACCCAGGGGAACTTGATTGTGTCTTCAGATCTTTCTGACAACCGCCCATTGACTTTCCAGGTGGACTAGTGAACTACGGGGACATTTGCCAATGACCAAGTTCAATTTTCATCAGTATTACATCTTCCAGATATTTCTTGAAGTCACCTTTCTTTAAATTCCTGTAAGTTTAAAAAATAGTCATTCAAAATTTTAATGGTAATTAAGTAAACAAAGTCAGCCAACCAAGTTGAAATGGTTAACAATAACTTTAAAAATAAAATTTATCATTTTCAACACTCAAGTGTCAAACATGTATGAATTTCCTTTTGAGGAATAAAGAGAGACAGAAATAATACTATCTGTCTATTAAGACTTAGCGTCTACCACATATCAGTAATGGTAGCTCCCTTAAAAATGTTATCCTACTTAATAAACATTGGTTCAAGAACCAGGGTTTCTAGTCAGGGATATGGTAGCATGTATCTGTAATCCCAGGTCTAGGGAAGCTGAGACAGGAGGATAGCAGGTTCAAGGCTAGTCTCAGAAATTTAGGGAGATGCTCAGCAACTTAATGAGACCCTGTTTCAAAATAAAAAATAAAAAAGGGCTGAGGGTGTATCTCAGAGGTAGAATGTCCCTGATATCAATCCCCGGTTTTATAGAAAAAAAAAAAAACTATGTTTCTACAGTGAAAATATAAACATAAATAAATTGTCTCTTTCCAAAAGCAGTGAAATTAAGCACATATACTGAAAGAGTGCTTCTTATTCAAATTACTCTATGAATTATTTTTAATTTTCATGTTGACAAAGAACCTTCTGAAGAATCAGTATTGAATTTTACAACAACACTGAATACTAATTTGGAAAAAAAATCCTCTTAATATTCTCTCTGCATAAGAAACACTTTCCCCTAGTGATGTCATTTGTATTAATGCCTGATTTTTCAAAAGAGTTCCTACTCTGCTCCATGTTTCACAGCACTAAGTTTCTTGACACTTCGTTTTTTGTGTCTCTCACAGGGAAATGTCGTCATTGTTGGAAGCACATATTTGGCAAGATGGTGTTCTGTCACTTTCCATGAGAATCATGGAGGATGAGACATGAGGGAGGTAGTTTCTGTCTCACAAAGCTTACACTGTTTGTCGTATGTAGAAAATTTGTTCCTGTTTCTAGTAAAAATATTAAAACAATTTTGTAATTCTTGATCAGTTTAAATTACTTTCTTTTATTAAAGGAAACTCTTCTCTGAAAAGTTCTTTTCTCAGTTGTTCACCTGCTTTCAGACTTGGTTCAAAGTTTGAAATAAATTTGAATGCTACCCTCAATTTATGCCACTGTACTCTAACTTTTGTTCTCATCACCTGCTTCTTCAAGTAGCTTATATCCTCATTTTCTCCTTTAATAGTTATACTGCAGTTTGGTCCGTAAGCCAAACCTGTTCTGTGGGTAGGTTTTCTTGCTTAGAATCTCTCCTATGTTTTCTTCATTTCACTCACCTAAGTTCTCTAATTCCTGTGATCCAGTTCCCTAATTTCCAAGGTAAAGGCTGGCTGATCTGTCAAAATCATTCTAAATCTATTCATAGTCATTTTCATTATACTATAATTTCACATTAATTCAATATTGCTGTGTTAAGGATGTGATAGTATTATTTTTTCAGGCACTGAATACTTGGTTTGACTTGTCTCTGCCCTGAATGTTGTAAACGTTTATACTGACTCTCCTAGTTTCTATAATACTGAAGTCATTATATTACTAAGGTGCTACTACATTTTTTTTAAAGTATACAAATATCCTATCTCTTCAATAACTCTCAAAATAAAGGGTTTGTGCATGTGTATGTGCATGTGTGTTTGTGGTACTGGGGATGGAACCCAGGAATATTCTACCTCCAAGCTACACCCTCAGCCCTATATTTTTTTCTATATTTTGAAACAGGGTCTCACTGAGTTGCAAAGGACCTCACTAAGTAGCTGAGGCTGTCTGCGAATCACGATCCTTCAGTCTCAGCCTCCTGAATGCTGGGATTACAAACATGCACCACCACACCTGTCATTAAAAGAATTTAATGTACAGAATTATGCAAAGTTTTTAAACACATAATCTTCAATGACAGAGAGTGGATGGTAAAATTTACCAATTTGGTAGTTATTAGATTATTTTTCCTAAAACAGCTATATGCCTTCTGCTGGTGGGTAGCTTCAGTAGTACGGCTGCTCTGTGGGTGGAAAGGCCACCAAAAACTATCTCTTCTTCCAAATGGTTATACAGTTTGCAGCTTACCGTCTTAAATGGTCATTATACAGGAGCACAAGTCTTACGCAACATGACAGTGTCAGATAAAAATAACTACTATTTAGCTCTATGGAGTTTTGAGCAAATAATTGTCTTTGAACTGAACCTCAGTTTACTAGGACGTACCAGTGTTTTGAATGATTGTGTGTGTGTGTGTGTGTGTGTGTGTGTGTGTGTGTGTCTATGTGTGTGTGCATGCGCACGAGCATGTGCATACAACTGGAGATTGAACTCAGGGGCATTCTATCTCTAAGCCACATCCCAGGCTTTTTTGAAACAAGGACTCACTAGATTTCTGAGGCTGTCCATGAACCTGTGATCTTCCTATCTCAGCCTTTCAAGTACTGGGATTGCAGGTGTGTGCCACCATGCCCTCCTGAATTATATGATATTTAATCATATTTCATGTTCTAAAGTTTAACCCCTCTCTCATGCCAAGGTTATTTCTCTATATGTTTCTAACTTATTGCTTTGGCTTGCTAACTTTGAGGGAGTTGATGCCCCAAACTGGTACTGGTGAACTCAAGATTGCTAGGGAATTAAATCCTATTTCAGATTTATCTGCTTTTTTTCTCCATGTAATTGATCTCCACCTAGTGTTTCCAAGCAAAAATAGAAACCCATATTTGAAGAGAGTTTTATTTATTATTCAAATGGTACATTTCCTTAAAAATAGTCATACGCAGTGACGGTCACGTTGACTAACACCAGGTATCATCTGATGGTTGGTATTGTTTGACCACAGAATGCTCCTCCCCTGTCGATCTTGCATGGTAATTATAAGGGATGGGGTTATCAGTAAGCCAGAAAGGCCAGACAGTCAGAAAAGGAATTTTAAAAATTCCGTGATTCTAGAAGCTAGTATGTTTTATACCTCACATGATGAGGACAGGGAATTTTTTGTGTGCCTCACTTTTACAGCTTCTCTGAGTAATAATATTTGCAGGAAACCAATCCCTGATGACATCAGAGACAATATCAAAGATGAAAAGGAAGCTGGGCACGGTGAAGCCAGTAATCCCAGTACTTGGGAGGCTGGGATAGGAGAATCGTGGGTTTTAAACCAGACGCAGTGACTTAGAATAGCTCTTGGCAACTTAAGGAACCCTGTTTCCAAATAAAAAAGTAAAATAGGGTTGGAGATGTAGCTTGGAGGTAGAATGCTCCTGGGTTAAATCTCTGGCAACACACATAAACACAGAGAAAAGAGTCATTCTTAAATTTAATTTACTCATCTTTCTTTAGTCTACAAAACTGACTCAAAGGTTAACTTTAGATATTTTTCAACCACTTTCATAATATGATCATTTTAAAACTATAAATTTTCATTGATGCATAACTTTTGCTACATCTCATCAATGTTCATTGTTATTTTATTCAAACTATGTTTTAGTTTTTATTGAGACTTTTAATATTATTCAGAAATGTATTGTTTAATCTCCAAATATTTGGTGATTTTATCAACTCTGTTATTATTTTTAATTAATTATTTTGTGTAATAAGAATCCACATCATTTCAAATCTATGTAAGGATATAAGTAAAAAGAGAAAATAAACTCTAAAAGTTGAAAATTAGAAAACTGTGTAAAAATAAAAGCAAAAGCTAATTATTTGAGGTGAATAAAATGAGTAAACATTTAGCAAAACTAACCAGGAAAAAACTAGGGTGATTCCATGAATTAATACATCACAAATGAAAGAGGGGGCCACTGCTACTACTCTCATGGACACTCAAAAGATAAATAGGAAATAGTTATTTATGGTATTCTCTATTTTTAGACTTACAGACTTGACTTATTAGTTTGATAACTAGATTAAATGGGCCAATTTTTGAAGGATAGAAATTATCCACCACATTAAATGTGGAAAGAATAACAGTATCCTTATATGTACTAACATATCTATATTAAATAGATTAAATTAATAATTAAAAACCTTTAAAAATCAAATACCAGATTCTGATGGCTTTACAGGTATACCCTATCCAACAATTAACAATTAAATAATTCTCTATAATATTTTCCATAAAATAATAGTAGATGGAATGCTTCCCAACTCATTTTATGGTTACTCAAATGAAAACCAAATAAGGACATTATGAAAACAAAATCCAATAGACCAATATTTCTCATTAACATAGATGAATATTCATTAACAAGATATTAGCATACTCTTCAAGACATCAAGTTTAATATTTCCATTCCCCAAATGCAACCATTCCTATGAAGTAACAAAAAAATATTTAAAGAGCATAACTTAGGCCTTCTGCTTTTACCATGTGCCATGCACCTGTGTGTGTGTGTGTGTGTGGTGTGTGTGTGTGTGTGTGTGTGTGGTACTGGGGGTGGAACCCAGGGGTGTTCTATCTTGGAGCTACACCCCCAGCCCTGTTTGTTTGTTTGTTTTGTTTGTTTGTTTGTTTATTGGTGGTACTGAGGTTCCTGGAAGCCCTTCTACCTCTGGGCTACACTCCCAGACCTATTATTTTATATTTTTATTTGGAAACAGGGTCTCATAAACAGCGCAGCTGGCTCTGCCTCCCAAACGCAGGGATTACAAGCCTGCCACCACACCCAGCTATTTTTTTATTCTTTATTTTGAAACAGTGTCTCACTGAGTTGCAAAGGGCCTCACTAAGTAGTAGCTAAGGCTGTCCATGAACCATGATCCTCCTGTCTCAGCCTCCTAAATACTGGGATTAATGTACTTTTAAAACATCCAGAAAGCCTAGATGTTTCCAACAAATATGTACTTTCCATTATACATACTGTAGCAATGAATAAAGCACACACATACTTAACAAAAGCTATCATTTGAAAGTGTGTTCTAAATAGAAACATTCTGGCTTAGAACCCTTCCCCTTCCCATTTTATCAATCCAAGAGTCAGATATATGCATCTGCAATGCTTAAGACTTTAATATTTTCACTTCCTAAGTGCTTTTAAGTTTAGCCTTTCCTATGGATTTTAACACAAAGTGTATTTACATATTAGTTTAGTACTTTTGTCATAGGAGAAATGGTGTGGGAAAGAGCTCTTTGTTAGTACCTCTCTACCGGGAAGAGAGTTTTAGATTTTTACCATAGGTTTCTGTATGCACTTTTGGTAAGAACTTGTGCTCATTGTGCACAAAGTTCATATTTATGTCCTATTACCTTAGCTTATTATGGTAATAAGTAAAGCTAGTGAATTAGCCAACTTGCAAATACCTTTTTGTTACAATTGTTAAGAAAGGTCCATCTTGGGCATGGAATTGTTACACCTCTGGGCAGTGTGTATCAGGACTTGTTCCTCTGGCTGACAGCAGAGGGGCAGAAGGAAGTGCACAGAGTGGGGAGCAAGTGTTTTTCAGGTTTACATTTCAAGTTTGATGTGAGCCATTGGTGTGTGTGCATCTTCTGTGCTTTCTCATAGTAATAGCTTAATTCACTGAGAACATGCTTTCAAGATAATATTTTAGTAGTAGAAATCTGATAACTTTTAGAAACATGCTGGTATACTCTTGCTTTATATCTCATTTTACATCAAGCATTAAGAGAATGCTATATTTTACTCATAACTCTACCAGTATGTCTATCCAAAGGCCTGTTGCTTTTTCTATCTTCAGTGAAATTTTCATCCCCCAAAAGGCAGAATTACAATTTTAGCAGGTTGAGTTGGTGCACCATATCCTTGGTTACCAAAAATGTTCTTATAGCTTTGGAATTTTGAATTGAATATTGATGTATGGAAAAGTACGATACATATATACTACGATCTTGATCACACAAATGGGATCTTGTATACACAGGAGTGGGAAGGCCACAGCCAACTAAGCTGCTTGCGACTGGATGACTTTGTTCTTTGGTTCTTGTATTTTTGTTTTCTGTAGTGCATATATTAACTTTAAAAAATAAAGATTACTTTATAAACCTGTAAAAAAATCCAAGATAATAGCAAATTGAATTTAGGAGTACATGAAACAAATAATATATATCATGACCAAGTGAGATTCATTCCAGAAATGCAAAGCTGATTCAACATTCTAAAATCAATAACGTATTTCATCATATTAATTTTGATGTCTTAAAAATAAAAAAGCCTATGATTATATTGATAGATTGAAAAAAATAATTTGACAAAATTCAGTACCAATTCACGGGATAAGAATTCTTAGCAAAATTGGAGTACAGGAAAGCTTCCTCAACTTGATAAATATGTACAAAAATTCTGCATTTAACAACATACTTAAAGGTAAGACACTGGTCATTTGCCTGTAAAAAAGGAAAGTAACATTAAACTTTTCTACCACTTCTATTTAGCATCTTACTAGAAGTCCAAGCTAATGCAATCTGACAGGGTGACTATGTATATGGTTCCTCCTTCCTCAGCTCTCTCTCTTCCTTCCAGCATGCATGATGTGAATCCATGTACTCTCCTGTTCTTTCCTTCCTGTTGCCATGTCCTGAAATTTTCTATCTTTGGCCTTCTGTGGACTGAATGCCAACCATCAAAAAACTTCCCTCCTCTAAGTTACATGGTCAAACTTTAGTTTATAGCTGCAAGAATGCTGATGGATACACAACCCATCCATCATCTATATCTATAGATCATCATCATCATCATCATCACCTATAGATAAGAAGATAGAAAAAGTGTATATTTATATGATGGAATACTATTTCATAACAAAAAGGAATGCATTATCAAGCCATACCAAAACATGGATGATTTAAATGAATATCTTTATGTAAAAAATTCCATTTTGAAACAGTAACATATGAAACAATTTTATTCATATGACCTTCTTTAAAAAAATCTACAAAGACAGAATACAGACCAATAACTGCCATGGGTTTGGGAAATAAGGAGGACTTGACACATGACAAAAGGCCATTTTAGGCTGGTGAAGCTATTCGGAGTGCTAATGTAATTGTAAATACAGATATGAGGAATCAGAGCTTCTTGGAGAAATGGTCAACACTTAAACTTGGGTGAAGAAACCTAGGAGATGAGCCTAGAGCTTCTTTTGGTATTGGAATTCAAGTAAATCCTGAAACATAACCACATGTGCACACATGCATGTACACACACACACACACAACCAAAACCATAAAAACAATAAATTTTAAAACACACATAAATATAAAACACAATCATGTACACACACACACAACCAAAACCATAAAAACAATAAATTTTAAAACACACATAAATATAAAACACAATGAAAGAATATGTCAAAGAAGCATAAGAGAAAACTGGAACAATTCCCTATCAATAAAGCAGGAATATTTTGAGAAAAAAGTGAATTGTATAGTATTGGATGAGACCCCAATTATAAAACAAATATCAAGCCAGGTGTGGTGGCACACACTTGTAATCCCAGCATTCAGGAAGTGGAGACAGGAAGGATTGGGGTTTGCAGACAGCCTCAGCTACTACTTAGTGAGGTCCTTTGTAACTCAGTGAGACCCTGTTTCAAATAAAAAAAAAAATAAGGCTGGGGGTGTTGCTCAGAGGTAGAATGCCCCTGGGTTCCATCCTCAGTAACACAGTAAATAAATAAATAAGTAAATAAATAAATAAAATATCTATGAAACCACAATGGCATAAATAAATAACTGAATAAGTTTCTTCCTGTGCATTGGTGTGGACTGTGCATAGTAACTTTGCAAAGATAGTACCAGAAGGATAAGATAATTTTATATTGGAGAAACCTGACAAACACTACATCAGGTGGCCAGGTGATCATAGTTAGTGTTAGGGGTGATACTTTTAATTTGTTTGATATTTTAAAAATAATATTCTTTAATTTTAATCATCTTAATTTTTATAAAAAAACCTATATACTTAGTTAACTCACATGTTAGATTCAATGAAGATATAATTAAAAAGAGTAATACTTAAAACAATGTATGTGGTACTGGAAATTGAACCCCAAAACATTCCAACTTTGATCTACATCCTCAATTTAATTTTAGTTTTTTTGTTTTAAACAGGGTCTATGTTCCTGAGGCTGGTCTCAAACTAGAAATACTCCTATCTCAGCTTCCCAAGTACTAGAATTATAAGTGTGTGCCACCACGCTGGGTCCTTTGTATTTTTTTTAACTCTAAAATATTTGGGTTACAGAGAAAATTGTAATACCCAGACCATGCTATATAAATGGGCATATATCATTAAGAAAAAACAGTAACTCCATAGAAAAATAGGTAACATAGGCGATTATTCCAAGAGGGATAGTTTTCTAAAAATAATTTGCACACGTTGATCTAACTAGAAAAGATGAACCAAAAATTTTTAATTGATTAATTAATTAATTAATTTTTGTGGTGCAGGGGATAGAACCCAGGATATTCCACATGCTAGGCAAACACTCTGCTATTGAGCTATACCTCTGGCCCTTAAATTTTTTTTTTTGTCAGATAGATATGTAGAGATGACAAGAAATTATAATAAAATTGACAAGAGGTGATAGCTGTATATGTCTATTTAATATGTGATAGTGTAAAATAATATATCCCTCTTGAAGTACCATGAAATACTATTTAAAGTAAAGTCAGAGTTAATCTAAAGGAAAAATTTTCCTACTTCAGATACACAGGTTTTTTTAATGTAGTAAGCATTCATTATCACCTATTATTTTCCAGGTACTATCTGACAACCTGGAGAATGCATGTTGTAAATAATATATTTAATACAGAATTATTTTAATATAAAATTTGTAAGCAATTATAATATTCATTCTAATAGGTTGGCTGTGTGTACTTACAATGTGGCGAAATGTCAATATTAGAAAGAACAAAGTAAGTTATAAGTATTTTTGATGATACTGGGGATTGAACCCAGAGGTATTATATACCCCTAATATATACTATTTTATTTTTTATTTTGAAACAGGTTCTCACTAAGTTGAGAAGGACACAGTGCTGAGACTGGCTGCAAACCTGTGATCTTCCAATCTCATTCTCCCAAGTACTGGGATTATAGGTGTGTTCCACCACATTTCTTTCTGGCTTATCTTTCATTTGTCTATATATTTGGATAAATATAGAAGATTAAATTATATGTAAATATTAAGTTAAAAAACTATCTAATTCCATTTTGGCAAAATAATTTTAGGTATGCCTGTGAAGGAATACTAGCTACCAAAATATTTCCCTGTTTGTTTTGTTTTTATCGGTAGGGCCACTAACCTAAGTGAATTATTAAGTAAATAAGGAAACAAATGAGCCAGGGTTAGAGCATCAAATTTTTAACTGCCTAATTTTGAGATAATTTTTTTCTTTACAGTTTCCTCAATAGCATGAGCATGAAACCGTGATGAGAAGAACTACTAATGGAAAGATCTTAGCATTTTAAAACTATTTTGGCTCATCTTAATGGTGTTCAAAATCTAAATTACACAAGCCTGTTTTTGTTTCTGGCTCTCTGGGACACAGTGCTTGCTCTGTTTGGCCACACGGTGGCAGCATTTGAACGTTTGGAGAAACCTGGACTTCAAGATGTTGCTTGCATCAAGCAAAATCAAGCACTCTGCAGTGTGGGCATGGCTAAAGAGACTTCCTTGCCCAGCAGGCCAGTGTCTCTGTATCATTTTCTTGTGTTAATGCCTAGTATGTCAAAGAAGAATAAAGTATCTTACATTTGAAATAAAAAGAATACATATAACATTTAATTTTTAGAAAATATTATAAAGACATCAAAAAAGCCATCTTCAGTACTAATGGTACTTCAGTACTAAATTTTAATATAAGTAGTACTTTCTATAGTTTATTGTATTTTAACTTTAATTTCTTAAAAGAAATGTTTAGTAATAGTAATAGCTAAATTATTCTTATCTTATTTAATGGACATAATGTATCTACAAATATTTATTAATGTCAATCACAGTGGCCTGTGTGGGAAGGCGAGGAGGGAAAGGGAGTGAGTGGGAACTGGGGGAGGCTCAAGACTGCTGTGTTTGTGTATGCCTCTCTCTCTCTGAGCATCATCAAGATGTATGCTTATGATGCACTAATGAAAAAATAATAAATTAAAGGTAAAATGTGACTTATGCTTTCTGGGATAGTTAGAGGGGAAAATCCTTTTAAGGCAATATATTTTACTGTTAGGAAATTTGTGGGGAGCCATTAAGGTTTTCCCCTTATCTTTACTAAAAGAATACTTCTGACTGTCCTTCACTCAGCTGACTGTCCTTTGCCCAGGGTCAACAAGGTTTGGGGTCATGGAAGGCTCAAAGTAATTAAGGTCTGAGAGAAGAGTAGGTTCATGTTGTTTGTGATGGCACGAGGGTATTGACTGACCTGCCCATGATGTATGTATTTTGGATTTGTCATTATTGTATTCTGGTGTAAGAAACTGTATAAATGCGACAAGAGAAATAAACCCAGGATCAGCCAGTAGAGATATTGACTCAGGAGTAGACTGGCAATCCTTCCATGCTTGAATTGAATTCTTAGATATGAATTCTTTAATCCTCACTCCTCTCTTCAAAACCTGTATTTTTGCCGGCTGGCTCCAGCAGAAATTCGATTGTGAATGTGCAGGATGGTACATAATTCCCACATTCCATGTTCACCATTATCCTTCTCTTCCTGGACTCTAGCACCCAGTCTGGAATGAATGAATAAATTAATAACTGTTTTTTAGTCACCATTTGATAGCAAATCCTTCTTGGAGCTGCTGTTTTGACGAATCCTTAATATTAACATAGAGATATGCAGAAAGTTATTCATAAAAACATTTCTAAAATGAACTTGTATTTGTGTCAATATCTGGAGCACATGCACTTAATAGTAACTTAGAGAAAACAATCTTGGAAACACATTACACTGCTTTCCACTGTATAAAGGTGCATTCATACATGGTTTTTCCATCACTTGTTAAACTTGTGGTTATCATGAGAACATTGTGTGCAGGGACTGTATGTTCACATATGATGCATCCATCCCTTGGTGCTTTCATCTGTCTCATGTGTACTTGATCACCCCACAGGGCTTCTGTGGCTTGGAGGGCTCTTCACTCTGATTGACAGGGGCACCTCCTGCTGGGCCCTCTCCTCTTTGTAGACATCTGCTTTGTTCTGCCTGCTTAATGACTTTAAGACTCAATTACTTAGGAAAAACAAAGAAAAGGGAGCTTGAAGGGAAAGAAAGAAAAAGCAAAGAACCAATCTCATATTTTTTTAATTTTTTTATTGGTGCACTGTATTCATACATCATAATGGGATAAAAATAATACTTTTGTAGACATACACGCACACATCGTCCAGTTAGCCCCTACCTGATCCCCACCCCATTCCCTCCCCATCCCTCCTTCTGCTTGGCTTAGTGGTTGACATCTAGTATTATAGCAATTTATCCAAAATTAACGTTGATAATCTCACATAACAGTTTCATTTGTCTGATACCAAGCTTTTGATGACTTAAAAATAGCATTTCAATATTTCTTTTTGCTTTCTTTCTTACCAGAGAATATTTCTTTCTTTTTCTTTTTTAAGGTGAAACTATCATTTATTTATTTATTTGTTTTTGACAAAAAAATCTATCCTAATATGGAATATGGACTCTAGATACCCAAAACGATCTCAAAAAAAAAAAGCAAGAAGATGTATATTTTCTGATTTCAAACCATATAAAGCTACAATAATTGAAACAGTGTAGTCGGGCGTGGTGGCGCATGCTTGTAATCCCCGCGCTTGGGAGGCAGAGACAGGAGGATCGCGCAGGTTCGAAGCCAGCCGCGCGCGCTGGCTTAGAAGACCCTGTTTCCAAATATAAAATGTAAAAAGAGGTCTGGGAGTGTAGCCCGGAGGTAGAAGGGCTTCCAGGAACCCCAGTACCACCAAAAAAAAAAAAAAAAAAAGAAACAGTGTAGTACTGTTCTAAAAGCAGATATATAAACCATTGGTGTTAAATAAAAGCCTAGA
Organism: Muscardinus avellanarius; assembly: GCF_963383645.1. NCBI lineage: Eukaryota > Metazoa > Chordata > Mammalia > Rodentia > Gliridae > Muscardinus > Muscardinus avellanarius. The sequence goes on from NC_137794.1 coordinate 80,823,723, forward strand.
GATAAATTCTTCCATATATTGTCAAGTTATTTTTGACAAGGTTTCCACAAACATTTGGGGGAGGAAATAATTATCTTTTAACTTAATATTGTTGAAAATAATAATTACATGAAAAAGAATAAAATCAGACCCTTACCTAACACCATATACAAATATTAACTCAAAATAGATAAAAGACCTAAATATAAATATTAATACTATAAACTTTTAGAAGAAAATCTGGGTCATAAAACCTCACAACATTGAAATTGGCAGTGATTTCTTGGATATGATTTCAATGGCACAGGCAACAATAGGGTAAACAAACTCCCTAAAAAATGAAAACATATTGTATATCCAAAGACAATGTAAACAGAGTTAAAAGTTACTGATAGAATGGGATAAAATATTTCCAAATGCTATATCTGAAGGTATATTAGTATTCCAAATAGAAATCCTAAAAATTAACAATAAAAGCAAACAATACAATTTAGAGATAGGTAAAAGACTAACATAAATAATAAATCTCCACAGATAACCAATCTTAGTTGTCTGTTGGATAGAAAATCTTGTTTCTCTGGTTCTGGTGTGTGTTACCTATTTCTTCTTTGTAGTTAATCTCTTTGAGTATTTTCTCTAGCACTGGTTTTGAAGACATAAATTCCTTCAGTTTCTGTTTGTCGTGGAAGCTTCTTATTTCCCCATCTAATTTGATGGAAAGTTTTGCTGGGTAGGAAATTTTTGGCTGGAAGTTATTTTCTTTCAGAGTTTGGAATATGTTACTCCAAGCCCTTCTGGCTCTCATGACTTGGTTTGGGAAGTCTGGAGTGATTCTAATTGGTTTGCCTCTGAATGTCACGTGGCCCTTTGTTTTTGTTGCCTTTAAGATTCTCTGCTTGGCTTCCACATTGGTCATTTTGACAATTATGTGGCATGGAGATCCTCTTCTCTGATCCTGTCTAAAGGGAGTTCTATAAGTTTCCTGGACCTGTGTATTGACCTCTTGCTCTATGTTTGGAAAATTTTCTGCTCTTATTTCTTTGAAGATATTACTTATCCCTTTGGTTTTACCTTCTTTTCACTCCTTTATTCCAATTATTCTTAGGTTAGCTCTCTTAAAATGGGCCCATATTTCTTCAATGTCAGATTTCTGCTGTCAGATTTTTTTCTAAATTAGAAACTATGCATTCATTTTTTGAATGATCTTCTTCTAAGATCAAGATTCTATTCTCTATGTGGTCTAGTCGGTTGTTTGTACTTTGAATTGAGGCCTTTACTTCTTTAATTGCATCCTTTATCTCTTTTTGACTCTCTCTGAATTCTTTTCAAAACACCTCTCTTATTTCTACAGTTATTTTCCTGATTTGATCTTCTAGAAATCTCTGAATTTCTGTTTTATCAGGTTCTGATGTTGTGGGATTGTGGGCATTCATTGCTCCATTGTTATTCCTCTTTCCCATGATTTCGGAAGTTTGTGCCTTCTCTGGGTTCTTCTCTTGGGTCACTACGACTTCACTTAAGGTGCTCTGGATCTCGAGTCTGTGGTATCTCGGTCCCCACTACTCCTGTACTGGGTTGTATCGCAGAGTCTCAGACCCAGGGAGTCAATCGAGGTTGCTTTAGACCATGGGGGGGTGCCAGGTTGGGCGTTCTCCTATGGTGTGATATCTCTGCCACCGCCACTCCCCCACTGGGTCAAGTCCCTGGGAGTCAGTACTGGGATTTCTCCTTCAGGTCCCACAATTTGACTCACTGTTGTTGAGTGCGCAGATGGAGCTGTAGTTGACTTGGTGAATTTGCTGCTGCTGCTGCCGCTGGTGGCAATATGGCACCGCTGCCATACCCTCGGCCATGAGGCTGGCGTATTTCTTCTCTGTTTTTGAACTCCGCTCTGAGTCCCTGTAAGGTGTGCTGAGCCCAGCCTCTGGGAACTTTAGATGCTCCCTGCGCCAAGAAATCTGCCGAATCCTGCCCGGCTGTTCTGCAGCGGCTCACCTCGGCTCGCTGTCTGCCACTCCTCTCTGCAGCCTGGTGGGCTGTTGAGTACATTGGTCTGGTGCTGTCCGGTGAGCTCACCGCTGCCGCCGGCAGTATGGCGCTGCTGCCACCTCCTCGGGCATTAGGCCGGTATCTCCTTTGTGGCTCGGAGCTCCGTTCTGAGTCCCCCTCCTCTCTGGGGCCTGGTGCTGCAAGAAAAGATGGCGCCCATGCCGTTCTGTGCCGTGGCTCCGGCTGCAGCATTGTGGTCTGGTTTCTTTCTGGTGCCACGTTTTTCCAGCCCTCTTTTTCTCTGTCCCTTGTAATTACATTTTTTGTTTCTCTGCTGATGGTGTTTTCTGGCTATGAAAGGTGCTGATGCAGACCCCTGGAGAAACTGGGCCCAGTAAGACGCTGGGTTCTGGGTGGGGGTCGCGCGCAGGGCACGCCAGATGGGGCCCGGGTCGCAGGACTCTGGGCCCCAGGCCGAACTGCGAGTAGCACGCCAGACCCCTGGAGAAATCGGGCCCAGTAAGACGATGGGTTCTGGGCGGGGGGTCTCGCCGGGGCCCGGGTCGCGGGACCCTGGGCCCCAGGCCGAACTGCGCGTAGCACGCCAGAACCCTGGAGAAACTGGGCCCAGTAAGAAGCTGGGTTCTGGGCAGGGGTCGGCGCGGTGCACACCAGCTGGGGCCCGGGTGGCGGGACCCTGGGCCCCGGGCCGAACTGCGCGTAGCACGCCAGACCCCTGGAGAAACTGGGCCCAGTAAGACTTTGGGTTGGGGGCGGGGGGCTTGCGGGGCGCACACCATCCGGGCCCGTGTCGCGGAACTCTGGGCCCCAGGCCGAACTTCGCGTAGCACGCCAGACCCCTGGAGAAACCGGGCCCAGTAAGACGCTGGGTTCTGGGCAGCGGTTGCGCGTGGGGCACGCCAGCTGGGGCCTGGGTCGCGGGACTCTGGGCCCCGGGTCGAACTGCGAGTAGCACGCCAGACCCCTGGAGAAACCTGGCCCAGAACAGAAAAAGATAAAGAAAAATATCGGAGAGGAGGCAAGAAAGCCGTTATGGATGCCAGGACACTGGAGAGGCAGACAAAACTTATCTAAATGCACTGGAACTTATGGAAAAATTCGCCGTGAAAGAGGACTGCTATTTCTCTATATTGTTAAGAATCTCAGACATCACCTGTAAGGAGAGAGTTTAGCGGAGACCAAGGAGAAATGCGGTGTTAAAAGAGTTCTCCGCGATGGTGGTGGAGACTTGTATTCAGGAGAAGCAGAAACCGGATCCTACCAACTTCATTTTCTTGGAGAAATTACACCAAATGTCGAATGCTACCATCACGCATGCTTAGGAACACTGGACAACATTCAGAGTGGAAAAAGAGCCTGGGAAGGATTTGAAACGGTGGAGGCAGTGGCAATGCCAGTGGCCAATACTCAGGGGAGGCAGAGATCTGATACATTACAACTGGAACCTTCGAAATAATAACCACAGAGACTGAGATCGGAACCTGCTGAGGGGTTAGGTGGGCGCTGGGGCCAGTGGCCGACATCGGAGCTTGCTGTGAGGCAAGGCCACTACTGAGGCCTCCGTGGCCGGGATTGGAACCTGCTGAGGGGTTAGACCAATGCTGGGGCCAGCGAGGCCGGCATTGGAGCGTGCCATGAGGCAAGGCTTGTGCTGGGGCCTCCGAGGTCGGGTCCGGAACCTGCTGAGGGGTTAGGCCGGTGCTGGGGCCTCCGAGGCCAGTATAAGAGCCTGCCATAAGGCAAGGCTGGTACTGGGGCCTCCAAGGTCAGGATAAGAGCCTGCCGAGGGGTTAGGCCGGTGCTGGGGCCAGCGAGGCCGGCATCGGAGCCTGCCGTGAGGCAAGGCCGGTGCTGGGGCCTCCGAGGCTGGGTTAAGAGCCTGCCGAGGGGTTAGGCCGGTGCTGGGGAGAGCGAGGCCAGGAGTCTGCTGTGAGGCAAGGCCGGTGCTGGGTCCTCCAAGGCCGGGATTGGAGCCTGCCTTGAGGCAAGACCGGTACTGAGGTCTCCGAGGCCAGGATAAGAGCCTGCTGAGGGGTTAGGCCGGTGCTGGGGCCAGCGAGGCCAGCATCGGAGCCTGCCATGAGGCATGACCGGTGCTGGGGCCTCCAAGGCCAGGATCGGAGCCTGCCCAGGGGTTAGGCCGGTGTTGGGGCCAGCGAGGCCGGCATCGGAGCCTGCCTTGAGGCAAGGCCGGTACTGGGATCTCCGAGGCCAGGATAAAAGCCTGCTGAGGGGTTAGGCCAGTGCTAGGGACAGCGAGGCCAGCATCGGAGCCTGCCTTTAGGCAAGGCCAGTACTGGGGCATCCGAGGCCGGGATAAGAGCCTGCCGAGGGGTTAGGCCAGTTATGGGGCCAGTGAGGCTGGCATCAGAGTGTGCCATAAGGCAAGGCCGGTGCTGGGGCCTCCGAGGCCGGCATCGGAGCCTGCCTTGAGGCAAGGCCGGTACTGGGGCATCCGAGGCCGGGATAAGAGCCTGCCGAGGGGTTAGGCCGGTGCTGGGGCCAGCGAGGCCGGCATCGGAGCCTGCCGTAAGGCATGACCAGTGCTGGGGCCTCCAAGGCCGGGATCGGAGCCTGCCAAGGAGTTAGGCCGGTGTTGGGGCCAGTGAGGCCGGCATCGGAGTGTGCCATAAGGCAAGGCCGGTGCTGTGGCCTCCGAGGCCGGCATCGGAGCCTGCCTTGAGGCAAGGCCGGTACTGGGGCATCTGAGGCCGGGATAAGAGCCTGCCGAGGGGTTAGGCTGGTGCTGGGGCCAGCGAGGCCGGCTTCGGAGCCTGCCATGAGGCAAGGCAGGTACTGGGGCCTCCGAGGCCAGGATAAGAGCCTGCCGAGGGTTTAGGCCGGTGCTGGGGCCAGTGAGGCCGGCATCGGAGCCTGCCATGAGGCATGACCAGTGCTGGGGCCTCCAAGGCCGGGATTGGAGCCTGCCAAGGGGTTAGGCCGGTGTTGGGGCCAGTGAGGCCGGCATCGGAGTGTGCCATAAGGCAAGGCCGGTGCTGGGGCCTCCGAGGCCGGCATCGGAGCCTGCCTTGAGGCAAGGCCGGTACTGGGGCCTCCGAGGCCAGGATAAGAGCCTGCCGAGGGGTTAGGCCGGTTATGGGGCCAGTGAGGCCAGCATCGGAGTGTGCCATAAGGCAAGGCCGGTGCTGGGGCCTCCGAGGCCAGGATAAGAGCCTGCCGAGGGTTTAGGCCGGTGCTGGGGCCAGCGAGGCTGGCATCGGAGCCTGCCATGAGGCATGACCAGTGCTGGGGCCTCCAAGGCCGGGATTGGAGCCTGCCAAGGGGTTAGGCCAGTGTTGGGGCCAGTGAGGCCAGCATTGGAGCCTGCCGTGAGGCAAGGCTGATACTGGGGCCTCCAATGCCAGGATAAGAGCCTGCTGACGGGTTAGGCCGGTGCTGGAGCCAGTGAGGCCAGCATCGCAGCCTGCCGTGAGGCATGGCCTGTGCTGGGACCTCTGAGGCCAGTATCGGAGCCGGCCGAGGGGTTAGGCTGGTACTGGGGCCAGCGAGGCTGGCACCAGAGCCTGCCATGAGGCAAGGCCGGTACTGGGGTTCCGAGGCCGGGATAAGAGCCTGCCGAGGGGTTAGGCCGGTGCTGGGGCCAGCGAGGCTGGCATCGGAGCCTGCCGTGAGGCAAGCCCGGTACTGGGGCCTCCGAGGCCAGGATAACAACCTGCCGAAGGGCTAGACCGGTGCTGGGGCCAGCGAGGCCGGCATCGGAGCCTGCCGTGAGGCCAGGCCAGCATTGGAGCCTGCCGTGAGACATGGCCAGTGCTGGGGCCTCCTAGGCTGGGAACGGAACCTGCCGAGGGGTTAGGCCGGTGCTGGGGCCAACGAGGCAGGCATTGGAGCCTGCTGTGAGGCTAGGCCAGTGCTGGGGCCTCCGAGGCTTTGATTGGAATCCTGCCAAGGGGTTAGGCTGGTACAGGGGCCAATGGCCAGCATCGGAGCCTGTCGTGAGGCAAATTCACCCCTGCGGCCTCCAAGGCCGGGACCAAAGCCAGCTTAGGGGTTAGACCAGTGCAGGGGCCAGCGAGACCAGAACTGGGGCCTCCCATGAGGCAAGGCCGCTGCTTGAGCCAGCGAGGTCTGGATCAGTCCACTGAGTAGCCAGGCCACTACTGGGACCATCAAGAGTGTGATCGGTACTTGCAACGCAGCATGCACAGAGAAATATCGCAGAAAATATAAATCAGATGCTTCTCTTAATCAGCAATAACTAGGAGGAAAAGGGCAACAGGAAGAGGTTGAGCTATAGAAAGGGCCCTATAGTGAAGCAACTAATGTGACCAATCAGAGGGTATGTAATACTGGAGGACGGAGCCTCTTTAAAACACAGGAGGTACATAAACAAATGTATCAAAGTAAATCACCAAAGAGGCGTGGGATGGAGGGAGGGGGAGGGAATGGGATGGGGGCTGGAGGAGGGCTAATTGGATGATGTGTGCTTGTATATCCTCTCAAGTCTTGTACTCCAATGTGATTGATATATGACTACAATGCACCAATTTAAAAAATAAATTAATTTTAAAAAGGCAAAAAAAAAATAAAATAAAAAAAAGAAAGAAAGGTGCTGATTTTGTGGTAATAGAGATTGGTTGTTATCGGGGCTCATTAGCCCCGCTTTCCTCCATCGCCATCTTCCCGGCCCAATCTCATATTAATATAAAATATTTAAGACTTTTAAAGCAATATAATGTATAATTTTTTTAATTAAACTTTCTTAGCTATGTCTTTTATGTTTTGGGTGAACTTTTACTTGAAAATTTTATTTTCTATTATCTTTAAGTTAAGCAATTTTAGAAGATTACTAATTTGACAATTTTTTTTAGTTTAAAAGATTGTATTGGGACATTATGGGGTCCAAAAACTTACCCATTATAAACTTATTGAAGAGTCTTGGATCACATGAATATTTCAAATTATTTTAGGAAATAAGAAAATAATACATACCTTGTACTTGCCTAGTATATTAAACAAAATATTAAATTTTTAAAACTTTTTCTAATATACTGGATTAGAAAGATGCTTCAGTAGTCTTCTTTGTGATTTTGTGATCCGTGTTTTAGTTACCCAAGGTCAGTACAGTTCAAAAATATTAATTGCTTAAATAATTCTTATTACAGTGTTTTGTTTTAGTCATTCTATCTTATTAGTATTGTTGTCAATTTCTTATTGGGTCTGATTAACCAATTAAACTTTATCACAGATATGTATGTGTTTATAGGAAAAATGTGTATATAGGGTTTAGTACTATCCATACTAACCAGGCACCCACTGAGGACCTGGACTACATCTCCTATGGATAATGAGAGACTACTGTGCCTAATCATTTATTTAACACTTAGCGAGTGTTTTCTGTGGTCTGGGCATTATTTTAGGCATTGAGAGAGCAGCAATAAACAAGCCTGATGCAACTTTTACCCTTGCTGTGCCAACACTATTCAGAAGGACAGACTATGAACCATCAAATAGAGATGCTGTATAATGTTTGGTAGGATTAGTACTGAGGTGAAAAACACAATAGGAGGAAAGATAAAAGAACAATTGGTTTGACAATGTTCTAATGAAGAACAAACAGAAAATTATTTCCTTTGTAAAAAAGAAAACATTGAAAGTAACAAAATTAGGTGATTTTAAGTTGCCATGTGGTCAGAAACAAAGCAATTGATCTAATAATGTCAAAGTTTTATCCCTGCCTGAAATAGTCATTTCTAGCCAGTGTAGCAGTATCCTGATTAAAAAATTTCTTCCCAGAGTTTCTCTTCCTCACTTTCAGTCCCTGTTCCTCCCAGTGCAGATGGGGTTGGAAGCAAATAATATTTTTGATGTGGGTCATTTCTGTGCAGGTAACTCTACCAAAGAACTTTCATTTTTATCCTTATCATAGATGGGAGTCAGGTTCCTGTTAATTTCTATTAGTGAAGGAATTGAGTTTTTGAAGGAATAACCAACATTAACAGTAGCATGATTTTATTCATTTATTTATTTATTTATTTATTTATTATTTGTTTGTTTGTTTGTTTATTTATGGTACTGGGGATAGAACCCTGGGGCATTTTTCCCTTGAACTACACCCCCAGCGTTATTTTTTATTCTTTATTTTGAAACAGGGTCTCACAGAGTTGCAAAGAAGTAGCTAAGGCTAGCCTTGAAAGGTGATCCTCCTGTCTCAGCCTTGCAAATGCTGGGATTACAAGTGTGAACCACCATGCCCAGCTGCAATGTCTTTTGACTGAAACTCTTTGCATAACAAGTGACATGGCAGGCAGGCTGAGTCCTTCTCATAACAATCGTGAGTTCTGACTGAGAACCCATCCTTGCTTCAAGCTAAGGGGTGGTTCTGTCAATGGCACAGGATGAGTGGTTTCTCGATCATCTTATATCTCAACTTGACTTTTAATCATGGATTCCCCAATAAGGTCCTTGACACATGCAACTTTATGGTCCTCCACTAGAAAAAAAAAAAAAAAGAAAAGAAAAAATGAGCTTAAATCATTAGTTTTTACAAATTAAGATTTCACATTTTTATTCTTCCACCATTATTATGAAAACAGAAAAAGCTGACCAAAGATTTTTCTTTAATCTTTAGACTCTAACATGCCAAGTTGGGATTTTCTTTTTATTTATTATACTTGGAGATCACTGATTTTCTTAGCCTTGTGAATTAGTGTCTCTTCAAATTTGTTTTTGGGCTCTTAATGTGGGGTATTAATGTAATCTAATTAACTCATGCCTGTGTTGTTATTTCTATAGTTGTCTTCAATGCACCAAATAATTTGAATCCATTCGCCTACTTTGTGCTTAGTGCACACCTGAGTGTTGGGTTTTTTCTTTGTTTTTTTTCTAATTTTTTTTTTTTAAATTCTTGCTCCACTGTCAACTTACAGCAATCCTCACATCTTCTCTGTTCTTCTGTCAGCAATAGGCTGTTCTTGTATTCATTAGGCAGGTAGCTTCTAATGGTTGATAGAATTCTCTGTTCTGCACAAATCTGCTTTACATAGGGTCCTCTGTGCCTGGAGCTAGAGTGGAGAGAATTCTCACTATTCCCATCTCTTCCCGTCATTTCAGCTGAACTCTGTGGTCAGTGGTCTTGTATGGAAGTGAGTTTTTGCCTCCCACTAGCAGCACCAGTTCTTTCTGCTGTATTAGAATAAGTTCTTGGAGACAAATAGATTTCTGCCCCTCTAATGATGGCCTATGGCTCTATTACTGCTTCTCCTTCCTCAGCAGCAACCAACCTTCCATTGGGAGGAGAAAGCAAGAGTTCTGCTCGCCTGTAGCAGAGGGCTTTGGTTTATATGAAAAAATGGTCCAGATATTGTACCTGTCTCTCACTAACAGCCAAACACCACCAGCACATCTTGTGTGGCCGGACCTGCTGCAGGTCTTCTGTGTTGTATCCAATGGCTGTCATGAATGCCATGGAGTTTAAGGTAAAGAGCTGCTGAGTGAATCCGTACTCCCCTTATGTTGATGGGATTCCAGAGATTCTAAACTGTCACAGTAGCCTGCACAGCTTTTAAGAATTTTTAAATTCTCAGTTGTGTTTCTCTTACCCACATTGTCTGCCACTTCTCCCCTTGTGTTCTGCTCAAGGCAAAACTTGGTATAGCTCATCTCTTCTTAGATGGATTTGATGTCCTCTAGAGTTTGGTTTGCCTAGTGGCCTTTGCACATCTCTGATGGGATCAAATAAAATTATTATCTAATAGGTTATTTGACATTTCCTTCTGTGAAAGTGAAACTGAAAGTGAAAGTAATATTCTCACATGGCTTCTCCCTACATAGAAGCAGAAAGTGTGTATTTTTTGTATCATATTATTTTCTCTTAAACATATCAAAACTCATACTGACCAGCTCTTCTGGTTTGTAAAGGAAGGTTTAATATTTGAACCTTTATATACAGTTTCTGCATTTTTATTTATTAAGGAGTGTTTTGGCTACTTCATAGAATTTTTAAGTAGTATAGAAAAGATAACCACTTCTGCTGTATTACCTAGGATACTAATGGCACATGATGTAGAAAAAGTACACAAAAGTGAAAAGGTCCATTTTTTTCTTATCTCAATGTATGTGAGGAAAGAAAGGCACATGAGTAGCAATAGGAATCTAGATACCATAATACCTTTATCTCCTTACTTTTAGGTGTTTGGGATCTATAGAGGCATTGATATAACTGGGTGCCCAAAGTACATCAAAGGACAGTCCTCTCAAGCATACTAGGAAAATGGATGGCAAGTCTGGAGGAAATCTCCTAAGGAGTCCTTCCACCAGGGCATGGTGAGAAGTAAAGTCAGAGTAGTACACTTGCTTTACACTAGATTCAGATGGAACAGGACTTTTTGTATGAGGAGACAAATTTCTTAGAACGCATCACAGTGAATCAACCATAATGTGAGATTACAAAACTCCTTAAGGTCAGAGCCGCTGACCTGGAGGGGAGGGCTGCTTACCATGCTGTGGCAGAATCATGACACCCTCAAGGGTATGCAAAGAGGCAAGAAATCTTGGTCACTCTCCTATCCACTGAGAAAAAAAATTAATTGCAAATAAGTAGTAACATCTTTTTTATCTGTAAAATAATTTATTTTTGGTATATAGCAAGATATATACCAAAATATATTTCTTGTCAAATCTTAGCTGTTATAATTTTTTAGAATACATGCCTTCTTGAATTTGTAGGCTTTATACATAGAGGGTCAATTTGGGGAGGATTTAGCTGATATAAGCACCACATATAGGTACTATGAATTGATAATATATTTTGCCATCTTAAATAATTCAGAAAAAATGGTTTATTACTTTATCTATATTTAAAATTTAAAAACAATCACTCCTAAAAGGATCCTCTGTATATATCCATACCTCTGCCATACAGGTATCACATTCAGTTACCTATGTTATTCATGATCTATACTATGGCCCTTTGATTTTGAGGAGCCATGTCATAATCAAAATAAACTAGATATTGTGGAGAAGTAACTGAACCACAAGCAAATATGGATCTTTTTTGCAGGCAACATATATAAGACTAAGCTCCAGAAAAGCTGAGGAGCAGGTGGAATGTAGGAAGAACAGAATGTCATCAACACAAGACAGGAGCAGACATAAAAAAAAAATAGACCTTAAAATGAAAGTTTCAAATATAGAATGGCCAGAAAGTACCAAAAGTAACAAAGGCAGTAGAATTGATTTAAAAAAAATACTGATAATCAGCAGGAACATTACTATATACCACCAACAGAACTTTCTGATTAATATCTTCTCTTGACTTCAATTAACATGGTGATACCTTCTGGACACAAAGAAAGAAAAAAATTCTCGATGTAATCAGTGAAGTATGCAAAAAGGGTTAGCATGGCATTTAGGTATTCCTGGTCTGAAGACATGTCATCCATCACTTCATTTTTGGTCATTGGTAAGAAGAAAGAGATAATTGTTCTTTATAAAATGGTACCTTTTTACCACATGATATTTTGGGTAGAGCAGAAGGTGAAAACCTCAGCAATACAACAGACCGTGAAAGCATTTCCTACAAAACAGTAACAAGCCATGGCAAAATACAATGGGGTGCTGTTGTCTGGAGAGTAGTTTGAGGACTCCAAACACAATGCCCTTGGTAACTGAAAAAACTTCAGGAATCAAAGGTCACTCTGACTCTCCCTACCTCTCTCTGAAAGTACCGGACATAAATATTCTGACTCATCTCACTTAGTAGGTTATAAGATTTTCACTCTAGAGAGGCTCTGCCTTATACTCAGAAGAAAAGAATACTATAGAAAGAAGCCAAGAAAAATGTGATGAAAAAGATCTTGCTGAGTTCCTCCCCAATTTGTTATTAATATTTACATATATTTTTGTCTAATCACATTTTCATGTGGCTCTCCATTCTTTATTAAACATAAGCATAAACATAAGCATGGTTTTCTCTGGGTTTTTGGTACCTTCTTTATTTTGAAGTCTCTTGTGCCACATAAATTTTGTTTAAATGATTTTTTTCTCTTTTCTCTTGTTAATATGCCACTCAATACAGAGTTATCAATCATGACCCTGGGGTTGGTGAGAAAATTTTACTACTGCCTTTCTTCTCTACAGTAGGATATATACAAATGAAAGAACATGAGAAGGTAAGTTTAAAAACCACATTAAATTTAAGCAACAGAAAAAATTTATCTCAAATCTAAAAGTCAAGAAAATATTTTCAGTGGGTAAATTAGTGAAAAAATTAGTGTATTTTTATAAGTCAAGATTCAATAGAATAACAGGTGAATATATACATTTATGTGCTTATATACATAACATAAACTCCTGAAAAGGTGAAAATGTTTTTAATTGGTCTTTAACATATTTGTATTCAAGATGAAGAACACTGTAAAATATAATTTCTCAATATTACAAATGGTATTTTGTTAATAAAATAGTGTAGAGAAAAATCTGAAGAACAAACAAAATGTAAATATTATTAAGCAAATTTACTACATTCTAATTTATGCAATTCATTAATCAAAAGCTAAGCATATCTGTAGAAAAGCTAGTCAAATATGGAATGAAAATAAAGTAACAAAGAAATATAAATAGCTAGAAAATTTACCCAAAATGGGCAGGACATGTTGGCACATATTACTTGGGAGACCGAGAGTGGGGGATCACAGGTTTGAGGCCTGTCTCAGCAATTTAGGGAGATGCTCAGCAACCTAGTAAGATTTTATTTTAAAATAAAAAAAAATAGGGCTGGAGGTGTAGCTTGGACGTGGAATACTCCTAAATTCAATCCCTAGTACCAAAAAGATTACAAAAAATGTTTATCAACAACACAAAATTTATACATTTTTTGCTTTATCAAATGGAGAAAAAACTTTCAGTACAGTGTTGGCCCAAAAGTGGGAAAATAGACATTACGATTAACTCTGGTAAAATTATTATTATTTTATTTAGTTATTATTATTACTTTTTGCAGTACAAGGGGTTGAACACAGGGCATTCTATCTCTGAGCTATCCCCCCAGCTCTGTTTTTTATTCTTTATTTTGAAACAATGTCTTACTGGTTGCAAAGGGCCTCACTAAGTAGTTGAGGCTGTTCACAAACTGAGATCCTCCTGTGTCAGCCTCTTAAATGCTGGGATTACAAGCGTGTGCCACTCTGCCCAGAAATTATTTATTTATTTATTTATTTATTTATTTATTTATTTATTTATACTTTTAATAGTAACACATGTTTATTACATGAGCATTATATGCCAATCACTATAGCATAAAATTTATTTATAATAGCTCATTTTTTTAATTTTTAAATTTAAATTATAAATTTTTAAAATTTTATTTATATGTGGAACATATTGAAAATGGTATACATTTAGACTATGCTTGGCACTCTCTCCCCACTCCTGGTTCCCCTTCCCCCACCTCCCAATAATGAGTGTCCAGGTTGACCATGCTATATTCATACTTTTACACATATTCGGGGGTAGCTCCTCCATTAATCAGCCTCAGCCTTCTTCCTCTCCTCTCCTTCCATTCCAACTTTGCTGAGATTTCCCCTCTATTATCTGGTGTCCCTCTGGTATCCCCAATGATCAGCCAAGCACAGAAATAGAAGGGACATAAGTTTTCTCTAATATGCCCAAACTAGGGAGCACTGGGGATACCAGAGGAACTCCAGATAATTTTTCATTTAATTTAAGAGAACAATTTAACAATATGTACCTTTGGACCCGAATATCCAATGCTAGTAATTTATTCAAGAGACAATAGAGCAAAGAATGTGAAAAGTATTGAAGAAATAAAAAAAAAACAGATTCTAGAATTCTAGATCTAGTGGAAATTGTTGAAAAGTTCAAATTCAATTTTAGTTTTCTTTCTTGTATCTTTAAAAATATCGAATTGGAGTAATTTCCGACTCTCTCTTCCAAGATCAATTTATTAAAAAAAAACACCAAATGGAAACAGGAAACTGGAGAAATCTCAGAATGTTGGCACAATTGCTGTTGTGTTTTTCACCTCAAGTGGGGACAGCCTGGCAGTGAGCCAAAGGATCTATGTCAATTCCTGCTTTAACTAGGGAATAACCTCATGGCAGTGTAAAAGCTCCCTGATTAGGACTTGCTTAGAAAACAGTGAGGAGCCAAGTTAACTTCAGGAAGTCACATACTCATTTCGTCTCTTCTAAGCTACCTGTATGGACAAACCGCAATCTAAAGAAAGTCTCTTCTAGATTTTGCTTCTTTCTAGGTAAAAAAAGGATAAAATTCCCACCAGAAGAGTTATTATATTGAGTCAGAAGTAATAGGAGTTTCCTGTTGCTTGGGGTTCTTTTACTCAAGGCCTATTATATTTTGGATTTTGAGCATCCTCAAAGGCTCATGTGTTGAAGGCTTAGTACCCAATGTAACAATGTTCAGAGGTGGAGTTTTTGCAGGTAATTGAATCATGAGGGATTTGACTCCGTTGGTGGATTAATCCCATGATGAATTAATTATTTGGTTGCATTACTGGAATGATAGCAGAAATGATAGGAGTTGGGGCCTAGATGGAGAAAGTAGGGCACTCCAGGCATGCCCTGGTGGGTGTATCTTGTTTCCAACCACTTTCTCCCTCTCTATTTCTCTGTCTCTTTCTCTGTGTCTTTCTGCTTCCTGGCTACCATAAAGCAATTAGCTGTCCTCCTTGTGCCCTTCCATCATGATGTTTCTGCCTTACTACAGGCTTAAAAGCAATGGAGCCAGTGGATCTTGAAATGAAACCTCTGACAAAGTGAGTGAAAATAAATATTTGCTTCTTTAATTTGCTTTTCTCAGGTCTTTTGTCACAGCAATGAGAAACTACACAAGACCTAACTACTTCCCCACTGACTTCATTGGGAAAAAGCTATCTGACATTATCAAAGAAGTCAAACTTTCAGGAAAATATGACTTTACAGAATAAAAGTAAGGGACACAACTATTTCAAAGGAAAAATGGCATTTGGTCATAGATTCCACTTGAAGCACAAATGTTAAAATTAGTCTATGAACATACCAGGTGAGATAAGATGTTACTTGTATGATACAAGAAAGCACAAAAAAGAACCAAACAGAATACTAGATATAAAGTGTGTAATGGCTGAAATAAAAACTCAACAAGTGGTCTAAATAATATATAATCATGAGAAACAATATTATGAAGTTACTGGCAGATGATGAAAACATTCTAGGGATAAAAAAAGAAAATGTTGAAAAAAAGGGCTAATATAGCATCACTGGAATGTTTTCATCATCTGCCAACAAACTGGTTTCTCTATTTGATTGGGCTATTTGGAAGTACTCTCAGCTTTAATCTTGAAGCAGAAACTCTTATTATAACTGGATCACAAATTCTAGTATTTCTCCTTTCAGCTATTCAATATTTTCTGTGAAATGTGTTAGTGTTTATATGAGAGCAAAGCATTCTAATGATATTGGTTATATATTATGTAATCATGATATTGGTTATATATTATGTAATCATGATATTGGTTATATATTATGTAATCATGATTTAAGCTAGAAAAATTGGTGGGAAGCTATTTGCTGACAAATAGTTTCATTGCATTTAGGTTCAGATATAATGTATTGATACTGAAAAGATGGCCACACTCATTAAATAATTGCAATTTCCTCTACATTTTCAACCTATTAAAAGAATGCAAAGTGCAAAGTGGTGATAAGATGTGACATTAGAAAAATATTGTGACTTCCTCCTCCATATTCCAATAAAAGCCCTACCTCACCCTTAATCCCCAACTCTGGCGCCATGGCTCTCCTTCCTTGTTGGGTCTGTGTGCTAGTCATTTGCCTTTCTACTTCTTTAGCGGGAGCTTCAGAGCTCTCAGATATGTATCCTCCTTTGTGGAAGGAGAGTCCTGGTCAGTTCAGTGACTACGCTGTGGAGAATGGAAAGTATATTATTGACCCCTGGGTGTTCCCTGAAAGAATGGGAATGTATAAAATCCTCTTGAACCAGACAGCCACTTATTTTGCAAAATTTGCTCCTGAAAATGAAGACAATATTTTATGGGGATTAGCTCTGCAGCATGGCTGGCAATTCAGATCAGGTAAGATAGATTGCTGTTTTCTTTCTAAAGATTTAGCAGTATAATAGTGGACTATTTGAAAAATAAGGTTTTGTATATTCCATATATATTTTTTGAATATTGCTTATTTTCCTTTCCTCTTTTCTCCTCCTAATCGTTTTTTTTTTTTTTTTGTAATTCTACTTCTCTCTCTCCACAAATCCTTCCCACATGGACTGTGCATTTCTATTAAAAATTTAATTGAGATAGGAGGCACAGCGACCAATCCCTAAAGGACATTATATCTAAGTGATTGAGCATTTTACAAATATTTGCTGAACTTCTAAGTGGCACACTGCATCCAAAGCACTGGGATGAACCAAACAGCGAAGGGATAATATATTACAAACAGACAGTGATGTCAACTTAGCTTGAACTTATAAAGTTTTAAAAGTGATTACCTGATGGTTGACATGGAATTACCAATAAGTAGCACCTTGTTTGGGGGGACCATTTTTCTACAAGTGACTGTTTCTTGAAAATAAGGCACCTTTGTGTGCATATGCAGAAGATATGTTTTGGTGCAAAATATTTATCAAAAATATAATTTTGTTCTGGCTGGTAGAAAAAGCTCATGAGAAAAGTGGTGCTTGCTTACACCTCATGCTGATAACACAGCCCACAAGGAAAGTCCTGAGAAACGTATGAGGAGAATGACAGTGTCATTTATCAAGGAAAATAAATATTATTTTTAATATTTATGTAGTAGATATTCACCAAATGAAACATGTTGGATGATTTCTGCCACTTCACACAACAACTTTATGATATAATGAATATCATTACCTCCTTTACTCTGAACATCATATCCATAATTTTGATCAGGAGGTAGACGAGGCAGTAAAAGTATGAATACTCACAAAAGCAAATTATAGGACTTATAATTTAAAAGTCAAACCCTGTCACGTGGCTGAAGAAATTGCGAGGTAGAAAATAATAGAGTGATGTGTATACATACACAAGGAATTCACGGAAAGTGTTTTTTTTTATACTTTCTGAGAGTGAGGAATGATGAGGAAGAGAAATGCCATTCTTATTGAAGGTTTAGAGCATTATTTAATTTTTAGAAACTTGCATGCAGCCGGGCGTGGTGGCACACGCTTGTAATCCCCGTGCTTGGGAGGCAGAGATAGGAGGATCGCGCAGGTTCGAAGCCAGCCGCGCGCGCTGGCTTAGGAGACCCTGTTTCCAAATAAAAAAATGTAAAAATAGGTCTGGGAGTGTAGCCCGGAAGTAGAAGGGCTTCCAGGAATCCCAGTACCACCAAAAAAAAAAAAAAAAAAAAAAAAAAAAGAAAGAAAGAGAGAAAGAAAGAAAGAAAGAAAGAAAGAAACTTGCATGCATATGTGATTTTAATAAGATGAAAATTAAATAACAAGAAAAAAAGAAATGTTTCTGCATCTACAAATAAAATGTATTGAGTTCAGTAATAAGCATGGCTAGTTTTATAATGTGCAAAACAAATCAAAGTGCATTCTCTCTTCTCTAGGAAGACTAGTTGATCCCACTGGAAGGACAAACTGTGGCTATGAGTCTGATCATCTCTGCATATCTGTGGACAGTTGGTGGGCTGGTAGGTTCTCTTAAATAGCAAAATTTATATTACCCTAACCTCCCCATCCCCCACCCAGGAAAATAACAAATGAGCAAACATTCAACCTAAAATCTTAGGGACGGAAACAAAACAAAAACAGAATTTCTTCTTTTTAAAAGTGGATCTACTTCACTTTGTACCTGGATCTTTATGTCACATTATAGGAGTTAAGAGCCACAATCTCTACAATCTTTTAGGACGTATTCAGTTTTTCAAGGATGGACTAAAACAGGGAACTGCAAAGGTCCATGGCCTCTGAGAGACCAAGAATGGAAGTTAGGTGGAAGATCCCAAAGGGCCAGGAAGTCTGTGGAATGAGGAAAGATGGAGAAATGTGATACGAGACCAAGAGAATAATGCTTTGTCATTTTGCTCCTAGCATATGTGATAACATTGAAATTCATAAACATGACAGAGATTACTATTACTACAATTCATTTGATCAAGGCTTTAGTTATAAACTTAACACTAAAATAACCAGAAGATATTTTCTAATTCTTTAGCTTTGTGTTTTGTTTGAAATTAATTTATAAAGCAACTTCTTAGAGATATTTCCTAATAATCACAATCAAGATCACATTAAATTTCATTTTTTCAAAGTAACACTTACAGTACATATCCCTCTTTCCTTCTACTAACTTGAGGCATTATTTTGAAACACTCACCAATAGTCATACCCAAAGATTTGGAATTGAAATTGCTTTTCTTGGATGGCTTGCTAGTTGATGTATCGGCCCACTGTGTTGGGGGTTACAGGGCCATATTCACAAATGGCTGTCTACAGTGAAAAGTATTGTGCATCACTGATTTCCATTGGAAATCAGTAGCAATATCTTACTAAATGTAATTAGTTAAGTCTGTAGGAATAGGTTATTTGTAGGTTATTTGTTTTTCCATCCAATTATTTATTGATCTAATGATCTCTTGCCAGACTCATTAAAATATTCTGTATTAGGGGCATAGGATAAAGCAAGGATTTAGTGATATTTTCTTTACAAATTAAACTTATATGTATTAAATAAGGAATATACATTTACCAAACTACAGTCATGGTAGAATATTTTAGAAAAAATATAATTTAGAACAAACTTAGGCACTGAATATTACCAAGCCCATTAAACTATTTTTGTTTTGTTAGTCAAGTTTTTTTAAATAAATGCATAATATAAGTGAATATATTAATAGATATCCATGATTATTAAATTACATTCACTTTTTTTGCAGTATTTGGGATGGAACCCAGGGGCATTCTACATTTGCACTACACCCCCAGCCCTATTTTTTATTCTTTATTTTGAAACAAGATCTCACTAAGTTGCAGAGGGCCTCACTAAGTAGCTGAGGCTGAGAACCTGTGATCCTCTTGTCTTGGCCTTCCAATGACTGAGGCACTTCAGAATTGTATATCTGATCTTTAAGATGATTTTGTTCAATATTTTTTTAGTGACTAACTTCTATCATATTTGATAGAAGGGCTTACTTAAAAGTATACTTTTAAAGTGACATAGGGCTTACTTAAAAGTATACTTTTAAAGTGACATAGGGCTTACTTAAAAGTATACTTTTTGACGTTTGTTAGTGCTTCTGGTAACAATATTCCTTTTGTTATTACAGATTTAAATTATTTTTTGAATGCATTACCTTTCCTTGCTGCGGTGGATTCTGGCATCATGGAGATATCTTCAGACCAAGTCAGGCTTTTGCCACCACCAAAGGATCAGACGAGGTTTTGCTATGATGTTTCTAGCTGTCGTTCATCCTTCCCTGAGACAATGAAAAAGTGGAGTGCCTTTTATCAGGTTTGTTCTTTAAGTTTCTTAAGACATAGCAAGAGCATTTCTTTAGTTCTGTAATACTTTTATCTAGGATTGTTCTTTAATAAAAATGTAAATAGTTATGCTAAATATATCAATAGTACATATTGTAGTAGGACATTGCATGTCATCGACAACCACAAAATTTAGCCATTATTCTCACATCAAACAAATTATACCACAAATGGTGAGAATACAGAATATTTTGCTACAGGTGAATAGGTCAGTAAGCAAACTGGACTATTTTAAACTTCAGGTCAACTATGAGATCTTGGAAGATTATGAAATTGGTTTTAGACCAACTATATATCATTGACAGCCTAGTTGTCCTAGGACAGCAGGATAGGTTGCCGAGATAATAAAAAAAAACACCCTGAGATGAAATATGAGATACAAGATTTACTAAAAAACACAAGGACGGTCCAGTGACAATAGGTTGGACAGGTATACCTCTGCTCAATGGAGTACCTCCAGTGCCTCACCAAAAATTAGCAACAACTATTTCACATGACACTTTGTCCAGAAAGCAACCAATTAGATAATACTTTCCTCTCCAACATGCTCTGATCTGCACTAGTTATCATGTGTAGAGGAGTTTCATAAGTTAGTCTACAGAAGACATAACATCATTAATTTGCTTAGATTGTCTTTTTCTTATATGACTAACATCACAAGGTGTGGCTGTCATGAAAGAAAGCAGCTTTTTTGTTTTTGCAGATAATGTTAATTTGACCAAATTTCTAGCATACCCTAGAGAAAGCAAGTTTCCATCAAGAGAATATGTATCTGGATATTCTGGCCCAAACTTGCTCAAATTGTTCCATTAACTTGTCTAGGTTTTGGGAAGTTAAAAAGAGGGTATCCAGGAGCATATTGTCTCACTGCTTTTTTTTCGTTAAGGATGGCACACCAGTCAATCAACTTATTGAAATTAAATAGTAAATTATCATATTTGGTAGAGGTACAAAATTATATATTTTTCCGAACTAAATATTCAGTGACTCAAAACCCAGTGGTCAACATAGATACAGACTAAAATCACAGATGAAACATTATTTATTAGTTCTTTAAATTAGTAATTCACTACTTTAGAGATAATTAAATGTAGCATTCAAACAAATTTTTCCTTCCTCTTATGATTTTATGGCAATTTTAATAACATTTATGAAAAAAGACTCCTGGCCAGTATAAAATGTGAAATTTTTGAAAATACTTGAAGCTCATTTTTTCTAGATAAAGATGAATTGCTAAATGTAATGCATATTTTCTCCATTTACAAAGGTTAGATACTAAGGTGTTACATATATTAATTCTTAGAAACATGATTTGCTTTTTATATAGAATATTGCTCAATTATATTTCTGTACAGAATTGATTTTCAGGGAGAGGACATTTTAGAGTTGCTTAAATACTAAAATGTTTCTCCTTTTTAGTATATGCGATCACCTTCTAGTGACTTTGATGTCCTGGTGAAATACTTATGGGATGCACATATCTTATCCTTGAAAAAGTCGATCAAAGCATTTGAAGATAGGTAAGAATGAATCCAAAGTGATCTCTCTTTAATATGCTAAATGATTTTTGCCTTATTTACACCATTTGTTACTCAGCTAGACTGATAGTGATTTCCAATCTGAATATAAGATAATGGATTTCACCACTGGAGATGCTAGTTTATTTTAGCACGATACAACATAGAAAGTATTTTATGGTGAAGAAACAAAATTATGACAAAAGGATTGCACTAAAAATCAAACAACATGCAACAAAATTTTTTAATTATTGAAGAAACAATATAAATATGTAGATAGATTTTATTACTTTGATCATAGATATGAGTTATAGTGGCATACACATGAGAAAATATCAGACAGCTTCATGGTTTTTCACAAGAAAACCTAGAAGATCATCAAAGCACTCCACATAGAGGGGCACCTAGAAGTGTGGGTGTAAGCATAATTTGGATTTGGAAGTAAATAGCACACTCTAAGGCATGATATCAACCACCCAGAGTAAGGTATGGGGTAGAAACCCAGAAAGGGTAAGAAGCAGAAACAAAGGAAAGGATTTTCAGTGGTATTTTATCAGTAGATGCATAAATCCAGGTGGTAACACGTGAGCTTTTCATGTTCTACTCTCATGGTTTTTTTTGTTTTGTTTTGTTTTGTTTTGTTTTGTTTTGTTTTGTTTTGTTTTGTGGTATGTGGTTCATGGAAACCCTTCTACCTCTAAGCTACACTCCCAGACCTATTTTTATTTGGAAACAGGGTCACTTAAGTCAGCAAGGCTGGCCTCAAACCTGCGCGATCCTCCTGTCTCCGCCTCCCAAACACGGGGATTACAAGCGTGCGCCACCATGCCTGGCTTACTCTCATGTTTTTTATACTCACTTGATCATCCCTCAAGGTAAATGCCTTAGTCAGCTGATCACAGGACATTTTCTCTTCCTGTTGATATGGCTTCAACAACTGAGTATTAATTACATCAGGCAATGAAGGAGTTTGATCCCTTGGCAATGTCTGTGAAATAATTTGGGGTTACATTCATTTCAGCAGCTAGAACTAACTTGCTCTTTCTATGCTGATAAGAAACACTCATGAGATTATCCAACAAGCATCCCAAGTGGTGATGATAAACCTCAATAGATAAGTACAACTTTTTTTTTTTTTTTTTGGTGATACAGGGGATGGAACCCTTCTACCTCTGGGCTACACTCCCAGACCTATTTTATATTTTATTTGGAAACAGGGTCTCTTAAGCCAGTGCAGCTGGCTTTGAACCTGCACGATCCTCCTGTCTCTGTCTCCCAAGCGCGGGGATTACAAGTGTGCACCAACAATCCTGGCTAGAAAAGTACAACTTTGAATATAGGATCATAAATACTTTGAAATTTATGGAAGGCTGGAGGTGTAACTCAGTGTCTGTAGAGTGCTTGTCTAGCATGTCTGAGGCCTTGGGTTTGATCCCCAGCACTGAAGAGTCAAAATAAATAAATTCAGAGGGATTGCAGGTTTTTTCTTCTCAAGTGTATTTCTTTTCCATTATAAAATTAGATATTCAACCACGTTGTATTAGTTTCTTTTTTTAACAATTGAGTCACATTTGAAAAAAATCGAGAAGTCACATTTAAATTTTTAACAGGCCGGACTTATTTAAAAATTGCTCCAAAATCATTCAAAATGAAGGGTAATTTGGGGGAGTGAGAGATATACATGTTAAGCTTAAAGTTCCACTGACACATTGGATACCTTCAGAAAATAATGATTATAACCATGATATGAGTCATAATCGTTGTAAAGAACATGAGTTTTAAAGACTGATTGTCAGGACTAAATCTGTTTTTGCAGTTTATTAAGTGTGTGACCCATCATTATGTTAGTTACATTAAAAAAATAGCAACAGAACCTACATCTTAAGCTTCCATGTCAAGCCACAGAGGGTGTGTACTGCTCAGAGGGATTAGGCTAGCAGGGAAGTTCTGCTGATCTTTCCTGGCCTCCCTTTTATACTCCCATGGGGGCTGACTTCACTGGCCCAACAGAGATGACTGGGGAGCCTCAGTTCTGTGCTTACCTCATTCTTCATCAGACGAGTCTGAGTGTTTTCCATAGTGGTGGCAGAGCTGCAAGAGAGAAACCAAATTGTGACAGTTTTATTCTCTGCTGTATCAAATCAGTTAATATTTTATTGTCCAAATCAAGATGGAGGGAAAAGTGGTCCTAGAAAGTTAAAGGAAAAAAGACAGGATTTAAAAGAGTGGGAGAGCCGGGCATGGTCGCACACGCTTGTAATCCCAGCATTCGGGAGGCTGAGACTGGAGGATCGCGGTTTGCGGACAGCTTCAGCTACTTAGCGAGGCCCTCTGCAACTTACTGAGACCCTTTTTCAAAATAAAAAAGAATAAAAACTAGGGCAGGGGGTATAGCTTGGAGGTCAAATGCCCCTGGGTTCCATCCCCAAACACGCAAAAATAAAATAAAGAGTGGGAGAGTGTTAGGGCCACAGATGCAAATTACTACACACTAACAAGCAACCTTAAAATCTTATAAGTCACTTTCTTCAGGCGAAAATAATAGGATGTGGTTATCTAAGTGACACAATAGTAATACTGCGTGGCCCACACAAACTCCAATAAAACTCTATGGTCTTAATTCTAAGACTGATTGACTCTTGTATCTATGTTTTTATTTTTAATTTATGAGAAGGTCTTAAAGTTTATTTCTATTATTTTTATGGCCAATTCTCTCTTACTCATTAGATCAGCTGACCAATGCATCTTTCAGCTAAAGCATTTGGAAAAGTTTCTGCTAAATTTAATTTCTGTCTTGTGACTCTTGTATGTTGGACTGATGTCCTCACTCTTTTCTTTTCTCTCTTTTTTATTTACAAACTGTTCAATACACTATCACTAGGCTTGATGGCTTTTGCTCAAAATCCTTATGAATTGATCTTTTTTTATCTTTATAGACATAGTTATAAAACAATTCACTACTTTCCACTATAATGATTTGTACCTGAAATAAGAAAGTTCCATTTTTTTTTTTTTTTGGTGGTACTGGGGTTCCTGGAAGCCCTTCTACCTCCGGGCTATGCTCCCAGACCTACTTTTTTATATTTTTATTTGGAAACAGGATCTCTTAAGCCAACGTGGCTGGCTTCGAACCTGCGTGATCCTCCTGTCTCCGCCTCCCATGCGCGGGGATTACAAGTGTGCGCCACCACACCCGGCAGAAAGTTCCATTTTTAAGAGACTTTTTACAGTGGTTTTTAAACTCCAATTACTTAGCAAATTAGTCAAGACAAATAACTAGACGTCTATTTTGCTAGATGTTCAATGTTTTAGGGACTCTCCAAGTCAGAAAAGTCAACAAATTTTACAATGAACGTCTGAGTCCAACAATTGTAACTTAGATCTTTGATATTTTTCTATTTTCAAAAAATATTATTTAAACATTTACTAACATTCATTTATTATATGGTTTCCCAATATATAATGTTCCTAATTCAAAGACAAAGTGAAAATCAAAATATTAATGACAAATGGGATGGTCCTTTCCAGTCTTAACTTTTTAATTATATATCTTCACATTTCCTGAGGTCTAAAACCATCACACCTAAAACTTATTTTTCTAAATAAAGCATAAATTTTATTTAGTATCAAGAGGCAATCATTTCTGAAGGAAGTCATATTGAAAATTGAAGATGAATAATTATAATTAAACTCTTTTTTTGGTTGTTTTAGATATGCCTATTATTCTAAACAGGAAGCTAAATTTGAGAAAGAATGGTACACTGCTGTGGAGTATTTAGGTGTAGCCTACATTCCTACAACCTTGAAAAGAGTATACGAGTCCCAGAAGGGCCTGCCACCAAAAGTACTTGTTGATACGGATATAGCCCCTTACATCACTGACTTTACTGCTCTTCAGAACACAGTCCTGTTGGGTCTGAATTTTCTTAGCAGGTTGGATGAATCTACAGGTAAGAATTGTAATAGTGTAAAAATCAAGACTATGCTGGACAAATAGTGATAGACTAATTGAATCAGAGCTAGAGACATCACAATATATACTCCACAAAGAAATGTAGGATCTCCTATGGCTCTTCTTGGCATTTTTTTTTAAAGAAATAATCACTCTTGATATCTGGCAGAATCATTGAGCCACCTTAGTCCTCGCACTGCTGGCCTGTCCTTTCATATGGAATAGACATTAAACCTTGGTGTGCATCTATCAACTAAAGAATTCTTTGTTCCACACACCCATATGTATTTCTTATTTTTCTCATCAAAACTTTTATTTTTAAACGTCTTACTTTGCTCTTAAGCTAAAGAAAAAAAAAGAAAGTTTTTAAAAAGCCTGTCATAATTTATTAAAGTACTAGCAGCTTGACTTCTCCAACTTATAATACTGTTAATCATGGAAAAAGTCCTCTGGTTCATTGCTTCAAATGGACTGAATCCTTCACCCAAACTATAATCATAATTATACTATTAGTGTTCTTCAAAGCAAAAAGTTCAAATCAGAATATATATATATATATATATATATATATATACATACATACAGAGAGTAAATTAAGCATAAATAAATAATATATATTAAGAAATAAAACATTGCATTAATGGAGTAACAAAAACATTCAAATACATTAGGGACTTGGTGCAATTGAAGCTCCTTCTTAGATGTTTCTTTTGGCTGTGCAAGTGGTACACTCCTGTAATTCCGGTTACTCAGCAGGCTGAGGCAGAAGAATCTAAGTCTGATGCCACCCTGGGAATTTAACAAGACTCTCCCACAAAATAAAAATTAAAAATGGATGGGACCATATCTCAGAGGTAAATCTCCAGTACCCAAAAAAAAGTGATGGCTCTAGTGCAGAACTGTAAGTTAGCAGGTAGCTATGGCACAATAATAGGGAACCAATTTTTTTTTAATCTGTGGAAATAATTCTTGAACTTTATCCCATAAAATGAGTTGATTCAAGTCATTTGGTTTAATAGACATATAATATTGAATTTAATGAGTGTACCACAACTGTGCACATTATTTATTATTATAATCTATTGTTAATTATGCAAAAGTTGTATTCCAGATATACTTCTCTTGGATAATTTACTACTTTGCTACTAAATTAATAAAATAAAAAATAATTATTAGGTCATGTATTGCTAAACAATACTGCCAGTAATGTACAGTGACATGCAATGTTTACTTTTCTTGTTATAATTGATTTTTACCACTGATTAGTAGAAGGGAAATTAAATAAAATTGATTAATTATCTATTGCCAAATAGAACCAAGAAATGTTTTCAGGAATATACTTGTAGTAATTTTTTTATTTTTTTTCAAGGTTCATTATCTCTGCTTTTATGGAATACGTTAATGAAGACAGAAGCTTCAAGGAAGCAAGTTCTAGAGATTTTTGACAAATTATTGTGTAATAACTAAAACTTCTGAAAAGATTTAAAGTATTATAAATTAATGTTTTGACAAGTAGTAATTTTAATTAAACTAAAGCCATGTAGTCTTGTTATTTCTGGTACTTTTTGACTGATTCTCATTCATTAAAAATTTGTCCATGCATTTATGCCTTTAAATTCAAATTGGTATCTGATTATTTTGCTTAAGTAATAGTTCTTTATTTTTAAATTCATCAATACTTAAATGGTAAGGAGCTTGCAGGAATCTATAAAAATAATTACTAAGAAATTAATAAAAAGCTATTGAATTTATGTGGCTTTTTTGTTATCTTATGTAACATAATATCAGAAAACTTGGAAGGAGATAGTCTGCTGATTAATAACCAAAATCCAGAACATTTTGAATTGAGTCAATTTAAATGTATAAAATTCTGCCATAATGTTAATTCACTTTGGCTTATATGAAAAGGACTCTATAAAACACTCTTATATGAATTTTTTTGGTAAAGCTAAACCTAAACTTTTTTTTTTAACAAGTAAATAGATTTTCTTTGGGTAAGATTGATAGGATGTTTCTGTGTTCAAATCTGCTGTGAAAACTTGATCTATTCTGCATTTATTGATTTGTTTTGTATCTTTCTTATACACTTTTGAACTGCTGCCTATGAAAATTCTACATAGCATAATTCCTAGTATTTTGAGATGCTAGCTGTTGCCTATAGGACAGACAAGATTACGTTTAACAATAGACTTACCTTGTGGTGCATGCCTGTAATCCTAGTACTTGGGAGGCCGAGACAGGAATATTGCAGGTTTGATAAAAAGCCTCAGCAATTTAGTAAGACTCTGAACAACCTAGGGAGGCCCTGTTTCAAAACAAAACATAAAAACCTGGGGTTATAGCTAGAAAGTAGAATGCCTGGGGTGGGGGCGGCCAGAGGAAATACAAGTGGACACTAAAGATGTGACCCTGCTTGTCCTGGCAGCCATAAATGTCCACTTAATTATATAAGCATAATAGGGCAAAACACAACACGTCTGCGCACATCCATGCTGATATGGGTGTGTGCCATATTGCCCAGAACACTATATAAGGAACAGGAACAGGTCTGTAGAATGAAACTGATTCTTTTTTTTTTTTTTTTTTTTTTTGCAAACCCAGGAGCATTTGACCTCCAAGATACATCCCCTGCCCTATTTTTTTTATTCTTTATTTTGAAACAGGGTCTCACTAAGTTGCGGGGGGCCTCACTAAGTAGCTGAGGCTGTCCGTGAACTGCGATCCTCTGGTCTCAGCCTCCCAAATGCTGGGATTACAAGCGTGTGCCACCATGCCCGGCTTACTGTTGTTCTCTTAATGGCGACTGTGCATGCTTTTTCCTCTCTGGGGATCTCAGCACTGAAGCTTCTCCTGCAATCACAACTGGCCTCTGACTCTTGGCATAGTTGGCAGGATAAGGTGAGTACCTCCCTTGCTCTTTTGGAGTAACAGCTCCAGAATGAACAACATAAGGTGGAGGAAATGTGCTAAAAGATTGGAGGATGTATATTTCCTGCTGAAAGAAGTCCACAAGGCTTTGAAGGTGCTGGAGCTGCAACAGGCAGGCCCTGGGGTCCCCAGAATGGAGCTTGTGGTCAGTGTGAACAAAGCCCACCAGCCCCTTGCCCGAACCTATGCCAACAACCACTGCTTTCCTCAGCCTTGTGCGTGGTCAATCAGGAGACATCAGTCCAGGCCTGCTTTCAGGAGGAAGTGATGCGCCCAACCAACTTCCCATCTGGGAGACTTGGCTCCATTTCCACTCTTGGTAATTTAAAGGGACCTCAGCCTTCAGGAGGATTGAAGGAGACCAGAGAGCTGCTGGTGTAGGCCTCAGAAAGCTGGGGCTAGGGCTAGCACAAGCTAGGGCTTGGGCTAGCACACCTAGGGGCTGCTGGATGTGACTCGACAGCTGTATTCTACTGTTGGAGAGGCATGCAGCCTCACAGTCTCACCCACGGTGCCAGCCAGTGCCCAGCCAGCATGGGGCTGGGACCTCTTCCCTGCTACAGTAGCAGAGGCATGCACCCTATGAATTCAATCACTTTGGGCTTGGCAGGGTCATGCAGGCCCCAGCAGTGGTGATGATGGAGTGGCTGGATTGGCAGAGAAGATAAAATGCCAGCCCAACAAAATACTTTTGGAGCTCTGGTGGCGGCTTTGCTCCTACCCAGATATATACCTCTTTACCTCCAAAAAAGACCAAGGAAATAGCCCAAGAGATACTGTGACTGATTTTCTCCCAGACTAGAGACTCTGCTGGGGTACCAGGTTAGCAGGGGGAAGCAGCTGATGCAAGGCCACATGTGAAATTGACTATTTACTGGTCCCCCCATAATGTGAAACGCATCTTAGTGTTAGTTAATAGGAAGCAGGCAGCATTATCCTCTTTGGTAACCCAGATAAATTTACCAGACCTAAAGCTGCCATAGAGGGACGAGGTACATTTCATTATGGTTCTATGTACCCCAGTGATTTGGGGAATAAAACATCTGCCTCCTAAAGAATGTGACATGTATGTATCTCTCATAGCTGTGTATATATCCTGGGGTGGACATATTGTAAAGACTGACCATGCAGACAAGTTTGGTGGCTATCAGTGCATGTGATAACATCATCACTAGAAGATAATGCTCCCTTACAACTCCCACAAGCCACAAGGACTGTGAATGCATGGCAGCACAAGCTACCAGGGAACATGAGAAAATTGGACAGATAATACTGAAGGTAGAAGAGGCAAGTGTAATTCACTGAACTCATAGTCCATTCATATTTCCCATAGGGTCAGTGCAAAAACCTGATGGTTCCTCATGCATGAAAGTAGATTACTGAGAACTAAACAAAGTGACACTGCCTTTGCATGCAGAGGTACCCCACATTTCAGAACTGATAAATTGCCTGTCACATGAACTGGGATAGTTCCATTATGTTGTAGACTTGACAAACACATTTTCTCCATTGACATTACCCCAGAAAGCCAAAAGTAATTTGCTTTTACTTGGGAAGGGCAGCAATGGACCTTTTCGTTATTGCCCCAGGTATAGTCAGAGGGACAGTCAATGGGCTCTCAATGAAGACAAAGTACAGGGACCTAGATATTTTGTCAAATTCTTGGGTGTTATCTGGTCAGGTAAGACAACGGTGATACCCAAAGCAGTAACAGACAAAATAGAAGCCTATCTTCAACCAGGAACAGTTAAATAGTTACAGACATATCTGTGTTTTTTTTTTGTTTTGGCAAACTCTAATTTTGTTTTTATCACAGCAGTGGAAAGAGGCAGAGGAGTGCCACACCCTCATTGAAAAACAGTTAGCAGCTGTGTACACTGCCCTCTTAGGGCACCCATTATATGAACCCATTAAAGGTACTGGGTTAGCGATGAAGCAGACCACCTACCTCACTGAAGTTTGGTTACGGTATCGGACTTGTGCCTCCTGGACAGGGGTAGCACAAACAACCATTATGGCCAAGTTGGGGACATATTTAGAACACTGAACATGGTAGCCCTTTGTCTAAAAAGCTACATACTCTTCTGGAGCCAGCACATCATTTCCAAATGACAGCTCCCTTGGAAGCCACCAAGTAGAAGATGCCCCAAGTCCTTATGAAGAAGGGAAAGCTCCAATACCTGCAAGAGTGTGGTATACTGATGGCTTCTGTCGTGGGCAGCTGTAGCTTTACAGCTTTTTGGTATGAGACCAGTGTGAAACACTATAGCCAATAGACTGAACTCCAGGCAGTCTTACTGGTTCTCATGATGGAGATTGGGCAGTTACATGCTTGTAAAGATAGCTGGGCTGTGCAGTGGAGGATAACACTGTTTCTGCCCCCTTGGACACTGACCATTGTGGAGCAAGGATATGTGGGAGGACCTGTAAAATCGGGGCCTTCAGGAAGGAGCTACTATACATTATGTTCTGGGGCATAAGCCTTTACAGACCCTGCATAATAATTCTGCTGACACTTTAGTTCAAGTTCAGGCTCTTTGACTACTCCTGAAGCCCTAATTGGTATCACTGTGGTTACATATGAAGTTAGGAATCATAGGTGCCCACACCATGGGTCTGGTGGCCCAGTGATGGGAATTGCCTGTTACCCATGCTCAAGTGCAAACACTATTCTATATAAGGAAGAGGTCTATAGAATAAAGCCACTGTTGTTCTCCTAATGATGACTGCACATAATTTCTTCTCTCTGAGGATCTCCCTGTTAAAACCTCTCCTGCAACCACAGCTGGCCTCCGATAATGCCACTGGGTTCAATCCCCAGTACCAGAAAAACAGAACAAAACAAAATAAAACAAAACAAAAACAATGGACTCCAAGTAAACTTACCCTAAAACCCACTCTTTCTAAACTTTTTTGTTGTTGTTCACATAGAAAAAGAGCTGACCTCTAATTTTCTTATCATTTCCCTTCTGATGTGTTACTGACAATTGGAATAGGTCTAAAGGGGCAATTGAAACCAAACCACCGTATGAATAACTAGCAATGCATTCAGAAAAATTTTATTCTGGGATAAAGGAGGAAAATTTTTAAGTTCAAAATATAATCGCTCGTGTTATGTCAATCTTCTTAAAAAGTAAACAGGACCAAAATGTTTAAAGGACTCTAATGCATGAATGCTTAAATGAATATGTGCTTCCACTAGGTGGCACTATTGGAAGTATTCTGACTGTCTCCTTGCATTCTGCTTTACAATTTCTGATGATATTTCAATCATCTGGCATCTTTTATTTATATATTTCTGATGCCCTTGAAGAAATATAAACACCAATTCAGCAACAATTAAATAGCCAGATATCATAGTCCTAAATCTCTCAATATTGAGAAATAAACCAAGACAAGGAAGACATTGTAATGGGCCTAGAACCCATGGGCATTCTACTGAGCTACACCCCCAGCCCTATTTTTTATTCTTTATTTGGAAAAAAGGTCTTGCAGAGTGCCTTGCTAAGTAGCTGAGGCTGTCCATGAACCCTCATTATCCTCTTGTCTCAGCCTTTCAAGTACTGGGATTATAAACCTGTGCCTACCACACCCAGCTCGTATTGTTTATTTTTTTGAAATAGGCTCTCCCTAAGTTGCTAAGGGTCTTGCTAAGTTGCTGAGGCTTGTCTCAAACCTGTTTTCTCACCATCCCAAGTACTAGAATTACAGGTGTGTTCCATGCCAGTATGCCCAGCTCGATCTTCCTATCATCTTTATCTATTACTCTTTTATGTACTGCCTTCTTTTTTGCAATTTGCTAATTGTCTGGACATGTTTTTACTAAGGCTTTGCTATACTTACTGGAAACACCTGCGTAGTCACTGTCAGGCAACTATGTTATATTGAAAAAAGTATTGACCAACACAATATCAAGGTAGAAGAAAGTCAGAGGACTGATGCCACCCTACTTTAGGACTCACTATAACACTATAGTAATCAAGAAAGTGTAGTACTGGCAAAATAATTAATAAATATATCAATGAAGTTGAAAAACAGAACCTATAAATAAAACTACATAAATAAAATCTGCTCATATTGAGAAAGGAACAAAAAGAGTACTATGAAGAAAGATGATTTTTCAAACAAGGGAGAAAAACAACTAGATAGCCATATGAAACAAGTGAATCTATATGTGGACCTAATAAAAATTAACTTCAAATGAAATATGATTTTAAATGTAAAGTACAAGAGATTGAGAGAGCAAGGGATGAGTGGGTAGAGCACAAAGGAATTTTAAGTAGTGAACAATTCTGTATATATTTTCATACTGTATAATAATAGACACATAACATTATACATGAACTCAACCTTCACTGTTGAATACAACACAACTTGCCCTTGGATATACCAGCTGACACCTAGAAACTGAGAGAAATCTATCAAAAGCAACAGGTACAAACTTCTGAAATCATGGGAAGGAGGAACAACAATGGAGCAGTGAGCTCCCACAACCCCACAATAAGAAAACCCGATAACACACTTTGAAGTCAGTATTAAGAGGAAATTTTATAGCACTGAGTGCTCACATAAGAAAAACAGAAAATCATCAAATAAATAACCTAATGACACACCTTAAAGCCCTTGAAAAACAGGAACAATCTAACTCCAAAGCCAGTAGATGACAGGAAATTATTAAAATCAAAACCTATAAGATGCATATCATCAAGAGTGAACCTCGCTGGGCATGGTGGAGCATGCCTGTAATCCCAGTGCTTGACAGGCTTAAACAGGAAGATCACAGGTTCACCATCAGCTTCAAAAACTTAGTGAGGCCCTCTGAAACTTATTAGACACTGCTTAAAATGAAAAAATAAAATAGGGCTGGGTATAGCTCAGAGAATACCCCTTTTCAATCCTTAATACAATGAAAAAAAATAGTGAACCTTAATGAAAACTATGGGCTGATATAAAAATGCAGACTCATTGATTTTAATACATGTACTACTGTGGTGAGGATGTTGATAGTGGGAAAAGCTTTATGTGTTTAGGATCTGGGGGTATATGGGAACTCTTTGTATTTTCTGTTCCATTTTCCTATAAATTTAAATCTGTTCTAAAAAGTTTTCTATTTTTTAAAACACTAAATATTTATCAAAGTTTTATGGGAGTAAAGGGAGCAGAGAAGCAGGGTATATGTGTTCTACCAACATCTAAGAGTATTTATACAGCAAGCTTCTGTAACCTGTCCTTTAATTTGGACTAAGTAGCAATTAAATATGTGTACTTCTGTACAAAATAAATGAAAAATTAATAAGGATATTGAATTAGGCAGGTTAAAAGTTTAAAAATATATTAAGAATATAATTTTAGATATTATAACTGTATTCTAGATTTGTGTGGCTACCTTTCAGAATATAAAGAAAAGAGGTTGCATGAAGAGATACAAGAAAAAAAATTTATGACCAAGTGAATGTTATAGATGATAGGTTTTCTTTTTTTTTAATTTTTTTTTATTGGTGCATTGTAATCATATATCACATTGGAATACAAGTCTTGAGAGGATATACAAGCACACATCATCCAATTAGCCCTCATCCAGCCCCCATCCCATTCCCTCCCCCTCCCTCGATCCCATGCTTGTTTGGTGATTAACTTTGATACATTTGTTTATGTACCTCCTGCATTTTAAGGAGGCTCCATCCTCCCCTATTCCATACCCTCTGATTGGGCACCTTAGTTGCTTCACTATAGGGCCCTTTCTATAGCTTGACCCCTTCCTGTTGACCCTTTCCTCCAAGTTTTTGCTAATTAGCGGAATCATCTGATTTTTATTTTCTGCGATATTTCTCTGTGCATGTCACGTTGCAAGTACTGATCCCACTCTTGATGGCCCCTGTAATGGCCTGGCTACCTGGTGGACTGATCCAGACCTCACTGGCTCGAGCAGCGGCCTTGCCTCATGGGAGGCCCTGATTGTGGTCTTGCTGGCCCCAACACCGGCCTAACCCCTCAGCTGGCTCCAATCCTGGCCTCGGAGGACCCAGTAGCGGCCTTGCCTCACGGCAGGCTCCGATGACAGCCATTGGCCCCAGCACCAGCCTAACCCCTTGGCAGGCTCCGATCCCGGCCTTGGAGGCCCCAGCACCAGCCTTGCCTCATGGCAGGCTCCGATGCCAGCCTCGCTGGCCCCAGAACCGGCCTAAACCCTCAGCAGGCTCTGATCCCAGCCTCGGAGGACCCAGCAACCGGCCTTGCCTAACAGCAGGCTCTGATCCCGGCCATGCTGGCCCTGGCACCAGCCTAACCTCTCAGTAGGCTCTGATCCCGGCCTTGAAGGCCCCAGTAGTGGCCTTACCTCACGGCAGGCTCCAATGTCGGCCATTGGTCCCGGCACCGGCCTAACCCCTCAGCAGGCATAGATTATAGGTTTTAAAATTATTTGTTTTTAGTTTTTCCAAGATGGCGACGGAGAGATGCAGCATCCCTCACTAGCTGAAGCAAACTAAGTTCAACTACTGAGACAGAAGTGTCTTAAAAAAAAAAAAATTAAACGTACGATCCAAAACAGACTTGAGGAGTACGGCAGAAAAAAATCCAGCAACTGATCTGCAAGATTCACCACAACACACAAAGAAAGCAGATAGTGAGCTGAAGAATCGGCGGCCTGCGGAGTGCAGACACAGGCGCAGTGGCCTCAGGGCCGCTGGCCCAAACGGGACTTTTGGTTCTTTAACATTCCCAGAGAAGCTCTAAAATCTGAAAGTGACCAGAGAGTTCCAATACCTGAAGTTGCTAGCTAACTGGAGCTCCTGAGCGGCACTCAACAAAGGTGGCCCCGCAGACATGCCCAGAGATTGGCAGGGACCAGGAAGTGGACCTGCTCACCAAGGCAGTAAAAAGTCAGCAGGATACGGGAGAGCTGCCAGAGCTTCAGAGCCACAGATTGGACTGCCAGCGTGAATTCAGAGGAGCCATGGACCCGGCAAGCACACAGTGAGTATGACATATGTGAGTGTCAGTGTGTGCAAAGTGGGCCAATTCAACTCCGGGACCAAAGAAGAGCGCTTAAGGTGCGATACCTGCACGGGGCCACAAGGGGACACTCCAAGCAAATACAAGATTCACCATATATCAGCAACATAGTAGGACTGTTATCTCTTTTATTTATTTATTTATTTTTTACTATTTTTCTATCTTTTTATATTTTATTTTTCACTACTGCAATTTGGTATTGTTTGTTTTACTTTTTGGGTCTTTGGGTTTGTTTTGGTTTTTGGTTTTCTGGGGGATAAGTTTTTTTTTTTTTTCTGGGGGGATAAGTCTTTTCTAAAGTTCTAATACAAAGACTAGGATAAAAATAATACCCACTAACGATGGGAAGACAGCAGAAAACCAGACATGAGAACTCTGAAAATATGAGAACTAGGAATAATGGAGAAATGACAGAAATCACAAATACTGACCTACAAGAAATGCAGAAAGGGGAGTTCCGAATCTTGATCTACAATATGATGAAAGGATTTAAAACAAGTTTAGAGGAGATGAAAGATGAGTTAGAAACACTAAAAAAGAATCAGAAAGAGGTTTGGAATGAAATGAAAGAGTCAATAAATGAAATGAAGTCAGCAATAGAAAGAAATTCTGGAAGATTAGAGGAAATGGAAAGTAGAATATCACTGTTAGAAGACAGTTCATCCAACACCAAAAACACAGTCAGTAGTATGCAGAAGTCATTACAGCAACAAAACCTAAACATACAGCAAATTTGGGACAACATGAAACGCCCTAAATTACAGATAAAAGGCATTGAAGAAGGGATAGAGGTAGAGACCAGGGGCATCCATAATCTCTTCACAGAAATAATTTCAGAGAACTTCCCAAACATAGATCTTCATGTTCAAGAGACATACAGAACACCATTAAGACAAGATCAAAAAAGAACCTCCCCATGCAACATAATAGTCAAAATGACTAACATAGAGGCCAAGGAAAAGATCTTAAAAGCAGTGAGAACAAACGGTTGGGTGAAATACAGAGACAAAACAATAAGAATCACCCCAGACTATAAAACCCAGGTCATGAATGCCAGGAGAGACTGGTATGACGTGATCAGACCTTGGAAGAAAATAACTTCCAACCGAAGCTGCTTTATCCAGCAAAACTACTATTCAAAGTCAACGGCGAAATAAAAGTATTTCAGGACAGACAAAATCTCCAAAAATTTATGAATTCAAAGCCAACACTAGAGAAAATACTTAAAGAAATAAACCATAAAGAAGAAAAAAGAAGCAGACTTCAGAACCAGAGAAGAGAGGAAAGTGATCAGAGGGGCTTCTAAGTAAGGAAGAAAGAAAAAGCTACCAAACAGATGACAGAACACAAAATGACAGAAAACAAAAATTATATTTCAGTAATAACTCTTAATGTTAGAGGACTTAACTCACCAATCAAAAGACATAGATTGGCAATGTGGATCAAAAAACATAACCCAAATATATGCTGTTTGCAAGAAACTCACCTAACAGCCAAAGACACTCACAGACTGAAAGTGAAAGGATAGAAAAAGATACACCATGCTACTGGAGAACAAAAAAGGGCAGGGGTAGCAATCCTGATATCCAACAAAACAGACTTTAAACTAAAATACATCAGAAGAGACAAATCAGGGCACTTCCTTTTATTAAAAGGAACAATACACCAAGATGATATAATGATAGTAAACGTTTATGCTCCAAATGTGAATGTGTCGTGCGCAGTGACGACTCTTACACGATCTTCCTCAAGCAGTTTTATTACCCCAGTTTCAATGCTCTCTCAACGCCCTCTCAGGTAAAAACAACATCAGTCTTCTATCCTCTCCCTCATCACTCCACCAACCCTCCTTCTGGCACTCTATGTCTCTGCTGCAGCCACATGCCGGTCACAGTGGTGGCTTTGTGAACATGTCCGTCCCAGCTCGGAGCCCGGAGCAGTCCGCCAAGGAACTGCTCTTCCTGTCCACCAACCCTCTTAGCTCCTTCTCCTTTTTCCCGCTAGGGCATGCGCGCTTTTTAACCTTCTCCTGGGCGGGCAGGTGGTAGCACGAGGCGTTGCGTCACTAATTATCCGTAAGGCGCCTGATAGGGCTCACTGCGCAGGCTCAGGGCACCGCCAGCCTCGTGAGCCTCGTGACTTGGCTGCAAGCCCAGGCGCCATCTTGAGTCCACGCTGGCAACAAGCCTGGGTGCCACCTCGGTCCTGCCGAGTGGGCCCCAACATATCTCCCTTTTTGTTTTATTAAAATAAGGCTCGGGATCGTGCCTGTCTTAGGTTGCCGACCCTCAAGGACCATTCTTACCCGTCATTGGGAGAACAATAGCATGATTGTTTCCCTGTCTTAGGTTGAAAGGTCCCGGGGACGATCTTACCCGTCACTGACTACCGATCCAGCATACTGAGCCATACATGGGGAGATAAGCCAGCTTCTAGGGCTGCCAGAGCTTGCACCAATATGCGCTGTTGTTGCAGTGCGCGTTGTCGAGTTCGCCTGATATATCCAACCATGAAACATCATGCTACCACCAGCAAGAATGCCCAGAACGCCATGCCACCCCAGTCTTTTAAAAAACCCAATGTTCCATGTATCAAGTCCATCCATTGTTGTACTGCAGCGACTTCTACGCGGGTAGGATTAATTGCAGCGATGGACGCTCGTAGCTCAATCATGGTGTGTTCAAATTCACGGCTCCAAGTTCCTAGAAGCGTCTTGCTTAATTGACGAAACAAATTGCCTGCATGGGAGAAATTCTGATACTGCACATACGTTATACATATAGTCCAGATAATTGAGCTTGCTGAGCCATGCCAGCAGCCACATGTGAGGATAGAGCATTCATAGTGGCTGCAATAACTGCCACGGCCACAGAGGCCACAATTACAGCAATAAGAGCAGAAATTCCAAAGTCTCCAAGGGTGCATAGAAGCATAGCAGAAAGTCAGAAAACAGGTATCAATAAAACAACCTAAACTATCATTAACCAAGGTAAAGGAAGAGGGAAAGTAGAAATAATTCCCCAAAGATCTTAAAGAAAACAACTCATCTCTACGGTACCGAGCAGCAGTTTACAACTCTTACGTTAGGAACTAATCTTCTGACCTATCCTTTACACATTAAGCGCCTTTTCCAACTAACCTCAGGTGTCTTCCATCTATGGTGGCGGATTAGGAGAGGGAGTCGAATCAGGACCAGCCCGATTCTCTAACTTGCTTACACTAAAAAATATCCTCCTTAATGGAGCCCCCTTTGATCGGGGAAAATATCCTCCTTAATGGAGCCCCCTTTGATCGGGGAAAATACAGCGCTGTCCCTCGCTTTTCCGCGAGCCTCGCTTATCCGCGAGCCTTATTTACTAAATATCCTCCTTAATGGAGCCCCCTTTGATCGGGGAAAATACAGCGCTGTCCCTCGCTTTTCCGCGAGCCTCGCTTATCCGCGAGCCTTATTTACTAAATATCCTCCTTAATGGAGCCTCCTCCTCCCTTTTCGGAGTCAAAGGAGTACTTACCAGCCGGCTGCCCGGGACTGCCGAGGTTCTGATCAAAGCGAAGTTCCCCGTACGGGCCACCATTTGTCGCGCGCAGTGACGACTCTTACACGATCTTCCTCAAGCAGTTTTATTACCCCAGGTTCTTATACAGTTACCATTCCTCTTTAATGCTCTCTCAGGTAAAAACAACATCAGTCTTCTATCCTCTCCCTCATCACTCCACCAACCCTCCTTCTGGCACTCTATGTCTCTGCTGCAGCCACATGCCGGTCCGGTCACAGTGGTGGCTTTGTGAACATGTCCGTCCCAGCTCGGAGCCCGGAGCAGTCCGCCAAGGAACTGCTCTTCCTGTCCACCAACCCTCTTAGCTCCTTCTCCTTTTTCCCGCTAGGGCATGCGCGCTTTTTAACCTTCTCCTGGGCGGGCAGGTGGTAGCACGAGGCGTTGCGTCACTAATTATCCGTAAGGCGCCTGATAGGGCTCACTGCGCAGGCTCAGGGCACCGCCAGCCTCGTGAGCCTCGTGACTTGGCTGCAAGCCCAGGCGCCATCTTGAGTCCACGCTGGCAACAAGCCTGGGTGCCACCTCGGTCCTGCCGAGTGGGCCCCAACATGAATGCAACCACATTTGTAAAACAAACCCTTCAGAACATCAGATCTCAAATAGACCAAAATACAATAATTCTGGCAGACTTCAATATGCCTCTCACACCACTGGATCGATCTTCAAGGTAAAAGTTGACTAAAGACTCTTTAGAACTAAAGAAAACTATAAACCAAATGGACCTAATAGACATATACAGAACATTTCATCCAGAAACTAAAGAATACACATTCTTCTCATCAGCCCATGGAACCTTATCCAAAATAGATCACATCCTGGTACACAAAGAAAGCACCAGCAAATTCAAAAGATGTAATATAATCCCTTGCATCTTTTCAGACCATAATGGAATTAAAGTAGAAATCAACAACAGGAAACTCAAAAGAAACTATGCAAATACGTGGAGACTGAATGATACACTATTGAATGATGAATGGGTAAGAGCAGAAATTAGGGAAGAAGTAAAGAAATTTTTGGAAATAAATGAAAACAGAGACACAACTTACCAAAATCTCTGGGACACTATAAAAGCAGTATTAAGAGGAAACTTTATTGCATTGAGTGCTCACATAAGAAGGACTCAGAATCACCAAGTTCAGACCCTACTGGCACAACTCAAGGATCTAGAAAGACTGCAACAGTCCAACCCCAAAGCCAGCAGAAGACAGGAAATTATTAAAATCTGAGCAGAAATAAATGAAATAGAGAACAACAACAACAAAAAAAATTCAAAGAATCAACAAAACAAAAAGCTGGTTCTTTGAAAGGTTAATAGAATTGATAAATCCCTAGCCAACCTAACCAAAAGAAAAAAAGAATCAATGCAAATTACTAAAATCAGAAATGAAAAAGGAGACATCACCACAGATAGTGAAGAAATTCAAAGGATTATCAGAAACTACTTTAAAAATTTATACTCCGATAGACAAGAAAACATGGAAGAAATCGATAGATTCCTAAACACAGTTAACCTACCTAAACTGAACCAAGAGGACATAGCAAGCCTAAACCGACCAATAGCAAACAATGAAATAGAAATGGCAATAAAAATTCTTCCATCAAAGAAAAGCCCAGGCCCAGATGGGTTTCCAGCTGAATTCTACAAAGCCTTCAGTAAAGAACTAATACTAATACTTCATAACATGTTCCAGGAAATTGAAAGAGATGGAACTCTCCCAAATTCCTTCTATGAGGCCAGTATCACATTAATCCCCAAACCAAATAAAGATACCTCAAGAAAGGAAAACTACAGACCAATATCTTTAATGAACATAGATGCAAAAATTCTAAACAAAATACTAGCCATACGCATTCAACACCATATCAAGAGAATAATACACCATGACCAAGTTGGTTTCATCCCGGAAAAACAAGGTTGGTTCAACATACGCAAATCAATACATGTCATCCACCACATAAATAGAATCAAGAATAAAAACCACATCATCATAGCAATAGATGCTGAAAAAGCCTTTGACAAAATCCAACACCCATTCATGTTAAAAACACTACAGAAAATTGGAATAAAAGGAACATACCTCAACATCATTAAGGTAATATACAACAAACCCAAAGCCAACATTATACTGAATGGGGAAAAACTGCAAGAATTTCCCCTAAAATTGGGAACAAGACAAGGATGTCCAGTATCACTACTCCTCTTCAATATAGTCCTTGAGACTCTTGCCGCAGTAATAAGACAAGAGAAGGAAA
Source organism: Muscardinus avellanarius (assembly GCF_963383645.1). Classification (NCBI taxonomy): domain Eukaryota; kingdom Metazoa; phylum Chordata; class Mammalia; order Rodentia; family Gliridae; genus Muscardinus; species Muscardinus avellanarius. The sequence goes on from NC_137794.1 coordinate 80,864,447, forward strand.
TCAAAGGAATTCAAATAGGAAGAGAGGAATTAAAATTATCCTTATTTGCAGATAACATGATACTTTACCTAGAAGGCCCTAAGAAGTCAACCAAAAGACTTCTGGAGTTAATTAACAAACTCAGCAAAATTTCAGGATACAAAATCAACTTAAAGAAATCAGAGGCTTTTCTTTATACCAAAAATGAATCCTCAATGAAAGAAATAAAACAATCAATTCCATTCACTATAACCTCAAAACCAATAAAATATCTAGGAATAAACCTAACCAAAGATGTAAAAGACCTCTACAACAAAAACTATAAAACATTAAAGAAAGAAATTGAAGAAGACCTTGGAAGATGGAAAGACCTCCCATGCTCGTGGATAGGCAGAATAAATATCATCAAAATGGCCATTCTGCCAAATGATTTATAGATTAAATGCAATTCCCATCAAAATACCAACTACATTCTTCACAGACCTAGAAAAATCAGTCATGAACTTTATATGGAGAAAGAAAAGACCCAGAATAGCCAAAGCAATTCTCAGCAATAAGAATCACACAGGAGGCATCACAATCCCAGACTTCAAACTATACTATAGATCAATAGTAGTAAAAACAGCATGGTACTAGCATAATAACAGGTACACTGACCAGTGGAACAGAATAGAAGATACAGAAACAAATCCACACACCTACAGTCAATTAGTCTTTGACAAAGGGGCCAAACTCATATGCTGGAGAAAAGACAGCCTTTTCAACAAATGGTGCTGGGAGAACTGGCTATCCATTTGTAGAAAGATGGAACTAAACCCCTATATCTCACCATGCACAGGAATCAACTCGAGATGGATCAAAGACTTAGAAATCAGACCTGAGACTGTGAAGTTATTAGAGGAGAACATAGGCTCATCACTACAACATATAGGCACAGGCAGTAACCTTCTCAACAAAACCTCCAAAGCTCAGGAAATTAAAGCAAAAATCAACAAGTGGGATAGCATCAAACTAAAAAGTTTCTTCTCATCAAAGGAAACCATCAAGAACCTAAAGAGGAAGCCTACAGAATGGGAGAAGATCTTTACCAGTCATCACTCCGATAGGGGGCTAATATCCAGAATATACAAAGAGCTCAAAAGACTCAGCACTAGCAAAACAAACAACCCAATCAAGAAATGGCAACTGAAATGAATAGACACTTTACAAAAGAGGAGATACAAATGGCCAATAGATTCCTGAAAAGATGTCCTTCATCATTAGTCATCAAGGAGATGCAAATCAAAACTACACTGAGATTCCATCTACCCCCCCCCCAGTCAGATTGGCAAGCATAAAGAAATCAAACAATAATAAATGCTGGGGAGGATGTGGGGAAAGAGGAACTCTTTTACATTGTTGGTGGGACTGCAAACTAGTTCAGCCACTATGGAGATCTGTGTGAAGATTCCTTAGAAAACTGGGAATAGATCCACCATACGATCCAGCTTTACCACTCCTGGGTATTTTTCCAAAGGGATTGAAAACAGAGAACTACAGCAACATATACATACATATGTTCATAGTACAATTTGTAATAGCCAAAATTTGGAAACAACCTAGGCCCCCATCAAGAGATGAATGGTTTGCAAAGTTATGGGAAATACACACAATGGAATTCTATTCAGCTATAAAGAAGAACAAAATCACATCATTTGTAAGATGGAAAGGGCTGGAAAGCATTATGTTAAGTGAGATCAGCCAAACACAGAAAGAGAAGGGACATATGTTTCCTCTAATATGCCCAAACGAGTGAGCATTGGGGATACCAGAGAGAATCCAGATAATGGAAGGGAAATCTCAGCAAAGTTTGAATGGAAAACTAAGAGAGGAAGGAGGCTGAACTTGGTTGATGAGCGGCTATTCCCAAATAGTTGTAAAAGTACAAATATAGCAAGGTTAGCCTGGGTATTAAGTATCGGGAGGGGGTAAGGGAAATGAGGGGGGAAAGAGGGCACCAAATACAGATTAAATGTATAACATTTACTTTCAATAAAATAAATTAAAAATAAAATAAAATAAAATAAAATAATTTGTTTTTACTCAAAGTTAGCATTGAATTAGATATTGTGTTTGATAAAAATATTTGATGATGCCGGGCGTGGTGGCACACGCTTGTAATCCCCGTGCTTGGGAGGCGGAGATAGGAGGATTGCACAGGTTTGAAGCCAGCCTCGCTGGCTTAAGAGACCATGTTTCCAAAAAAAAAAAAAAAAAAAGGTCTGGGAGTGTAGCCCGGAGGTAGAAGGGCTTCCAGGAATCCCAGTACCATAAATAAATAAATAAATAAATAAATAAATAAATAAATAAATAAATAAATAAATAAATATTTGATGATGATAAGGGAGAATCAAACTTGAGAATTCCGACTGCTTATATTTAAAACTAGACAAATAGCAACATCTAGTGGCTGTTTCTATGATTAAACCCTATCTTCATTTTCATAGTTAAAATTCAGTTATAGGCCAATAGTCTGGCAGGATTTTGAGTTAAGTACAAACAAACAAAAAACAACTCAGAAAACTAAAATTAAATGTTTGTTTAATGTACATATTAGAACATTATTTGCAAATGTTCATGTTCAGTTTATAATCAATTTAATTTACTTTAGTAAAGTTTATGTAAGGAAATGTTTAGCTATTTTACCATCATAAGAAGGGTTGGATTTTGCTATTCGGAAGGACAAGACTTTGCCAACTTTAACCTTAAAGGTGAAATTGATAGATATTTAACTTTTTCTGCTGTCGATACTTCTCCATTATTTGATCTAATAGAATCTGCATGTATTCTAGGCCATCGTTTATTTTTGTCAATTGTTTCAACTTGAGCTAAAAATACTAAGAATTACTTTATGGCAAAAGAAAGGTATCCTGGGTTTATCTTTCATGTCTCATCTGCAAATAAATAATCAAAACTTGTATTTACATTAAAAACTGTCAGCAAATGAATGACTCGAGGGAGAGCGATGTGACAGAGAAAGACAGGCAGCACATCTCAGCGTCCCTGTGGTTTGAAACTGAAGCAGCTACTCAGCAAGGTGAGTTACTGAGGGAATGCACCAAAGTTCAGTACGAGTGGTCAGACTGAAGGAGACTTACAGATCCTGAACACTGCACAGAGAGGGAGAAAAACTCCACCAGGGCTGCGTTGGCACCGGCCGTGCTGGGGCAGGCGGGGATATGGGTGACACAAAGGGAAAAAGAGAGAGAATCCTAATGGACAAAATTGTATGAAGTAGTTGCAAAACATAAAGGCAGCCTGAAAGTAGCTGATGTGGGAGCTGCGTAACAGTCTGGTGCATGAGAAGTGTTTGTGCTTCTCAACTTAAAAGCAGATAGCTATGGAGGGGAGCGATCTTTTGGAAGGCATGCCTGAGAGTTCTGCTTGAGACAAAAGAAGTCCCTGCATTTTCTTTTCCCCTGGACAATTCCTTTCTTCACCAGCATCTACATGTGCCTTTACCTTGGTGCTTCTCTCCATACCCCAAGGACTCCCCGGGTGCAAACAGAGGTGATGTGCACACCAGGAGAGAATATGCCTCCTGGGATGGAGGTACCCTTGTCCCATCCTTCTACATTCCCTGAGTGTAGAAGTGCCCTCCCTGGCATGGAGGACAACCAATAGGAAGGCCAGTGCTGTCTGCACAAAGCAAGAGAAGAGAGAGCATCAGAGGGAAGAGCTTAGAGGCAACGGGAATAGACCACACAGGACAACACAGATTCTTCTAGCAATCTGGAGTTTTACAGAGTGAGGTGCAGAGTGACTGTCCTGTGCAGCATATGTGTTTTGTTTTGTTTTGTTTTGGTGGTACTGGGGTTCCTGGAAACCTACTTCTGGGATACACTAGACATATTTTATATATATACACATATATATTTTATTTGGACACAGGGTCTCTTAAGCCAGTGCACTGGCTTCGAACCTGCGCGATCCTCCTGTCTCCACCTCCCAAGCACGGGGATTTACAAGAGTGTGCCACCACGCCCGGCGCTGCATATGTTTTAATGAGACTGTTTCAACTACTGCAGTGAAAATAGATTGATAGTTAGCAGGGGTAAGAATACAAATAATGGTTCCAGAGTTACTTTCATAAACCTAACAGAAATGCTTGCTGCTTGGGCCATAGGGAAATTAGGAGCAGTAAAAAGTGGTGGTAAGATTTTAGGAATATTTTGACAGTGAAATACAAACACTTTCATGCTATTCTGATTTAAGTGAACCAGCCTAATTCTGGTTCACATATCCCACAACTTTACATAGTCTCTAACTAGAAGTAACTTTAGTTATAAACCGTTGGATGAATATGTGTAAGTCATATTAGTTGTTGACTTTCCTCTTAGAAGAGTTTCATATTGAAGTTCTGGTTGTAAGAGTTGAGCCAGCCCAAGTCAAAGCATCACATTTTTCTGTTTCTCATTTTCTTTCTATCCCCATTCCAAAAACTGCTTGAATGATTCCCTTATGAAGGGGGCAGCATTATCCACTAACAACATTAATAATTAGTAGACTTGGTACCTGTTTATGTAGCATGACCATGCTGCAACACTTGGTCCTTTTGATTGGGACCAACACTGTGGATCTATTGGGTTGAAGAGGGGAAGGAAAACTATTTCCCTGCTCCTGGCTCTTACATACAAGAGGACTTTCTTTTTAAAATTTTACTTATTATTATTATTATTATTATTATTATTATTGGTGCATTGTAGTTATACATCTTAATGGGGTACAAGATGGTAGAGGCATACATGCACACATCACTCATTTAGCCTTTCCCCAACTCCCTCCCCATTTCCTCACCCCTCCCTCCTTATGTTTGGCTTAGTGATTGACTTTAATATATTTGTGAATCAACATCATGTGCATTAGGGAATTTCTCTTCCTTCCAATTCCCTGAAGGGGGAAGGGTCACCTTATTTGCTCATCTATGATTTCTCCTTCTTAGTCATGAAAATTTGATTTTAATTCAAGTTAAAGAATATTTTAATTATTTAGGAAATTAGTTATTTTATAGTTAAACATAACAAGAAACACATATGGATGAAAACTAGAAAATCTACTTCCAATTCCCAAAATCTGCTATAATGAACATGAAGTTTATTGCACTTTTAACATCAATACAATTGGAAATATAGTGTTTAGAGAGTTATATTAAGTTAGAAAAGTTCTATGAGTTCTAACAAAAAGCCCTTGATGATTGACAACCAAAGTAAAATATTAATTCTCTTGACTTACTAATCAAAGAATTGTACTTTAAAACTACGGGCATGGTGGTGCACGCTTGTAATCCCCGCGCTTGGGAGGTGGAGACAGGAGGATCACTCTGGTTCAAGGCCAGCCCCGCTGGTTTGAGACCCTGTTTCCAAAAATAAAAAAGTATAAAATAGGTCTGGGAGTATAGCCCGGAGATAGAAGGGCTTCCAGGAACCCCAGTACCACCAAAAAAAAAAAAAAAAACCTACAAATTTAAATTGTTCTCATGTACCAGATTAAAAAAATAATAAGTATTTCCTATTACAAAAAAATTAGCAAACTGTGTAAGTGCAAAAGTATCTATGGTGCGGTGTGCCAAGCTCTTGGCATTAAATGATGATTCTTTTTAGCATTCAAAACTCAGATGTGGGAGCCGGGCATGGTGGTTCATGCTTGTAATCCCAGTACTTGGAGGCTGAGACAGGAGGATCACACAGGTTCGAAGCCGGCCTCAGCTACTTAGTGAGGCTCTCAACAACTGAGACCCTGTTTCCAAATAAAATATAAAAATAGGTCTGAGACTGTAGTCCAGAAATAGAAAGGCACTGGTTCCATTCCCAGTACCATAAATAAATAAATAAATAAATAAATAAATAAATAAATAGGGTTGGAGTTGTAGCTTGGACATAGAATATCCCTGGGTTCAATCTCTAGTGCTGCAAAACAAACAAACAACACTCAACAACAACAACAACAACAACAAAACCCTCAGATGTGAGAACATAAACCTTAGTGATGTATTGTTTCTATGGGCATAAATAGGCAAAATAAATAATAGTTTAAACCGTCCCATAAAGTTTCAGAAATTGTAGACAACATATAATATTACCAGAATCTAATCACTAAACAAACTTCAGAGCACTGGAAATCAAGGTTCACTGTAATTTAAAAAGAAAAAAAAAGGAGTGAACAAAATCAGAATATAAACATTGCAGGAGAAATCTCTATAATTTTTTTTAAAAGTTGTTTCATGATTTATTATAATCAGAAACTCTTTGGTACTAAATATCTAATAAGATGGGAGTGGTGGCACACACCTGTATTCTCAGTACTTGGAAGGCTGAGGCAAGACTGCAGGTTCAAGGACAGATTTAGCAACTTAACAAGATCCTGTTTGAAAATTAAAAAGGGCTGAGAGGTGTTGCTCGAAGGTAGAATGCCCCTGGATTCAATACCCAGCACGCACACACACACACACACTCTCTCTCTCTCTCTCTCTCTCTCTCTCTCTCTCTCTCTCTCTCTCTCTCTTTCTCTCTCTCTCTCTTATCCTACATACAAATTTTTTTGTGTAATATAAAATATTTATCAGATCAAACTCAGTTTTTTAAGAGTATGACTAATGAAAAAAGTCTAAGGCTTGTTATTAAATGTTTGTGTATCTCTTACCAGATAAATGTGCTTTCTCTTAATTTTACTAGAGGCAAAGATTTATTGTTTCTGAATAAACACAATAAGATAAACTACAAAATGTGATTCTTTTGAAGTATTCTTTACAGCTTTTACAGGTATAAGTGATGTACAAATACACACTATTTACAGATCACTTTGGCTTTTGGTCAACCAAACTTATTTCTCATTACAGTTCTATTGCCTTTTCCTTTAAAATATTATGATTGACTAAATCGTTTTTCTACAACTCTATAAACATTCATCTAAAGAATAATCTAGTATATGGTATATAAAAAATAAAGAATATTATCAAAACTTTGGAGATATTTTAGATATAAATGGGTTTTTAGGGGCCAGAGAATGAAGTTATGGAAAGTTTCTAAAACTCACAAAGACTTTTCTTGTTTCTTCAAAACACCAGAGTACAGCATATTTATAAAACAAATTGAAAAATGTAAAGTGAAATTTATTTCCACAGTTCCTAGGGAATCAGTTAAGAAGGTTAGTTGTTTTAAATCACCCTTGATATAATTATATATATTTTAAGTTAGCCTTAACAGGAATGATGATAACACTAGAAAAATGACTAAACAAATTCTAGAAAGTAAAAATAGTTGGTGAGCTTTCATCCTATTTTCAACTGTTTTTACAGAGAAATTTAAGTATAATATAATTTTTAGTTGATTAGCTTTTGGTAGTGGAAAAAAGAGGCAGGCACATAAAAATAAGCATACTGAATAAAAGTGTTGCCCCCAACAATGCAACAATACAGGTTTTGACACAACAGGATAGACAATGTAAATGTCCTATCATAGGTTAAAACGTGTGTGAACGTGTGTGTGTGTGTGTGTGTGTGTGTGTGTGTGTTAAAGTGGATTGAACCTTGGCTGTTCTACCTCTGAGCTACACCCTCAGTCTTATTTTTTTATTTTGAAACAAGGTGTAAGCATCTGGGAGCTTCTCTAAATTGATGAGGCTGATCTTGAACCTGTGATCCTCCTGTCTCAGCCTCCAAAATACTGAGATTGCAGGCATGAGCCACTGCACCCAGTTTTGTTAAAACTTTTGAGATTGTTTTCTCTTTTGCAGTGGCCAGTGGAGCTTCTCCTGGGGTGCACTGGGGAACAGTTGTTTACCAGCTAGAAGGCTAGACTTCCTTTTCCATCACAATGTTTATGTTCATTGCCCAAATGGCTTTCATCACATCTTGTTATTTTTGAAGATTTCTAAAGGAAAGATAAGGGGTGAGGGAGCCATCAAAAATATATATTAGACACATCTGGGAAGGAAAGTACCTGGTTTCAAATACTGTTTATAAGAAAGTTACATGCACTTATGCCTTTGAGAAATAAACAGGAGCCAAGTAAGAAGTGCCAAAATATAAAATAAAATAAATGGGGGAGATATAAATTCTTCAGAAAAAAGTAGATATTTCTATGAGATAGAAGATAATATCTTAAATTTGTAAAGTGTTTTTCAGAGGATAAGATATTTTTCCATGCATTTGTAAAGTTTATGGTTATCACATCTCTAGTTTATGGGTACGTTAGGCCACAGCAAAGTTGTGACACACAGCTAGTCAGTGGTGGAAGCTGTCATCCAAAAATGTCTATTCCATATCCAATATTCTGGCTCTGGTGCTACAGCTTTAGAATAAAACACAAACCTAGTGGAGCTCTCAGAATGACAAAGGAGGAAAAGGAGATGAAGTTAAACTGAGGAGAAGCAAATGTTTTCAAGCATGAGCTTGCATGGATGCTCGTCATTAACATATACACAGACCCCACATTAACACCACATGCTTCCAAGCTCTCAAGTAAAGCAAGTAGGAATTCTGACATAACATGATTTTGTTCTCCTTTATTGCTAAGTAGAATTCCATTGTCTGTATTCTCTCTGTATTTCTCATAATTTTGTAATCCATTCACCTGTTGATGGGGACTTCAGTTGGTTCCATATTTTGGCTATTGTGAATTGTGCTGCTATGAACATGAGTATGCATATGTTACTGTAGTTCTCTGATTTCAACCCCTTTGAAAAGATACCCAGGAGTGGAATATTCGGATTGTATGGTGGACCCATTTCCAGTTTTCTAAGGAATCTCCACACCGATTCCATAGTGGCTGAAGTACTTTGCACTCTAAACAACCATGTAGAAGAGTTGACAGGAACCCATTTTGACCTTGCACCTAGTGGGGTATTAGTCTATGAATGACATCATCTATTCCGTTTCTTTCTTTTCTTTCCTTCCCTACTTTCTTCCTTTACTTCTTCATCTTTCCCTCTTTCCATTATTTCTTCCTGTTCTCTTTCTTTCTCCCTTCTTAGATTAATTTACTGCAATTACTAGCTATATAATGTGAAATAAATTATCTTAATTTTAAGGCCCTCATTTCCTCAAATTTAAGAATGGGAAAAGGGAGACATAATAATGTAAGGGGTTGCTACAAAGATGAAATTGGCGGATAGGTATAAAGAGATTAAAATCGTCTCTCAAACTTTACAATTTTTATGATACAAATGAAATAGAAAACAGACAGTTTGTGGCTTCTGAGGAGCTTAACAACTAATTGTTGGGAAAGAAGAAAGGTGATGTTAAAACAGGAAGAAATAGAATTCTTCATACATTATGTTAGTCATTTTAATAACTTGGATTTATCTTCTTTGTCCATAGTTTTTCCCCTCAGTGTTAACTGCACTGCAGGCTAGGGCTCTTAGTGCCTGGTGGGGAAAATAGCCTGGGCCCCATGTTCTTTTGGATTTCATTTCCTCTTCTCATAATCCACTGTCCCCAACTGCTGCCTTTAGATTCTTATGTCTTTCTTATATCACAAATAGCAATACAACTATATGCTGTAGAATATACATTGTAGATAAAAAGAACACAAGATTTTTAGGCAGTAAACTCAGACTTAATTTCCATTTCTATCACATCCTATCTTTTGTGACTTTATCTGTTAAAAGGGATAGCAACAGTATTTCTCCCTCACAGTGATGTTTTTCTTGGCCGGAGGAGATAGGAAAAATGAAATAGATATATTGTAGCAAAAAGAATCAGAATCTGAAGATCTAAATCTAATCCCTGAGTCTACAACTCAAGGGCTGTGTTTCTTGAGGAATGTCTGAAATTTCTTTCTTTATCACCACATGAGGCTTAATAATAATAACTGGTTCACAGAGTAGAAGAACTATCAAATGAAATAATGGATCTTCAAGTGCTTATAAAATGCAAAGTGCCACAGAAATATTACCTGCTATTACCATCTCCTATTCACATAAAACTATCATAAGCTTGTGGCTGGAAAGTTTGATCTATCATTTTGACAGTTATTAGTCTCACTCTCCCATATGCTGATTCAAGGTAGTCCATAGCCAAGCAGAAAAATGGGAGATGAAAAAATTAGAATAAATATATTCTGTCATAATGAGATAATGGGATTCAGATCATGTTAACTTTAGAAGTGACTACATAAATCATTTCACCCTGCCTGATCTAGCCCAATCTCTATCTAATGTAGGGATCCTCTAAATAACATCAAAGCTCTGGTGACTGGATCTCAGGGACAGAGGGAAAGATTTCACATTGAATAGGAGCTCTGATATTATTGCATTAACTGTCAAGAAATCTCAAAATGTGCAGGAACCTTCTCTTTTCCCAATAATTTCTACTTTAAATCCAAATTGATTAAAAACTCTAATCATTTTAGCCAGGTGTAATGGCGTACACTTGTAATCCCAGCATTCAGGAGGCGGAGACCAGAGGATTGCAGTTCACAGACAGCCTCAGCTACTTAATGAGGTCCTTTGCAAGTCAGTCAGACCAGTTTCAAAATTAATAATAATAATAATAATATTAATAATAATAACAATAATAATAACAACAGCAACAACAACAACAATAATAATAATAATAATAATAATAATAATAATAATTTAAAAAACAGGGCTGGGGGTGTAGCTCAGAGGTAGAATGCCCCTGGATTCCATCCCCAGAACTACAAAATAAATAAATAAATAAATAAATAAATAAATACTCTTATTAGTTTTGACATTCACTGCCTGTTCCTTTTGGAAGTGTCACAAGCTTAATCAGAGGTGATCTTTCTTACATTCAATTGAATATTCACTAAACCATATATCTAACACTTGAAGTTCTATATTGAATATGAGCTCTTAGAATGTTTGTATTCTTGTCTCATACCTGATTTTAGAGATAATAGCTTTAGGTTTTCCCCATTCAATATGATATTGGCTTTGGGTTTGCAATAGAAAGCCTATCTTACTTTGAGGTAACTTCTTCTGAACCTAGTTTATTTAGGGATTTTAACATGATTGGTTGTTGAATTTTGCTGAAATTCTTTATAATCTTTTTAATGTACTGTTGAATTCAGTTAACAAATATTTTATTGAGAATTTTTACATCTATTTGATCACAGATATTCATCTATTGCTTTCTTTCTTTTTTCATTGTATTGTTAACAGGTTTTGCTATCAGGGAAAAACTGGCTTCAAAAGATGAGTTTAAAAGCACTTCTCTTTTTATGCTATGAAATGGAGCAAGGAAATTGAAGAGCATTGGTGTTAGTCCTTTATAATTCTGGTAGAATTCAGCAGTGAATCTATTTGGTCTTGGATTTTTCTTTGTTGGGAAACTTTTAATTACTGCTTCAATCTCATTGCTTATTTTTGATGTGTTTTTATATCCTCTTGGTTCAATTTTAGTAGGTCATATGTATCTAAAAATGTATACAGTTCTTCTAGATTTTCCAATTTTTTGGTATGTAAGCTTATAAAATAGTCTCTAATGAGCCTTTGCATTTCAGTGATATCTGTTGTAATATCTTTTTTCATGTCTTATCTTAGAAATTTGAGTCTTCTTTTCGGTCAGTTTAGATAAGTATTTAGTAGTTTTATTTATATTTTAAAACCATTTGTTTTATTAATCCTTTGTATTGTTATTTTAGTCTCTATTTCATTTATTTTAGCTCTGGTTTTTATTATTTTTCTTGTTCTGATATTGGGTTTGGCCTGTTATTTTTTTCTATGACTTTGAGATGTAATACTAGGTTACTTATTTATCTATTTGTTTACTTGAAATATGATTTTTTAATGTAGACACTCATACATTTTCCTCTCTCACAGTGTTGTTTTTCTTGGTGGGAGGAGATAAGGGAAAATGAAATAGATATATTATAGCACAAAGAGAATCTGGAGATCTGAGTCTAATCCCTGAGTCTACAACAGAATTTCATTAGCCATATCTCCAGAGTGTCCTTTGTCTCTTCTAAGTTTGGTTTGAAGTCTGCTTGGTTGGATATTAATTTAATGCCCTGACAAGAGCCAAGCCAAAATTGTTTAATGCATCTCCTGAGCTTTTCAGGGAGTTAAAGCAATATCCTGCTACCCTATAGTAAATGTAGCAAGCAAAGACCAACATCCTGATTACCCTATAGTTCACATCCTGGAACACTGAGCCCCACTAACATCAATAGAGGGTATTACATGTATCAAGCATAGACCAATATCCTGTGGGAAAACTGACCAGAGTGACTTTTCTAGTGTTTATATGCTTCTGAATCTCTTTTTCCAGTTGGAGTCTCAGAGGCAGTTTCCTGGGATTCACATGGTGTATTTGCAGTGTCCTTCTTTAGTTCTCCTTCTCTTGGTTGGAGTTTCAGATGGGGTTTCCTGAGCCTTCTGGAGCATCCTCAAGGAATCTCTTGGGGTTGCTTTTCAGCAGAAACAACTGGAGTTTTGTGATTCTCTGGTCACTCTCAGGAAGCATATAATCTTGTTATCACTTGACATTTAGGAGGTCTGGTCTCTTTAAGAGTTTTAGAAGTTGTCTCTCAGGAAATGAAGTTTTTCCATCATGTCCATCCAACCCTATCTGCCTACTTCTTTCTACCACCTCAATACCTTATTGGTCAATTGCTCTCTTTACCAGTATTCAGTGACAGTTTTTTGTCTCTTCTGAGTCATTTCAGTCATCAGACTCTCTAACATTGAACCACAGTTTATTCCTTCAGTCATTCACTCCAATGACTAGTTGTTCTCCACCTGCTTCATCCTGAGCTGCAGAGAAGCTTGAACACACTCTTCACCTCTCCTCCACCATCTTCACTCATCCCATTAAGAAGCATAGTTTCTGCACCACCAGTTAAACTTGTAGGATATGGTGAAAACATCATGTGAGATGACTGCACACATAAGAACCACAAAAAAATCAGGTCAGTTATGGTTAAGAAAATTTGTCTCTGGTTAGACTTTAGAATTTTCAACTTAACCACACAAGTTTAGATGTTCTCTTAAAAAATACATAAAATTGCTAAAGCTCAGTTTCTTCTCTCCATAAAATAAGGACAAAAGATACATCTCTCATAGAGCTTAGGTGTGGAGAATGTGACGGCCAGAGGCAGGTAAACATTTGCCTTGGAAAAAACTAATGATTTTGGAAAGTCATGACTGGACTTTGAAACTTGCTGGACGTGGACTGTTCCTCCAAGGTAAGCGTCTCTGTTTTTCTTGCTGGTACAAACTCCCAGATATCTTGCTTTTTTTTTTTTTACCATTATCTCAAGGACTCTCTACATGTATCCAGCAGTACATGACCTTTCTGCTTATAACTGAAATGCACATTTTCCTTACTGGGTTTCTTGTCTATGAAGTACAAAGGATGACACTCACAGACAACAGAAAAGCAAGCGGGGAACTTATTGTAATGAACAGGAAAGGGAAAAAGAGGCAGATCATCCTTTTGGGCAATGGGTAGGGGACCCTGGTGTCCAGGCGTTGCCTTCTTGGCACTAATTTGGAGTAGCTCAGGTCAAGCATCATCAATTGCAAACTGATTTCTCCCAAATTCCATGCAATCTACCAAAGAGAGGTTTAGACCACCCATAGGATCCTCAGTCAGCCTTGATGTCCACTGAGTGTCTTCTAGTCACTACGCAGAAGTTGTCCCGGCTGAGTGTTGTCAATTATACTTTCTTTCAAAGACACAATGTGACCTGGGAGAGAGAGAAAAGCTTTCAAAGGGAGGTGTCCCCCAATGGGTAACCATTTAGAGTGGCTTGTCTAGGGGTTTAAATGCTTCTCTGAGTTTCCTTTCCCAGTTGGGGTCCAACAGGCAGTTTCCTAGAACTTAGTGTTCTTTTTGTTTTTCCTTCTCTCAGATATGAAAATATGGGGTAGACTCAGTAAGAACCTTCAAAGGGCACAGCATGTGGGAAAAAATCCTAGGGAAAATTATCATCACTTGGGGCCTAGTTTGGGGAGCTTTATGGGCGTTAAACTCAGATAATGAGGAATTTGCTGCATATGAACCATGAACACTGCTGCCCTCCACCTCCTCCAGTTGTCCCTCTTCCAGGAGCTTGGCACCATTGGAAAAATGGCTGGCTTCTCCTCCTTCCTTAGGACAACAGCCAGTTGGTAGAGATCCTAAGGACACATTGAAGGGTTGATTGCTTATTCCTGCTCTCTCTTCTCTTCTTTCTCTGGAGTTGAGATCCTGTTTAACAACAGAGGAAAAGTTTCCTTTACCACATTCATCTACTTGGTCATCTAATCTCCTCTCTCCCATAAGGACTTCTAGACAATTGGTGCCTGTAATAGCTGCCTGCTTATGGATGTTGCTAACACACACACACACACACTCACACACACATGTACAAATAATAATAATAAACCCAGACATTTTCTGGCTTTAGGAATCAAGGCACAATTCAATATCTGAGACATAAATCCTTGCCTTTTCAGCTACTCAAAGAGTTATGATAAAATATAACAAAATTGCTTACTAAAGAAGTTCTTAAAAGCTATATCATCCACTTATAAATAACTCCTTTTAATTGGAAAACCCATGACCATTTCTTGCTCATTCCCACTTAATATAGTGTATGACTTTTAAAATATAATGAGGGATACATGTCTCAGGCTTTAGAATATTTAAAACATGCTATCCCTAAAAACTTATTCCTTGGGTACGTATATGTAGAAGGCAAACACTGGAGAAAAAAAGTGATCAAAAGTATGATCTAAATATTTGGTTTTTGTCCCTGCTAAAAAACTAAAGGTGGTAATATCTGATGTAGAATCTTCCCCATGGAGCAACAAGTGGACTCCTAAATCAGTTGATTTAGTGTCAGCCATGGTTGGTAGATTCTGTCCCAGACATCCTATACTAAATAGGCTACCATGTGCCAGGGCCAGCGGCCGGCATCTGAGCCTTCCATGAGGCAAGGCCGCTATTGAGGCCTCTGAGGCCGGGATCGGAGCCTGCCGAGGGGTTAGGCCGGTGCCGGGGTCTCAGAGGCCAGGATTGGAGCCTGCCGAGGGGTTAGGCCAATGCCGGGGCCATAGGCTAGCATCTGAGCCTGCCATGAGGAAGGCCGGTGCTGGGGCCTCCAAGGCTGGGATCGGAGCCAGCTGAGGGGTTAGGCCAGTGTCGGGGCCGCTGCTTGAGCCAGCGTGGTCTGAATCAGTCCACCGGGTAGCCAGGCTACAACTGGGGCTGACAAGAGTAGGATCAGTATTTTCAACGCGGCGTGCTAGGGAGAAATATCACAGAAAATTAAAACCAGATGCTTCCCCTAATCAGCAATAACTAGGAGGAAAGGGGCAACAGGAAGTGGTCAAGCTATAGAAAGGGCCCTACAGTGAATCAATTAAGGTGACCAATCAGAGGGTATGGAATAGGGGAGGATGGAGCCTCTTTAAAAAGCAGGAGGTATATAAACATATGTATCAAAGTTAATTACCAAAGAAGCATGGGATCCAGGGAGGGGGAGGGAATGGGATGGGGACTGGATAAGGGCTAATTGGATGATGTGTGCTTGTATATCCTCTCAAGTCTTGTATTCCAATGTGATGTATGATTACAATGCACCAATAAAACTAAATTAAAAATAAATAAATAAATAAATAGGCTACTATATTTGTGTCCTCTATTTTACAATCTATTACTCATTATATCAAGAACAAACATCTGTGATAGGTTATGTTTTAATTCTAAAGCTTTAAATCTGGCATCTTTAGTAAATATTTGTAACTCTCTTGATCCTACTGGTGAGAATATAATACCTGGCAAGTTTAAGCTATAGGATATTGTTTACTATCTATTTTTATGAATGTTTGTATCCATAAGTGTATTGTCTGTCTATTGTCTACAGGGTATCAAAATTGGCTTATATAAATAAAAGAATACTCATAAATTAAAAACAGTAATAATAAAGATAAAAATATATTCAAACACCCTTTAGTTTATGTGATTTAAATCTTTAATAAGTTAGCCGGGCATGGTGGCACACACTTGTAATCCCTGCGGTTGGGAGGCTGAGACAGGAGGATTGTACAGGTTCGAAGCTAGTCTCAGCTACTTAGTGAGGCTCTCAGCAAATTAGTGACACCCTGTTTCCAATTAAAGTATAAAATAGGTCTGGGAGTATAGCCCAGAGGTAGAAAAGTCCCTGGGTTCCACCCCAAGTACCACAAAACAAATAAATAAATAAATAAATAAATAAATAATCTTTAATAAGTTAATTTAAATTTGTTGGTAAAAATAAAGATAAAATAATTAAAAATTACTAACATGACTCTTTCCAGGATGCTAGCCAATTAGAATTGTAGCTATTTTTTATGTTTAAAGTATAATTAACATTTTTGTTTAGGTTTCCTTCTTTTACAGGAGAAGTAGCTTAAAATGCTAAGTCTACTTGTTTAATATCTTTATTTTTATGGATAATTATTAATTGGTAAATTGGGTGAATATAAATGACTTGTTTTATAGATGGCTATGTATTTTTTTTCAGTCCTGCGGATGGAACCCAGGGCCATTCTACCTCCAATTGACACCCCCAGGCCTATTTTTTATTCTTATTTTGAAATAGAGTCTCAGTCAGTTGCAAAGAATCTCACTAAGTAGCTAAGGCTGTCCACGAACCGTGATCATCCTATCTCAGCCTCCCAAATGCTGGGATTACAAGTGTTATAGATTTCTATATTTTAAAAATCTAAATTATTTATAAGTAAGTTAAAATATTAAATCAATTACTTAATATGAAATACTATTGGCATCATAGTATCAGCCCAAAACAATATATTTTAGTGTATCAAATTTATTTATTTACTTATTATTTATTTACTTTACAATACTGAGGATAGAACCCAGGGGCATTCTACCTTTGAGCTATACCTTCAGCTCTATTTTTTATTCCTTATTTTGAAACAGGGTCTTACAGAGTTGCCAAGGACCTCTGTAAGTAGCTGAGGTTGTCCTCAAACCATAATCTTCCTGTCTCAGACTCCCAAATGCTGGGATTACAAGAGTATGCCCCCATGCCTGGCCTATTTTTTATATTTGTAAAAAAAAAATATTGCCTTCTTTTGGATATTAACTAAACATAAATTACTAAAAGTTAAAATTCTAATTAATATGTGATGCTATATATACTGCTAAAAATTTAGGCTATGTTTTAACAAAAACTATTAAGAATATAATTTATCTTACCTAAAAATAATTCATCTAGCCAGGCATGGTGGCACATGCTTGTAATTCAAGCATTTGGGAGGCTGAGACAGGAGGATCACAGTTCAAAGACAGCCTTTACAACTCAGTGAGACCTTGTTTTAAAATAAAGTATAAAAACTAGGGCTGGGGCTATAGCTCAGAGGTAGAATGCTCCTGGGTTCCATCCCCAGTAACCCCCCAAAAAATCTAAATTCAAATATTTTTATAAGAATTATTTTAAACATAAGATTAAGAATTAAGACAAAAGAATTAAGACAAAAGCCCAATAAATAATAAAAATATTTATTAATATGAGAAAGTACACAACACTTTAGCCCTTACCCAATTCCTACCCCATTTCCTTCCCCCTTCATCCTTCTCATGTTTGGCTTTGTGATTGACATTGATATCCTTGTGAATGCATATATGCCTCTAACATTGTGTACTCCATTAAGATGTATGATTACAATGCACCAATAAAAAATATGAGAAAGTTTTTTTTGTGTGTGGTACTAGGGTTCCTGGAAACCGTTCTACCTCCAGGCTACACTCCCAGACACCTATTTTTTATATTTTTATTTGGAAACAGGGTCTCTTAAATCAGCAAGTCTGGCTTCGAACCTGCGCAGTACTCCTGTCTCTGCCTCCCAAGCGCGGGGATTACAAGCATGTGCCACCACGCCCGGCTTATGAGAAAGTATTTTAATAAAGAAGGGTAAAAATGCTTTTAGATAGAAAAGGATCTTATATGACAATATTTTTGTTCTAAATGACTGAGTTATTCCATAAAGAAAAAGGTAAAAACAAATCAAAAGATTAAACAAGTCACAGAGGCTTTGAGAAAGTTGCAAATCATTTATAAAGGATAACACTCATAAAACATTTTTGTTTGTGTAATTAAGTTGGTTAAAGTTAAGAAAATATTTAAAGGGTTTTCTAAAAATATCATTTAATGTATTAGTTACATGTTTAAACAATTAGGTTTTCTTACATATTGATCTGTTTCTGTTCTTGGTAAAATTTTATAAATATATCTTAAAATTATTTTTAATTAAGACAATTTTCTATTCTCTTTATATTCAAAACAATATGGTTTTTTATTCCTAACATTTATTAAAAATAACTTATAATTGCCCTTTATCAAGATAATCTCTTGAGTTTACTTTTGTTTAAGACCTGGTTTATTGATCAGTAAAATCTCTTATCATCTAAATATCATTCCTCTACTCAAAACATTTTAGTGTACTTTTAATTTTTTGTTTTGTGACACACATGGCACAATCCCTATTTATAAAAATTTTCAAAAAATTCATTGCAAGGAGCTTTATTTAAAGTCCTTTATAAAGATTCACATTGTAAAGAAAAAATGGCATTGTTCTGCTTCCTCGCTAACTTAGAGAGGAATATATGCCTCTGTCTACACAGAAACTGGACCTCTTTTGTTGCATGACAAAAGAGCCAATCCTTATTATGAGCTTGAAAAATCAATAGAACAACCTGATCCTTCAGATGCATTACCTATGGATTAATAACAGTGCTGATCCCTTACTACCAGGAATGCCTCAGTTCAACTTACGTGTCATCACACTAACAAGGCCAGGAATCACTTGAGGAGTCATAAGAAAGGTCACCTAGAGTACCAAGGAGATTCTCTACCACACAGGAGTCCCTGCACATTAGAAAATTTATTTATAGCCCCTTATATGGAAATTTCCAGGGCCCATTCCCCCAATTAATAAAACAGAACTAATATGTTCCTAGTATTATGAGATTTGGAGGCTTAGGTCTTCCTGGTTTGCTTGCAATATCTCTCATGAAAATTATTCTCATTTTTACAATTATACAACAACCCTTGGATATAATATTAGTGATTCTGTTATGGTATGTGTTCCTTAGCCTTATGTATTAATCTTAAGCTTCAAATTTATTATAAATAATAGTAATGATTCAGCAGTGTTTGAATATATAACCTTATTGAAAAATAAAATCTGTGGAAAAGTAGCCCAGGGACCTCACCTCTGGGTGTGGGCCCCTGGCCCATCCCTTTGGATCTGCTTTTCATGTCTGTGTCATTCTTTTCCTCTCAGATATGCTGGTCACTCCTGACATCTAGGATGATTCAATGTGATAGTGTGTGTAAGAAAATTAGTGCAGTGCCTCAAGCTAAGGGTTTTAAAAGATGCTCTAGTTGATATTATTTTGATAGGCTAGAGAATATACTTCTCAAAGTGAGAAAACTCAAGTCTCTGTATTATAGTGAGACAATTATATAATGGTGAAGAAACATGTTGGAAGGGGCAGATGGCACAGTAGCTCGTTATTTATCATAGATGTAGTTTACAAGGTGAATGCCTCTGTGCATGGGTGTCTATGTATATATGTCTGAGATTTTTTTACTTTTGTAAACGTCAGAATTTGTGAGAAAAAGCAGGACAAAAATTTCCATTCTTTTGCTTCAGAAAACTTTTCTCCATCTGGTATTGTGTTGAGTTATATAAATATATCTCAAAGGCTTTACTAGTACAGACAGTATAAGGTGAAAGCAATGATTTTCAAATGCTACTCATTTTAGGCTTTTTTGGCTATTTTCACAAACTTGTTTTATTTTTTAATATATTTTTATTGGTGCATTGTAGTCAAACATCTCAATGGAATATAAGACTTGTGAGGATATACAAGCACACATCATTCAATTGGCCTTTATCCAATCCCCATCCCATTCCTTCTCCCTCCCTTGATCCCATGCTTGATTTAGTGATTAACTTTGATATATTTGTTTAAGTATATCATGTGCTTTAAAGAGATTTCATCTTCCCCCATCCCATCCCCTCTGATAGGTCACCTTAATTGCTCCTCCATAGGGCCCTTTCTTCAACTAGATTTCCTCCTATTACCCATTTCTTCCTAGTTTTTGCATATTAGGGAAAGCATCTGATTTTTTATTTTCTGTGATATTTCTCTGTGTATGCCACATTGCCACATGGTAGGTTCTGATCCTACTCTTGAAGGCCCCAGCACTGTCCTGGCCACTCGGCAGACTCTGATCCTGGCCTTGCTGGCTCCAGCACCAGCCTTGCCTCATGGCAGGCTCCGATCCTGTCCTCAGAGGCCCCTGCACTGGCCTTGACTTAAGGCAGGCTCCTATCCTGGCCTTGCTGGCTCCGGGGATGGCCTCACCCCTCTACAGGCTCTGATCCCAGCCTCAAAAGCCCCAGCACTGGCGTTGCCTAACAGCAGGCTCTGATCTGGCCTCACTGGCCCCAGCAGAGGCCTCACAGCATGGCAGGCTCTGATCCTGGCCTCACCAGCTCTGGCACCGGCCTCACTGCCCAGCAGGCTCCTATCCTGGCCTCAGAGGCCCGGGCACTGGCCTTGCCATGCATTGGGCTCTGGTCTCTATCACTATGCATAGGTCATCTACACAGATGTTCCTCCTCCTCTTCTTCTTCTTCTTCTTCTTCTTCTTCTTCTTCTTCTTCTTCTTCTTCTTCTTCTTCTTCTTCTTCTTCTTCTTTGGTGGTACTGGGGTTCCTGGAAACCCTTCTACCTCCAGGCTACACTCCCGGAGACCTATTTTTTTAAAATATATTTTCATTTGTTAACAGATTCTCTTAAGCCAGAGAGGCTGGCTTCGAATCTGTATGATCCTCCTATCTCCACCTCCCAAGTGCGGGGATTACAAGCATGTGCCACCACGCCAGGCGTTCTTCCATTTTTTTTTTTTGTAATATGAGAAAGCAGTACAGGTCTTTTGCAAAAGCAGGGACCCCAAATACCTAGTGGCACTGAATTTTGTCTTCCCTCCAAAGGCAGAGGTCCACAGCTTCACTTCAGAGAGCAGGTTCTGCTGCTCCACATGCACCCTGGCCTCCCACTCTGCACAAAGGAGTGTAGTGGCCATGAGGGCTGATGTCTCCCAGAACACGCAGCATGGTAGCCCATCCCAGCTACGCAGAGCTCCCTCTGATACCGCCTAGATCCTTTTACCACTTAGCATGTTTTCTAGAATTCCCGAGCATGTATGGCAGAAGCAGTCTACTTTTGGGGAGATTTCCTCATAAATTCAGGATGGATTGAACTGGATCTGTCTGCCCTTCCAAATACTGGTTACCACCACCACCACTGCCACCACCACCATCTCGGTTCTCTCCTGAACACCTTTCCCACACACTATGTTTTCCAGAATTCCCGAGCATGCACGGCAGTAGCAGTCTACCTTTGAGTTCATTTCTTTAAAATTTTAAGGTGGATTGGATTGGATCTCTGCCTCTACCAAATACTGACCACTGCTGCTGCTGGCACAGCCATCTCCGTTCTCTTCCAAGCACCTTATTCAAACAGCATGTTGTCCCAAAGTCCCAAGCATGTGTGGCAGTAGCTTTCTACCTTTGGGGTGATTTCTTCAAAAGATCAAGGTAGATTGAATCAGATCTCTGCCTCTCCCGAATACTGGGTGCCGCCATTGCTGCTTCCTCCACCATCTCAGTCCTCTCCCCAACACTTTTCCCACACAGCATGTTGTCCAGAATTCCTGAGCATGCACAGTGGTAGCATTCTACCTTTGAGGCAATTTCTTCAAATGATCAAGGTGGATTGGATCAGATCTCTGCCTCTACCAAATACTAGTCACTGCCACCGCCGCTGCCACCACCACCAACACTGCCGCCACTACCACCATCTCAGTTCTCTCC
Source organism: Muscardinus avellanarius (assembly GCF_963383645.1). Taxonomy (NCBI): domain Eukaryota; kingdom Metazoa; phylum Chordata; class Mammalia; order Rodentia; family Gliridae; genus Muscardinus; species Muscardinus avellanarius. The sequence goes on from NC_137794.1 coordinate 80,886,308, forward strand.
CAAACACTTTTCCTACACAGCAAGTTGTCCAGACTTCCTAAGCATGCGTGGCCGTAGCAGCCTACCTGTGGGGGAATTTCTTCAAAAGATCAAGGTGGATTGGGTCGGATCTCTGCCTCTCCCAAATACTGGCCTCTGCCGCCCCTGCTACCACTACCTTCCCCCTATTTCTCTGCTGAGCTCTGTCCTTAAATGGTATGGTGTCCAGAATTCTTAAGCATGTGCGGCAGGAGCAGTCCCCCTTCGCAGAGATTTTTTTCCAGAAGTTCAAGGTGGATTGAATAGGATTTGTCTGCAGCTCCTGAATCCTGGCTGCTGCCACTGCCATCTTGGCCCAATATTTTTTAATAAGAGAAGACAGTATCTGTGTTTTGAAGAGGTTGTGATATCGAGCACTCAGCAGCAATTAATTTTATCCCCCTTCCAAGAGCAGAGGCTCACAGCCTAACCGCGTAGAGCAAGATCTGCTGTCCTAAGCACATCATGGCCCCTAGCACAGCATAGAGGAGCTCTGTGGCCAGGCATGCTGAGCTCCCTGGGACACACAGCTGGGCTTCCTGCCTGGCACTGCAGGGGTCCCTCCACCATGCCCGGATCATTTTTCTTACAAAATATGTTGTTAAGAGTTCCCCAGCATGCATGGCTGAAGTGGTCTTTTCTCTAATCTCTTCTGGGATGTTCTTCCAAAAATCACTTTTCAAGAGTGGCATGCTCCTTCTTGTCATCTTGCTTCTAATTCTGCCATTATCCACTCTCTCTTCTATATTCTAGATAGGAAGTCACAGCTGGAAATGTCTCCTTAAGTTGTCCCAATAAGATATTAAACCAAAGTCTGGTGTCCATGGCTTCTCCGAGGAATGCATGTCCTTTTTGGTGGCCACCATCTTCCCTTCTCTGTTTTTTTTTTTTTTTTTAAATGAATTTTATAGGATTTGGCCAAGTTTCCAAATCATTACTTTTAGATTTGTTGGGCTTGCTTTAAACTTATGAATCAAAATATTCTTCTGAAGCAAAATCTGACTAGATCTGTCTTGATAAAATTCCAAATTATTTCCATTTCTGAAAGAGATTAAGATCTAAATATATATATTTTAATTTTCATTGACTTCATTATAAAATTGCAATAAATGCTCAA